>NC_086447.1:100458448-101063448 GCF_028390025.1 Pseudophryne corroboree | reverse complement strand
CAGTAGAGGTGGTCCAAACTATACGGCAGGCTTGTGAGTCAGTGGATTCAGGGCTGTTTGGGGGAAAGGAGTCTAAAATAAAATGTATGGACAAATACATTGTTTTAAACACTGCACAGAACATCATGATGCAATAATCAAACTGACCTTTTGAAATAAAATAAAAGATTAATATGAGTCCTTTTGGAGAAAAGTACTATTGGACTGATTCATGTTTGTAAGTATAGCAAAAAAGCAAGCAACTGGCCAAAACCATGCTGCACTGCAGGTGGGGCTGATGTAACGTGCAGAGAGATTTTGATTTAGATGCATTATACAGTATTTTCTCTGTGCAGGGTAAATACTGGCTGCTTTTGCATGTAGCTCACAAATGTTAGACGGCTTTATTTTTACACTGCAATTTAGATTTAAGTTTGAACACCCTCCACCCAAATTGAAACACTTAAGCACTTGGGGGGGGGGGAGGGTTGGTTTACACTTTACCAGCGGCTGTATTGTCTGCAGCCGCTGGGTGGGGGGGTCCTGCAGTGCTGACCGATCAGCAGTGATCGGCAGCATGGCAAACACTGGGGGAGGGTGCTGGGAGGCAGATGGATCTTCTGGTCCCTCTGAGTGAAGTAGCGGAGGGAAGTTTATCTTCCCTGTCACTGCAAACACTCATACCTCCCAACTGTCCCGCGGGACAGTCCCGTTTTTTTTGGGACTGTCCCGCTGTTCCAACCGCGGGCCACAGTGTCCCGCGGTGTGTGTGTGGGGGGCAGTTTGGAGTCGCTGCGGTGAATAGACCCTGTGCGCATGCGCACAGCGTCTATTAACTAGAGACAGAGGGAGAGGGGGCATGCCAGCGGCTCACAGAGCGCTGGGCATGCCCCCAAAGTGACAAAAAGCGGGGATGTGGCTCGCGATCGTGGCACTCCCGTGAAGCCACACCTCCTTTCCAGAGGCCACACCCCCTTTTACGGCGGTCGTGGCTACGCCACGCCGATGTCCCTCTTTGACGGCCATCAAAGTTGGGAGGTATGAAACACTCTCTATCTGACTGGTTGCATCCTGTGTGACCAGGCCAGATAAAACACTTGCTGGTATGGTCGCATCTGATGTGACCGTGCCAGGCAAGTGGTTAAATCTCACATTACATCTGCCCCACCTGCAGTGCAGTGTGTTTTTGCCCAATTGCTTGCTTTTTTGCTCTGCTTACAAACATGAATGAGGTCTTATATAAATAAAATGATTATTATTATTATTATTATTATTATTATTATTATTATTTAAATAATACATTTTCGCAAAATTGAGCCATTTACCCACAATACTAAATTTGATGGGCCCATTAAAACACATACATTATGTAGCCCTTTTCTAGCCCTGGCCCATTGCAGCCTCCTAAAGGCCCATATAGACAGGCCGATGCGGGAGAGATGTGTGCTGAGCGAACCGCTCAGCACACATCTCTCCCGCCGCTCAGCACAGCGCGATCTGTGCTGAGCGTGCGGGGGTAGACGGGGGGGGGCGCTCACTTCACCCAGCACAGAAGGCCAATCTAGCGCCAGCGATAGCGATGCGCGGGGTTGCGCATCGCTATCGCTGTTAGGGCTACACACGGAGCGATCATGCAGAAAATCTAAGCAATCTAGAGAGATTGCTTAGATTATCGCTCCGTGTGTACCCCCTTTAGACTGTAGTTGGATGATATAATTACTTTTCACTCTGACCATAGCATTGCTTTCTAGCATTCATCTATGCAAAATTCTTCTTCTAACACTCCACTATGTAAGTGCACAACTTGGCCTGCAGAGCCCTGATGGCTGAACATGATAACACAGAAGTGTGAGCGATGCAAGCTCAGGCTCATCTAGGTTGAGATACTTGAGCCAAATTAAACATGACATGAACATTTCTGCAGTATAGAGTTGTACCAGCTACTGTGGGATTAAACCAAATAGCAATAGGCAATATAAATAAAACAAATGCAGTGTGCAGCAAGAACACTAACTCATAGCAGATGATTTACATTTCACTTTGTGGACAGGAAATTATCTCATGAATACAATGAAGAAATGGAATGGAAAAGAGCACAAACTGTTTTAAGTTTCACATATCTTGTAGTTGTCATGACTCATAGTTTAAGCTTTGCTATTACTTTACAGCAATGAAAGCAATGCAGCATTAAATATATATATATATATATATATATATGAGAGACATCAAGTGTACAGGTGGATCTCAGGGGGTCAGACAGAGTATAAACAGCGCATACCTTTTTATTAGGAGAAACTATCCCAAAACACAAATTGACACCGATTCCTCCCAGGAGAATACGAGCGACGCCGAATCATTTAAGCAAACATCAAGTAGGGAACCTTCTGGCCCTTTAGGGGTTACCACCAGGAACAGAGGCCCAATGTCATAAGGCGTAACACCAGAAGAGGCAAACAGAACCAAAGGGGCAAAACTTGGAAGACCCCCTCTCCCACAGGAGAAATAGCTTTTAATTTATCTTCACATACGTAGTTTATCTACAAGTGAACTGAGTGTCCTTTGTAAGGGCCTGTCATTTATTCCATCTAATACCCATGATGACTTCAGATGACAAATTGATACATTTAAATTACACTGTCAACTTAAATTGAAAGAATTTTTTCATAAGAACAATAGTTCATCAAATAATTGAGTGGGAAATATTCCTTCTCAGTTTACACAATTTCGCAAGAAATCTGTATTGGATCCAATATCCTCCAATTAAGACGTTCATTAGGTCATTAGACTATGAGGTGAAAAGTAAGGTGAAGAATGATTTGAATATACATCCAAATCTTTCCCCATTGGAAAGACAAGCGCTAAACACTTTGTCGAATAATACCTCTTTGATTATTCACCCAGCCAACAAAGGCGGGGCGATTGTTTTATAAGATGCTGCCGATTACGAGACCGAGATTTATTGCCAATTAGCTGATCTCTCTGTTTACAAAAAAATGACAGGGGATCCAACCCCGGCTTTTAAGAAGCAGCTACGTGAAATTTTGACTTTAGTCTATGATGCCTCATTGATTGATGACGAAATGCGATCGGTATTGGTACCTTCACATCCAGTTACTCCTATACGCTATACTCTCCTGAAAATCCATAAGGGGGTAACCCCACCCACTGGGAGACCAATAATATCAGCATGTGGCTCTCTGTTGCTTGGGTTGCCTTACTCCCAAATGCTTCGAGTCCATAGATTGAACAGCAACCTTGATATAACTGTATGTCAACTTGACACTATGATAGAGAAGTTTAACATGAGGGGTTATAATAAACAACATTTACTGGACACTAAGAAACGTGTGTTAGCCATCGATAGACATGATTTACTTAAACGGACCCCTAGGGACAGAACGATTAAGAAACTTCCATGGGTTTCCCAATATACGACGACTTCACGAGTAGTCCACACAATTTCAATCAAATTATGGCCATTAATTACCTCTGATCCGGACATCGGAATTACTGACACTTCGCTAATGCCCTGTTACTCAAGGGGGAGAAATTTACGAGAGATTCTCGTTAAGACTAATTATAGTTCTAAATTGTCTCCTAGTAAAAGCCATTTTTTGATGAATAAAAAACCTGGATGTTTCAGCTGTGGATGTGTGATATGTGGGTTTATGATTGCCGGTGATATGTTTAATCACCCTCAGATGGGCAAACCCATAAAAATTAAACACCACCTCACATGTAATAGCAGCTTTGTTGTGTACTAACGTGTGTGCTCTTGTGGGCTGTCCTATATTGGCAAGACACAAACTAAATTGAAGGAATGGATGGCCAACCACCGTCATGCCATCAGGTTGGCGTTGGCAAGTGGATCTAGCGACCAACCTGTCGCATGACACTTTCATGAGAAAAAAACCCCATGAGCATCTTTGAGATACAGGATGATTGACCAGGTTCCCTTGAATAACTGAGGAGGTGATTATAATAAGGCACTTTTACGAAGGGAAACCTGCTGGATTTCAAAGTTGGATGTTGTTGTTCCCCGGGGCCTTAATGAGTCCATTTCATTTACTTGCTTCTTTTAGAATGCTGGATATATACATGTATGCTGCTACTCACAGACCAGAGGTCCCTCTGGATGAGCCTAGCCAGCATTATTGTGATATATATAGCATTATGATCACTTTCATTAAAATACCGATATGTTGTGTATAGTGTTATGGTAGCCGTGGTTTTTCAGTTCTATTATCCCTGTTAATATGTTAATCTGTAGTTTTTTTCTATGCATAATTTTTTAATGTGTAGTTATTCTATGCATAATATATTGAGATAATATTAAAGTAGGGGACTATATGTTTTGTATCACAGATGGCGTTCTCGTGACCGTGATTTTAGCATGTCTTGGCCTGTGTAGTTATGTATGGGCGGTCTGTCCATTGTGACTACATGTGCTAAATTACTGAAATGTGGGATGCTTTAAAAGGGTTGCTTGATAGCAATATTCACAAATTCATTCCCATGAGCAGTAAAAGCAGGAGTACTAAACACATACCAATGTGGGTTAATAAGGAGGTCAAGGAAGCAATGGCTAATAAGAGGTGTGCTTTCAAAACATTTAAATCTATTGGATGGAAGGAGTCATTCCGGTATTACAAGAAATGCAATAAAAGAAGCAAAAAAGTAATAAGAGCAGGTAAAATTGTAAATGAAAAGCAAATCACTATAGAAAGTAAAACCAATCCTAAAAAGTTTTATAAATATATAAACAGTAAAAGGTTAAAGAAGGAGAACATAGGCCCATTAAAAGATGAATTGGGTGCTTTGATAAACAATGACAAATTAAAAGCGGAAATATTGAACAATTTTTCCCCCTCAGTATTGAGGTGACAGTAGTGCATAACGACAGTGAAGGTAATGACTCTTGGCTACATGCTTGTTTAAGTGAGGAAGTAGTCCTGAAGAGACTAACATGAAGATTAATAAATCACCAGGCCCAGATGGTTTTCAACCGAGGGTTATTATGGAGCTTAGGTTACAGCTAGCAAAACCCCTATACTTGATTTTCCATAGTTCAGTTAGGTCAGGCATGGTACAAAGGGATTGGCGCATAGCTGAGGTAGTGCTTTTATTTAAAAAGGGAAATAACAATAATCCTGGAAACTATAGACCAGTTAGTTTAACCTCTATAGTGGGGAAAATATTGGAAGGCATTTTGAGGGCTAGCATAGGGGATCACCTACAGGCTGCTAAGTTTATTAGCAAAAGTCAGCATGGGTTTGTAAGGGACAGATCATGCCAAATCAACTTAATTAGCTTCTACGAGGACGTGAGTGAGAATTTTGACCATGGAAAAGCAGTGGATGTGGTGTATTTAGATTTTGCAAAAGCCTTCGATGCAGTGCCTCATAGGAGACTGATCAACAAATTAAGGGAACTTGGCCTAGGATATACTATTTGTACATGGATAAGTAACTGGCTGGATAACAGAGTGCAATGAGTAGTGGTCAATGGGATGTTCTCCAGCGGGGCACCAGTAGTCAGCGGAATACCACAATGGTCCGTACTTGGCCCACTGCTGTTCACTATATTTATCAATGATCTAGGAATAGGCCTGGATAGCACAGTGTCAATCTTTGCAGATGATACTAA
Organism: Pseudophryne corroboree; assembly: GCF_028390025.1. Taxonomy (NCBI): domain Eukaryota; kingdom Metazoa; phylum Chordata; class Amphibia; order Anura; family Myobatrachidae; genus Pseudophryne; species Pseudophryne corroboree. The sequence goes on along the minus strand of NC_086447.1, from coordinate 101,057,823 downwards.
ACTGTGTAACGCAATTAATTCAGAAGGCGAGTCTCTACAGAATGACTTAGTTAAACTGGAAACCTGGGCGTCTAAATGGAGAATGAGGTTCAATATAGAAAAATGCAAAGTTATGCATTTTGGGACAAAAAACACACTTGCATCCTACACTCTAGATGGGGAAAATATAGGGGTAACTATGGTGGAAAAAGATTTAGGGGTGCTCATAGATAATAGGCTAAATAACAGTACACAATGTCAAATTGTAGCAAAGAAGGCAAGTAAAGTGCTTGCATGCTTTAAATGGGGCATTGAGACGAGGATGTAATCCTGCCACTGTACAAATCGTTGGTACGTCCGTACCTGGAATATTGTGTTCAGTTCTGGACACTGTATTATAAAAAAGATATCAGGGAACTAGAAAGGGTTCAAAGAAGAGCTACTACAGTAAATTGATTAAAGGGTTAGAGTCTCCGGAGTACGAGGAAAGGATTACTAGGTTAAATATGTATACACTAGAAAAGAGGCGACTGAGAGGAGACATTATTAATATCTTCATATGTAAAGGGTCATTATAAGGAGCTGGCAGCGGACTTGTTTATTAAAAGAACTCTATATAGGCACTCGGTGAGGCTAGAGGAGAGAAAATTCCGTACACAATGTATGAAAGGATTCTTCACGGTAAGGGCAATAAAGATTTGGAACTCCCTGCCGGAGAAGGTAATAATGGCAGACTCTGTAAATGTATTTAAAAACGGATTAGACAAATTCCTAACTGGAATATGTATCCAGGGCTATAGCATTTAACATATTGACATTAAACTATCTGGGAGTGGTAAGAAACATAGGTGTCAATTGGTACTTAACCATTATTTCAGCAGGCGCATTATAATATGAACAGATTAACACAGAATACAGGTTGAACCCGATGGGCATTTCGCCTCTTTTCAACCTCACTGACTATGTAACTATGTAACTATGAGTTTGATGCCAGCTATGACTGCTCTGTAATTTGCTTAGATAGATACATTAATTTATACAGATTACCGCTTTACATGGCATTGTACACAGTTGCTTGGCAACGGATGTTTTGGTGTTGGTCACGTGATGACGTCACTTGACGCAACAGAGGCGCGGTGATGCCATCAGACATGGACAGAACTGGGGCAGCGCAGCTGCATCAACTCACATGGTGATGGTGACGGGTATATGAAGGTAAACTTGTGTTTTGTATTTATGCTCTTGGAAACAGTTGATAAACGGAAACGTTGACTACAAGGTTACATGGACGACCGGCACTCCCGCTTGTGGAATAACATGCTCCAGTGCCCTCTGGCTAAAATAGGCTAGGTAAACAGAACAAATGCAGCAGCACTCGGAGGCTTCCAAAATTGAAAAAAAGTATATTTAGAAAATCATTCCATGAACTTAAAACGTTTCGGGGACAATACTCACCTTGACAAAGGGGTGCATTGGCCCCTAAATGTTGGAAGTTCATGGAATGATTTTCTAAATACACTTTTTTCAATTTTGGAAGCCTCCGAGTGTCGCTGCGTTTGTTCTGTTTATATATAATTATATATATATATATATATATATATATATGTAATATATATATATATATGTAATATATATATATATATATATATATATATATAATATGGGGTTAAGACCTAGTTAACGCGCTATAAGGATAAGCTACGACTTCGGGATTACCCCCTGTTAGGTGGGGTACAATACAGAAATAGAAAGAAGACGGTTTCCCAAAGGAGCTTGTACTAGTGCTCTGGTATATAGCAGTATAAATAGTATCCTTAATTGTAGTTTTAAAAAAGGATTTTATTTCCTTTTAAAGATACAATACATAAAATTATTCAATTACATTCAATGACATTTTATACACGAGATGATTAAAAGCAATGTGAACATTGCTTTTAATCATCTCGTGTATAAAATGTCATTGAATGTAATTGAATAATTTTATGTATTGTATCTTTAAAAGGAAATAAAATCCTTTTTTAAAACTACAATTAAGGATACTATTTATAGTACTGCTATATACCAGAGCACTAGTACAAGCTCCTTTGGGAAACCGTCTTCTTTCTATATATATATATATATCTACACATATATTTTGTTAAGCCTGATGAAAATGCTGCAACAGTAAAGGCATTGAAATGTTGTATTTGCTAACTAGATCATTCAGCTAATTCATTGGAGTGCCGCACCCTCTGTGTTCTATACATATACAGTCTCTCTCTCTCTCTCTCTCTATATATATATATATATATATATATATTCTAAGAAATTGCTGCACACATTTTATATTCCAGATTCAATGAGTGCATGGCACATAATCATGCTAATAGTTAAAAAAAAAGCCAGCACACCATTTATATTACATAGTCCAAAAGGTCAGTTTACTTAATCATATTAGAGTCAAAGTCACACAATGCCAAATCTGCGGACCGGTGCTCTCTCTGTCTGCTGTATTTAAAATAGGTGTGCTCTCTGTCTGCGGTATCTGAAAAAGGGGTGCTCTCTGCTGTATTTGAAATAGGTGTGCTCTCTCTGCGGTACCTGAAAAAGGGGTGCTCTCTGTCTGCTGTATTTGAAAGAGGTGCTCTCTCTGTCAGCTGTATTTGAAAAAAGGGTACTCTCTCTGTCAGCTGTATATGAAAAAGTGGTGTGTGTATGTATATATATATATATATATATATATATATAAAAATGGTCCAATGGCGGTACAAACAGCACTCACAGGGGTTTTGAAAATGCAATAAGCTGGTAGCTTTAATGTAAAGTTTCGGTGCTACAGCTCCTTCCTCCTGACAACACCAGACAGTTCCACCGGCCGGATTTCTTTCAAGCACGGCAAATATATACACAATTTTTATTTTATTTACAGAAGTACTGTGACACTGCCGGTCAGACAACAGTATAGTGTTTCCTACTCATACACACATTGTGCGACGCTGTCGGTGACATCAACCGCAGTGTGTAATTATTATTATATACTATATATTTCTGACTCATTTGTACTACGCTGTCGGTGAAATCAACCGCAGTGTGTAATTCTTATTATATACATTTCTGACTCATTTGTGCTACGTTGTCAATGAAGTCAACCGCAGTGTGTAATTATTTATTAGATATATTTCTGACTAAGTTGTGCAACGCTGACAATGAAGGTCAACCCCCACTTTGTGTTGATAATGGAGGCTACTACTAGGGCTGAAGCTGCTGCCACTAGTTATGACATTGACAATGCAAGTATGTCAATGTCTTCTGCTAAGGCAAATGCCCAGGGGCATAAAGAGCTTAGGACAGGGTATGTAACATCATTTAATTATAGAGTGGTAATGAGAAAAAAAGGGGTGCTCTCTCTGTCAGCTGTTTCTGAAAAAGGGCTCCTTTCTGTCAGCTTTATTTATAAAGGGGTGCTTTCTCTCTGTCAGGTGTATCTGTATAGGGATGCTTTCTTTCTGTCAGCTGTATTTGAAAAAGGGGTGCTCTCTGTCTGCTGTATTTGAAAGGGGGTGCTCTCTCTGTCAGCTGTAGCTGAAAAAGGGGTGCTCTTTCTCTTTCAGCTATGTCTGTAAAGGGGTGATCTCTCTGTCAGCTGTATCTGAAAAAGGGCTGCTTTCTGACTGTCAGCTGTATCTGAAAAATGGTTGTTCTCTCTGTCAGCTGTACTTGAGAAAGGAGTGCTCCCTGTCTGCGGTATCTGAAAAAGGGGTGCTCTCTGTCTGCTGTATTTGAAAGGGGTGCTCTATCTGTTAGCTGTAGCTGAAAAAGGGGTGCTCTCTCTGTCAGCTGTATCTGAAAAAGGGGTGCTCTCTCTGTCTGTTGTATCTGAAAGGGGTGATCTGTCCGTCCATCCAGGGGCTTTGCCCCAGTGTAAAATTAAAATAATAAAAGCTACTGTACTGTATAAACAAAAAGCCTAAAATTATAATTCTTAAAAATAATATATTATTTTGTTTGTGCTGTATCCCAGTGTATTATACAATTTTTATTTTATTTTCCTAAGTAGTGTGACACTGCCGGTCAGACCGCAGTATAGTATTTCCTACTCATACATGTATTGTGCAACGCTGTTGGTGAAGTCAACTGCAGTGTGTAATTATTATTATATACATTTCTGACTCATTTGTGCTATGCTGTCGGTGAAGTCAACCGCAGTGTGTAATTCTTATTATATATATTTATGACTAATTTGTGTGATGCTGTCAGTGAAGGTCAACCCCACTTTGTGTTAATAATGGAGGCTACTACTAGTGCTAAAGCTGCTGCCACTAGTCATGACATTGACAATGCAAGTCCGTCAATGTCAGCTGCTAAGGCAGATGCCCAGGGGCATAGAAGTCTTAGACCAGGGTAAGTAAAATAATTTAATTATAGAGTGGTAAAGAAAAAAAGCAAAAGGAAAGTTAGCTGCAGAGACACTAAGACAAACTGTGCATTCAGAATCAGAACCATCAGATATTCTTGAGGAACGTTTAGGGGTGTCCACGTCAGCTGACATTTCTCACACTGTCCTCATAGAGAAGCCTCTTTCACCTCCTTCCACCATTTCTGAACCATCTGAACATGTGTGGAGCATTTACAAGTAAAGATAGTGATGATGAATCTGATGAGGAGGACATATAATAAATTGAGGATTTGTGTGTGGAAGTGGGACAGGATAAGGGGGATATGTGTGTACTATCTGACAGTGAGGATGTTGATGATGATGTCTTGCACAATTCTCTGTACAGTCTCTAATTTATTGAGATCATTCTAAAGATATGGCCTTAAGAACTGAACACAGTATTCTAGATGAGGTTGTTAAATCATAGCTTCAGTGGAACCTGAAAATCCAGTAAAGTGTATAAATGAAGAGGAATCTGATTTGTGTGGTGAAATATGTACTGCAGACAGCTTCATCTGGATAGTAGCCGAAGACCCAGGGAACTGACACTACTAGCCAGAGTAGACACCTCTTTAAAGAATGGACATAAAAAAATGGAGTTTATACGGTCCACCTCATGTGTGGTGCTTTACCATCTAACATCAGTTTTATCCTTGTATTTCAACTGGGCTACCTCTGTAGGCTTCTCTGAAATAGCAGGAATAACTGAACAGTTTCCTTGCTTACTGCAGTATGCCAAGTTTTCTCTTACTGACCAAGACTGGAACCCAATACATAACATTTAACTGCCTATGAAATAGGAGTAGAATAATAGATTACATAACAGCTGAAGATTCCATCAACTAAGTCATGTTCCTTTACGTGGGCATTTCAAGAAGGAGTTGGTGAATAAATTTACAAAATATGATCTAGTTATGGATATCTCATCAGTATGCATCACTAGGGCCTGTACCTTAGCCACATAGGGAGTCCTTCAGCTTCTTGACAAGCCCCATAGTATTCATATATTGACAAAATCTTTACCTGTTTCTACATTTGTTCTATAAAAACACATTTAATCTAAAGAATGTGCGTCACACAAGAAAACACAAATATCAATGTTGGTGAACATCATCCTAAGAATAACCTGGTTCCTCAGCAACCACCGCCAAAATCCCCCATGGAAAGGAGTAACTTTTGGCTATTACAATAATAAATAATCCTGACTTTAATTATTAGCTGGAATAACCTGGCCATTACTAATCCCACTTTGCTATATTCTCCACTCCATGTGGTTAGGATGCTTCTTAATGACCATTCAACAGCAGGACATGACACATGGTGATTGGTAAGTGTAGAACAGAACTACAGCACACCTCCTCCATCAATGTATTAAGTAGCGCAATGGTGAAAGTGGGAGAGGAGGGGGGAGATCTATGCCAGGTGGTTCAAGATATCCTACCCAGTATATTCTGTAGGTTACAAGCACCTTTAATCCATGCTTATTTTCCAACAGAAGGCAGCAGAAAAAGTATCAAAAACTGCACATTATCTTATTATAAATGTTGGATTTCAAATGTGAACTTACTTTTCAGTTGGTCTCAAAACTTTTTAGCTTTTTAGCTAGTCATAACTGGGTTAAAAAATGTAAAAAAAAACCACATTGTCAACCAAACTTAGGAAGCACAATGATAAATAAGTTCCAGGGAGCTCAAGTGGGCTATCAGTAGATGACACTTGCAACACTGTTGTTTTAACTTGCAGAGTAAAGTACACAGATAGACCCTTAGAATCCCAGGTCACCGCATGTCTCATTATTCAAGTGGTCTTCTAGTGGTTGATTACTTTCTTCATTCACTTTTATTGGATTATTGTGTGTCCATGGGATATTCCTGGTGGCCTTAATCATTGTACATAATTAAAAGAAATGATTGGCTTTTACTTTAAGAAAACATCTGGTATCACTTAAGGAGGGAGAAGAAAAAAGATGACTTTGCTGTTTCGGAAACATTCTTGTAAGCCTGGACTTACTGTATATTCTCCTTTAAATATATATTTTCTCTGTTCATGGCATATGTTAAATGTAAATATCATACATAACTGACAACCAAGTTTTCTAAAGCTATCCAGTTCTTTGAGCACAAGTGAACCCGCAGGAATTATTACATTTTTTTTTTTTATTTGATCCCTGTAAATCTATTTCAACAGTCACTCGGATTTTAAACAATTATCTTGATTTATATTCTAAATGCTACAATTTTCAGCAAATGTAATCAGGTGAAAACGCTCTCTTTGCACAGTGTATCTTGGCAGTCTTTGAATTTTATTAGTGATGTCATTGCCTTAGCTGCCATGGAAATGTTAAAGGATAGGTAAATGGATGTGTGTTTTGTAGGACAGAATCTCAGACAAATAGAGATATCAAAGGGTAATGTATGAATATATGAAAAGAAGAAGCATTTATTATGCACAATTGTTTGTATTTATATGCCAACACGCACTGTAGTCAGTCATGCATTGTGGTTGAGTTCCTTGAACTCTGTTTATTCTAGAGATGTGCATGGACTCTCGTGTTTTGTTTTTGGTTTTCAGTTTATACAGATTTGGTTTTGGATTTCTTGAATATTGATAAATAGAGCTAAAATCATGTAATTTGGACGTATTGTTGATACAATATTATTAACATTAATAACATTAATTTTTGGTCATTACCAGTTAATTTGTATCACACTCTGGCCCTCATTCCGAGTTGATCGGTCGCAAGGCGAATTTAGCAGAGTTACACACGCTAAGCCGCCGCCTACTGGGAGTGAATCTTAGCTTCTTAAAATTGCGACCGATGTATTCGCAATATTGCGATTACTAACTACTTAGCAGTTTCAGAGTAGCTCCAGACTTACTCTGCCTGTGCGATCATTTCAGTGCTTGTCGTTCCTGGTTGACGTCACAAACACACCCAGCGTTCGCCCAGGCACTCCCACCGTTTCCCCGGCCACTCCTGCGTTTTTTCCGGAAACGGTAGCGTTTTCAGCCACACGCCCCTGAAACGCCGTGTTTCCGCCCAGTAACACCCATTTCCTGTCAATCACATTACGATCGCCGGAGCGAAGAAAAAGCCGTGAGTAAAAATACTATCTTCATAGTAAAGTTACTTGGCGCAGTCGCAGTGCGAACATTGCGCATGCGTACTAAGCGGATTTTCACTGCGATGCGATGAAAAATACCGAGCGAACAACTCGGAATGAGGGCCTCTGTGTAAAAATGGCACCTGAAACAACGGGGAAGGGACTTACAAGCAATCCAAAACCCAAAATTCAAAGATTTTAAATCCGAGTTTCGAACCAAAGGAAGTTCCGATAGGGATTCGGTTTGACTTGGACACCCAAAATGTGTTAGAGCCGGTACTCGGTTTGACTCAGATTTCCTACATTTGGATGAGTTAATATTTCTAAAAACCCGAACCGCACATCTCTAGTTTATTGATAGCAGTTTGTTCAGCCACACCCACAAATCTCTATGCTAAGTGAATGATACAAATATATGTGTGGTGTTGCTTCAAGATCAGGCGCCTCAGTGGAACGCATTGTGCGTTCCACCTGACGTATATGGATCTAACTTTACTGAGTAACAGATAATATTTCTACTCCTATAATTCTACCAAACATATTTCAATGTTGATAAAAAATATTAAATAAAGTGCATTACGCCCAATGTTATAATATAAATCGTGCGTTTCATACATACATATATTTTTAATAAATTACATATTTATACTAAAATTCTAGTGCATATACATAATTTTAAGATTAAAATGTATGACTACACACAACAGTGCATCTAATGAATTTTTATATATATTTATATACAATATATATATATATATATATATACATATATATATATATATAGTGCAGAGTTTTCCACTAACCATGGAAATGATAGCACTCTCCAGACAAAAATCAGTGAAGTCAAAATAATATCTTTACTTATAAAGATCAAAACAGGTTCCACTTCATGTAAACTGCACATTTCTAACTCTTTGACACGGCTGGATTGTTGGACACCTTGGGTTCATCCCTCAGTAGGATGGGGCTCTGATTGGCACCACAGCGGCTGTTTCTGGTTGGGTGAGAGTGTGGGACATTCTCCTTTATATATATATATATATATATATATATATATATATATTATTTATATGTGAATAAAGTGCATATGAAATTTAGATCACTAATAGCCAATGAAATTCCAAGACCGTCCCTATTGTTTACAAACACAAAGTACACTTGGCAATGCATCATTTTTTCTAATATATAACTTTGAGACAATTCAAACATACTATATACAGGGGCAGATTTATTTGAATTGATATAGTGGAAGGTGATAAAGCACCAGCCAGTCAGCTCCTAACTGTCATTTTTCAAACCCAGCCTGTAACATGGAAGTTAGGAGAAGATTGGCTGGTGCTTTATCACCTTCCACTTTATCACTTCATCAGGCTTAATAAATCTGCCCCACAGTGACATACGGAGGATAGTTCGCAAGATCCAATAGAAGTTAGAGGAATGACACTACATCAATTCCCTCATTTAGTCCTCCAGGGTAGAGGGTATTGAGGCTATATATCCAGAATGACTCTCATCTGGAAAGGAGAAGTTCTGTACAACCCCTCACATTAGATTTTACATGTTCCAGAGCCATAGTGTAAATGTTAGATCCTTCACTTCGGATCCATGTAACTCTGAAAAATGACGTGGTAAGCTATGTGTCTTTACATTATTCTTTATATTTCGTAGGTGTTCTTGAATCCGAAGTTTTACTTTAGTTTTACCCACGTATGCTAAACCACAGTTACATTGGATCCTGTATATTACAAAGGTGGCAATACATGAAACTGCCTCCATTAATGTATATTTAAAACCTGTGTCTAACTGCCATTGGAATGTTTTCTTTTCCATATGTTTACGGCAGATGCATTTCCTACACGGAAAGCACCCTGCTGTTTTGGTGGGGTGGTCTTCAGTATGCCGACTGACGGGATCCCGGCGCACAGTATACCGGCGCCGGAATCCCGACAGCCGGCATACGACACTTATTCTCCCTCGTGGGGGTCCACGACCCCCCTGGAGAGAGAATAAAATAGCGTGGCGCGCGTAGCGCGCCACCGTGCCCGTAGCGTGGTGAGCGCAGCGAGCCCGCAAGGGGCTCATTTGCGCTCACCACACTGTCGGTAAGCCGGCGATCGGGCTCCCAGCGCCGGTATGCTGGTCGCTGAGAGCTCGGCCGCCGGCATACCATACTGAACCTGTTTTGGTGAGTAATGGGACACATTCGTTGTTACTAGTGATGGGTTTCAATCTGCTTGAGGCCAGTATTTGTTTTAAATTAGGCGGTCTTTTGAAGACCAATTGCGGTTTATCTAGAAGATTATATCGGGTCCTTCAAAAGAATATTCCAATGTTTATTCAATATATTTTTAATAGTATTGTTGTCCCTATTAAATTGGATAATTAAGGGTTTCTTAATCCATTTTTTATTTTCTACAGTATTGGTTTCCCTTCTGTTAGTTCCTCTCTTACTTGGGTAGAGGCTTTTTCAATGGCTCCATCTATAAGTGAAGAATCATATCCTCTCTCGAGGAATCAAGTTTTCAACATAATTGACTATTGAATAAAATCCTCCAAATTACTGCAGTTCTTGTGTAGTCTCAAAAATTGGGAATAAGGTACATTGGTGGTCATTCCGAGTTGATCGCAGCCAGTAACTTTTTGCTGCTGCTGCGATCAACTAGTCCACGCCTATGGGGGAGTGTATTTTAGCTTAGCAGGGCTGCGATCGCTTGTGCAGCCCTGCTAAGCTAAAAAAATTTCAAGCAAAAGAAGACTAGGCCTATACATACTTACCCTGTGCGATGGATCCAGCAATGATGGGCCCGGCTTTGACGTCAGATATCCGCCATCCGTTCTCCTGGACACGCCTGCGTTTTACTCACCACTCCCCGAAAACGGCTCGAAATGGTCCGGATCTGCCCTGGAACGCCTTCTTCCTGTCAATCTACTTTGCGGTCGCTCTGCGACCGCTTCCATCGGTAGCCGCGACATAACCTGGCGACCCCTGTCGCCGGGCAACATTGCGCATGCACACTGTGGCTGCCGCGCATGCGCATTCCGCACCCGTTCATACCGCAGCGATAAACCGCTGCATGCGAACAGGTCGGAATGACCCCTATTGTTTTTCCAGGGCAGACGGTGGCAACTTGTTGCAGGAATGAAACTATTTCCATCCACATCTTTAAAATAAATGGTGGTTTTAATAGTACCTCTACATTCCCTTCTAACACCAGGTCTAGATAATCAATGGAATTTTTGTGCAATTTATGAGTAAATTGTAAATTGAAATCATTTGTATTTAGATGCAGAATAAATTGTTCAATAAGTCCCCATGTCATACAAATATCAAGTCGTCAATATAGCGACGATAAAATTTGATATGGTTGGACTCAAAAAATGTACCATAGAGGAACTTCTCCTTCCATCTCCCCATTAGCAAACTGGTATACTATGGGGCATTTGGCGTAATGCACTTTATTTAATATTTTTATCAACATTGAAATATGTTTGGTAGAATTATAGGAGTAGAAATATTATCTGTGACTCAGTAAAGTTAGATCCATATACGTCAGGTGGAACGCACAATGCGCTCCACTGAGGCGGCGGATCTGGAAGCAACAGCGGGAAGTACATGGACGCAGTGAGCGTCTGGTGGAACGCAGCGTGCGTTCCACCGGGACGCCAGACCCGGAAGTCCCGCTTGTGGGAGCGCGAACTCGCGCTCCTTTCATCCAAGGCCACACAGGTGTTGGTGGAACGCGGATATGCATTCCACCCATTCAGCCTCCCGGAAGCCCAGTAATAGCGGAGATCCCACACTTATTTCAAGCATGGGACCAAATTAAAAATGAAGTTTAAATAAAGCATTAAACGCCGCTTTTTTTAAGCACATTTAGAGGATGTTCCTTTTATTATGGAGACAGAAATCACCTAGGTAACAGCTTTATTGGTGCAATCACCCACATTTCACAGGTAGGAAATGATGTCATAGTCCTTGCACTATAAATATCTGGCAAGGGCAGTATGCTTTCACTTGCACTGCAGACACTGAAGTGTTAGGATCACTGCGGGTACACACAGATATATGTAAGTATATACTAATTGGAAATTCCTGAACTAAGGGGGTCATTACGACCAGATCGCACGCTGCGCTTCTTCACAGCCGTGTGATCGGGTCGAAACTTCACATGCGCGGCAGCCGCATTGCACAGGCATGTCGTTGGCCGGCGATGGCTGTCGCCGGGCAACGACTCCGCTAACGAAGAAAGCAGTCGCGGCGGCGACCACAAGAAGATTGCCAGGAGGAAGGTGGAACCGGGCATCAACTCACCGTTTTCTGGGCGTGGAGATCCAAACGCAGGCGTTTCAAGGCGTTTGGAGGACGGATGTCTGATGTCAATTCCGGGACCTGCAATGCTGGACCAAAGATCCACGTCACTCCAGGAAAGGGAATTTTTAACCTTAGCAACGCAACACTAAGCAAAAACCATATCAGTGCACTAGACAAAGGCCTCAAGTTCGCCCCAACAACCAACATGAACAAATTCAACACATATTTGGACATTCAGAAATTTAAACGCAAACTCACCCTTAAAAAATTATTTCAATAAACACCATTACCACAGCATAAACCACCAGTCACAGACATATACAAACACACTGAACATCGTCCATCATCCACCTTCTATCCCAGTTATGTAATGGGAAAACAGATAGAGACATTTACCAACATGATTCAACACGATATATTGAAAATCTGTGATCAACCATCAAAACACAGGACCAACATGACAAAAGCCGAACTCAAAGCACTCACGGATTTAAGTAAAGATGCCACTTAAGTAGTGAAACCAGCTGACCAAGGAGGGGGAGTAGTTGTTTTGAACAGTGAGGATTACCTCAAGGAGGCACATAGAATACTCGATGACACCACCACTTATAGGAAATTACCCGCAGGCCCTACAGTCAGATTTCAAAGAGAACTCCGGGAACTCCTTAGGAAAGGCTTGGAGATGGAGATTCTGACACCAAAAGAACATTCGTTTTTAGACACACCACATCCAATAATCCCAGTATTTTACTATCTCCCTAAAATACAAAAAAACAAACAAAATCCACCAGGGAGACTGATCGTATCCGGAATTAATTCACTCACTTCCAACCTTTCTCAGTATATAGACACCTTTCTACAACCATATGTAGCAGCGCAACCATCGCATCTGAAAGACACAACTGATATATTGAAAAAATTACAAAACATCACATGGCAGGAAGACTTTTGGTTAGTCACATGTGATCTAACATCACTATACACAATAATAGATCATGATCAGGGCATCTCCAGCACACATTACTTTCTTACCAAAGATGAAACAATGGCAGCAGGTCAGAGAGATTTCATCATCGAGTGCATACAACACATACTCACCCACGACTACTTATGGTTTGAGGAAGAGTTTTACCTGCAGGTCACCGGGACGGCCATGGGTACGAAGTTCGCGCTGAGCTACGCAAATCTTTTTATGAGACACTGGGAGGACCTTTCCATCTGGTCCATGTCGGAGCTCTGCGCGAACCTCGTCCTGTGGACCAGATTCATAGATGATATATTTTTCATATGGAAAGGCAGTCAAGCATCATTAGAAAACTTTTTAAGGTACATCAACATTAACGATCAAAACTTACAATTCACCACCAGTTTTAGTAAAGAAAAAGTCAAATTTTTGGATCTCAACATCTTCATAACAGACAATACGATCCACACGAACACTTTCCACAAACCAGTAGACGTGAATAGTCACATCCTTACATCTAGTGGCCATTACCATAACTGGTTGAAGAACATCCCCACGGGGCAGTTCAAATGTTTTGGGAGGAACTGTTCACGCCTGACAGACTACGACACACAGGGACAAAATCTAAAGAGTCAGTTTATAGAAAAGAACTATGACAGTGCCACCATACAATAAACATTCAGCAAAGTACGTGAACTGGACAGAGGACCACTGTTACAATATAACCCTAAGCAGAAACAAGTTCAGGACGACAACATATACTTTACCACGCAATATTCTAGGAATTCCCATCAAGTTAGTAAAATCATTAACAAATATTGGCCCAATCTGTTACAAGACGAAACACTCGTGAATGTCCTACCACCAAAACCCAAAGTGATATTTAGAAAGGCGCCAGACATTTGCAGAAAATTGTGAAGAATCATATTGCACCCAAAATACAGAAACAGACTACCATCAATAAAATTGACATGAAAGGAGGCTTTTACTATTGTGGCGCATGCAAAGCATGCACAACCACTAGAAGCAGGAGTACCAAACCCGTTCATACAGTCACATCCACCTCTAACAAAAAAACAATACAAATAAGATCCATGCTAACCTGTCACAGCAAGGGAGTGATATACATGCTTGAATGCCCATGTCACAAGCAGTACATAGGGAGGACGGTCAGACAACTCAAGATAAGTCTAAGCGAGCACATTCGAAACATAACAAAAGGAACAGAGGAACATCCATTATCCAAACATTTCAAACAATTTCACAACAGCGACCCCGCATTACTCACATTTATAGGATTGAAAGAAGTGAAACCCAAATGGCGAGGGGGCGACTTTATTCATCACATAAATAAAGAGGAACTAAGATTTATGATCGAGATGGACACATTAGTACCCAACGGGCTTAACTTTGATAATGAGGTTAGAGCCATCATCTGCAAGTGAGAATTACTACCCGCACACCATATTTGACATTTATTTTCCGTTATCAATACAATATCCGGAACAACCAATTTTTGTTCACATTTATTTATTTAATATTTTCTATTTAATATATTCTTTTATTTTATTTTATTTAATCTTATTTCCATCTACTTCCATTCTTATCCTCATTTATCTGCATTCTATTCTTAATTTTAATCTAATTGCATTCCAAAGTTGTATCTATATCTATATTTATTTACGTTTTTAAGCCCGTTGGGTACTAATGTGTCCATCTCGATCATAAATCTTAGTTCCTCTATATTTATGTGATGAATAAAGTCGCCCCCTCGCCATTTGGGTTTCACTTCTTCAATCCTATAAATGTGAGTAATGTGGGGTCGCTGTTGTGAAATTGTTTGAAATGTTTGGATAATGGATGTTCCTCTGTTCCTTTTGTTATGTTTCGAATGTGCTCGCTTAGCCTTATCTTGAGTTGTCTGACCGTCCTCCCTATGTACAGGTTAGAGCCATCATCTGCAAGTGAGAATTACTACCCGCACACCATATTTGACATTTATTTTTCGATATCAATACAATATCCGGAACAACCAATTTTTGTTCACATTTATTTATTCAATATTTTCTATTTAATATATTTTTTTATTTTATTTTATTTAATCTTATTTCCATCTACTTCCATTCTTATCCTCATTTATCTGCATTCTATTCTTAATTTTAATCTAATTGCATTCCAAAGTTGTATCTATATCTATATTTATTTACGTTTACTCTCATTCATCTTTCTCTTCCACACCCAATCAGTTTCAGCCAGCACCATAACATTGAACCAGAAACCAATTTTCATTCATTCATGTGCCTTGTTTTCAATGGATAAGGCACATGATCGACAGAATTAGTAACCAATCAAGGACAGCACAGGCTTAACACATATGAATATACAATTCATATCCCCATTGGCCATACAATGTGATTGACAAGAGCTTTAACCAATCATTTCACGGAGAATGGGAACCAATCAGAACGAAGATGTCACGGACTATGCTATTTAAATTCACAAAAAGAAGAAAACCCCATACACTTCTCACCCAGAGGAAGGCCCCCAAGGGCCGAAACGCATTGGAGCACTCCATCAATACGACCGACAACAATGGCACGTTTAAGCAGAACCAGCTACACCAGAGACGGCACCTGGTCACGTGACTGAAGACCAGGAAGTGACTGCGGGCTACGATCGGAAGAGAAACACAGAGGAGAAAGCCTGACACTGATGCGGTTTAGCAGCGGAGGAGGAGAATCAAGGTGAGTCTCTGTAGGTGGAGGGAGTACAGCAACGAACCGCTCTGAGAGCGATCGCTGTGCGCGCATCACCCCCCCCCCCCAAGACAGGCAGCGAACCCAGGCTGACCGATCTCCAGCATGTGACTGAACACAGTCACGGTGCCGGTTACGGGAGCCAGGGGGAAAGGCCAGTCCGGAGTCCCTCTTTTTTGTTTTTATCCTCCAAAACTGTCTAAAGCATCTAACAAGGCATACATCCCATAAGTGCACTAATTCATATACAGACCAGGGGGACGCCGCAGTCTGGATTTTAAACAAACTGACTGTTTTTTTCTTCTTTTTTTTCAATTTGTTTCTTCAGTCATCATTTTTTTCTTTCCCTTTTGTTTCCAAACCATATCCCCAAGAGCAACTGTGCCCCTGGACAATCAGTATAGTACTTAGTTAAACTCAGCACAGCACATCACGCTCATTAAGCCCAATTTGGACAATTTGATATAACAGAGTTTTAGAACCTCGTTACCAACAACTATTATTGCAATATAATAAACCTTATTTTGTGCAACGTATTTAATAGTGATGAGCACCGGAAATTTTTCGGGTTTTGTGTTTTGGTTTTGGGTTCGGTTCCGCGGCCGTGTCTTGGGTTCGAACGCGTTTTGGCAAAACCTCACCGAATTTTTTTTGTCGGATTCGGGTGTGTTTTGGATTCAGGTGTTTTTTTCAAAAAACCCTAAAAAACAGCTTAAATCATAGAATTTGGGGGTCATTTTGATCCCAAAGTATTATTAACCTCAATAACCATAATTTCCACTCATTTTCAGTCTATTCTGAACACCTCACACCTCACAATATTATTTTTAGTCCTAAAATTTGCACCGAGGTCGCTGGATGACTAAGCTCAGCGACCCAAGTGGCCGACACAAACACCTGGCCCATCTAGGAGTGACACTGCAGTGTCACGCAGGATGGCCCTTCAAAAAACTACTCCCCAAACAGCACATGACGCAAAGAAGAAAAAAAAGAGGCGCAATGAGGTAGCTGTGTGACTAAGATAAGCGACCCTAGTGGCCGACACAAACACCTGGCCCATCTAGGAGTGGCACTGCAGTGTCACGCAGGATGGCCCTTCCAAAAAACACCCCCCAAACAGCACATGACGCAAAGAAAAAAAGAGGCGCAATGAGGTAGCTGTGTGACTAAGATAAGCGACCCAAGTGGCCGACACAAACACCTGGCCCATCTAGGAGTGGCACTGCAGTGTCACGCAGGATGGCCCTTCCAAAAAACACCCCCCAAACAGCACATGACGCAAAGAAAAAAAGAGGCGCAATGAGGTAGCTGTGTGACTAAGATAAGCGACCCAAGTGGCCGACACAAACACCTGGCCCATCTAGGAGTGGCACTGCAGTGTCACGCAGGATGGCCCTTCCAAAAAACACCCCCCAAACAGCACATGACGCAAAGAAAAAAAGAGGCGCAATGAGGTAGCTGTGTGACTAAGATAAGCGACCCAAGTGGCCAACACAAACACCTGGCCCATCTAGGAGTGGCACTGCAGTGTCACGCAGGATGGCCCTTCCAAAAACTACTCCCCAAACAGCACATGACGCAAAGAAAAATGAAAGAAAAAAGAGGTGCAAGATGGAATTGTCCTTGGGCCCTCCCACCCACCTTTATGTTGTATAAACAGGACATGCACACTTTAACCAACCCATCATTTCAGTGACAGGGTCTGCCACACGACTGTGACTGAAATGACGGGTTGGTTTGGACCCCCACCAAAAAAGAAGCAATTAATCTCTCCTTGCACAAACTGGCTCTACAGAGGCAAGATGTCCACCTCATCATCATCCTCCGATATATCACCGTGTACATCCCCCTCCTCACAGATTATCAATTCGTCCCCACTGGAATCCACCATCTCAGCTCCCTGTGTACTTTGTGGAGGCAATTGCTGCTGGTCAATGTCTCCACGGAGGAATTGATTATAATTCATTTTAATGAACATCATCTTCTCCACATTTTCTGGATGTAACCTCGTACGCCGATTGCTGACAAGGTGAGCGGCGGCACTAAACACTCTTTCGGAGTACACACTTGTGGGAGGGCAACTTAGGTAGAATAAAGCCAGTTTGTGCAAGGGCCTCCAAATTGCCTCTTTTTCCTGCCAGTATAAGTACGGACTGTCTGACGTGCCTACTTGGATGCGGTCACTCATATAATCCTCCACCATTCTTTCAATGGGGAGAGAATCATATGCAGTGACAGTAGACGACATGTCCGTAATCGTTGTCAGGTCCTTCAGTCCGGACCAGATGTCAGCATCAGCAGTCGCTCCAGACTGCCCTGCATCACCGCCAGCGGGTGGGCTCGGAATTCTGAGCCTTTTCCTCGCACCCCCAGTTGCGGGAGAATGTGAAGGAGGAGATGTTGACAGGTCGCGTTCCGCTTGACTTGACAATTTTGTCACCAGCAGTTCTTTGAACCCCAGCAGACTTGTGTCTGCCGGAAAGAGAGATCCAAGGTAGGTTTTAAATCTAGGATCGAGCACGGTGGACAAAATGTAGTGCTCTGATTTCAACAGATTGACCACCCGTGAATCCTTGTTAAGCGAATTAAGGGCTCCATCCACAAGTCCCACATGCCTAGCGGAATCGCTCTGTGTTAGCTCCTCCTTCAATGTCTCCAGCTTCTTCTGCAAAAGCCTGATGAGGGGAATGACCTGACTCAGGCTGGCAGTGTCTGAACTGACTTCACGTGTGGCAAGTTCAAAAGGTTGCAGAACCTTGCACAACGTTGAAATCATTCTCCACTGCGCTTGAGACAGGTGCATTCCACCTCCTATATCGTGCTCAGTTGTATAGGCTTGAATGGCCTTTTGCTGCTCCTCCAACCTCTGAAGCATATAGAGGGTTGAATTCCACCTCGTTACCACTTCTTGCTTCAGATGATGGCAGGGCAGGTTCAGGCGTTTTTGGTGGTGCTCCAGTCTTCTGTACGTGGTGCCTGTACGCCGAAAGTGTCCCGCAATTCTTCTGGCCACCGACAGCATCTCTTGCACGCCCCTGTCGTTTTTTAAAAAATTCTGCACCACCAAATTCAAGGTATGTGCAAAACATGGGACGTGCTGGAATTTGCCCATATTTAATGCACACACAATATTGCTGGCGTTGTCCGATGCCACAAATCCACAGGAGAGTCCAATTGGGGTAAGCCATTCTGCGATGATCTTCCTCAGTTGCAGTAAGAGGTTTTTAGCTGTGTGCGTATTCTGGAAAGCGGTGATACAAAGCGTAGCCTGCCTAGGAAAGAGTTGGCATTTGCGAGATGCTGCTACTGGTGCCGCCGCTGCTGTTCTTGCGGCGGGAGTCCATACATCTACCCAGTGGGCTGTCACAGTCATATAGTCCTGAGCCTGCCCTGCTCCACTTGTCCACATGTCCGTGGTTAAGTGGACATTGGGTACAACTGCATTTTTTAGGACACTGGTGAGTCTTTTTCTGAGGTCTGTGTACATTTTCGGTATCGCCTGCCTAGAGAAATGGAACCTAGATGGTATTTGGTACCGGGGACACAGTACCTCCAACAAGTCTCTAGTTGGCTCTGCAGTAATGATGGATACCGGAACCACGTTTCTCACCGCCCAGGATGCCAAGGCCTCAGTTATCCGCTTTGCAGCAGGATGACTGCTGTGATATTTCATCTTCCTCGCAAAGGACTGTTGGACAGTCAATTGCTTGGTGGAAGTAGTAAAAGTGGTCTTACGAGTACGACTTCCCCTCTGGGATGACCATCGACTCCCAGCAGCAACAACAGCAGCGCCAGCAGCAGTAGGCGTTACACGCAAGGATGCATCGGAGGAATCCCAGGCAGGAGAGGACTCGTCAGAATTGCCAGTGACATGGCCTGCAGGACTATTGGCATTCCTGGGGAAGGAGGAAATTGACACTGAGGGAGTTGGTGGGGTGGTTTGCGTGAGCTTGGTTACAAGAGGAAGGGATTTACTGGTCAGTGGACTGCTTCCGCTGTCGCCCAAAGTTTTTGAACTTGTCACTGACTTATGATGAATGCGCTGCAGGTGACGTATAAGGGAGGATGTTCCGAGGTGGTTAACGTCCTTACCCCTACTTATTACAGCTTGACAAAGGCAACACACGGCTTGACAAATGTTGTCCGCATTTCTGTTGAAATACTTCCACACCGAAGAGCTGATTTTTTTGGTATTTTCACCAGGCATGTCAATGGCCCTATTCCTCCCACGGACAACAGGTGTCTCCCCGGGTGCCTGACTTAAACAAACCACCTCACCATCAGAATCCTCCTGGTCAATTTCCTCCCCAGCGCCAGCAACACCCATATCCTCCTCATCCTGGTGTACTTCAACACTGACATCTTCAATCTGACTATCAGGAACTGGACTGCGGGTGCTCCTTCCAGCACTTGCAGGGGGCGTGCAAATGGTGGAAGGCGCATGCTCTTCACGTCCAGTGTTGGGAAGGTCAGGCATCGCAAACGACACAATTGGACTCTCCTTGTGGATTTGTGATTTCGAAAAACGCACAGTTTTTTGCTGTGCTTTTGCCAGCTTGAGTCTTTTCATTTTTCTAGCGAGAGGCTGAGTGCTTCCATCCTCATGTGAAGCTGAACCACTAGCCATGAACATAGGCCAGGGCCTCAGCCGTTCCTTGCCACTCCGTGTGGTAAATGGCATATTGGCAAGTTTACGCTTCTCCTCCGACAATTTTATTTTAGATTTTTGAGTCCTTTTTTTACTGATATTTGGTGTTTTGGATTTTACATGCTCTGTACTATGACATTGGGCATCGGCCTTGGCAGACGACTTTGATGGCATTTCATCGTCTCGGCCATGACTAGTGGCAGCAGCTTCAGCACGAGGTGGAAGTCGATCTTGATCTTTCCCTATTTTTGGAACCTCAACATTTTTGTTCTCCATATTTTAATAGGCACAACTAAAAGGCACCTCAGGTAAACAATGGAGATGGATGGATACTAGTATACTTATGGATGGACGAGCGACTGCCGACACAGAGGTAGCTACAGCCGTGGACTACCGTACTGCGTCTGCTGCTAATATAGACTGGATGATAATGATATAAAATATATATATATATCACTACTGCAGCCGGACAGGTATATATTATATAATGACGGACCTGCTGGACACTGTCAGCACTGCAGACTCCTAAAGTAAGCTACTAGTATCAAGAAGATAGAAAAAAAAAAACACCACAGGTAGGTGGTATACAATTATGGATGGACAAGCGACTGCCGACACAGAGGTAGCTACAGCCGTGGACTACCGTACTGCGTCTGCTGCTAATATAGACTGGATGATAATGATATAAAAAATATATATATATCACTACTGCAGCCGGACAGGTATATATTATATAATGACGGACCTGCTGGACACTGTCAGCACTGCAGACTCCTAAAGTAAGCTACTAGTATCAAGAAGATAGAAAAAAAAAAACACCACAGGTAGGTGGTATACAATTATGGATGGACGAGCGACTGCCGACACAGAGGTAGCTACAGCCGTGGACTACCGTACTGCGTCTGCTGCTAATATAGACTGGATGATAATGATATAAAAAATATATATATATCACTACTGCAGCCGGACAGGTATATATTATATAATGACGGACCTGCTGGACACTGTCAGCACTGCAGACTCCTAAAGTAAGCTACTAGTATCAAGAAGATAGAAAAAAAAAACACCACAGGTAGGTGGTATACAATTATGGATGGACGAGCGACTGCCGACACAGAGGTAGCTACAGCCGTGGACTACCGTACTGCGTCTGCTGCTAATATAGACTGGATGATAATGATATAAAAAATATATATATATCACTACTGCAGCCGGACAGGTATATATTATATAATGACGGACCTGCTGGACACTGTCAGCACTGCAGACTCCTAAAGTAAGCTACTAGTATCAAGAAGATAGAAAAAAAAAAACACCACAGGTAGGTGGTATACAATTATGGATGGACGAGCGACTGCCGACACAGAGGTAGCTACAGCCGTGGACTACCGTACTGCGTCTGCTGCTAATATAGACTGGATGATAATGATATAAAAAATATATATATATCACTACTGCAGCCGGACAGGTATATATTATATAATGACGGACCTGCTGGACACTGTCAGCACTGCAGACTCCTAAAGTAAGCTACTAGTATCAAGAAGATAGAAAAAAAAAACACCACAGGTAGGTGGTATACAATTATGGATGGACGAGCGACTGCCGACACAGAGGTAGCTACAGCCGTGGACTACCGTACTGCGTCTGCTGCTAATATAGACTGGATGATAATGATATAAAAAATATATATATATCACTACTGCAGCCGGACAGGTATATATTATATAATGACGGACCTGCTGGACACTGTCAGCACTGCAGACTCCTAAAGTTAACTACTAGTATGAAGAAGATAGAAAAAAAAAAACACCACAGGTAGGTATACAATTATGGACGAGCGACTGCCGACACAGAGGTAGCTACAGCCGTGGACTACCGTACTGCGTCTGCTGCTAGTATAGACTGGATGATAATGATATAAAATATATATATATATCACTACTGCAGGACAGGTATATATTATATAATGACGGACCTGCTGGACACTGTCAGCAGAATGCGTTTATAGAATAAAAACACCACACGACGAGTGTTTAACTTTTTCAGGCAGACAATCACAATATACTGGTGGTCACTGGTCACTGGTCAGTCACACTGGCAGTGGCACTCTGGCAGCAAAAGTGTGCACTGTTAAATATATGTACTCCTGCTATAACTGCTCCCCAGTCTCCCCCACAATTAAGCTGTGTGAGCAGTGAGCACTCAGCACAGTCAGATATACATAGATGATGCAGCACACTGAGGCTGAGCACAGATATGGTATACTGTGTCACTGTGTATCGTTTTTTTTCAGGCAGAGAACGGATTATATTAAATAATAATAAAACTGCACTGGTGGTCACTGGTCAGTCACTAGTAAACTCTGCACTCTCTGAGTACTCCTAAGCTCCAGTAAATCAAGTGTCTCACTCTCACTATCTATTTCTATTCTAAACGGAGAGGACGCCAGCCACGTCCTCTCCCTATCAATCTCAATGCACGTGTGAAAATGGCGGCGACGCGCGGCTCCTTATATAGAATCCGAGTCTCGCGATAGAATACGAGCCTCGCGAGAATCCGACAGCGGGATGATGACGTTCGGGCGCGCTCGGGTTAGCCGAGCAAGGCGGGAAGATCCGAGTCTGCCTCGGACCCGTGTAAAAAGGCTGAAGTTCGGGGGGGTTCGGATTCCGAGACACCGAACCCGCTCATCACTAGTATTTAAACAGTGTATCATTGGTATATACATATACATACATTTAGAACTAGAAATCGGGGTCGTGCGCAGTGTAAACACACATTTGGATATTATAAATAGAGACTACTATTCTTCCCTCTGTAAAGATAACTACAACATTGGGGTATATACAAAGATAAAGATGAAATCATCCTTAAAAAATAATTAAAAGAAACTATTGGAGTTTTGTGACATATTAACCTTTATATTTAGATTGTATACCATACAAATCTAATCGGCCAGTGAAGTTATTATATCTTCTCCGTCACCATTGGTATGTACTAGTACTAAAATGACTGGCTCTTTTTCTACATATAGGAAAGGAATTAATATCCCATAATCATATGTTTCCCCTTTTTTAGGCAACACTATCTCTTGTCTACTTGCATTTTGTTAGGCAGGTGGAAATTATAAGTATCCACCGCACCATACATTTTAGGTATGTACAATTTAATTTCTTTTATGATGTCCTCTACCATACATATATTTGTATCAATCAAATTTGTATGACACCTTCTTTTTTCACTTTCTTTTAAAGATTTATATACCCCTAAAGAATTCCTGTTAAAAGGATGAAACGCGCAAGGTTTTAAGAAAAAGGTGATTAGGATACCCTGTATGTATTGGGGAGTCCCCACCACTGAGCTCACATCCTGGGGTGGTTGGTGGTACTCGTGTTTACACCTATCTCGATGTAACATGGTTATTCCTAGAAATACACCTTGTATATAATGTGAAAATGAATATACATTATATATTTTACGTTGGATGTTACAAATAAACATCGGAATTTTACTAATCAAAGGCTATTTTGGGTGTCTACATTTCTTTGGTGAGAGGGTATCTTTTAGGAAAAATATCTGGCTGAGCACAATCAAGCATCTGATCCAAAAGTATCAATTGTTTCTGATGTTTTAGTGCCCTCTAGGTTACATTCTTGTCTGCATTTTGCCGTTCCCACTAACATGGGTTCTACCGTGAGGTGCTGCTTTTTGAAGCACGTGATAAGGGTATTTCTTTTTGTTTATATATATATATATATATATATATATATATATATGTATGCAAGAGCAATGGGAATGAAGCGGAACAGTAATGAGGGGGGTAAGCATAAAAAGACAGATGGGGCCAGGAACAGGAAGTGTGGAGGTGACCTGCAGATACTGAGTACATGTATTACAGGGTCCCGCATTCCCTGCACCCCTGTCGTGTCACTGAACATGGGAAAAACGAGAGAGGGAACCTAACAGATAGTGGCTCATACTGTGTGGCATAACCTGAATTTTGGTTCATACTGTGTGGCATAATGTGAATTTCGGCTCCTACTGTGTGGCATAATGTGAATTTTGACTTATACTGTGTGGCATAACTTGAATTTATCCTCATACTGTGTGGCATAATGTGAAGTTCTTGTCATACTGTGTGGCATAACTTGAATTTATCCTCATACTGTTTGTCATAATGTGAATTTCGGCTTATACTGTGTGGCATAACGTGAATTTCGGCTCATACTGTGTGGCGTAACGTGAATTTTGGCTCATACTGGGCCAGATGGCCTTGAAAAGTGATAAAATAAACAGTGATAAAGTACCAGCCAGTTAGCTCCTTACTGCCATGTTACCGGCTAAGTTTGAAAAATGACAGGAGCTGGTTGGTTGATAGTTTATCTCTCTCCATTTTATCACTTTTCAAGACATGGGGGTCTATTCATGAAGCAGTGAAAACAGTGGAGAAGTAAGCGTGTTGAGAAGTTGCCCATGGCAACCAATCAGCTGCTCCGTACAATCGTATAGTATGCAAATTACAAATGTTACTACAATGCTGATTGGTTGCCAGGTGCAACTTCTCCACTGACTCACTTCTCCACACTTTTCACTGCTTCATGAATAGACCCCTTAGTACATCTGGCCCACTGTGTGGCATAATGTGAATTTTGGCTCTTACTGTGTGGCGTAACGTAAAATTTGTCTCATACTGTGTGGCATAATATGCATTTTAACTCATACTGTGTGGCGTAATGTGAATTTCGGCTTATACTGTGTGGCACAATGTGAATTGCTGGTTAGCATGGGGACATGTGTGGTAAATGCTGGTGTCCTGCATGTAGAGAGAGATTGATGGCATGGAAAGAGGCAGATGTGGCTCTGATGGCACATGTGTAAATTTTAAGCTTATTTGTGATATAATAAAATTAAAATTTTTGGCCCCCATAAATCTCTTGTACTTTTCAGAGTGACCCACTCTAAATCAGAGTGTAGGTACTGGGAGGCGCAAGGCGTGTGGTGTGTGTGTGTGTGTGTGTGTGTGGGGAGGAGGGGAATGCATATGCACCTAGGTCCACCACTCTATAGTTCCACCACTGGGTCAGGGATATGTTGGGGTATGTAAGCAGTGATAGGGTGCAGCAGCAGCTATGACTCAGGGTTATGCCATAGCGGACAGTCAGTAGCAGCCGGTGGTCGCACCATTATGTTTCCTGTTTTTCTCTGGGGTGTATTATATCTATTTGTATTATTAGGAACTAGGGAGAAATTAAATTAAGCCATGTGATTTTATTGAGGGAATGTAAAACAGTGCCAGACATGTCCCTGGGCAGTGCTAGACAAGCCCAAAAGGTGGTGCTAGACACGTCCCACCTGCGGTGCACTCCCTAATAATTTAGCTGCACACGCCTATGTTTATTATGTAGATCTTTTCAACTATGAAAATACACACCTATATGAAACCCATACTTTTATATTGTTACTTCTTTGCTAATTATACATAGAATTGGGCAGCAGATTTATTTTTAATAAAATTGCGGATTTGAGTGCCATGCAGATATGTGCGCTGAGGTAAATGGCTGGGGAGGCACTGGCTAGTACCAGAGCCAGATTTACACTTAATATATGAGCCAAAAGGTTAATGTGTGCATTATACATCAGACAGAGCCGCACTCATCTAGTACTCCATCGCAGGCGTGCACTCCCGATGGGACTAGGCAATCCGGCGCCTAGCCCCACTATGGGAGTGCAACGAGACGCTCCCATTAAAGTAAATGGGGTGCGTGCGTGTCACGGACGCACGCGCGCCAAAGGCGCTATGATGGGCACGCCTAGGCGGGCGCGCCCAGGCACAGACGGAGCCACGATTAGCGTGGCTCCATCTGTAGGTGCAGCAGTATATACTGCTAGAAATTTGGTGAGTTTTGATCACAGATGTGTGAAAAAGGGTATCCGGTCTATATATCTACACTAAAACGGTCTACCGTCAATAGGTAGACCACTAATGGTAGACATGCATTAGGTCAAAAGGGTCAAAAGGTTGACAGGGTCAAAAGGTCTACAGGGTCAAAAGGTCAACATGTAAACTGTAGCCAGATCAAACTGTCAACAGGGTCAAAAAGGTTGACATGACAATGATCAACACATATAGCCGACACAGGGTTTTTTATTTTATTTTTTCATGTTTTCAACTTTTTCATACTTTACCATCCACATGGACTATGATTGGGAATAGTAACCTTGCCCGAAGTATGACAGGTGATGCGAGCCATGTGAGGGGACGTGGTACAGTAATGGGGCTTGTTTGTGGCAAAAAAGTGACAAAACACCCAAAAAAAAACCAAAATTGTATCTATCTTTTTTGTGTCAACCTTTTGACCCTGTCAAGCTTTTCTACTGTCATCTTTTCTCTGTCGACCTTTTGACCCTATTGACCTAATGCATGTCTACCATTAAGGGTACTGTAGACCAATTGACTGTAGACCTTGATAGGCAGTGCCTCACCTGCCATGGACTTGTAAATACCCCTTACACATCGCACAAATAACCCGGTATCGACCTGGCATATTGCTGGGTCGACACGGGTCAGTGTGCGATGTGAAAGGGCCCCATGTCCGAATTCCCGGGTCACCTGACCCGGTAATTCAACCCGGGTTATAAGCAGTGTTATTCCCGGGTTGAATACCCGGTCAGTGGCAGAGTGAACGGCTTCCCTGGTATATGCGACCCGGGACCAGTTTTCTAGATAGGGAGATGCGGCACGGAGATGAGCTCATCTCCCAGCGCCGCCTCCACCTCTGCCCCCGCTGCCGGCTCCACCCCTCACCACTATGGCAACCGACCCGGCATAAAAGGGGTAGAAGAGTCTCCGATGCCGGATCCCACCCGGGATGGACCCGTTTCCAATTCCTGGGTGGGATCCGGCATTGGAGATCTGAAAGGAGTATAAAGTTTTGACTATAAAAATTATTAGAATAATACAAAGAAGATATTTCTAATATATTCTTTGTATTTTTAATAAACTTTATAATGTTAAAACTCTGGCATATATGTTAGTATGAAAGTAAAGGCTCTGCCTCACCTTCCTCACCCCACTGCACATCACTGTTGCCACGATATATGCTTTTATTTGCTAGATCCCTAAAGTACATATTCCCATTTTTCCATAGTTCCCTACGGTGTGTGTTTTACTACAGATGGAACACATCTCTTTGTATCACTCCGCATAATCTGGTTAAAGACATTCTGTTGTGCTCTGCTAGACAGTAGACTTGCCCACTAGAGATGAGCGGGTTCGGTTCCTCGGAATCCGAACCCCCCCCGAACTTCAGCCTTTTTACACGGGTCCGAGGCAGACTCGGATCTTCCCGCCTTGCTCGGTTAACCCGAGCGCGCCCGAACGTCATCATCCCGCTGTCGGATTCTCGCGAGGCTCGTATTCTATCGCGAGACTTGGATTCTATATAAGGAGCCGCGCGTCGCCGCCATTTTCACACGTGCATTGAGATTGATAGGGAGAGGACGTGGCTGGCGTCCTCTCCGTTAGAATAGATAGAGACACTTGAGTTGATTTACTACTAACTTAGTAATTTTGGGGAGCATTAGGAGTACTCAGAGTGCAGAGTTTTGCTGATAGTTACTAGTGACCACCACCAGTTTTATTTATTATTTAATATAATCCGTTCTCTGCCTGAAAAAAAACGATACACAGTCACATACCATATCTGTGCTCAGCCTCAGTGTGCTGCATGATAATATCATCTATGTATATCTGACTGTGCTGAGTGCTCACTGCTCACACAGCTGAATTGTGGGGGAGACTGGGGTGCAGTTATAGCAGGAGTACAGTGCACACTTTTGCTGCCAGTGTGACTGACCAGTGACCACCAGTATATTGTCTGCCTGAAAAAGTTAAACACTCCTGTGGTGTTTTTTTTTTATTCTATAAACGCATTCTGCTGACAGTGTCCAGCAGGTCCGTCATTCATTATATTATATAAATATTTACCTGCAGTAGTGTTATATTTTTTTTGTTCATCTCTATCATCTTTATCATCTCTATATTAGCAGACGCAGTACGGTAGTCCACGGCTGTGGCTACCTCTGTGTCGTCAGTGCTCGTCCATAATTGTATACCTACCTGTGGTGGGTATACAATTTTTTCTATCTTCTTCATACTAGTAGTTTAGGAGTCTGCTGACAGTGTCCAGCAGGTCCGTCATTATATTATATATACCTGCAGTAGTGATATATATATATTTTTTATATCATTATCATCTCTATACTAGCAGACGCAGTACGGTAGTCCACGGCTGTAGCTACCTCTGTGTCGTCAGTGCTCGTCCATAATTGTATACCTACCTGTGGTGGGTTTTTTTTTTCAATCTTCTTCATACTAGTAGTTTAGGAGTCTGCTGACAGTGTCCAGCAGGTCCGTCATTATATTATATATACCTGCAGTAGTGATATATATATTTTTTATATCATTATCATCTCTATACTAGCAGACGCAGTACGGTAGTCCACGGCTGTAGCTACCTCTGTGTCGTCAGTGCTCGTCCATAATTGTATACCTACCTGTGGTGGGGTTTTTTTTTCTATCTTCTTCATACTAGTAGTTTAGGAGTCTGCTGACAGTGTCCAGCAGGTCCGTCATTATATTATATATACCTGCAGTAGTGATATATATATATTTTTTATATCATTATCATCTCTATACTAGCAGACTCAGTACGGTAGTCCACGGCTGTAGCTACCTCTGTGTCATCAGTGCTCGTCCATAATTGTATACCTACCTGTGGTGGGGGTTTTTTTTTCTAGCTTCTTCATACTAGTAGTTTAGGAGTCTGCTGACAGTGTCCAGCAGGTCCGTCATTATATTATATATACCTGCAGTAGTGATATATATATATTTTTTATATCATTATCATCTCTATACTAGCAGACGCAGTACGGTAGTCCATGGCT
Source organism: Pseudophryne corroboree (assembly GCF_028390025.1). Classification (NCBI taxonomy): domain Eukaryota; kingdom Metazoa; phylum Chordata; class Amphibia; order Anura; family Myobatrachidae; genus Pseudophryne; species Pseudophryne corroboree. Next base: position 101,028,697 of record NC_086447.1, on the reverse strand, counting down.
GTAGCTACCTCTGTGTCGTCAGTGCTCGTCCATAATTGTATACCTACCTGTGGTGGGGTTTTTTTTTCTATCTTCTTCATACTAGTAGTTTAGGAGTCTGCTGACAGTGTCCAGCAGGTCCGTCATTATATTATATATACCTGCAGTAGTGATATATATATATTTTTTATATCATTATCATCTCTATACTAGCAGACGCAGTACGGTAGTCCACGGCTGTAGCTACCTCTGTGTCGTCAGTGCTCGTCCATAATTGTATACCTACCTGTGGTGGGGTTTTTTTTTCTATCTTCTTCATACTAGTAGTTTAGGAGTCTGCTGACAGTGTCCAGCAGGTCCGTCATTATATTATATATACCTGCAGTAGTGATATATATATATATATTTTATATCATTATCATCTCTATACTAGCAGACGCAGTACGGTAGTCCACGGCTGTAGCTACCTCTGTGTCGTCAGTGCTCGTCCATAATTGTATACCTACCTGTGGTGGTTTTTTTTTTTCTATCTTCTTCATACTAGTAGTTTTGGAGTCTGCTGACAGTGTCCAGCAGGTCCGTCATTATATTATATATACCTGCAGTAGTGATATATATATATATTTTTTATATCATTATCATCTCTATACTAGCAGACGCAGTACGGTAGTCCACGGCTGTAGCTACCTCTGTGTCGTCAGTCACTCGTCATCCATAAGTATACTAGTATCCATCCATCTCCATTGTTTACCTGAGGTGCCTTTTAGTTGTGCCTATTAAAATATGGAGAACAAAAATGTTGAGGTTCCAAAAATAGGGAAAGATCAAGATCCACTTCCACCTCGTGCTGAAGCTGCTGCCACTAGTCATGGCCGAGACGATGAAATTCCATCAACGTCGTCTGCCAAGGCCGATGCCCAATGTCATAGTACAGAGCATGTAAAATCCAAAACACAAAATATCAGTAAAAAAAGGACTCAAAAATCTAAAATAAAATCGTCGGAGGAGAAGCGTAAACTTGCCAATATGCCATTTACCACACGGAGTGGCAAGGAACGGCTGAGGCCCTGGCCTATGTTCATGGCTAGTGGTTCAGCTTCACATGAGGATGGAAGCACTCAGCCTCTCGCTAGAAAAATGAAAAGACTTAAGCTGGCAAAAGCACAGCAAAGAACTGTGCGTTCTTCGAAATCACAAATCCACAAGGAGAGTCCAATTGTGTCGGTTGCGATGCCTGACCTTCCCAACACTGGACGTGAAGAGCATGCGCCTTCCACCATTTGCACGCCCCCTGCAAGTGCTGGAAGGAGCACCCGCGGTCCAGTTCCTGATAGTCAGATTGAAGATGTCAGTGTTAAAGTACACCAGGATGAGGAGGATATGGGTGTTGCTGGCGCTGGGGAGGAAATTGACAAGGAGGATTCTGATGGTGAGGTGGTTTGTTTAAGTCAGGCACCCGGGGAGACACCTGTTGTCCGTGGGAGGAATATGGCCATTGACATGCCTGGTGAAAATACCAAAAAAATCAGCTCTTCGGTGTGAAAGTATTTCAACAGAAATGCGGACAACAGGTGTCAAGCCGTGTGTTGCCTTTGTCAAGCTGTAATAAGTAGGGGTAAGGACGTTAACCACCTCGGAACATCCTCCCTTATACGTCACCTGCAGCGCATTCATCATAAGTCAGTGACAAGTTCAAAAACTTTGGGCGACAGCGGAAGCAGTCCACTGACCAGTAAATCCCTTCCTCTTGTAACCAAGCTCACGCAAACCACCCCACCAACTCCCTCAGTGTCAATTTCCTCCTTCCCCAGGAATGCCAATAGTCCTGCAGGCCATGTCACTGGCAATTCTGACGAGTCCTCTCCTGCCTGGGATTCCTCCGATGCATCCTTGCGTGTAACGCCTACTGCTGCTGGCGCTGCTGTTGTTGCTGCTGGGAGTCGATGGTCATCCCAGAGGGGAAGTCGTAAGATGACTTTTACTACTTCCACCAAGCAATTGACTGTCCAACAGTCCTTTGCGAGGAAGATGAAATATCACAGCAGTCATCCTGCTGCAAAGCGGATAACTGAGGCCTTGGCATCCTGGGCGGTGAGAAACGTGGTTCCGGTATCCATCATTACTGCAGAGCCAACTAGAGACTTGTTGGAGGTACTGTGTCCCCGGTACCAAATACCATCTAGGTTCCATTTCTCTAGGCAGGCGATACCGAAAATGTACACAGACCTCAGAAAAAGACTCACCAGTGTCCTAAAAAATGCAGTTGTACCCAATGTCCACTTAACCACGGACATGTGGACAAGTGGAGCAGGGCAGACTCAGGACTATATGACTGTGACAGCCCACTGGGTAGATGTATTGACTCCCGCCGCAAGAACAGCAGCGGCGGCACCAGTAGCAGCATCTCACAAACGCCAACTCTTTCCTAGGCAGGCTACGCTTTGTATCACCGCTTTCCAGAATACGCACACAGCTGAAAACCTCTTACGGCAACTGAGGAAGATCATCGCAGAATATCTTACCCCAATTGGACTCTCCTGTGGATTTGTGGCATCGGACAACGCCAGCAATATTGTGTGTGCATTAAATCTGGGCAAATTCCAGCACGTCCCATGTTTTGCACATACCTTGAATTTGGTGGTGCAGAATTATTTAAAAAACGACAGGGGCGTGCAAGAGATGCTGTCGGTGGCCAGAAGAATTGCGGGACACTTTCGGCGTACAGGCACCACGTACAGAAGACTGGAGCAACACCAAAAACGCCTGAACCTGCCCTGCCATCATCTGAAGCAAGAAGTGGTAACGAGGTGGAATTCAACCCTCTATATGCTTCAGAGGTTGGAGGAGCAGCAAAAGGCCATTCAAGCCTATACAACTGACCACGATATAGGAGGTGGAATGCACCTGTCTCAAGCGCAGTGGAGAATGATTTCAACGTTGTGCAAGGTTCTGCAACCTTTTGAACTTGCCACACGTGAAGTCAGTTCAGACACTGCCAGCCTGAGTCAGGTCATTCCCCTCATCAGGCTTTTGCAGAAGAAGCTGGAGACATTGAAGGAGGAGCTAACACTGAGCGATTCCGCTAGGCATGTGGGACTTGTGGATGGAGCCCTTAATTCGCTTAACAAGGATTCACGGGTGGTCAATCTGTTGAAATCAGAGCACTACATTTTGGCCACCGTGCTCGATCCTAGATTTAAAACCTACCTTGGATCTCTCTTTCCGGCAAACACAAGTCTGCAGGGGTTCAAAGAACTGCTGGTGAGAAAATTGTCAAGTCAAGCGGAACGCGACCTGTCAACATCTCCTCCTTCACATTCTCCCGCAACTGGGGGTGCGAGGAAAAGGCTCAGAATTCCGAGCCCACCCGCTGGCGGTGATGCAGGGCAGTCTGGAGCGACTGCTGATGCTGACATCTGGTCCGGACTGAAGGACCTCACAACGATTACGGACATGTCGTCTACTGTCACTGCATATGATTCTCTCACCATTGAAAGAATGGTGGAGGATTATATGAGTGACCGCATCCAAGTAGGCACGTCAGACAGTCCGTACGTATACTGGCAGGAAAAAGAGGCAATTTGGAGGCCCTTGCACAAACTGGCTTTATTCTACCTAAGTTGCCCTCCCACAAGTGTGTACTCCGAAAGAGTGTTTAGTGCCGCCGCTCACCTTGTCAGCAATCGGCGTACGAGGTTACTTCCAGAAAATGTGGAGAAGATGATGTTCATTAAAATGAATTATAATCAATTCCTCCATGGAGACATTCACCAGCAGCAATTGCCTCCACAAAGTACACAGGGAGCTGTGATGGTGGATTCCAGTGGGGACGAATTGATAATCTGTGAGGAGGGGGATGTACACGGTGATGAATCGGAGGATGATGATGAGGTGGACATCTTGCCTCTGTAGAGCCAGTTTGTGCAAGGAGAGATTAATTGCTTCTTTTTTGGTGGGGGTCCAAACCAACCCGTCATTTCAGTCACAGTCGTGTGGCAGACCCTGTCACTGAAATGATGGGTTGGTTAAAGTGTGCATGTCCTGTTTATACAACATAAGGGTGGGTGGGAGGGCCCAAGGACAATTCCATCTTGCACCTCTTTTTTCTTTCATTTTTCTTTGTGTCTTGTGCTGTTTGGGGAGTGTTTTTTGGAAGGGCCATCCTGCGTGACACTGCAGTGCCACTCCTAGATGGGCCAGGTGTTTGTGTCGCCCACTAGGGTCGCTTATCTTAGTCACACAGCTACCTCATTGCGCCTCTTTTTTTCTTCTTTGCGTCATGTGCTGTTTGGGGAGTATTTTTTGGAAGGGCCATCCTGAGTGACACTGCAGTGCCACTCCTAGATGGGCCAGGTGTTTGTGTCGGCCACTAGGGTCACTTATCTTAGTCACACAGCTACCTCATTGCGCCTCTTTTTTTCTTTGCGTCATGTGCTGTTTGGGGAGTGTTTTTTGGAAGGGCCATCCTGCGTGACACTGCAGTGCCACTCCTAGATGGGCCAGGTGTTTGTGTCGGCCACTTGGGTCGCTGAGCTTAGTCATCCAGCGACCTCGGTGCAAATTTTAGGACTAAAAATAATATTGTGAGGTGTGAGGTGTTCAGAATAGACTGAACATGAGTGGAAATTATGGTTATTGAGGTTAATAATACTTTGGGATCAAAATGACCCCCAAATTCTATGATTTAAGCTGTTTTTTAGGGTTTTTTGAAAAAAACACCCGAATCCAAAACACACCCGAATCCGACTAAAAAAATTTGGTGAGGTTTTGCCAAAACGCGTTCGAACCCAAAACACGGCCACGGAACCGAACCAAAAACCAAAACACAAAACCTGAAAAATTTCCGATGCACATCTCTATTGCCCACTCCACCATATATATCACTGGTAGCTCCATGTATCTTTTGCTTGTCCACTTTATGAAGTACAACATTATGGTACTTGCTAGGATACCCCTTTGATTGAATTCTTCAGTTCTTTGGTTCAATAAGTGCTGAAAACATTTCTTAGAGACTGTGGCCTATGCTGATTTGATACTGTAGCTGTTAAAGATTTGCACAGTTATGACACCATATCCCTAAGGTGCTCTGTTGAATTGAGGTCCTGTGACTGTGGAGGCCAATGGACTACACTGAGCTCATTGTCATTTTTGTGGAATCGTCTGGAGATGACGTGTCATGTGACATGGTGAGTTATCCTGCTGACATTGTGTAGGCTGTGGCCATAAAAAGGGGCACATGTTCAACCACAGTACTTGTAGGTTGTGACATTGTAACAATGCTCAAATGACATTAAGGAGCCTAATGTGGGGCAAGAAAGCATTCCCCACACTATTACACCACCAGCCTAATCTGATGAAACAAGGCAGGATGATTCAATTTAGTTTGCACCAAATTCTGACTCTAACATCTATACTTTGCAGCCAGGACCGGTGCAAGGTTTCTCGGCACTCTAGGCAAAACTTCAGCCTATTGGCCCCAACCACCACCAATATCCACTTCCCAACACTTCAGATGAATGTGTGACTTATAAGTTCCATAGCCACCACTTGCATTAAGTATAACAAGGATAATCCTTAATATTGTGATTGGCAGACTTAGTGGCACCCGCCCCGCACACACAAATATTCCGGTGCCCTAGACAGCAGCCTAAAGCTGCCTAATGGTAGAGCTGGCTTTGGTTTCAGCAGAAATCGAGATGCCTAGGACAAGGTGATGTTGTTTTCAATTTTCAACCATCAAGTTTTGATGATCCTGTCCCACTGTAGCCTCAGTTTGCTGTTATTAACTAATAGGAGTGGATCCCCCTATGGACTTTTGTAGCCCACCCACTTCAAGGTTCAACATGCTCCGTGTTTAGAGATGACCTTCTGCAAACTGCCATCATAGTGCATGATCACTTCATTTGCTGTCACCATCCTATCAGCCGGAACCATTCTGCCTATTCTCCTTTGACGGCTCTCCTTAAGAAGGATGTTTTGACCACAGAACTGCTGCTTTACGCTGTTAAACATTTTCTAAATTCTAATGCAGAGAGGTTAATAATATCCCTTTTCACTAGCTCAAAAAACCCGGGTTTTTGCACAGGGGCGTGCATCAACCAGGGTTTTTTGGTAGTGGAAATGGCTCCCTCAGAAAAAACCCGGGTCAAGTGATCAGGGAATCCTACCCAGGTAGCTACCTGGGTTGCCTCTAGAATGACCCGGGTAAGGGTGTAGTGTAAATGGGTTACCCAGGTCATCCGACCCGGGACATGTTTACAGCATGCCTAGAGCCCATACCTCACTGACCGCAGTGTCCCATGGGCGGTCAGGAGGTTGGGGGGGACAGCGCAATTCTGTCAGTGTTGCTGTCTGTCCTACTATGCAGACAGCAGCGCTGGCCGGGAAAGTGTGTGCCAGAGGCTAGGGGCAGCCCAGCAGCTTCCAGTGTTCTGGGCTTGCACCAAGCATGAAGGTGGGCACCTTCGAATTGGGGGCATGGCCTAACAGGCCTGAGGACATGCCCCGAGTGTCCTGATCTGACAGTTTTCCCGGCGCTTGGAGATTACGTCATCTCCAAGCACTGGCCAGAAGACACTGCACTTGGGTGCAGTGTAAACGGCAAAAACCTGGGATATTCCCGAGTCACGCCACAGTGGAAAAGGGGTGATGTCTTGGGTCTGACCTGGCTTGGAACCGTGTTCCAAATCCCGGGTCAGACCCAAGACTTTAGTAGAAAAGGCGTATTAGAAGTGATTTCAGTCAATTATTAAGGACAGTTCTTACTTAGATAAATATAGTCTCTTCTGGATCATACTGGGAAAATATATTATTGCATATTAAGCCAAAAAGAGTAGAGATTGCCCAAAAAATATACAATATTACATAAAGATATATTTAAGAAATATACAGGAGCTGTCGGCTTCTTGAAAAGCATTTGCAACTTAATGCCCAAGGGTAGACTACACTTAAATGTATATGGGGGAAAAAGCAGAAAGAATATTGGGAAACATGATTTGATTGCAACTAAAAAAATACAACAACATGATAATTAATGATGAAGCAACTGATGGAAAGTAGCGTACGTAAATCTGAGATAAAGTCCAAGTTTCAAGCAGTCAATAAAAAATTATGTACAGCAAATCCAGACAATCTAACTTTACATCAGCTAGTCCTAAGTAAGGCAAAATTACCTACTGTAGGCTTACCAATATCCTCAATGGAGAGATACACATACAGTATCTACAAATACTATACAAATTTCCTGCAGCCACACCAACAGCCCCTCTTGGCATGCTAGGTCGCATGAGAATATTCTAGCAAATCTTTTTTGCTACCTTTTTACCGAAAATGTGTCTTAGTTACAACGCAATGCAAATAGGACAGCATCATCTTGAGCATTGTGTATAGTACTGGTCACCACATTATAATAAAGATATCCTGGAACTTGAAAGGATTCAGAGGCGAGCTACAAAATTGATTAAGGGTTTAGAGTAGAGATGAGCGGGTTCGGTTTTACTCGGATTTACTCGGATCTCAAAACGGCATCTTATTGGTTCACGGATGTCACGTGTTTTGGATAGCCAATAAGAAAAATCCGGATAAAACCGAACTGGCGTTAATTCTGGCGTTACATCCAAACCTGCTCATCTCTAGTTTAGAGGCACTGGATTATGGGGAAATACTTACTAGGTTAGATATGTTTACACTAGAAAAGAGGCGTCTAAGAGGAGATATGATTAATATATACACATATATAAAGGGACAATACATGGAGCTATCAGGTGATTTGTTTATTTGAGATCTCTACACAGGACACACAGACACCCTCTGAGTTTAGAGGAAAGGATATTTCATACCCAGTGAAGGAAAGGGTTCTTCACAGTAAGGGCAGTAAAAAGGTAGTCATGGTGAACTCAGTCAATATGTTTAAAAATGGGTTAGATACATTTTTAACTGAAAAAGATATCCAAGGATATAGCATTTAATAAATTAGACTTTAAACATAACTTCATCTGGGTCATTATAGTTAAACTATAGTTACATACAGAATAGTGTAGGAAATATAATATAGGTTGAACTCGATGGGCAACTTGTCTTTTTTCAACCTCATTAACTATGTTACTGTGCTGATTAATATAGTGATATGACACTTGTATATCTCTGTGTTACTGAGTCTCTAAATCTGTATCCAAAGTGCTACAATGTAGCAGCCGCAGCTTTTTTCCAATACAAGTTCTGTTCTGCTCCTTATACAGACTCAAGTCACACACAATATAGAAGTGTCATAGATCACATTAACCAGCACAGTCTACTCGTTGCAAAATTGTCCATTTTTTAGATTCTCGATGGGGTTGAGTTCAGGGCCAGTCATGATGAAATATAAAAGGGACTTCCCCAAACTGTTGCCACAAAGTTGGAAGCATAGCATTGTCCAAAATGTCTTGGTATGCTGAAGCATTAAGAATGGCCTTCACTGGAGATAAGGGGCCTAGCCAAAACCCTGAGAAACAGCCCCATGCCATTATCCCAACTCCACCAAACTTCACAGTTGGCATAATGCAGTCAGGCAGGTAACGTTCACCCGGCATTCGCCAAAGCAAGACTCCCCCATCTGACTGCCAAATAGAGAGGCGTGATTCGTTACTCCACAGAACACGTTTTTACTGCTCCACAGTCTAGTGTCGGTGTGCTTTACACCACTCCATCTGACGCTTGCCATAGGACTTGGTGATGTGAGGCTTGCATGCAGCTGCTTTGTCATGGAAACCCATTCCATTAAGCTTTTGCCGCATAGTTTTTGTGCTTACATTAATGCCAGTGGAAGTTCGGAACTCTTCAGCTATGAAATCAGCAGAGCGTTGACGACTTTTCCCACCATACGCCTCAGCAGTCGTTGACCCTGCACAGTGATTTTATGTGGTCTTCTGCTTCGTGGCTGAGTTGCTGTTGTTACCAAACGCTTCCACTTTCTAATAATATCACTTACAGTTGACCGTGGAATATCCAAAAGAAAGGAAATTTCACAAACTGTCTTATTGCAAATGTGGAATCCTATCTCAGTACCACGCTTGAAGTCACTGAGCTCTTCAGAACCACCCATTTTGCATAACAACTGTTTGTAAATGGAGACTGCATGGCTAGGTGCTTGATATACACCTGTGGCAACGGGACTGATTGAAACACCTGAATTCAATAATTAACAGGTGTGGCCAAATACTTTTGTCCATATAGTGTAGATGAGGTAATTTTATCACTTCATAACTACAAATTACCAGGCCCATAGGGGCTATGCAGTGAATATTATTAAATATTAAGGACAAGCATCATATACTTCATTACTACCCTTTATTAAAACTTTCATAAAGACCAACTCCTCAATACTATTTTACACTACAGTATATTTTGAAGCAAACCCACCCCCGCAAAACATACAAGAACATCAGTTTTATATACGGATGTGTCCTCTCTCATCATTGCTGCAGTCACATTAAACAGCCCTTCTAGTTGCGCTTAGTCGTGAGCGCGCTTACTAACGCCGGGCATCTTTTTGTGCATTTTTTTCCAAAAAATGCATTTTATTTGCATCGCTATGCGAATAAGACGCACAATCAGACACCTGGAAACACTGTAACGTAGCATTCCATATACAGATACAGCCGCAGTCACACACAGAATTTAGACATGCCGCATATCATATTAAACAGCAGAGTCTGCTTGCGTTAGCAGAGTTGCACGGAAACTGTCAGCTTACTCACACCAGGCATTCCGCGGTGTATGGCGTATTGAGGTTAGATGTATGAGGACACATCTGTACAGATTAATCTGTTAGGTCCTAGCCAAAGTGATTCAATAGTACCAGGGCCGCCATCAGGGGGGTGCTGGGGGCACAGCTGTCCCAGGCCCAGCCTCTCTGGCAGAGAGAGGAGGGCCCGGGATGCTCATGCAGTCACCTGCCTGCCTGCCACCGTCCCCGCTGTTTTGCCGCTGTCCTCCGACCCTCCAGCAGCTATGTATTGAAAACTTCCCTCCCAAAATGCCCGCCGCCACAGAGGAGACAGGATTCAAGATACTTGAGGAGCACTAGAGCGGCGGCCATTTTGGTAGGGACGTTTTCAATACAGCACAGCTGCAGGAGGACGGAGGAGAGCAGAAGAACAGCGGGGATGGAGGCGGGCAGGCAGCAGCATCAGCATCCCGGACCACATGTATGTATGTATGTATGCATATGTGTGTATATAATACACATACACACATGTTAACTGGTGCAATTCTAAAGCTGACTCCTCCACAGAGGGGGAGGGGGGGGGGGGGGCTGCCTCTTTTGTCAGTCTCGGGCCCCGCAATTTCTGATGGTAGCCCTGAATAGTACCCAAACCCTCCTCCTCAATAATTCATTTTCACACTAAACAAATATTACAGGCTGGTATGTACATTTTGAGATGTGCTCACACCTGCATTAGCACCATATGTAAATGGTTTTCAGCTGTAAGCCACTTACTCCCATCCTGTTGTTACAGATGGGTCCACATACATCTGTCCTCCTTGCGCTATAAGTTGCGTTACGCATAACTCGTGAACGCCAGGTGACTTGGTAGCACAGAGCGTCTTTGTTTGCAAATCTTTCAGTTAAGATGTCTTATTGCAAAAGGATGCACAGGCTTATGTAGATTAAAATGATATGCGGCATGAATTTATTCTGTGTACGACCGCCGCTGTATCTGCATACGAAATGCTTTTACATGTAAGAACTGTAACATAGCATTTTGTATGCAAATACAGCCGCAGTCGCACACAGAATATAGGCATGTTGCATATCATTGTAATCATTTTGTAATAAGATGCATTTTATCAGAAAAGTTGTCAAAAAGACACTTGGAGCTACTGAGTCACTCCACGGCATGGCACGACTAGAAGGGCTGTTTACCGCGTAAGGAGGCTAGATGTATGTGGAGACATCTGTATGTTATTCACTTATGGGAAACAACAGTAATAAAATAAAGCTAGGTAATAGCAGACAGACAGAAAGGTAAGAGGGTCCTGCTCACAAGCTTCCAATCTATATCCTCTGATTAGAAACTTCAGTCATGGTACAAGCTGGAGTCTCCCATATCCAAAATGCTTGGGACCAGAAGTATTTTGAATTTCGTATTGTTCTGTGTTTTGGAATATTTGCGGTATGACCCAAATCTAAATACAAACTTAATTTATGTTTCATAAGCACCTAGGGGGTAATTCTGAGTTGATCACAGCAGGAACTTTGTTAGCAGTTGGGCAAAACCATGTGCACTGCAGGGGAGGCAGATATAACATGTGCAGAGACAGATTTGGGTGGGGTGTGTTCAATCTGCAATCTAAATTGCAGTGTAAAAATAAAGCAGCCAGTATTTACCCTGCACAGAAACAATGGCCCTCATTCCGAGTCGTTCGCTCGTTCTTTTTTTTCGCATCGCAGTGAAAATCTGCTTAGAGCGCATGCGCAATGTTCGCACTGCGACTGCGCTAAGTAATTCTGCTATGAAGAAAGGATTTTTACTCACGGCTTTTTGTTCGCACCGGCGAACGTAGTGTGATTGACAGGAAATGGGTGTTACTGGGCAGAAACACTGCGTTTTATGGGCGTGTGGCTGAAAACGCTACCGTTTCCGGAAAAAACGCAGGAGTGGCCGGAGAAACGGGGGAGTGTCTGGGCGAACGCTGGGAGTGTTTGTGACGTCAAACCAGGAACGACAAGCACTGAACTGATCGCACAGGCAGAGTAAGTCTGGAGCTACTCTAAAACTGCTAAGTTTTGTTTGTTCGCAATATTGCGTAAACTTCGTTCGCACTTTTAAGATGCTAAGATACACTCCCAGTAGGCGTAGACTAAGCGTGTGTAACTCTGCTAAATTCGCCTTGCGACCGATCAACTCGGAATGAGGGCCCATATAACCCCCCCAAATCTAACTCTCTCTGCACATGTTATATCTACACATGGTTTAGCCCAACTGCTAATAAAGTTCCTGCTGCGATCAACTCAGAATTATCCCCCTTATACACACAGCCTGAATGTAATTTTTCACAATAATTGTAGTAATTTTGTGCATTAAACAAAATTGTGTACACACACAAAATTAATTTCTGTTTCATGTACAGAATACATGTCACGATCCGGGTATCTGGACGCCATTTCTTACCCATCAGATGCCTCCTAAGGCTGGCTCAGCGCTCCAGGACCGGATCCCATCTGTCATCCTGATGTGCACATTCCCGCATCCTCGCCTGTCTCTCTGGACGCAGTCACAGTAACGCCTTATACATCTGGCATGGCGTCTCCCGCGGCCTCCGCCGCCGTCCCTGAGCTTCTGCATTCAGAGTGGCGATTACGTCAGCCGCGGCCTCCGCTGTGTCCGCGTGGTTGGATGTGCATCTGTCAGCCTGGCGTCTCCTGTCTCCGGTGGTCGGCGCCGCCATTACTGTTTTCCAGACCACATGGATTACAATCCAAACTTCCCTCCAAGTGTCTGCATGGGCGCAGCCATCTTGGATTCTGTCAGCTGATCATTCCTACCAATCCGTTGTCAGTATTATTAATTTGCATAATTGCCTAGCCAATGCCTTCCTTGCTGCAGGTATAAATAGGTTGTGCCTGAGCAAGGAAGGCGTCAGTGCTTTGGTTGTCAAACCTAGTTCCAGTTTGTCTCTCTTCTGTGAATGTCTTCCAGGTTCCAGCTCCTGTCTCCAGACTTCTGCTATAGAGACCCGCACCAGCATTCCATCTGCGGTGTAGCCTGACTCTCCGATCCATTCTGGACTCACCTGTTTCCAGCTACAAACATCACCTGCTTCCAGCTCAGCTTCCAGCAGTGTACAGCTTCTCTTAAAGGGCCGGTGTCCTTTCTGCAGTTTACCACTCTCCACCGGTATTATTATTTCTCCGCTCTCAAATTCTACATTTCATCTACATTGCATCACTCTCAAGCTTTATTTATTATTTAACTGGTTCCAGCCAGTATCCACTCCGTGCCAACACCTGTCTGGTTCTAACCAGTACCCACAGCAGCATTTTATCTACAGCAGTCCAGCTTTCCCTGGAACACCAGCTGGTACGACCCTGGGCTTTCCTCATTGCTACAGTTGAGCCTGGTAAGGACTTTCCAACTTGCAGATAATAAGAACTGTCTCATACCACCAGAGCTCTGTGGCCCCTGCCACCCTGTAGTACCCAGGAACTGTATTATTATTTCTCTGCTGATTTTTATGTTACTTTTTACTGCTACTGTGATGCATGGAGTTTGTCATAAATAAATATCATTGACTTTTACTCAAGTTGTCGTGGTCACGCCTTCGGGCGGTTTCTCTTCATGTTACTTACATGTCCAGGGGTCTGATACAACCTTCCAGGTTCCGGTACATATCAGCCCCTACAACTGAGGCTGCCTTCCGTCAGCTCAGGCCCTCAGTTGTGACAGTAAGCACTGACCAGATGAATCCAGCCGGAGACCAGGATCAAGCGGCCAGGCCGATGCAAGAACTGGCAGCCCGACTTGAACATCAGGAGGCTCCACAGGGCCACATCATCCGCTGTCTCCAGGATCTCTCTACTCGGCTGGATGGGATTCAGACAACTCTCCGTGGATCAGGCGCATCTGGGGCGTCAACCGCAGTGACTCCAACTATAACCCCACCCACCTTACCCGTTTCTGCTCCACGTCTTCATCTTCCAACGCCAGCAAAATTTGACGGATCTCCAAGATTCTGCAGGGGATTTCTCAACCAGTGTGAGATTCAGTTTGAGCTACAACCTGGCAATTTTCCCAGTGACCGTACAAAAATTGCCTACATCATCTCACTTCTCAGTGGCTCAGCCCTTGACTGGGCATCACCGTTATGGGAGAGGTCCGACACCCTGCTATCTTCTTACACTGCATTCGTGTCAACATTCAGGCGCATCTTCGACGAGCCAGGCCGGGTAACTTCAGCTTCGTCTGAGATTCTCCGTTTACGCCAGGGATCACATACTGTAGGACAATATATTATACAGTTCCAGATCCTGGCATCTGAACTGGCATGGAACGACGAGGCCCTGTATGCTGCATTCTGGCATGGTTTATCCGAGCGTATTAAAGATGAGTTAGCTACCAGAGACTTACCCTCCAAGTTAGATGAGCTAATCTCACTTTGTACAAAAGTTGACTTACGTTTCAGAGAGAGAGCAACTGAGCGTGGAGGATCATCTGCTCCAAAATCTTCTGCTCCTCCTCCTCGCCAACTGTCACCAACTAAAGATGAACCCATGCAAATTGGCCGTTCCCGTTTAACTCCTGCTGAGCGCCGAAGACGTCTCTCTGAGTTTCTCTGTCTGTATTGTGCAGCTCCGTCTCACACTATTAATGCCTGTCCCAAACGTCCGGGAAAACTCCAAATCCTAGCTCGCCAAGGAGAGGGCCGGCTAGGAGTAATGATCTCCTCTCCATCTCCTCAAGATTGTAATCTCCCAGTCTCGCTTCAAATTGCTCAACGTTATCAGAACGTCATTGCCCTCCTGGATTCCGGAGCAGCTGGGAACTTTATTACCGAAGCCTATGTTAAACGGTGGTCCCTACCCACCGAGAGACTTCCTTCCTCCTTTTCCTTAACTGCCGTGGATGGCAGTAAAATTTTTGATACAGTTATTGCTCTAAGGACTCTACCAGTTCGTCTGAGAGTGGGAGTTCTTCATTCCGAACTTATTTCACTTTTAGTGATTCCAAGAGCCACACATCCTGTGGTCCTGGGCCTTCCATGGCTCCGTCTTCACAATCCTACAATTGATTGGACGACTACGCAAATCCTGGCATGGGGTCCCTCCTGTGCTGAGACATGTTTGTTTAAAGTGTTGCCTGTCTGTTCTTCCTCCCCCAGGTCGTCTGATGTTCCACCTCCTCCATATCAAGATTTCACGGATGTGTTCAGTAAAGCTTCTGCTGATATCCTTCCTCCTCATAGAGAATGGGACTGCCCGATTGATCTCGTTCCAGGGAAGGTTCCACCTCGAGGCCGAACTTATCCATTGTCTCTGCCCGAGACGCATTCTATGGAGGAATACATTAAAGAGAACCTAGCAAAGGGGTTCATTCGACCTTCTTCTTCTCCAGCCGGCGCAGGCTTCTTTTTTGTAAAAAAGAAAGATGGTGGTCTGCGGCCGTGCATCGACTACAGAGGTTTGAACGACATTACCATCAAGAACCGCTATCCTTTACCCCTGATTACTGAGCTCTTTGACAGAGTTAGCGGAGCTACCATCTTTACAAAGCTGGACTTGAGAGGTGCATACAATCTCATCCGGATCCGTGAGGGTGACGAGTGGAAGACCGCATTTAACACCCGTGACGGACATTATGAGTACCTCGTCATGCCCTTCGGATTGAGCAATGCTCCAGCTGTCTTCCAGCATTTTGTCAATGAGATCTTCAGAGACATTCTATACCGTCATGTCGTGGTCTATCTAGATGATATCCTCATTTTTGCCAACAATTTAGAGGAACATCGTTTTTGGGTAAAGGAGGTTCTGTCCCGTCTCCGTGTCAATCATCTCTATTGCAAATTAGAGAAATGCGTCTTTGAAGTCAAGTCCATTCCGTTTCTAGGGTACATTGTGTCCGGTTCCGGACTAGAGATGGATCCTGAGAAACTACAAGCAATCCAGAATTGGCCAGTACCCTTAACCCTCAAAGGGGTCCAGAGGTTCTTAGGGTTCGCCAATTATTACCGAAAGTTTATACGAGACTTTTCCACCATTGTGGCGCCTATTACTGCTTTCACCAAGAAGGGTGCTAACCCGTCCAAGTGGTCTGAAGAAGCCATGCAAGCTTTTCATCTTTTAAAACAGAGGTTCATCTCTGCGCCTGTCCTGAAACAGTCTGACATCGACTCTCCTTTCATCCTAGAGGTGGATGCCTCCTCCGTTGGAGTAGGAGCGGTGTTATCTCAGAGGGCTAAAGATGGCCATTTACATCCTTGCAGTTTCTTCTCACGGAAGTTCTCCCCAGCGGAACGCAACTATGCCATTGGCGACCAGGAGTTGCTAGCCATCAAGCTCGCTCTAGAGGAGTGGAGATATCTGTTGGAGGGAGCTTCTCATTCAATCACCATCCTTACAGACCACAAGAACCTTCTATATCTGAAAGGCGCACAATGTCTCAACCCTCGTCAGGCCAGATGGGCACTTTTCTTTTCCAGGTTCGACTTTAAACTCCAGTTCTGTCCGGGCTCTCAGAATCGCAAGGCCGATGCCCTTTCCCGCTCATGGGAGCAAGAAAATGAGTCAGAGTCTCCAGACAAGCATCCTATTATAAATCCGTTGGCATTCTCCACGGTAGGGATGGACTCTACGCCCCCATCAGGGAAAAGTTTTGTGAAGCCGACACTAAGGAAGAAGCTCATGCATTGGGCCCATGCTTCCCGCTTTGCCGGACATACAGGTATCCAAAAAACCCTGGAGTTTATCTCTAGGTCCTATTGGTGGCCAACTCTGAAAAAGGACGTTTTGGAGTTTATTGCATCTTGCCCAAAGTGTGCTCAACATAAAGTATCCCGCCAGTCGCCTGCGGGGCAACTGGTTCCACTATCTGTTCCCCGTCGACCATGGACCCATTTGTCGATGGATTTTATTACAGATTTGCCCATGTGCAACAAGTTTAATACCATCTGGGTGGTAGTTGACCGGTTCACCAAGATGGCACACTTCATTCCTCTCACCGGTCTTCCGTCAGCTTCCAAGTTGGCTCAAGTATTCATACAAGAGATCTTTCGACTCCACGGTCTTCCAGAAGAAATTATCTCAGATCGAGGAGTTCAATTCACAGCCAAATTCTGGCGAAGTTTATGTCAAGCCCTCCAAGTCAAGCTAAAATTTTCCACGGCTTACCATCCTCAGACCAATGGTCAAACTGAGAGGGTGAATCAGGACTTGGAGTCCTTCCTCCGCATCTATGTGTCCTCCTCTCAAGATGACTGGGTTCAATTACTTCCCTGGGCCGAGTTCTGTCATAACAACCAGTATCATTCTTCATCTTCCTCAACACCATTCTTCACCAACTTTGGATTCCACCCTAAAGTCCCTGAGTTCCAACCGCTTCCAGCAACTTCTGTTCCCGCAGTGGATATCACCTTGCATCAGTTTGCCAATATCTGGAAGAGCGTACGATCAGCTCTGCTCAAGGCATCGTTCAGGTACAAGAAGTTTGCGGATAAGAAGCGTCGAGCAGTTCCTGCTCTCAAGGTGGGTGATCGGGTATGGTTATCCACGAAGAATTTGAGGTTAAGAGTTCCCAGCATGAAGTTTGCACCTCGCTACATCGGTCCTTTTAAAATTGATCAAGTCATCAATCCTGTTGCTTACAGACTCCAGTTGCCTCCCTTCTTAAAGATACCCAGGACATTCCATGTTTCCCTGTTGAAACCGCTAATCTTGAATCGGTTTCATTCCTCACTTCCTCCAACTCCGAAAGTCCAAACTCAACGAGGCTTTGAGTATGAAGTAGCCAAGATCCTGGACTCACGTCACCGTTACGGTCAACTACAGTATTTTATTGACTGGAAGGGTTACGGCCCTGAGGAACGTTCATGGACCAATGCTTCTGATGTCCATGCTCCTGCCTTGGTCCGGAGATTCCATTCCAAGTTTCCTCAAAAGCCAAAGAAGTGTCCTGGGGCCACTCCTAAAGGGGGGGGTGCTGTCACGATCCGGGTATCTGGACGCCATTTCTTACCCATCAGATGCCTCCTAAGGCTGGCTCAGCGCTCCAGGACCGGATCCCATCTGTCATCCTGATGTGCACATTCCCGCATCCTCGCCTGTCTCTCTGGACGCAGTCACAGTAACGCCTTATACATCTGGCATGGCGTCTCCCGCGGCCTCCGCCGCCGTCCCTGAGCTTCTGCATTCAGAGTGGCGATTACGTCAGCCGCGGCCTCCGCTGTGTCCGCGTGGTTGGATGTGCATCTGTCAGCCTGGCGTCTCCTGTCTCCGGTGGCCGGCGCCGCCATTACTGTTTTCCAGACCACATGGATTACAATCCAAACTTCCCTCCAAGTGTCTGCATGGGCGCAGCCATCTTGGATTCTGTCAGCTGATCATTCCTACCAATCCGTTGTCAGTATTATTAATTTGCATAATTGCCTAGCCAATGCCTTCCTTGCTGCAGGTATAAATAGGTTGTGCCTGAGCAAGGAAGGCGTCAGTGCTTTGGTTGTCAAACCTAGTTCCAGTTTGTCTCTCTTCTGTGAATGTCTTCCAGGTTCCAGCTCCTGTCTCCAGACTTCTGCTATAGAGACCCGCACCAGCATTCCATCTGCGGTGTAGCCTGACTCTCCGATCCATTCTGGACTCACCTGTTTCCAGCTACAAACATCACCTGCTTCCAGCTCAGCTTCCAGCAGTGTACAGCTTCTCTTAAAGGGCCGGTGTCCTTTCTGCAGTTTACCACTCTCCACCGGTATTATTATTTCTCCGCTCTCAAATTCTACATTTCATCTACATTGCATCGCTCTCAAGCTTTATTTATTATTTAACTGGTTCCAGCCAGTATCCACTCCGTGCCAACACCTGTCTGGTTCTAACCAGTACCCACAGCAGCATTTTATCTACAGCAGTCCAGCTTTTCCTGGAACACCAGCTGGTACGACCTTGGGCTTTCCTCATTGCTACAGTTGAGCCTGGTAAGGACTTTCCAACTTGCAGATAATAAGAACTGTCTCATACCACCAGAGCTCTGTGGCCCCTGCCACCCTGTAGTACCCAGGAACTGTATTATTATTTCTCTGCTGATTTTTATGTTACTTTTTACTGCTACTGTGATGCGTGGAGTTTGTCATAAATAAATATCATTGACTTTTACTCAAGTTGTCGTGGTCACGCCTTCGGGCGGTTTCTCTTCATGTTACTTACATGTCCAGGGGTCTGATACAACCTTCCAGGTTCCGGTACATATCAGCCCCTACAACTGAGGCTGCCTTCCGTCAGCTCAGGCCCTCAGTTGTGACAATACATACAATACCCCTGTGCTTGGGGTGCCGGCTGTCAAAACACAAACAGCAGCATCCCGGTGATTAAAATCCTGAAACTTACTAATTAAGAAAGCCAACCCTGGTCCCTAACCTCCCTAACCTTAACCCACCTTTCCCGCTGCCTGTACTTAACCCTCCCTCCCCAGCAGCCTAACCCTAACCCTTCCCAAGGGTGCCTAAACCTACCCCCCCTTCCCGCAGACTAACCCTCCCGCCCCCGCAGCCTAACACTAACCCTCCCTGGTGGTGTCTAATCCTATCCCCCCCTTCGCGTAGCCTAAACCTAACCCTCCCTCCCCAGCAGCCTAACCCATCCCAGGGGTGCCTAGCCCTATCCCCCCTACCCGCAGCCTAACCCTAACCCTCCCACTCCCGCAGCCTAACACTAACCCTTCCCTCACAGCCTAACCCTAACCTCCCCCTTGCGGCTTACCTCTCTAGAGTCCCGGCAGTCTTTCATCCGGGATCTCAATATTCCAGATACCGGTGCCAGCAATTTGATCCATTTAGGGATCTCTGCATCTGTATTCTGAGCAGTGTTGGGATTCCAAGCACCGGGATCCTGACCGCATCCCTCATAAACACCATACACACATAGCCTGAAGATAATTCTATTCATTATTTTTTGGGGCATGAAACTAAGTAAATTGAACCATCAGAAAGCAGAGGTGTCACTATATCAGTTGCACTCAAAAAAATAATAATTTCAGAGTACTTTGGATATTGAATTATGGGATATGGGACACTCAACCTGTTCAGCTTTAAAGCTATAACTCTGGCCAATGTGGAAATCAATCATGAATTACTTCTCTCCATCAATCTTTATCATTTATATTTGCTAATATTAAAGACTTTAAATATCAGCCTTTATGTTTCATCAGTGAAATGCCATGTCTTTGAGCCGCACTGCTAAAACTGCTTGGGTGAACAATTTAATATGATCTTGGACAAATAGATTATTCTGTTATTGGAATCCAATTACACAAATGTATCTACAGTTTATATACACTCAACATGAGAAAAATAATTACAGCCGCATTAGTAGAAATCACTAACTGAAAACACCTTTTATGATCATTTATTGGCAGAGACGATCTGCTGAAACGGATTATAATTCTTAAATGATTATACCCTTTGCAACAGCTGTCCATTATACTCATCTCCAAAGATGATAACTTAATAAATGGAGAATTCTGAAAATTCATTTGTCGAAACAAATACCCCAGAAGATGTTTAATAAAATGCCAATACATTTTGGATTAACTTTATCAATTTAAAATTATCTAACTATGCAGAAATATTCATTGGCTACATATGAAAGACATTTCTGTGAATAATTCTGTTGAGCAATCCTTTTTACAAAATGATCGCCTATTTATATCAACTTGGAAAGTATGCCATATAATAGATATATATACAAATAAAACCATAATAACTAACACTCACTTTTCTACAATGAATTCTTAAATACAGTAACCGAGCTTGCTCCTTTTTAACACATGGCTGGAAAAGGGAATTATCCATATTAAATCCTTGTTGGAACTTTCCTCAAAGAAACTGGAATAATCAAATGAAAGTTATAATTGAGATATACTGTATTCAAACATTTACTGTACAGAAACATTTAAAATACAACAGGCCACACATTATGTAAGCAGAGCAATTAAATGTGTCATTGTATTGGTCAAATACTTTAGGCATGATATTGGTAATAAAACCTTTGGTCCATTTAAGCCCACTATAAAAATGCTATGTGAAGGAAAAAACTGGATTGTCTTACTTTGGAATTTTAAGACATCGTCATACCCTATAGCTACATTGACATCTAAAATGTTTAGAAAAATGATCTATAATACAGGTTCTCAAACTCGGTCTTCAAAAACCCATACAGTTCATGTTTTCCAGGTCTCCTCACACAAGAAGCAAGGTCAAAGCAACCATAGGTGGAGGCAGTGCAGCTGCTATGGGGCCCAGAGCTGAGAGAGGCCACCTTCCCAGTCAAAGTTACATGTGTTATATACATTTTTTGCCATTGGGCGGTATGCAGGGGTCCTTTCAAACTTTTTTTCTTGGGGCCTGCAATAAATCTAGGTATACCCATGGACCTGCTTATTGTAGTGTGCTATAAAATGAACTGGAGGACATTTTAATGTTACATAATATGAAGCGGGGCAATGTAATGAGGCACAATATGAATGGGGAGCACTATATATCATAATGTGAATTGGGGGTACTCTGCGGCATAATGTGTACTGGCAGCTCTGAAATGTGACTTAGGGTGAACTTAAGCACTACTGTGATTCATAAAAGAAACTAGGGCACTACTATGGGGCATAACATTAAATAAGGCTCTACTATGGTTCAAAAAATGAACTAGGGCACTATTATACTGCATAAAATCAACAACTGTTGCAGAGAATTGTCTCTCTAGAAGCATTGGGATGGGGCCCCTTCAAAATGTTGTTATGGGACCCACAAAGTTCTCGCTACACCCCTGACAGGAGGAGATGTACAGTAAGAAGCAGTTTTAAGAGTTGCAAAGTTGCCTATAACAACCAACCATCTATGTGGTAGCATTTATAAAAAATTAAAGGTCCACTCTTTTCACAAGTCAAATAATTAGCTCCGCCTGTTAGTCTTTTAAAATGTGTCAGTCAGTAATGAATACACCTGTGCACCTGCTGGGTGATCTGGAAAACATGAAATGTTTGGGGTCCTGAGGACCGAGTTTGATAAGCACTGAAAGCTATCATAATTTTAATAGGAGGTGTCTTTCTTCCCAGTGCAAACTTGATTAAAATGTCAAACTCAAAATAAGAATTTACTTACCGATAATTCTATTTCTCGGAGTCCGTAGTGGATGCTGGGGTTCCTGAAAGGACCATGGGGAATAGCGGCTCCGCAGGAGACAGGGCACAAAAGTAAAGCTTTCCGATCAGGTGGTGTGCACTGGCTCCTCCCCCTATGACCCTCCTCCAAGCCAGTTAGGTACTGTGCCCGGACGAGCGTACACAATAAGGGAGGAATTTTGAATCCCGGGTAAGACTCATACCAGCCACACCAATCACACCGTACAACTTGTGATCTAAACCCAGTTAACAGTATGATAACAGCGGAGCCTCTGAAAAGATGGCTCACAACAATAATAACCCGATTTTTGTAACTATGTACAAGTATTGCAGATAATCCGCACTTGGGATGGGCGCCCAGCATCCACTACGGACTCCGAGAAATAGAATTATCGGTAAGTAAATTCTTATTTTCTCTATCGTCCTAGTGGATGCTGGGGTTCCTGAAAGGACCATGGGGATTATACCAAAGCTCCCAAACGGGCGGGAGAGTGCGGATGACTCTGCAGCACCGAATGAGAGAACTCCAGGTCCTCCTTAGCCAGGGTATCAAATTTGTAGAATTTAGCAAACGTGTTTGCCCCTGACCAAGTAGCTGCTCGGCAAAGTTGTAAAAGCCGAGACCCCTCGGGCAGCCGCCCAAGATGAGCCCACCTTCCTTGTGGAATGGGCATTTACATATTTTGGCTGTGGCAGGCCTGCCACAGAATGTGCAAGCTGAATTGTATTACACATCCAACTAGCAATAGTCTGCTTAGAAGCAAGAGCACCCAGTTTTTTGGGTGCATACAGGATAACAGCAAGTCAGTTTTCCTGACTCCAGCCGTCCTGGAACATATTTTCAGGGCCCTGACAACATCTAGCAACTTGGAGTCCTCCAAGTCCCTAGTAGGTGCAAGGCACCACAATAAGCTGGTTCAGGTGAAACCCTGACACCACCTTAGGGAGAGAACTGGGGACGAGTCCGCAGCTCTGCCCTGTCCGAATGGACAAACAGATATGGGCTTTTTTGAGAAAAAAACCACCAATTTGACACTCGCCTGGTCCAGGCCAGGGCCAAGAGCATGGTCACTTTTCATGTGAGATGCTTCAAATCCACAGATTTGACTGGTTTTAAACCAATGTGATTTGAGGAATCCCAGAACTACGTTGAGATCCCACAGTGCCACTGGAGGCACAAAAGGGGGTTGTATATGCAATACTCCCTTGACAAACTTCTGGACTTCAGGAACTGAAGCCAATTCTTTCTGGAAGAAAATCGACAGGGCCGAAATTTGAACCTTAATGGACCCCAATTTGAGGCCCATAGACACTCCTGTTTGCAGGAAATGCAGGAAACGACCGAGTTGAAATTTCTTTGTGGGGCCTTCCTGGCCTCACACCACGCAACATATTTTCGCCACATGTGGTGATAATGTTGTGCGGTCACCTCCTTTCTGGCTTTTGACCAGGGTAGGAATGACCTCTTCCGGAATGCCTTTTTCCCTTAGGATCCGGCTTTCCACCGCCATGCCGACAAACGCAGCTGCGGTAAGTCTTGGAACAGACATGGTACTTGCTGAAGCAAGTCCCTTCTTAGCGGCAGAGGCCATAAGACCTCTGTAAGCATCTCTTGAAGTTCCGGGTACCAAGTCCTTCTTGGCCAATCCGGAGCCATGAGTATAGTTCTTACTCCTCTACGTCTTATAATTCTCAGCACCTTAGGTATGAGAAGCAGAGGAGGGAACACATACACCGACTGGTACACCCACGGTGTTACCAGAACGTCCACAGCTATTGCCTGAGGGTCTCTTGACCTGGCGCAATACCTGTCCCGTTTTTTGTTCAGACGGGACGCCATCATGTCCACCTTTGGTATTTCCCAACGGTTTACAATCATGTGGAAAAAACTTCCCGATGAAGTTTCCACTCTCCCGGGTGGAGGTCGTGCCTGCTGAGGAAGTCTGCTTCCCAGTTTCCATTCCCGGGATGAAACACTGCTGACAGTGCTATCACATGATTTTCCGCCCAGCGAAAAGTCCTTGCAGTTTTTGCCATTGCCCTCCTGCTTCTTGTGTCGCCCTGTCTGTTTACGTGGGCGACTGCCGTGATGTTTTTCCCACTGGATCAATACCGGCTGACCTTGAAGCAGAGGTCTTGCTAAGCTTAGAGCAATATAAATTTACCCTTAGCTCCAGTATATTTATGTGGAGAAAAGTCTCCAGACTTGATCACACTCCCTGGAAATTTTTTCCTTGTGTGACTGCTCCCCAGCCTCTCGGGCTGGGCTCCGTGGTCACCATGAATGCCGAATCTGCGGCCCTCTAGAAGATGAGCACTCTATAACCACCACAGGAGAGACACCCTTGTCCTTGGATATAGGGTTATCCGCTGATGCATCTGAAGATGCGATCCGGACCATTTGTCCAGCAGATCCCACTGAAAAGTTCTTGCGTGAAATCTGCCGAATGGAATTGCTTCGTAGGAAGCCACCATTTTTACCAGGACCCTTGTGCAATGATGCACTGTTTTTAGGAGGTTCCTGACTAGCTCGGATAACTCCCTGGCTTTCTCTTCCGGGAGAAACACCTTTTTCTGGACTGTGTCCAGAATCATCCCTAGGCACAGCAGACGTGTCGTCGGGATCAGCTGCGATTTTGGAATATTTAGAATCCACCCGTGCTGTTGTAGCAGTATCCGAGATAGTGCTACTCCGACCTCCAACTGTTCCCTGGACTATGCCCTTATCAGGAGATCGTCCAAGTAAGGGATAATTAAGACGCCTTTTCTTCGAAGAAGAATCATCATTTCGGCCATTACCTTGGTAAAGACCCGGGGTGCCGTGGACAATCCAAACGGCAGCGTCTGAAACTGATAGTGACAGTTCTGCACCACGAACCTGAGGTACCCTTAGTGAGAAGGGCAAATTTGGGACACAGAGGTAGGCATCCCTGATGGCCCCGGACACTATATAGTCCCCTTCTTCCTGGTTCGTTATCACTGCTCTGAGTGACTCCATCTTGATTTGAACCTTTGTAAGTGTTCAAAAATTTTTTTTAGAATAAGTCTCACCTAGCCTTCTGGCTTCAGTACCACAATATAGTGTGGAATAATACCCCTTTTCTTGTAGTAGGAGGGGTAATTTAATTATCACCTGCTGGGAATACAGCTTGTGAATCTTTTTCCATACTGCCTCCTTGTCGGAGGGAGACCTTGGTAAAGCAGACTTCAGGAGCCTGCGAAGGGGAAACGTCTCGACATTCCAATCTGTACCCCTGGGATACTACTTGTAGGATCCAGGGGTCCTGTACGGTCTCAGCGCCATGCTGAGAACTTGTCAGAAGCGGTGGAACGCTTCTGTTCCTGGGAATGGGCTGCCTGCTGCAGTCTTCTTCCCTTTCCTCTATCCCTGGGCAGATATGATCTTATAGGGACGAAAGGACTGAGGCTGAAAAGACGGTGTCTTTTTCTGCAGAGATGTGACTTAGGGTAAAAACGGCGGATTTTCCAGCAGTTGCCGTGGCCACCAGGTCCGATGGACCGACCCCAAATAACTCCTCTTCCTTTATACGGCAATACACCTTTGTGCCGTTTGGAATCTGCATCACCTGACCACTGTCGTGTCCATAACATCTTCTGGCAGATATGGACATCGCATTTACTCTTGATGCCAGAGTGCAAATATCCCTCTGTGCATCTCGCATATATAGAAATGCATCCTTTAAATGCTCTATAGTCAATAAAATACTGTCCCTGTCAAGGGTATCAATATTTTTAGTCAGGGAATCCGACCAAGCCACCCCAGCTCTGCACATCCAGGCTGAGTCGATCGCTGGTCGCAGTATAACACCAGTATGTGTGTATATACTTTTTATGATATTTTCCAGCCTCCTGTCAGCTGGTTCTTGAGGACGGCCCTATCTATAGACGGTACCGCCACTTGTTTTGATAAGCGTGTGAGCGCCTTATCCACCCTAAGGGGTGTTTCCCAACGCGCCCTAACTTCTGGCGGGAAAGGGTATACCGCCCCTAATTTTCTATCGGGGGGAACCCACGCATCATCACACACTTTATTTAATTTATCTGATTCAGGAAAAACTACGGTAGTTTTTTCACATCCCACATAATACCCTCTTTTGTGGTACTTGTAGTATCAGAAATATGTAACACCTCCTTCATTGCCTTTTACGTGTGGCCCTAATAAGGAATACGTTTGTTTATTCACCGTCGACACTGGATTCAGTGTCCCTGTCTGTGTCTGTGTCGACCGACTAAAGTAAACGGGCGTTTTAAAAACCCCTGACGGTGTTTTTGAGACGTCTGGACCGGTACTAATTGTTTGTCGGCCGTCTCATGTCGTCAACCGACCTTGCAGCGTGTTGACATTATCACGTAATTCCCTAAATAAGCCATCCATTCCGGTGTCGACTCCCTAGAGAGTGACATCACCATTACAGGCAATTGCTCCGCCTCCTCACCAACATCGTCCTCATACATGTCGACACACACGTACCGACACACAGCACACACACAGGGAATGCTCTGATAGAGGACAGGACCCACTAGCCCTTTGGAGAGACAGAGGGAGAGTTTGCCAGCACACACCAAAAACGCTATAATTATATAGGGACAACCTTATATAAGTGTTTTCCCTTATAGCATCTTTATTATATATTTCTAACGCCAAATTAGTGCCCCCCCTCTCTGTTTTAACCCTGTTTCTGTAGTGCAGTGCAGGGGAGAGCCTGGGAGCCTTCCCTCCAGCCTTTCTGTGAGGGAAAATGGCGCTGTGTGCTGAGGAGATAGGCCCCGCCCCTTTTTCGGCGGCCTCGTCTCCCGCTCTTAACGGATTCTGGCAGGGGTTAAATATCTCCATATAGCCTCCGGAGGCTATATGTGAGGTATTTTTAGCCAAAATAGGTATTCATTTGCCTCCCAGGGCGCCCCCCTCCCAGCGCCCTGCACCCTCAGTGACTGCCGTGTGAAGTGTGCTGAGAGGAAAATGGCGCACAGCTGCAGTGCTGTGCGCTACCTTTAGAAGACTGAGGAGTCTTCTGCCGCCGATTCTGGACCTCTTCTTACTTCAGCATCTGCAAGGGGGCCGGCGGCAAGGCTCCGGTGACCATCCAGGCTGTACCTGTGATCGTCCCTCTGGAGCTGATGTCCAGTAGCCAAGAAGCCAATCCATCCTGCACGCAGGTGAGTTCACTTCTTCTCCCCTAAGTCCCTCGTTGCAGTGATCCTGTTGCCAGCAGGACTCACTGTAAAATAAAAAAAAACCTAAGCTGAACTTTTCTAAGCAGCTCTTTAGGAGAGCCACCTAGATTGCACCCTTCTCGGCCGGGCACAAAAATCTAACTGGCTTGGAGGAGGGTCATAGGGGGAGGAGCCAGTGCACACCACCTGATCGGAAAGCTTTACTTTTGTGCCCTGTCTCCTGCGGAGCCGCTATTCCCCATGGTCCTTTCAGGAACCCCAGCATCCACTAGGACGATAGAGAAAATACATGCTCAAAATGCCACAAACTGAACAAGAATGTTTTCATTAATCAAGAACTAGATTAGAGGCCTGAGGGAGGTGGAGTATGTATGGAGTAGAAGGCAGATAAATAAAGTAAGGACTGATTCGTCAGTTAATTGAGTTTTAATTGTTTTATTCTAACATTTTAATCAATTGGGGACGGTATTGAAAATACTTTTATGGTCGTTTCTCTCCTCAGTTGCTGATTTATATCAAATTCAAAACACGGTAGATCTGATGCTGGGAAGATGACGAGTTGTCTCGTTTTGAAAATCTGAGCAATGCTGGAAAATCCAAGCAGGTGCTCACATTCCATCGGAAAGCGGAAGTACTGTATGGGTGGGCTTGGTTTTCTGAAAACCGAGCCCGCACATCTCTAATTAGAAGCATTAAAGGCCAGAAGACAGTCTGGGGCAGATGTATTAAGTCTAGAGAAGTTATAAAGAAGTGATAATGAAGTGATAAGTTGAAGGTGATAACGCACCAGCCAATCTTTACGGGTTTGAAAAATGACAGTTAGGAGCTGATAGGCTGGTGTGTTATCATCTTACACTTATCACTGATTTTTCAATTCTCCATGCTTAATATATCTGCCCCTCTGTTTGGACAAGAGAATGCACTCCATATGTGAAGGCAAGCACAGGACATATCTTGATGATGGGCCTTACCAGTGGCGGAACAAGCAAGCGGTGGGCCCAGGTGCGACAAAATGCTTTGGGCCCCCCCCCCCCCCATCCAAGTCCACCCCGGGGGCAGTTCGCGCCGTAGGCGCGCGCAAAAATACATAGTGGCGTGGCTTCGTGGGGAAGGGGTGTGGCCACAAAATAATACCAACACAGTAGTCTCCATTATTCAAATTACGCCGCACAGTAGCACCACTACACCAGGTAGAGACCCTTTTACACCTTACAGCGAACAGATTCCTCTTTTTACACATTACAGCAGACAGCGTGCCCTTTTTACACATAACGGCAGACAGCGTGCCCTTTTTACACATAACGGCAGACCGCGTGCCCTTGTTACACATTACGGCAGACAGCGTGCCCTTTTTACACATTACGGTAGACAGCGTGCCCTTGTTACACATTACGGCAGACAGCGTGCCCTTGTTACACATTACGGCAGACAGCGTCCCCATTTTTACACATTACGGCAGGCAGATTCCTCCTTTTTACACATAGCAGCAGGCAGGTTCCCCATTTTTACACATAGCGTCAGGCAGCCCCCCTTTTTTACACATTACGGCAGGCAGATTCCCCATTTTTACACATAGCGTCGGGCAGATTACCCCTTTTTACACATAACGGCAGACCGCGTGCCCTTGTTACACATTACGGCAGACAGCGTGCCCTTTTTACACATTACGGCAGACAGCGTGCCCTTGTTACACATTACGGCAGACAGCGTCCCCATTTTTACACATTACGGCAGGCAGATTCCCCTTTTTACACATAGTGGCAGGCAGTCCCCCCTTTTTACACATTGCGGCAGGTAGTCCCCCCTTTTTACACATTGCGGCAGGCAGTCCCCCCTTTTTACACAGTGCGGCAGGCAGTCCCCCCTTTTTACACATTGCGGCAGGCAGTCCCCCCTTTTTACACATTGCGGCAGGTAGTCCCCCCTTTTTACACATTGCGGCAGGCAGTCCCCCCTTTTTACACATTGCGGCAGGTAGTCCCCCCTTTTTACACATTGCGGCAGGTAGTCCCCCCTTTTTACACATTGCGGCAGGCAGTCCCCCCTTTTTACACAGTGCGGCAGGCAGTCCCCCCTTTTTACACATTGCGGCAGGTAGTCCCCCCTTTTTACACATTGCGGCAGGCAGGAGAAAGAAAGAAAGAAAGAAAGAAAGAAAGAAAGAAAGAAAGAAAGAAAGAAAGAAAGAAAGAAAGAAAGAAAGAAAGAAAGAAAGAAAGAATTATACTTACCCTCAGGCTCCTCGGTGCAGCTGCGTCAGACGACGATTCCCGGGCAGTAGAGAATGAGGAGGAGGGAGCCGGAGGACGGAGCCGCAGCAGCGCTTTGTTGCTGGTGGAGGCGCTGCTGCTGCTGCCCCTCTGCTTCCCTATAGGCTGTTCTAGGAAGACAGCCTATAGGGAAGCAGAGGAGCAGCAGCAGCAGCGCCTCCACCAGTAACAAAGCGCTGCTGCGGCTCCGTCCTCCGGCTCCCTCCTCCTTCCCCCGTCTGTACCGCTGCTCAGCTCCTATCTCCGGGCGGCTGTGCGCTGCGGGCAGCGGTTGCCTGCAGCGCACAGCGGCATGTAATGAGTCAGTTTGACTCATTACATGCTTGGGCCCCTGGACAGAGGCGGGCCCCAGTGCAGTGCACTGCCTGCACTGCCGGTAGTTCCGCCTCTGGGCCTTACCACTGGGTAAGTTGGAGATGTACTATAGGATGGGGTGTAGAGGCTGAGGGTTTTGTAGGTGCGGGTGAGGAGTATGAGCTGAATTTTGAAGGAGATAGGAGACACTATAGAGATTCACAGAGATTAGCGACAGAAACAGCACACCACAGCAAGAGAAATCAGTCTGGCAGCAGTGTTGAGGATGTATTGAAGTGGGGAGAGTTAGGTGATAGGGCAGCGAGACAGGAGGAGGTTACAGAAGTATTGTATAGTTAAGAATGACATTGTTAGAATCAGCGGCTGTTGCTTGGCATCCGTCAATATTTGCTCAGTGACATTGTGGCCCTTTTGCCTTTCTGGTTAGTTGCCATAGAGAAGCCCATCATCATCCTCTCAGCTCACATCTGCCTTGCCTTTCCCAGGTGCAATAAGTCCTGAATTGTAGTGGGCTCGGTTACAGCTGGCAGCCTCATTGGTCCCTGACAGTTTAAGTAGACTTTCCATTTTCCCTCCCAGTTCTTGTGTTTGCCTTTTAGTTTTTGCTGACCTCTCCTGTCCTTGACTTAGACCTGTTGCCTGCTGCCAGCCCTGAACCAGCACTGTCTAGTTTGTTCTGCCTGACTGCTTTCAGCCTTGCTCTAGCCTTGTACTTTATACAAAGTTGTCTGCTGCAGGCCCTGCTTCCATTAGCATATGAATACTACAGCAGCACCTCTGCGTTCGGTCACTAGGATTGATACATCCTATATAGTATCCTGTCTATCCTTAAACTTGATAATAGAAATGAAGGGGGTAATCTGCGCAGGTATGTATTAATCTGTGAGTGGTTGGGGTGAGCTGTGAGTTAAAGAGGTGTCACGTTCCCATTGTTAGATTCACAAATGCCAATGGAAAAATACCTAACTGCACTGCAACCCCTAAAAGTTTGTATGCTTAATAGGTGTGACCTACTGTTAAGAATGCCTCTTTAAATTGGCATTGAAGGTGATTATAATTGAATGAGTCAGGGGATGCTGTTTGGTCAACTGGCCGAGGTTTTATTTGCTTTTATACTAAAGGAAATGTTGTCAGCATATACCTGACATGGAACAAAATAAAGATTAAAATGATACATGGTAATGAACTATATGATTAGAACTGATAATGAGATGAATATTAAAGTCCAATAAGGAGCTCTGATTGGCTCTTGATGCTGATAAAGTTCCAATGGTGATCGGGTTCCGACCCCTATTAGTCTTAAGCCTATGCACTTGAACTGTCTCTAAATAAATATGTGCCTCTCAAGATGCACTGGTGATTGTGCCGTTAGTGAACGGCTACCTGAACAGAGACCGGCGTCCTGTGTCTCTGTGATGGTCCGGATGGCAAAAGTCCATGCACTTTGTTGCGGCCGTTGTGGGTGCGGGTGGAGTGAGGGGATCATTAGGGGCTCCGGACTGACTGACCCCCGACGCCCGTGCCTGCTTCCTCAGTTCGTCCTTGTTCGGATTTCCCCGGGAGCCTGCTCCATCCGTCGGGCTGGTCGTAGTCTTGGGAGGGGGTGCATCGCCACAGGGTCCGGCCCGAACACCTGCCGCGGCGCACACCACTCCACAATGGAGACTCACCTGAAGTATTCCTCCTGTTCCCCTTCCATCAGTCCCGGTGTCCAGAGTCACTGTATTGCTGTGATGATGGCGCCGGAGCTCCGGGATGATGAGGTTACAGAAGTATTGTATAGTTAAGAATGACATTGTTAGAATCAGCAGCTGTTGCTTGGCATCCGTCAATATTTGCTCAGTGACATTGTGGCCCTTTTGCCTTTCTGGTTAGTTGCCATAGAGAAGCCCATCATCATCCTCTCAGCTCACATCTGCCTTGCCTTTCCCAGGTGCAATAAGTCCTGAATTGTAGTGGGCTCGGTTACAGCTGGCAGCCTCATTGGTCCCTGACAGTTTAAGTAGACTTTCCATTTTCCCTCCCAGTTCTTGTGTTTGCCTTTTAGTTTTTGCTGACCTCTCCTGTCCTTGACTTAGACCTGTTGCCTGCTGCCAGCCCTGAACCAGCACTGTCTAGTTTGTTCTGCCTGACTGCTTTCAGCCTTGCTCTAGCCTTGTACTTTATACAAAGTTGTCTGCTGCAGGCCCTGCTGCCATTAGCATATGAATACTACAGCAGCACCTCTGCGTTCGGTCACTAGGATTGATACATCCTATATAGTATCCTGTCTATCCTTAAACTTGATAATAGAAATGAAGGGGGTAATCTGCGCAGGTATGTATTAATCTGTGAGTGGTTGGGGTGAGCTGTGAGTTAAAGAGGTGTCACGTTCCCATTGTTAGATTCACAAATGCCAATGGAAAAATACCTAACTGCACTGCAACCCCTAAACGTTTGTATGCTTAATAGGTGTGACCTACTGTTAAGAATGCCTCTTTAAATTGGCATTGAAGGTGATTATAATTGAATGAGTCAGGGGATGCTGTTTGGTCAACTGGCCGAGGTTTTATTTGCTTTTATACTAAAGGAAATGTTGTCAGCATATACCTGACATGGAACAAAATAAAGATTAAAATGATAGATGGTAATGAACTATATGATTAGAACTGATAATGAGATGAATATTAAAGTCCAATAAGGAGCTCTGATTGGCTCTTGATGCTGATAAGTTCCAATGGTGATCGGGTTCCGACCCCTATTAGTCTTAAGCCTATGCACTTGAACTGTCTCTAAATAAATATGTGCCTCTCAAGATGCACTGGTGATTGTGCCGTTAGTGAACGGCTACCTGAACAGAGACCGGCGTCCTGTGTCTCTGTGATGGTCCGGATGGCAAAAGTCCATGCACTTTGTTGCGGCCGTTGTGGGTGCGGGTGGAGTGAGGGGATCCTTAGGGGCTGACTGACCCCCGATGCCCGTGCCTGCTTCCTCAGTTCTTCCCTGTTCGGATTTCCCCGGGAGCCTGCTCCATCCGTCGGGCTGGTCGTAGTCTTGGGAGGGGGTGCTTCGCCGCAGGGTCCGGCCCGAACACCTGCCGCGGCGCACACCACTCCACAATGGAGACTCACCTGAAGTATTCCTCCTGTTCCCCTTCCATCAGTCCCGGTGTCCAGAGTCACTGTATTGCTGTGATGATGGCGCCGGAGCTCCGGGATGATGCTTCCGCTGTCAGCTGTTCACTTGTGGTGGAAGTGATTCTCTTTGCTGTCTTCTAACTGTCTGCTTAAACTTGATAATAGCTTGTGGTGTTGTGCCTCTATAAGTTTTAGTTGAGTGCCATTAAGCACATAAAGCTTTCATCAAAAGGTGGCTTACTATCGGTGAAGACCTCATAAAGCAGTAATAAAGGTCTCATCATACTCTACTGGTATTAGTGCAACATGGTTAGCATAGTGGTTTGCATTACTGCCTCAGAGCACTAAGGTTATGAGTACAATGCCTGACCAAGGCACTTCTGGTGTGGAGTTTGTACATGAAATCTGTGATATATGCGATTTCACAATGTTACAGAGGCTGCTGGATACTGGTACCGCTACCTAGACCAAACCGCTACCTAGAAACTAATAGTCATTGGAAACTAATAGTCATTGGCTCGTACACCACAGTGGTCTGCTAGAAAATTTGTGGCATTCTGGTACCCTTATAAGTGACTTTGGGGAGATGGACTAAGCCTTGGAAAGTGATAAATTTCCTGGTGATAAAGTTCCAGCCAATCATCTCCTAACTGCCATGTCACAGGCTGGGATTGAAAAATCTCAGGAGCTGGTTTGTTGGTGCTTTTTCACCATGCCATTTATCACTTTTCAAGGTTTAGTACATATGGCCCCCTGTGTGCACATCACAACTGTCCATCTCTGCAAATGGAATTGTCCTGTATGTATCCATTAATGTATAGTTGACTACTAAATGACAAAAGTACCAGGTTTTACAATTACCCTATTACTCCCCTCTCCTATAAGCCCTACAATGGCTCCCCTTCCCCTTCAGAACCAAATTCAAGAATCTTACACTCACAAAGCCCTCACCCAATTCTCTCCTATTTACGTCTCTGACCTTATCTCCCTTCACTTTCCCGCCTGCCCACTTTGCTCCACAAATGAATGCCACCTCTCCTGCCGACTGATTTACTTCCTCCTACTCCCTCCTCCAAGATTTCACTCCTGCTGCCGCCTTCACTCTGGAACTCTCTCCCTCTTCCATCAAACTCTTCTCCCCTTTTCAAAACTTAAAATGAGCTCTCAAGATCATCTTTTTCATCAAAGTCATCCAGTTCTCTTCCTAACTCACTGCTCCTTGCTCACTGTCTTCCCCATCTGTGTCACCCCTGTCTTTCTGCCACTCACCTCTAGTATATAAGCTCTTACGAACAGGGCCCTCTTTCCTCATGTGCTTCTCCGTCCCATACTTTTATTGTCATTTACTCCATACTCCCTATAACACCTCCTCACCCTTAGTTTGCTACCACCCTGCTGAATATTTTTAAAAAACAAAACTATATCCTTGCCCTGCATTGTTTTGTATTGTAAGTCATCCTTATTATAAGGTGCTACAGAACACTTGTGGAGCCACAGAAATACAGAATAATAAGACATTTTTATTTATCGATTTTCATTGTTTTATATATTTAGCTTTATTTAGAAAATTCTTTGTTTATTCCAGTGGTTCCCAAACTGTGTGCCCAAGCACCCTGGTGTGCCGCCAGGATGTTGGAGGGGTGCTTCGAGTTGATAGTCCAGGACCAAATCAAATTAGTCCAGGACCAAATCAGTGCTCATAGCTGCCTATCATAAAATATGTGGACAATCAGAAGCACAGCTGTACACCACCACATAACTGACTCTGAGGATGACAGGTAGGAACAATTTTCTTAATTTAATATTTTTTTCACCAAAATGAATCAATAAAATTGTTTTATCCCAGGAATGCCGTGAAAAAAATGCTGATATTCTAGGGCGCCGTGATTCGAGAAAGTTTGGAAAACACTAGTTTCTTTAAATTCATATTTATTAAACCAAGAACACATAGAGTTGTATGCATCACAGCAACCATGATTTATATACCGTACACATGCATATTTTAGGCATACGGATACCTTAAAACGTGCAGAACTAAATAATTGAAAAAATCATTTTTTTTCTTATAAACAGTTATACTTGAAAGGAAAAAGTTAAATTGCGGTTATTTTGTAAGCCCTCTGTTAAGACTTAATAAGACTTATTCTGACTGCTGGATTTCATTTGCCCATAAAGTTATTAAATTATGAATGTATCCTTCACTTTATGGATGCTAAGTTTTGGAACTGGCGACAGTCCACCTCAGTGTTGTTTTAGCAATTTGTGGGTAGCTTTTGGGTACGGCTCTTTTCCAAGGCTGTACAGAAAGTGTAAAATGAAACTTCACAGATCATTTTGTATTAAAGGCTCTGATATGGCACTTATAAACACTGTTTTGAATGTAAATAGAGATAGCAGCTTTATTACCATTTTGCAGTATTAGCCCAAACTAATAAGTACAGTAGTGTGCAAAGATATGCAGAATTCCATATGCGGTGCACTTAAGTTACTCAACTTGTGGACTAGACTGTTATCCTCATTGAACTGCTACAGCCAGCTGTCCGGAACCTGTGCCCAGTAACTATGATCATATTAGGGCCAGATTTGATGACTACACAGGTCCAGTATCATATCTAGGGGTCTGGGTGCCACTGGTAATTTGTGGAGAACCTTCCATGATGTTGGACAGCTATGGTCCATTCAAGGAATTAAATTTGTTGATGGCTGAGAAGGAAGGACCCCTTCTCAACCAGCACATTGATGAATGCCATCCTGGATGGCAATTCCCTACTGCTTAGATCCTGGCCCTGTCCAGGATCTAGGCAGTAGGGGAAATCCACTGCCGCCCATCTACTTTTTGTGTTTATATTGTCCTCGGCCCAGCTGACCCATGACTGAAGGGCTGTGGAGGAAGAAGCATCCAGGTACAGGTCTCCCCTTCTACAGCAGACACTACACTAGCTGTTACTCTGCTAGAGTCAGTGGCACAGAGAGGGGGAAAATGGGTTCTTTGCAACTAGGCATGGCCACATCTCCACGTACTTGACCACTCAATCACTAGTGCTCGACTGTTAGACTTACCAGTGATCCCTGTTGACCCAATTTTGCTCTGTAGAGTTTTGCTATTTGTTTATACAGCATTATGCAATCTAAATATGGAAAATCTTGTTGCATGTGTACAGAGCAGTATCGACAAATAAATAATAAGACATATCTTAAAGAAAAGGAATGTACAGTTGAAGAGATGCCAGTTGGCCCATTAGCTATACAACTTATGGCTCAGACATTTGTGTAAGCCGTTATGCATAAGTAATTGAAAAAAGTACAATCTATGAGTGTTGTCCATCTACTGGCCATTAACCTTAGATAAAATACTTTAATGTTGCGTTCACATGATGCCCTGATTCTGGTGGGTCATTTTGTGATGAAGGAAGTATCTTAGGGCATTTGTTAAGTATTAAGGTAGAAAATTGTAGATAAAAAAAAGGTCAGATGGATACTTGAGAAATATTTCTTTCTCCAGAGGTGTCAGAACTCTGTCTTTGTTTTCCCAAAAGTATGTTTCCTTGCCACCAGGGGTATCCAGGGCTCCTGTCATGTGAGCTGCAGTACTGGTCCTTACCAAAGGTGCTGTTCCCTTGACTCTGTTCTGCATCCATGTGCCTGTTTCATATTTTGCTTTGCAAAGATTTCTGGATACCTAGTGAACTGCTTTGCTAAGCAGTTTTGTCTTATTCATAGTTCACTAATAGACCACCAGGGATGTTTTGCCGACATTCTAGTCATGATGGCATTTCATCAGTCTCAACATGAATGTCAACAAATATATAACACACCCATATGGGAGATGCATTTCAGTTGCATCTTTGCTTATGACTGAAGAGGAGTAACTGGGAAACGTTCAGTGAGGGCATGTACTGTATAACACTGCCGCCTAGAAAGAGTTGGAAGTTAGTGTACACAGATGATGATGATGACGATTAAGGGTAGAGATAAGGGGTGGCAACAGCATAAGATGCGTAAAACTCTACATATGGGGAATATATATGCATTTATATCTATCCATGCACATACTGTATGCCCGATTGTAACCCCAAGTCTGACGCATTGTGCATGTGCAGATGGTGTTACCTTGTAAAAATTTTACTTTTACAATATGCCTCCTACTTGAGTTCATTAGGCACTAACATTTTCTGCAGACCCTCTGACTTTGGAACTCCAGGCATTTGCAGTCATCTGTCAACTCCCGTCCTGTGCTGCTGTCAGTTGGTTTACTCCTGTATTTTGCACTGAGTAGTACAAACATCTATTTAAAGTTCAAACCTGCTAATTTTGTGGTCCTGGTGGCTTTTGATTAGACAGATAACTCACTATAGCTTTATTGATGATGATTATACCTAGGATAAAGACTGTAATTCCAAATAAGCTCTTAAATCCCATTCTTTACTTTTATCCACCAAATCAGTCCATGATGGTGGACTTTTAAGTCCCATTTCTTGATGTAGTCTCTAGGCATCCCAACCTTCTTTGTAAATGGGGCTATTTCTGGATTTTAGGTGGCAGATGATTGGGTAAATCATTATTGGCTTGATAATTCTCTGAGTGCCATGTCTACCAACTGGAAGGAACAAGGAATTCTACTTGTCTGAGATCGGAGTTATTTATCTCAAGAGGACAGGTGGTATTTTTTATGAAGTCTTACTTGGCATCTCTCTATATTAGCATCTAAAAATTCTTAGTACATATCATCAAGATGCAGTACACAAATTGTTATGCTCATTCTCAGAATGTTGATAGATTTTGTATAATTTTAACTTAAATCCAAAGTCTAAATAACTGAAGGGACTTCTATATGAGTTCTCTCCATGGTCTGATATAAAATAATACTATAAAAACAAATACAGGCCTCACTATAGCATTATCCAAAGCAAGGAGCAGACTTCAGCCCTGTGGATAAACTGGCGCTCGCTCTGTTATAAATTCTTATCCTTTGTGGGTGGTATTGGGTAGATCAATGTGGAAAACCACAGCCATGCAAGTTGTGACAATTGCAGCCGCTGTTCCGGCATATGCAACAGTGCACACACAGATACTTGAACCAAATAAATAATATTCATCCATTGATTCAAGCCTGTGTCATCTATATTCAATCTGTTTGTCATTAGATGCAAATAGCTTCCTTTAATCT
This sequence comes from Pseudophryne corroboree, assembly GCF_028390025.1. NCBI lineage: Eukaryota > Metazoa > Chordata > Amphibia > Anura > Myobatrachidae > Pseudophryne > Pseudophryne corroboree. Next base: position 100,990,797 of record NC_086447.1, on the reverse strand, counting down.
TATTTTTTTTTCTCTAAATACATTAATACATTTAGGAAATTAACAGATCTCGAAACAATTTTACTTTTTAAGGTTAAAAAAAATCAACCATGTCCTTAGATGAATCAACGAAAATAGCCTGAAACCTTTTTTTGCTCTTTTGGTTTTTTTTTCAATTCATCTTACAAAATCTCTGTTTGCAATTATTGCTTTTAACAAACACGCAGCTCCTTAAAATGAGTTAATATAGGTTGTGCTGCACTCAATAAACAACAACATTATGTTACCATGGGGCATAGTGTGGAATCACTGTTTAAATTGTTCCAAAGCAAATTGTTCTTCTGAACAGAGCGTCTTGGACCTAAAGTAATCTTGCACTTTCAATGCTAAGTTTAAAAGGAAATTATTATAGAAGCTCAATTATAGTTGGGAAGATTTCTTATTGGTTACATAAGGTAATGTGGTAGTGCCTTGAATAGACCTCCCATTGTACTTGAACATCTGTATGTTAACCACAAAAAGGGATGGTCTGTTGTTCTTTGTATAAATGGTTCATTGACAAATGGGTCCTCTGCATTAGAAGGTTTTGTATGTTTATATTATATGGGTCTATCTCAAGGTTTTCCTCTCAAAGGCAAAGGAACAAGTAGGAACTTCTGACTTTGTGGATGGATTAGGTTCCATGTTAACCTGGTCAAAGGGTTGATGTTATCCTAGGTTGGGTGGAACTTGCTGTGAAAGAATCCATAAATGGTACTACTATATACTGCAAGTTCTACCTCATTGTTCCCCAAATTTGGTCCTAAGGACTCCTAAACAGTTCATGTTTCCAGACCACCTTTGGATCTCTGAATATGTGTAATTTATTAATGAATACACCTGTTTTAGTTGGCCTGGAAAGCATGACTTGTTAAGAAACCTTTTTATTGAGTTTGAAATACATAACATGATGCCACAATACACCTAATCTCACCAAACCAGTTTAATTTACTGGCAATGCCTCCATGATATATAAGTGGATTAGTATTTGTTGCAGTAGATCCATGGCACAGATTGTTATTGGAGATTCACAAAATATCTACAGTTGAACTAAAGTTCCGAGATCCGGTTAGCATGTCGAAGTCCAGGATGGTGGCAGTTGGACTTCTAACACTGGTTAGAAGTCCAACAACGTCTATCACAATGCCGGCACCAAAATCCTGACTGTCGGCATCCCGATCGTAAGTATGCCAGGGAGGTTTAGGGTTTGGCTGCAGGGTGCGGGGGTTAGATTTAGGCACTAGAGAGAGGGTTTGGTTGTGGAGTGTAGGGAGGTTAGAGTTAGGTTGCGGGGAGGGAGGGTAGGGGGTTAGGCACTAAACAGGGAAGGTTAGGGTTAGGCAGCGGGAGGGAAGGGTTAAGGTCAGGCTGCTGGTAGGGAGGGTTAGGGAGGTAGAGTGGGAGGATTAGAATACTTACCTTGCAGGTGTCAGGATTCTGTCATTCTTCTGACTGCAGGCATCCCAAGCGCCAGGATCCCGATACCATTCCCTGTCATATTATTGCAAGGATTCAATGCTGATTTCTTAGCCATAGTGCAGTGATCATTGCAATAAACACGACCACCTCTGCAAATAGTGGCATGGGGATTTTTCTCTTCTTGCCTGGCTCTACCAATGGTAGAGAGTTCCATCTGTCTTGTCCAATAGGTGTTTCTGCTAGAATTGGCCAGATTGCACATAAGTCAGTGTTTCCAGCCAATTGCATTGCACAGACTGGAAATATTTAGAAAGGCCTATACTATTAAGAGCAGTCAGCAAGAAGCCCTGACTAATAGGTCCTCCAGCCCAAACTTGGTAACCAAATGTGGTCAATTGGAGATCTCTGGTACAGGCAATGAGGTATAGGCCCAGAAATGCCGGTGTTCTGACCTTTTCGCCATCACTTTGCTGCCACTGCCGCTAACTTAATTGAACCGCAATAACAACAAGAATGATGAATTCACATTGAAATAATGAAATTGAAATCACTCGATTTTTGTGCTCCATGTTTCAATGTGTTTGTTTGTATTGTGCTGTCCCCATATTAACACCGCTGTGAAGTATGGAATCACTTTATATAAACAGAGTTCCAATTAAAATTATTTGCACATGTCCTTAGTATGTTAAGTCACCAGTGCTGCGAACAAGTGCTTAATCAACCGATCTATGACTGAAGACAAATGGAAACTGTACTTACTAAGTACATAAACGCTGATGTAATAATATAAAGAAGTTACGGTATATCTCTGCTTTATATCTGCCGGAAAAAAAGCATGATTCTTGTAAATCCATTGCATAATGCGACCAATATGTGGACTGATTTTTATCTATTTTAAATAAATCACATTTCAAACTGCTTTTTCCGAAAAAGAAAAAGAAAAATCTTTTTTTTCAAATAACCAAAACAGAATTGTAGTTTATAGTAATATCTCAGGGCTTAGGGGCCGATTCAGGTTGGATCACAATAAGCGATCCAACTGCAAAAATTACAAAAATGATGCATGCGCATCGCCCGTCCTGCACATGCGCCCGCATTTTCTGCGGGCACCCACAGAAAATGCGAATGCCTCTGCCTGACAATCAGGCAGAGGTGTTCCCAGGGTGGGATGAGCATCAACGCTCCGTTTCCTAGGCGGAGACGGAGCGTTCCGGGGGCGGAGGTGTGGAAACGGGGGCAGCATCATCTAAACAGGGGGCGTGGCATGGGTGTGATCACGATGGCTGCTTGACATCACATGCAGCTGTCGCGATCAGAAAGATGGTGGCATTCGTCTTGCAAGTGCAGCCAAGCTGCGCCGGCAGGAGGCAACCCTAATTTCTGCGATCAAGCAGAAATTGCGGTGCAATTGCAATTTCTGCTTGGTCAAGGGGGAGGGGGTGGTGGCGGTCAGCATGCTGGGCGGCCTTGCCCTGCGATGGGCAGCCCGCAGCATATCATCACTTAGCAGAATTTGCCATCCTTATTGAAAAAAACCTTAATTCAGAGATATCGAAAATACTGTGGTTACACAGATCCCTAATGGTGTGCGATCACCTTCTGCATCTAGCATATTACGGCAAAGCTGATGCATACAAAGACACCGTGGTTGTGGAATTTGCATACATCTCTGAATCTGCTCCTCAGCTTCCTAGGCATTTTGAGATAACAGAAACCCTATAATTAATACTGCAAATCAGGCCGCAGAAAACAAGTGCCTCAACCTACACAGAGCTATCCGTACAGTGCTCAGTGCTCAGACCAGATCCACCAGGGTCCAATTACCGTGTTCAGTTGAGGACCATAAATACTGTCAGATGACAAGTTCTGCACTGGGGACCTTTTCACCACCCATCAACCTCTTCCATTCATGATAAATGGACAATATAATTAAACGAAACAGATTCATTGTTATTTAAGCTGTTTTGGGTGTCTCGCTGAAAATAAGTAACCAAAAAGAATTTATTTTTTAATTGAAACTCGTACATTAGACTTCAGCTTTTCCTTGTCATTGGTAGAAAGGGAGCCAATATACTTGTAACGCTTAAAGGGATTTTGCTGTGTACTTTTCGTTTACAGACATCTTTTCTCACGCATACATTGTGTTCAACTTTTTTTTCATTTGATTACCTGCTGGGCTCCTGCAGAGTTCCACTCACACTTTATGTCAGCCCTCTGAAAGCTGAACTCCCCTGTTTTATTTTACAAATGGCTTCTAGCAGATGTGTGGCACACTTTATTAACTTAAAGTAGCCGCTAGTTAAGAATTTAATTAGTTTGAGGGAAAGGGGATATGTTCCTCAAGTGTTACCAGCCTAGGTGGACCCTTTGTGGCAATCTGACCCATATCAAAGTGGATTATTGTTGTAAGTGAGACAAGTGACCTGTTGATGTGCCTGTTACGCTGTCATGATCTACAACCTTTTAAATATCTAGTGTGGGAAAACTGCTCACTTCACTGGGTCCCTCCGAACCTTGGATTCTTTACACGTGGCAATCTCTCACCTAGCAACATTCCTTTCACACTGTCTGGATAAGTATATGAATTATCAGAGGTTATAGTTTCCTGCTAGGTAGGTTTCCAAGGAAGGTCCCTGCTGGCAATAAGGCAAACACAACCAGCATTGCACATTTCAAAGGTCTATTCGCTGTCTTCTTTACATTGTAGCACCACCGTCTGACTGAATGTATAGTTAACGTTGTTTATTTTTATTAAAAAAATAAAAAAATAGGCATGATACATATTATACGCTGAAAAAAGTTCCTAACGGTGCACATAGCTATATGGACCAAATTGCCTGATAGAGACTGGGGTTCAAAGTGACCATGACTGGTGGTGCAAAACTAACATATTGGGCTGTATGTATTAAAGTCCGAGTTAGCCGGATGTGTGGGTTCCCGGCTGAACTCGGATGTTTTCTGGTGTTTTTTTGTACATGATTTATGCTTTAAAAAATGTCAAATTTTGGCCGGAAACCCGCACCTCCGGCTAACTCGGACTTCATTACAGCCAACCCATTATATTATTATAGGTGAGATGTATCTGATATCTGAGATGTATCAAACCTTATAAAGAGGATAAGTGGGAAGGTGTCCATTGCAACCGGCCAGCTCCTAGCTTTTATTTATCTAGTACATTCTATAAAATAATAGCTAGATTCTGATTGGTTACTGTGGTCAACTTCTTCTCCTGTTCTCTTTAGAGGTTTGATATTTCTCCCTCTAAGTATATACAGCGGTTGCTATGGGGGCTTTAAGCGGTTGCTATGGGGGCTTTATAATAAAATAAAAGTCATATTTTAACTATTCATTATAAAAACTTGCCAGGTGGTCAATCAGTAGCTATCCTGGTCTTTAAATTACCTCTAGTTCCAACCATAGTTAGGGAAATTATCATCCCAACACCTGCACTCAATATACTCTTTAATAGTAATAATAATAATCAGAATAATAATTTTATTTATATAGCGTTTTTCTCCAGCATGACTCAAAGTAGCTTTACAGGTGTTAGAAAATATAGAGAGGTAAATTATTATAGGACAAAGAAAACAAACAGAAAAATTGTTAACATAATGGGCACAGTGAGTTTAATGTAAGGTTATTACAGCCATTTTGATTAATAAGCTCAACAGAATACATAACCTACCCACGAAAGGTACCAGACGAAGCAGCCATTTTGGGCAGTGCTGCAGATGGTTCCCTGTGTGGAATATAAATTGCAGTGTACTAAAGCAAGTACAGTCAGTTTCAAATATTTTTCATCCCATCCACGGGCGTACCAGGCATGGCAGCCATCTTGGGCGCACTACAAAGGCTACAATGTGTGAGGTAATCCAAAAAAGGTAATAACACATATACGGCTGAATGAAACATATGTAATATGATATGCACTGCATGATAGATCCGCATGTTGCTCACCCGCAAAAGATAGAACAATCAGGCACCATTATATATATATATATATATATATATATATATATATCTCAAGGCAGTAAGTTGGTATTAGATGAGCATTCAGTACCCAAAGTTAGATTGAGTGATGTTTTCCTTTAAACTCTAGTCACCAGATCCAGCCTTATTATTTCTATTTTACTCTTCTCTGTATGTTTGCATTTATGAACATGAATAAGATGCTCTACAACATCCAACGCAAAATGGATTATTAGCCACAGAGCATGGATTCATGGCCCTAAGCACTAAGATATGTTATAACCAGGGGCACATCAAGAGAGGAGGATGAACATGTGCAGTCTCCATCCTCTGCAGCCGGTAGATCAAAAGACCCTAGAGCTGTTCTAGAGTTTAGTGCGCTTGCACAGGTCTCTGGGAAAATGGCAGCTTCACTGTTTTCCCAGTGGTTTTTGCTGCACTGTTGCTGCTGTCATGGGACTCTGGAAGGTAAGTATTGAAGAAAATGAGTGCAGGGTGTGCATTGTGGGCCTCCATGGACCCCAGGGGCCCATATGCACCATACACACTACACCTATTATACAGTAGATACAACAGTGTTTATAACGTAAATTTCTTGATCATCTTTATAAGAAAGATCCTGGTGATTGTAATTTGTCACATAATCAGGCTTATCTATAAAAAGAAAAGATTATGATGGCTGGAGAGAAATTGAAAATATACACAAGTATGGTGTTTCAGCAGTACTGTCTTTATTAGGCATGAAAGGGATTTATATACAGAACCTTTTTTGAATCAAGTATCATATCATATTCAGAACATGTGTGAAGCTGTGCCAGGAATGATATCAGAATCACTTACACATAATAAGCTCAATTTTGTATTAGCAGCAGGGGGCTGTATTGGCTAAATTATTAATAAGCAAATAATTACTGGTTTTCAGACCGTTCTGCTACCTGTGAGAAAGAACAAACAGCTGCATTCCAATAAATATATTTGCAACATTTGTATAAGTTTGCAACTAAAAATATTAAAATATGTTAGAATATGAACTTTAAAGACAAATTCCTGTTTCTACAGCATAAATTTGAACAAACAATTTAACTCTATCAATCCTTGGAACCAAGTGAAGAAATGCAGTGGCTCTTCAGGAAGATCTGTGTTCTGTTAGCTATGTACAGTGCTATGATAAAACCCTGCGGGTGCCATATACTGTAAATAAGTATGTTATGTAATGCTGACAGATGTGTAGTAAGGAGATGCATATTATATGCATGTAAATGACCCTACTAGCAAGCTCAGTAGAGGTACAGTATAATAGTATTTTCAATTCAACTTATATACTGTATAGTTTTTATTTAAATATGCTAATATAAAGTACAATATACAGTACCATAGATAAATACATTGACTGCTTGATCTGTAAGTTTGCATAAAAGCATTTATCATAAATATCAATAAAGATCGCAAATTGAAAAATGCATAGATATACAAACACAGAATATTAAGTTAATAATACATTTTCAGCTGAGTCCATAAAAAAATGAACTGTTGTATGCATAAAAATCCAAAAGCAACATGATCAAAAGTGTTATTCAACCTGAGCAGATTGATAGATGAACAGATCAATAGTGTTGTGATAGATCAATAATTATGAGATAGATAGATAGATATGAGATAGATAGATAGATATATTGATAGTCAGTTAGATAGATAGATAGATATGAGATAGATAGATAGACACATACATACATAGATAGACAGACAGATATGAGATTGATAGATATGTGATTGATATTAGATAGATAGATAGATAGATAGATAGATAGATAGATAGATAGATAGATAGATAGATAGATAGATAGATAGACAGACTTTTCATTTATGTCCGAAGATGTTCAATTTCACACAACATTTCAAAAAATAAATGGATAACAGAACACACTGAATCTGGGTACACACCAGGACAATGGATCAGCTGTCTGGTTGATCGGCCGACCTATCTGACGATTGGTAAGTGCATACACACTTGCCGATCGTCGGCTCGATGTGTTGTGCCTTTCGTCACAACTGGGCACTTACATGTGCCTGTCCAGTTGTGCTGTCTGTCACCGGCGCTATAAGTCTCAGCAGTGCATTTCCACTGTTATACAGTAAGCACCATTATTTTTTGCTTTTGTCCCAATATTTAAAAAAAATGGGTACGCTCCCCACACACACTCTTAAAAATCCTTGCCCCGATCTAAGCAGGTTTATTGGAAACCCTTTTCATGTACTTATAGGAAGCAAATACACTTGTTATGTCTTATGACTAATATACCAGAGACAGATAATAATATGAAATAGGCTACAGGTGCCAACCAGCACAGGGCACGGCCACCCAGCATATGTGACAGGCCACCTCCTGAAGCGTCTGCAATTACATTGCGGACAGATTGAATTAAGGTTGAACCCTGGCAGCGCAGCCCGCCACCGTTTTTGTAAATGGGATGGCTGCATGATGTCACATGCTCCTGGACCGCCTCCGGTTCAGCCCACCATGCCCCCTCAACACAGCGATGCCACCCATGAATGCCCGCCATTGTCTATCACAGGCGTGGTGTGGTCACTGTGCATGCCTAGCGTGCTATAGCAGGCAAACTGCGCTGTGGGCCACATCAGCGCCCATCTCTGAATCAGCCCCTAAATACGTAGCAATAAAAACAAAACAGATGTTCAAACGGGTTCAGTATGTGATACCTCGGGATGCCAAATGTCATTATGCCGACATCGGCATCCCAAGTGGTGGAATGCCGGCAGGGGGGTGAGCGCAATTAAGCCCCTTGCGGGCTCTCTCACCGCAGATTCAATTCTCCCTTTATGGGTGTTGTGGCACCCATATAGGGGGAATCACCTACCTCGCCAGAATACCAGTGATGGTATGGTTACACCTTTCGGGATCCCGGTGTCTGTAAAGTGACCGCCGGGATCCCGATTGTCGGTATGCTAACCGCATACCGTTCAAACATCAGTGGTAGGGCAGTAAATTATGGGGATATTAAATACAGTAATATTATAAAGATAATAAAAAAGTTTATAAATAATATAACATAAATAATATAACATATCTTCCTTTTAAAATGTACTACTGTCAATGTAAAATTAGGAACCTAAACTCTATGGCTCTGAAATGTATGGTCTGACCCAGTATTTTGAATCTGGGTCGGACCCAGGTTGGACACGGGTCAGACCCTTTCACACTACACTTTCAGCCCAGGTTAATGCATGGTCGGCTCCTTTTAACTAGAGATGAGCGGGTTCGGTTTCTTTGAATCCGAACCCGCACGAACTTCACTTTTTTTTTCACGGGTCCGAGCGACTCGGATCTTCCCGCCTTGCTCGGTTAACCCGAGCGCGCCCGAACGTCATCATGACGCTGTCGGATTCTCGCGAGACTCGGATTCTATATAAGGAGCCGCGCGTCGCCGCCATTTTCACACGTGCATTGAGATTGATAGGGAGAGGACGTGGCTGGCGTCCTCTCCATTAGAATAGATTAGAAGAGAGAGAGAGAGAGAGAGATTGTGCAGACAGAGTTTACCACAGTGACCAGTGCAGTTGTTGTTAAGTTAACTTTTATTTAATATATCCGTTCTCTGCTATATCCGTTCTCTGCCTGAAAAAAACGATACACAGCAGTCACACAGTGTGACTCAGTCTGTGTGCACTCAGCTCAGCCCAGTGTGCTGCACATCAATGTATAAAAGCTTATAATAATTGTGGGGGAGACTGGGGAGCACTGCAGGTTGTTATAGCAGGAGCCAGGAGTACATAATATTATATTAATTTAAAATTAAACAGTGCACACTTTTGCTGCAGGAGTGCCACTGCCAGTGTGACTAGTGGTGACCAGTGCCTGACCACCAGTATAGTAGTATATTGTTGTATACTATCTCTTTATCAACCAGTCTATATTAGCAGCAGACACAGTACAGTGCGGTAGTTCACGGCTGTGGCTACCTCTGTGTCGGCAGTCGGCACTCGGCAGGCAGTCCGTCCATCCATAATTGTATAATTATATACCACCTAACCGTGGTATTTTTTTTTCTTTCTTTATACCGTCGTCATAGTCATACTAGTTGTTACGAGTATACTACTATCTCTTTATCAACCAGTGTACAGTGCGGTAGTTCACGGCTGTGGCTACCTCTGTGTCGGCAGTCGGCAGGCAGTCCGTCCATCCATAATTGTATTATTATAATATATACCACCTAACCGTGGTTTTTTTTTCATTCTTTATACCGTCATAGTGTCATACTAGTTGTTACGAGTATACTACTATCTCTTTATCAACCAGTGTACAGTGCGGTAGTTCACGGCTGTGGCTACCTCTGTGTCGGCAGTCGGCAGGCAGTCCGTCCATCCATAATTGTATTATAATATATACCACCTAACCGTGGTTTTTTTTTCATTCTTTATACCGTCATAGTGTCATACTAGTTGTTACGAGTATACTACTATCTCTTTATCAACCAGTGTACAGTGCGGTAGTTCACGGCTGTGGCTACCTCTGTGTCGGCAGTCGGCAGGCAGTCCGTCCATCCATAATTGTATTATAATATATACCACCTAACCGTGGTTTTTTTTTCATTCTTTATACCGTCATAGTCAGTCATACTAGTTGTTACGAGTATACTACTATCTCTTTATCAACCAGTGTACAGTGCGGTAGTTCACGGCTGTGGCTACCTCTGTGTCGGCAGTCGGCAGGCAGTCCGTCCATCCATAATTGTATTATAATATATACCACCTAACCGTGGTTTTTTTTTCATTCTTTATACCGTCATAGTCAGTCATACTAGTTGTTACGAGTATACTACTATCTCTTTATCAACCAGTGTACAGTGCGGTAGTTCACGGCTGTGGCTACCTCTGTGTCGGAACTCGGCAGGCAGTCCGTCCATCCATAATTGTATTACAATATATACCACCTAACCGTGGTTTTTTTTTCATTCTTTATACCGTCATAGTCAGTCATACTAGTTGTTACGAGTATACTACTATCTCTTTATCAACCAGTGTACAGTGCGGTAGTTCACGGCTGTGGCTACCTCTGTGTCGGAACTCGGCAGGCAGTCCGTCCATCCATAATTGTATTACAATATATACCACCTAACCGTGGTTTTTTTTTCATTCTTTATACCGTCATAGTCAGTCATACTAGTTGTTACGAGTATACTACTATCTCTTTATCAACCAGTGTACAGTGCGGTAGTTCACGGCTGTGGCTACCTCTGTGTCGGAACTCGGCAGGCAGTCCGTCCATCCATAATTGTATTATTATAATATATACCACCTAACCGTGGTTTTTTTTTCATTCTTTATACCGTCATAGTGTCATACTAGTTGTTACGAGTATACTACTATCTCTTTATCAACCAGTGTACAGTGCGGTAGTTCACGGCTGTGGCTACCTCTGTGTCGGCACTCGGCAGGCAGTCCGTCCATCCATAATTGTATTACAATATATACCACCTAACCGTGGTTTTTTTATACCACCTAACCGTGGCAGTCCGTCCATAATTGTATACTAGTATCCAATCCATCCATCTCCATTGTTTACCTGAGGTGCCTTTTAGTTCTGCCTATAAAATATGGAGAACAAAAAAGTTGAGGTTCCAAAATTAGGGAAAGATCAAGATCCACTTCCACCTCGTGCTGAAGCTGCTGCCACTAGTCATGGCCGAGACGATGAAATGCCAGCAACGTCGTCTGCCAAGGCCGATGCCCAATGTCATAGTACAGAGCATGTCAAATCCAAAACACCAAATATCAGAAAAAAAAGGACTCCAAAACCTAAAATAAAATTGTCGGAGGAGAAGCGTAAACTTGCCAATATGCCATTTACCACACGGAGTGGCAAGGAACGGCTGAGGCCCTGGCCTATGTTCATGGCTAGTGGTTCAGCTTCACATGAGGATGGAAGCACTCAGCCTCTCGCTAGAAAACTGAAAAGACTCAAGCTGGCAAAAGCACCGCAAAGAACTGTGCGTTCTTTGAAATCCCAAATCCACAAGGAGAGTCCAATTGTGTCGTTTGCGATGCCTGACCTTCCTAACACTGGACGTGAAGAGCATGCGCCTTCCACTATTTGCATGCCCCCTGCAAGTGCTGGAAGGAGCACCCGCAGTCCAGTTCCTGATAGTCAGATTGAAGATGTCAGTGTTGAAGTACACCAGGATGAGGAGGATATGGGTGTTGCTGGCGCTGGGGAGGAAATTGACCAGAAGGATTCTGATGGTGAGGTGGTTTGTTTAAGTCAGGCACCCGGGGAGACACCTGTTGTCCGTGGGAGGAATATGGCCGTTGACATGCCAGGTGAAAATACCAAAAAAATCAGCTCTTCGGTGTGGAGGTATTTCACCAGAAATGCGGACAACAGGTGTCAAGCCGTGTGTTCCCTTTGTCAAGCTGTAATAAGTAGGGGTAAGGACGTTAACCACCTCGGAACATCCTCCCTTATACGTCACCTGCAGCGCATTCATAATAAGTCAGTGACAAGTTCAAAAACTTTGGGTGACAGCGGAAGCAGTCCACTGACCAGTAAATCCCTTCCTCTTGTAACCAAGCTCACGCAAACCACCCCACCAACTCCCTCAGTGTCAATTTCCTCCTTCCCCAGGAATGCCAATAGTCCTGCAGGCCATGTCACTGGCAAGTCTGACGAGTCCTCTCCTGCCTGGGATTCCTCCGATGCATCCTTGCGTGTAACGCCTACTGCTGCTGGCGCTGCTGTTGTTGCCGCTGGGAGTCGATGGTCATCCCAGAGGGGAAGTCGTAAGCCCACTTGTACTACTTCCAGTAAGCAATTGACTGTTCAACAGTCCTTTGCGAGGAAGATGAAATATCACAGCAGTCATCCTACTGCAAAGCGGATAACTGAGTCCTTGACAACTATGTTGGTGTTAGACGTGCGTCCGGTATCCGCCGTTAGTTCACAGGGAACTAGACAATTTATTGAGGCAGTGTGCCCCCGTTACCAAATACCATCTAGGTTCCACTTCTCTAGGCAGGCGATACCGAGAATGTACACGGACGTCAGAAAAAGACTCACCAGTGTCCTAAAAAATGCAGTTGTACCCAATGTCCACTTAACCACGGACATGTGGACAAGTGGAGCAGGGCAGGGTCAGGACTATATGACTGTGACAGCCCACTGGGTAGATGTATGGACTCCCGCCGCAAGAACAGCAGCGGCGGCACCAGTAGCAGCATCTCGCAAACGCCAACTCTTTCCTAGGCAGGCTACGCTTTGTATCACCGCTTTCCAGAATACGCACACAGCTGAAAACCTCTTACGGCAACTGAGGAAGATCATCGCGGAATGGCTTACCCCAATTGGACTCTCCTGTGGATTTGTGGCATCGGACAACGCCAGCAATATTGTGTGTGCATTAAATATGGGCAAATTCCAGCACGTCCCATGTTTTGCACATACCTTGAATTTGGTGGTGCAGAATTTTTTAAAAAACGACAGGGGTGTGCAAGAGATGCTGTCGGTGGCCAGAAGAATTGCGGGACACTTTCGGCGTACAGGCACCACGTACAGAAGACTGGAGCACCACCAAAAACTACTGAACCTGCCCTGCCATCATCTGAAGCAAGAAGTGGTAACGAGGTGGAATTCAACCCTCTATATGCTTCAGAGGTTGGAGGAGCAGCAAAAGGCCATTCAAGCCTATACAATTGAGCACGATATAGGAGATGGAATGCACCTGTCTCAAGTGCAGTGGAGAATGATTTCAACGTTGTGCAAGGTTCTGATGCCCTTTGAACTTGCCACACGTGAAGTCAGTTCAGACACTGCCAGCCTGAGTCAGGTCATTCCCCTCATCAGGCTTTTGCAGAAGAAGCTGGAGGCATTGAAGAAGGAGCTAACACGGAGCGATTCCGCTAGGCATGTGGGACTTGTGGATGCAGCCCTTAATTCGCTTAACAAGGATTCACGGGTGGTCAATCTGTTGAAATCAGAGCACTACATTTTGGCCACCGTGCTCGATCCTAGATTTAAAGCCTACCTTGGATCTCTCTTTCCGGCAGACACAGGTCTGCTGGGGTTGAAAGACCTGCTGGTGACAAAATTGTCAAGTCAAGCGGAACGCGACCTGTCAACATCTCCTCCTTCACATTCTCCCGCAACTGGGGGTGCGAGGAAAAGGCTCAGAATTCCGAGCCCACCCGCTGGCGGTGATGCAGGGCAGTCTGGAGCGACTGCTGATGCTGACATCTGGTCCGGACTGAAGGACCTGACAACGATTACGGACATGTCGTCTACTGTCACTGCATATGATTCTCTCAACATTGATAGAATGGTGGAGGATTATATGAGTGACCGCATCCAAGTAGGCACGTCACACAGTCCGTACTTATACTGGCAGGAAAAAGAGGCAATTTGGAGGCCCTTGCACAAACTGGCTTTATTCTACCTAAGTTGCCCTCCCACAAGTGTGTACTCCGAAAGAGTGTTTAGTGCCGCCGCTCACCTTGTCAGCAATCGGCGTACGAGGTTACATCCAGAAAATGTGGAGAAGATGATGTTCATTAAAATGAATTATAATCAATTCCTCCGCGGAGACATTGACCAGCAGCAATTGCCTCCACAAAGTACACAGGGAGCTGAGATGGTGGATTCCAGTGGGGACGAATTGATAATCTGTGAGGAGGGGGATGTACACGGTGATATATCGGAGGGTGAAGATGAGGTGGACATCTTGCCTCTGTAGAGCCAGTTTGTGCAAGGAGAGATTAATTGCTTCTTTTTTGGGGGGGGTCCAAACCAACCCGTCATATCAGTCACAGTCGTGTGGCAGACCCTGTCACTGAAATGATGGGTTGGTTAAAGTGTGCATGTCCTGTTTTGTTTATACAACATAAGGGTGGGTGGGAGGGCCCAAGGATAATTCCATCTTGCACCTCTTTTTTCTTTTCTTTTTCTTTGCATCATGTGCTGATTGGGGAGGGTTTTTTGGAAGGGACATCCTGCGTGACACTGCAGTGCCACTCCTAGATGGGCCCGGTGTTTGTGTCGGCCACTAGGGTCGCTAATCTTACTCACACAGCTACCTCATTGCGCCTCTTTTTTTCTTTGCGTCATGTGCTGTTTGGGGAGGGTTTTTTGGAAGGGACATCCTGCGTGACACTGCAGTGCCACTCCTAGATGTGCCCGGTGTTTGTGTCGGCCACTAGGGTCGCTAATCTTACTCACACAGTCAGCTACCTCATTGCGCCTCTTTTTTTCTTTGCGTCATGTGCTGTTTGGGGAGGGTTTTTTGGAAGGGCCATCCTGCGTGACACTGCAGTGCCACTCCTAGATGGGCCCGGTGTTTGTGTCGGCCACTAGGGTCGCTAATCTTACTCACACAGCTACCTCATTGCGCCTCTTTTTTTCTTTGCGTCATGTGCTGTTTGGGGAGGGTTTTTTGGAAGGGACATCCTGCGTGACACTGCAGTGCCACTCCTAGATGGGCCCGGTGTTTGTGTCGGCCACTAGGGTCGCTTAAATTACTCACACAGCGACCTCGGTGCAAATTTTAGGACTAAAAATAATATTGTGAGGTGTGAGGTATTCAGAATAGACTGAAAATGAGTGTAAATTATGGTTTTTGAGGTTAATAATACTTTGGGATCAAAATGACCCCCAAATTCTATGATTTAAGCTGTTTTTTAGTGTTTTTGGAAAAAAACACCCGAATCCAAAACACACCCGAATCCGACAAAAATAATTCGGTGAGGTTTTGCCAAAACGCGTTCGAACCCAAAACACGGCCGCGGAACCGAACCCAAAACCAAAACACAAAACCCGAAAAATTTCAGGCGCTCATCTCTACTTTTAACTCAATCCTGGTCAGCAATTAAAACACCATGGATGTAATTTTAAATTGACTTTTTTTGGCTCAGAAAGATGAGGTGTCAGAAGGGGACAAAAGGAGAGGGAGGGGACAGCTCACAGCATTGCAGGAATCATGGCTGACACAGCTATGTTTTAGAGATGTGCGGCGGGCACTTTTTGTGTTTTGTGTTTTGGTTTTGGTTCTAATTCCCCGCTCGTGTTTTGGTTTTGACTTGGTTTTGCCAAAACCACCCTTTCGTGTTTTGGTTTTGGATCTGGATGATTTTTGAAAAAAACATAAAAACACTAAAATCACAGTATTTGGAGTAGTTTTGCTCCTACAGTATTATTAACCTCAATAACATTCATTTCCACTCATTTCCAGTCTATTCTGAACACCTCACAATATTGTTTTTAGGCCAAAAGGTTGCACCAAGGTGGCTGGATGACTAAGCTAAGTGACACAAGTGTGCGGCACAAACACCAGGCCCATATAGGAGTGGCACTGCAGTGGCAGACAGGATGGTACTTAAAAAAACTAGTCCCCAAACAGCACATGATGCAAAGAAGAAAAAGAGGTGCAAGATGGAATTGTCCTTGGGCCCTCCCACCCACCCTTATGTTGTATAAACAGGACATGCACACTTTAACAAACCAATCATTTCAGCGACAGGGTCTGCCACATGACTGTGGCTGAAATGACTGGTTTGTTTGGGCCCCCACCAAAAAAGAAGCAATGATTATTATTATTATTATTATTATTACATTTTATTTATAAGGCGCCACATGTGTTTTGCAGCGCTGTACACGTACAGTCCAGGGATACAAAACATGGCATTACAGTAAATAAATAACAGAAATAGAGTACAGGTAACATAGAGCACCACACATTCTCAAGACATAATACATCCTCCTCCACCTCACAGATTATTAATTCGTCCCCACTGGAATCCACCATCACAGGTCCCTGTGTACTTTCTGGAGGCAATTGCTGGTCAAGGTCTTCCCGGAGGAATTTATAATTCATTTTGATGAACATCATCTTCTCCACATTTTGTGGAAGTAACCTCCTATGCCGATCGCTGACAAGGTTACCGCCTGCACTAAACACTCTTTCGGAGTACACACTGGAGGGGGGGCAACTTAGGTAAAATAAAGCCATTTTGTGCAAGGGCATCCAAATTGCCTCTTTTTCCTGCCAGTATACGTATGGACTGTCTGACATGCCTACTTGGATGCTGTCACTCATATAATCCTCCACCATTCTTTCAATGGTGACAGAATCATATGCTGTGACAGTAGACATGTCAGTAATCGTTGGCAGGTCCTTCAGTCCGGACCAGATGTCAGCACTCGCTCCTGACTGCCCTGCATCACCGCCAGTGGGTGGGCTAGGAAATCTTATCCTTTTCCTCGCAGCCCCAGTTGCGGGAGAATGTGAAGGAGGAGCTGTTGACGGGTCACGTTCCGCTTGAGTTGTCAATTTTCTCACCAGCAGGTCTTTGAACCTCTGCATACTTGTGTCTGCCAGAAAGAGAGATACAACATAGGCTTTAAACCTAGGATCAAGCATGGTGGCTAAAATGTAGTGCTCTGATTTCAACAGATTGACCACCCTTGAACCCTCCATCCACAAGTCCCACATACTTTGTGGAATTGCTCCGTCTTAGCTCCTCCTTCAATTTCTCCAGCTGTTTCTGCAACAGCCTGATGAGGGGAATGACCTGACTCAAGCTGGCAGTTTCTGAATTGACTTCACGTTTGGCAAGTTCGAAGGGTTGCAGAACCTTGCACAACGTTGAAATCATTCTCCACTGCGCTTGAGTCAGGTGCATTCCCCCTTCTTTGCCTATATCGTGGGCGGATTTATAGGCTTAAATGGCCTTTTGCTGCTCCTCCATCCTCTGAAGCATATAGAGTGTTGAATTCCACCTCATTACCACCTCTTGCTTCAGGTGATAGCAGGACAGGTTCAGGTGTGTTTGATGGCACTCCAGTCTTCGGCACAAGGTGGCTGAATGGCTAAAGTGGGCCGCAATTTTTCGGACCACCGAGAACATCTGCACGCCCCTGTCATTTTAAAACAAATTCTGCCCCATCAAATTAATTGTATGTGTAAAACATGGGACGTGCTGGAATTTGCCCAGATGTAATGCACGCACAATATTGGTGGCGTTGTCCGATATCACAAATCCCCAAGAGAGTCTAATTGGGGTAAGCCATTGTGCAATGATGTCCCTCAGTTTCCGTAAGAGGTTGTCAGAGGTGTGCCTCTTGCGGAAAGCGGTGATACATAGCATAGTCTGCCTAGGAACTAGTTGGCGTTTGCGAGATGCTGCTACTGGTGCCGCTGCTGTTGTTGCTGCGGGAGGTCATACATCTACCCAGTGGGTTGTCACAGTTCTTAGTCTGCCCTGTTCCACTTGTCCACATGTCCATGGTTAAGTGGACAGTGGTTACAACTGCATTTTGTAGGACACTGAAGACACTTTTTCTGACGTCTTTTTACATTCTCGGTATCGCCTGCATAGTGAAGTGGAACCTAGATGGGATTTGATACCGTGGACACAGTACCTCAAAGAATTCTCTAAGTCCCACTGAACTAATGGCGGATACCGGACACACGTCTAACACCAATATAGCTGTCAAGGCCTCAGTTATCCGCTTTGCAAAAGGATGACTGCTGTCAAATTTCATCTTCCTCACAAAGGACTGTTGGACAGCCAATTGCTTAGTTGAAGTAGTGCAAGTGGTCTTCCGACTTCCCCTCTGGGATGACGATCGACTCCCAGCAGAAGCAACATCAGATGTACCACTCAAGGATCATCCGGAGGAATCCCGGTTAGGAGAGGACTCCTCAGTCTTGCCAGTGACATGGCCCACAGGACTACTGACGTTCCTGACTGAGGAGGAAGTTGACGTTGAGGGAGTTGGTGGTGTGGCTTGCAGGAGCTTGGGTACAAGAGGAAGAAGGGATTTAGGTGTCAGTGGACTGCTTACGCTCTTACCCAAAGTTTCACAACTTGACACTGACTTCTGATGAATGCGCTGCAGGTGACGTATAAGTGAGAATGATCCTAAGTGGTTAACGTCCTTACCCCTACTTATTACAGATTGACAGAGGTAACACACAGCTTGACACCTGTTGTCCGGATTTGTGGAGAAATATTTCCACACCAAAGAGGTGGCTTTTTTGGTATTTTGCCCAGGCGTCACAATGGGCTTATTCATCCCACGGACAACAGGTGTCTTCCCCGGTGCCTGATTTAAACAAACCACATCGCCATCAGAATTCTCATCGTCAACTTCCTCCTCAGTGCCAGCAACACCCATATCCTCATCCTGGTGTACTTCTACAGTGACATCCTCAATTTGAATATCAGAAACTGGACTGTGGGTGCTCTTTCCAGCACTTGCAAATGGTGGAAGGAGCCACCTCCTGTTACTGCTGCTCTGTTTAGCAGAGCAGTGGTGAATAGACGCTATGCTCACAGCGTCTATTCACAGGTGACAGAGGGAGAGGGGGCATGACAGCAGCTCAGAGAGTGCTGGGCATGCCCCCTCAGTGATGGTACAAGGGGGCGTGACTAGCGAACGCGGCTCTGTTGTGAGGTCACTTCCCTTTTATATAGGCCACGCGCGTGCGCATCAAGGTCCCTCTTTATACTTTTAATAAGTTAGTTATGTAGTAAGCTGCCTAGAGAGCGCTGGGCATGCCTCCCTCAGTGACGGTACAAGGGGGCGTGACTCGCGATTGCGGCTCTGCCACGAGGCCATTCCCCCTTTTCAGGCGCGCATGCGCTTGGCGAGCCCCAAGGTCCCTCTTTGTACTTTTAATAAGTTGGGAGGTATGCAGTAAGCTGCATAGCATTCTCTGCCTTACCCATAATTCTTAATGCTTTCTGTTCTCTCCTGTGTTGCAGGGCACAGGCTGCTGACATCATCAAGGCACACAAAGAAGAGCCAATCAGCACTTTTACATGAATGCAGGGTTGAATAACCCGGGTTGGACACTTTAAAGTGCACATTGACCCGAATCCAACCCGTGTTTAACACTGCTTTTATACCGGGTTGAAATGCAGGGTTACTCGACCTGGAATATTCAAAAGTGGTGCTTTTAGACTGCACCTCGACCCGCAATATCCCGGGATATATATGCGGTGTGAAAGGGGTATCACTATTCTGACCTTTAGACATCAATGAGTGGTTTTTTTTTTTATAACCACACTCTTAATGTTATACATTAAATGAATAATATATGAAAAAGAAACTAATTACATTTAGATTTCTATGAGGCAAAAAGAACGAAGGGGTCTATGCACTAAGCCTTGTAGAGAGATAAAGAAGACGGTGAAAAAGTGCCAACCAAACTGCTCCTAACTGCCATGTTACAGGCTATTTGTGTTTGAAAAATGACGGTAGTTAGGGTCAGGCTGTGGGTGGGAGGGATAGGTTTAGGCAGCAGGGTTGGAGGGTTTGGGTTAAGCTGCGGAGAGGGAAGGTTAGGAATAGGCTGCGGGATCTGAGGGTTAGGTATAAGCTGCGGGTACGGATGGTTCGGGGAAAGTAGTGGATTACGCTTAGCTGCCTCCTACACCCTTGTCGACATTCGACAGCCAGGTTACCGAGGTCGGTATTATAACTGCCGGTATTATGACCGCCGGGATTTCATACCCAACCCCTTCAATCATATAATCAAAACAAATATGTTTTATATGTACAAGTATATCTAGAGATGTGCGCATATCCCAGTGTTTTGGTTTTGGTTCTATATCATAGTCGTATTTTGGTTTTGGCAAAACCACACTCAAGTGTTTTGGTTTTGAATCTGTATTTCTTTAAAAATGAATTTAAAAAAACAGCTAAAATCTTGTAACTTGGATGCTAGTAAGTAAGTAATAATGAAGCATGAACTACAGCCCACACCTACTATATACACTCTCCTGTGTGATATGGTGACTGAAATCATGAAGGAGAGACTTACAGTATATGCAATTCAAAACACACAAGATCCTTTTTTGAGATCCGAGATCAGAACTTGGGGACTTGGTTCTATTCGGAACCACAAAGTGATATGAGATGGGACTCTGCTCTACTTGGAACCCCAAAGTGATACAAGAATGGGACCCGGCTCTACTAGGAACCCCAAAGTGATACGAGTCAGGGCTTGGTTCTACTCAGAAACCCATAGTGATATATGCCAGGACTCGGTTCTACTTGGAACTCCAAAGTTCGACTGTGTTCAGTTTTCAGCAAAACCGGATTACTCATCTCTAATTACATCAATCCAGAATCATTGACTAATAGATGAAGATAAAAAGAATAGAAATTGAAAATAATTAATCCTTATAAATATGGGGTATTTTCTGTCTTAGGAAAGTCTCGTTTATGCTCGTTGGTGACAAAGCAATGAGTTCCGGCCCTGAAAGAAAAATGAATCATTGTAAGTATAATAAAATACCAGTGACTGTTGCCCGAGGACGGCCATTATTCACAATTGCTATAAGAGACAGTTCTAATAAAGTTTGTCAGGAAGACAACAAAAAACAGAACAGGTTGTAAAAGTTAAAACAAAATCTTTTATAGGACAAAATAGAGAACAATGCGCCCTGTTCACAGAGCGTGTGTGTGTTCCTATGTCAAATATACAATTTTTACTTAGTGCATAAAAAAAACACCTGTGCAGTGATTTGATACAGATCTGTTAAGAAACAAATTCATGTTAGGAACAGAACAAGAATTTATCTTGTAGTGGCAAATAAAAGGCCTGTGTGCTTCTGTAGCTCTCATTATCCAGTTAAAATTGTGGCGACGGTTCCATTCAGTGTAAGTAGTGGGCAATCGATTATCCTAGGACAATATGTTTAAGTCTGTTACTCATGAAGGAAATAGTAGTGTGCGTGAAACTCATCAACGTAAAGAGAATAGTGAGCATAAGACCTAGTTAGCCAAGTAAGCTGGTACACTATGGGTCCCTTATACCAAGCAGCCTTAGAATCAGGCATCTACCCCAAGTACAGTCTTGTGTGGGTCTTCTTCAAGAGCCCATATCCATACCGTGATCTGCCTCTGGAATGGCCAACTATTTTTTTTAGCCATGAGTACCCACAAAATGACTTGGTGCAAAAAATATAATGCTCTGGCTTCTGGAAGCATTCAGATTATGTCATAGGCTACAGGTTGTTCAGTCTCTATCCACTTCACAACTGGTGACACCTAAATAAGCAGTAGAGGTAGACAGAATGTACTTAGATTCTAATGAAATGCATCTTAAAGATAATATATGAAATAGGTGAGTGGCATCAATAGTGGCCTTTGGTCTCTGCATTATCCTTGGGGAGAAGCATCAAGCCATATTTTGAGGTCAGCCCTTCTCCTAACACACTGCTTGGCTTAGCAGCAATAATGACCAGAATTACACCTGAGAGTGAAAGGACCTCAGGTGCCGGATGTAATGGATTGGGAGACAGCAGAAGCTCTGAGACTTTAGCTGAACTCGTACGTTTTTTAAAGCAGCAAACATTTACAAGCTTGCTGCTTTAAAAAAACGTACGAGTTCAGCCGGCGTCTCGGCGCTCCGGCCGTCTCGCAATCCATTACATCGCCCCCTGGACTATAATCTGAGACTTTTTGATTGGTTTTTTTTTTTCTACATGAAGCAGTGTTCCCAGTAATGCAACCTTTCCCAAAGTGCTACTGGAAATTTCCAAATCCCATTTAAAGCATAAGATGAGATCCAATCTCCAATGAGTCTGAGCTGTTGCAAATTACAAGTCTTTTTACATATGGGAAAAGGCTGTGCAGTGCTAGGAACTCTGTCTAACCCTTTATGTCGTTTCAAACCAAAAAGTAGCTGCAGTTCAGGCCTAGAACAGAAATATGCAAGGCTTAATGCAGCTCCACCAGCAGCTGGCAGTTCCCAGATGGGTCTTTTGTGCTCAATGCAACAGCCCTGTAATCTTGCTATGCACAGATGTAACTAAGTACACATAAGGTCACAAATTAACGTATATATGGCTCGGGGAAAACATCTGTACTGAGCAGAGATGGAAAGCTGCTTTGTGAACATTTAGCGAGATGATCTGATACGAACATTTTTAAAGTAAACAAAGAAAATATGTCCAGGTCTGCTAGTCATTCCATGCTATCAACATTTTTCTATCCATTGGCTTCAATTATGCAAGCAGAAAATAAATAGATTTTTCTGAAAATAGGAATAGTAATACACAAATAGGTACAGCCATTGTGCTTTGTTTGCTGTTATAATGTGATTGCCAAGTAACTGTAAGTATATGTAGTATATTGGTGAATACATAGCCATATTTACAGTGCATCCGAAAAATATTCACAGCGCTTCAGTTTTTACTAGAGATGAGCGGGTTCGGTTCTCAGAGAACCGAAGCCCCCGAACATCCCGTTCCGAGCAAGTTTCCAAGTCCAGCTCGGGACTTCCCACCAGACTTGGAAACTAGAACAAGGCAAAATGTCATCATCCCGCTGTCGGATTCTTGCGGGTTTTGGATTCCATATAAGGAGCCGTGCGTCGCCGCCATTTTCACTCCGGACTTGGAGAGTGAGGGTGACAGACCTCTGTGGGTGGTGGCGTCGGGTGGGGTCAGTGTGTGCTCTGTGGGGGTGCTATTCCTGTCCCTGTGCTGTTAGGGGTGGTGTCCTGGCTGTCACTGGTGTTTCATGTTCTGTTAGGGGTGCTGCAGCTAAACATGGGAGTTGCTGTCCTGGCTGTCACTGTGTTGTACAGGGGACAGGGGCACTGTAAAATCAATGTACACTGGCCCTGTCTTGTATGCTGCAAAAATTATGGGGTGCAGTACAATAAATGTACATTGGCCCTGTCTTGTATGCTGTAAAAAAAATCTGTGGTGCAGTAAAATAAATGTACACTGGCCTTGTCTTGTATGCTGTAAAAATTCAGGGGTGCAGTAAAATAAATTTACACTGGCCATGTCTTGTATGCTGTAAAAATTCTGGAGTGCAGTAAAATAAATGTACACTGGCCCTGTCTTGTATGCTGTAAAAATTCTAGAGTGCATTGAAAATCAATGTACACTGGATCTGTCTTGTATGCTGTAAAAATTCTACAGTGCAGTGAAAATCAATGTACACTGGCCCTGTCTTGCATACTGTGAAAAATCTGGGGTGCTGTTGTTAAAATAAAAGTACACTGGCCCTGTCTTGTATGCTGCAAAGATTCTGGGGTGCAGTAAAATAAATGTACACTGGCCCTGTCTTGTATGCTGTAAAAAATCTGTGGTGCATCAAAATAAATGTACACTGGCCCTGTCTTGTATGCTGCAAAAATTCTAGAGTGCAGTTAAAATCAATGTACACTGGATCTGTCTTGTATGCTGTAAAAAATCTAGAGTGCAGTGAAAATCAATGTACACTGGCCCTGTCTTGTATACTGTGAAAAATCTGGGGTGCTGATGTTAAAATAAAAGTACACTGGCCCTGTCTTGTATGCTGCAAAGATTCTGGGGTGCAGTAAAATAAATGTACACTGGCCCTGTTTTGTATGCTGTAAAAATTCTGGGGTGCAGTACAATACATGTACACTGGCCCTGTCTTGTATGCTGTAAAAAATCTGTGGTGCATCAAAATAAATGTACACTGGCCCTGTCTTGTATGCTGCAAAAATTCTGGGGTGCAGTAAAATAAATGTACACTGGCCCAGTCTTGTATGCTGCAAAAATTCTGGGGTGCAATAAAATAAATGTACACTGGCCATGTCTTGTATGCTGTAAAAATTCTGGGGTGCAGTAAAATAAATGTACACTGGCCATGTCTTGTATGCTGTAAAAATTCTGGGGTGCAGTAAAATAAATGTACACTGGATCTGTCTTGTATGCTGTAAAAATTCTAGAGTGCAGTGAAAATCAATGTACACTGGCCCTGTCTTGTATACTGTGAAAAATCTGGGGTGCTGTTGTTAAAATAAAAGTACACTGGCCCTGTCTTGTATGCTGCAAAGATTCTGGGGTGCAGTAAAATAAATGTACACTGGCCCTGTCTTGTATGCTGTAAAAAATCTGTGGTGCATCAAAATAAATGTACACTGGCCCTGTCTTGTATGCTGTAAAAATTCTAGAGTGCAGTGAAAATTAATGTACACTGGATCTGTCTTGTATGCTGTAAAAAATCTAGAGTGCAGTGAAAATCAATGTACACTGGCCCTGTCTTGTATACTGTGAAAAATCTGGGGTGCTGATGTTAAAATAAAAGTACACTGGCCCTGTCTTGTATGCTGCAAAGATTCTGGGGTGCAGTAAAATAAATGTACACTGGCCCTGTCTTGTATGCTGTAAAAATTCTGGGGTGCAGTACAATACATGTACACTGGCCCTGTCTTATATGCTGTAAAAAATCTGTGGTGCATCAAAATAAATGTACACTGGCCCTGTCTTGTATGCTGCAAAAATTCTGGGGTGCAGTAAAATAAATGTACACTGGCCCTGTCTCGTATGCTGCAAAAATTCTGGGGTGCAGTAAAATAAATGTACACTGGCCCTGTCTTGTATGCTGTAAAAATTCTGGGGTGCAATAAAACAAATGTACACTGGCCATGTCTTGTATGCTGTAAAAATTCTGGGGTGCAGTAAAATAAATGTACACTGGCCATGTCTTGTATGCTGTAAAAATTCTGGGGTGCAGTAAAATAAATGTACACTGGATCTGTCTTGTATGCTGTAAAAATTCTAGAGTGCAGTGAAAATCAATGTACACTGGCCCTGTCTTGTATACTGTGAAAAATCTGGGGTGCTGTTGTTAAAATAAAAGTACACTGGCCCTGTCTTGTATGCTGCAAAGATTCTGGGGTGCAGTAAAATAAATGTACACTGTCCCTGTCTTGTATGCTGTAAAAAAAAATATGGTGCATCAAAATAAATGTACACTGGCCCTGTCTTGTATGCTGTAAAAATTCTGGGGTGCAATAAATAAATGTACACTGGCCCTGTCTTGTATGCTGTAAAAATTATGGGGTGCAGTAAAATAAATGTACACTGGATCTGTCTTGTATGCTGTAAAAATTCTAGAGTGCAGTGAAAATCAATGTACACTGGCCGTGTCTTGTATACTGTGAAAAATCTGGGGTGCTGTTGTTAAAATAAAAGTACACTGGCCCTGTCTTGTATGCTGCAAAGATTCTGGGGTGCACTAAAATCAATGTACACTGGCCCTGTCTTGTATGCTGTAAAAATTCTGGGGTGCAGTACAATAAATGTACACTGGCCCTGTCTTGTATGCTGTAAAAAATCTGTGGTGCAGCAAACTAATTGTACACTGGCCCTGTCTTGTATGCTGTAAAAATTCTGGGGTGCAGTAAAATGAATGTACACTGGCCCTGTCTTGTATACTGTGAAAAATCTGGGGTGCTGTTGTTAAAATAAAAGTACACTGGCCCTGTCTTGTATGCTGCAAAGATTCTGGGGTGCAGTAAAATCAATGTACACTGGCCCTGTCTTGTATGCTGCAATAATTCTGGGGTGCAGTAAACTAAATGTACACTGGCCCTGTCTTGTATGCTGTAAAAAATCTGTGGTGCAGCAAAATAAATGTACACTGGCCCTGTCTTGTATGCTGTAAAAAATCTGTGGTGCAGCAAAATAAATGTACACTGGCCCTGTCTTGTATGCTGTAAAAATTCTGGGGTGCAGTAAAATAAATGTACACTGGCCCTGTCTTGTATACTGTGAAAAATCTGGGGTGCTGTTGTTAAAATAAAAGTACACTGGCCAGTGGCGCACCCAGGGGGTTTTCCGAGTACCCAGAAACCCCCCTCCACTAAAAAAAAAAAAAAATTTTTTTTTTTTTTTTTAGCTGCATGAGTATTATTAATGACTGTCTAGCGTCCTCTGCAGCCTGCTGTCTTCCTGGTGGCACTTGCAAGTGCAATATAAGTTTACTTTATTTTAATTATAGTACATATATATCCATGTGCATACATATATACACACATGTATATACATACATACATACATATTAACACACACACACACATATCATATATATATACATGTGTATATATCTGTGTACTGTATGTGTGTGTACATATATATATGTATATGTATGCATGTTTAATATGCTATGTATATGTGTATATGGGTTCACTACGATCTCCCGGCGACCAGCATACCGGCGCTGGGAGGCCGGCCGCCGGCTTACCGACAGTGTGGCGAGCGCAAATGAGCCCCTTGCGGGCTCGCTGCGCTCGCCACGCTACGCGCGCCACACTATTCTATTCTCCCTCCAGGGGCATCGTGGACCCCCACGAGGGAGAATAAGTGTCGGTATGCCGGTGGTCAGGCTCCCGGCGCTGGTATGCTGGTCGCCGGGAGCCCGACCGCCGGCATACTGAAGACCACCCGTGTATATGTATGTGTGTGTGTATGTATGTATGTATGTATATATATATATGTGTATATATATATATATATGTGTGTAGATATATATATATATATATATATATATACACAAACACACACACACACACACACACACACACACCGACACACTAGTTTTACGGACCCAGCATATACTGGGTCACCTCAGTCCCTACCCCCGTGATTGGCTCCGCCCAGTTCTGGAAACCCCCCCATGCAAATCCTGCATTTGCCACTGCTGGCCCTGTCTTGTATGCTGCAAAGATTCTGGGGTGCAGTAAAATCAATGTACACTGGCCCTGTCTTGTATGCTGCAATAATTCTGGGGTGCAGTAAAATAAATGTACACTGCAGTGGCATATACAGGGGAGGGGGGTTTCCGAGCACCCAGAAACCCCCATGACAGACCAATATTATTTTTTTTTCAGAGACGGAGACATCCTTGTCTCCGTCTTTGAAACACCAGTGGGACACCCGCGATCAGCGCTGCCGGCTACTGCCTGCCCGTTCAGCTGTCAGAGCTTCCGCATCAGTCCACAGGAGTGCTGGTAGCCTTTTGCTGGGCAGTGCACCCAGACGGAAGAGGAGACAGGAAGGCTCTGCACCGCCCGGCACCTAAGGTCATGGAGGTCCGCACCTGCAAAATTTGAAGGGCAAGCTGCGATGTGTGTAAGCACTGAAAGTATGTGAGGGGGGCGGGGGGGGGGGGAATGTATGCTCACTGTGTATGTTTGTAAGTATTGTTACATAGGTTCGGCACTCCCCGCTTGAATAGTTAAGTGGCTCCGTGCCCTTGCAGAGAAAATACAAAATGTGTGTGAGTGGAAGCCCCCCCACACAGGCATAGTACTGCAGCACTTGAAAATGAATTAAAGTTTAATCCTTCAAAGTTTCGGGACACATTGTCCCATCATCAAGAAGACATAAGAAGACATATGTGTCCCAAAACGTTGAAGGATTGATTTTCAAGTGCTGCAGTGCCGTGTCTGTGTGGGGAAGGGGGGAGGGGGGGGGGGCTTCCACTCACACACATTAGGACACACACACACACATATATATATATATATATATATATACACACATAGATTTGTATGTATGTGTGTTTATATGTATATCTATATACGGAAACCCGCCTGAACATCCTGCGTTTGCCCCTGCACTAGGCCAGTCCTGTATCCTGTAATTATTCTAAGGTGCAGTGAATATCAATGTACACTGGCCCTGTCTTGTATGCTGTAAACATTCTTGGGTGCTGTCGTTAAAATAAAAGTACACTGGCCCTGTCTTGTATGCTGTCAAAATTCTGGGGTGCAGTGAAAATCGATGTACACTGGTCCTGTATGCTGTAAAAATACAGGCTGTAAAAATTCAGGGGTGCAGTAAAATAAATTTACACTGGCCATGTCTTGTATGCTGTAAAAATTCTGGAGTGCAGTAAAATAAATGTACACTGGCCCTGTCTTGTATGCTGTAAAAATTCTAGAGTGCAGTGAAAATCAATGTACACTGGCCCTGTCTTGTATACTGTGAAAAATCTGGGGTGCTGTTGTTAAAATAAAAGTACACTGGCCCTGTCTTGTTTGCTGCAAAGATTCTGGGGTGCAGTAAAATCAATGTACACTGGCCCTGTCTTGTATGCTGTAAAAATTCTGGGGTGCAGTACAATACATTGTCACTGGCCCTGTCTTGTATGCTGTAAAAAATCTGTGGTGCAGCAAAATAAATGTACACTGGCCCTGTCTTGTATGCTGTAAAAATTCTGGGGTGCAGTAAAATAAATGTACACTGGCCCTGTCTTGTATGCTGTAAAATTTCTGGGGTGCAATAAAATAAACGTACACTGGCCCTGTCTTGTATGCTGTAAAAATTCTGGGGTGCAGTAAAATAAATGTACACTGGTCATGTCTTGTATTCTGTAAAAATTCTGGGGTGCAGTAAAATAAATGTACACTGGATCTGTCTTGTATGCTGTAAAAATTCTAGAGTGCAGTGAAAATCAATGTACACTGGCCCTGTCTTGTATACTGTGAAAAATCTGGGGTGCTGTTGTTAAAATAAAAGTACACTGGCCCTGTCTCGTATGCTGTAAAAATTCTGGGGTGCAGTACAATAAATGTACACTGGCCCTGTCTTGTATGCTGTAAAAAATCTGTGGTGCATCAAAATAAATGTACACTGGCCCTGTCTTGTATGCTGTACAAATTCTGGGGTGCAATAAAATAAATGTACACTAGCCCTGTCTTGTATGCTGTAAAAATTCTGGAGTGCAGTAAAATAAATGTACACTGGCCATGTCTTGTATGCTGTAAAAATTCTGGGGTGCAGTAAAATAAATGTACACTGGATCTGTCTTAAATGCTGTAAAAATTCTGGGGTGCAGTACAATAAATGCACACTGGCCCTGTCTTGTATGCTGTAAAAATTCTGGAGTGCAGTAAAATAAATGTACACTGGCCATGTCTTGTATGCTGTAAAAATTCTGGGGTGCATCAAAATAAATGTACACTGGATCTGTCTTGTATGCTGTACAAATTCTGGGGTGCAATAAAATAAATGTACACTGGCCCTGTCTTGTATGCTGCAAAGATTCTGGGGTGCAGTAAAATAAATGTGCACTGGCCCTGTCTTGTATGCTGTAAAAATTCTGGGGTGCAGTACAATAAATGTACACTGGCCCTGTCTTGTATGCTGTAAAAAATCTGTGGTGCAGCAAAATAAATGTACACTGGCCCTATCTTGTATGCTGTAAAAATTCTGGGGTGCAGTAAAATAAATGTACACTGGCCCTGTCTTGTATACTGTGAAAAATCTGGGGTGCTGTTGTTAAAATAAAAGTACACTGACCCTGTCTTGTATGCTGCAAAGATTCCGGGGTGCAGTAAAATCAATGTACACTGGCCCTGTCTTGTATGCTGCAATAATTCTGGGGTGCAGTAAAATAAATGTACATTGCAGTGGCGTATGTAGGGGAGGGGGGTTTCCGAGCACTCAGAAACCCCCATGACAGACCAATATTATTATTTTTCAGAGACGGAGACATCCTTGTCTCCGTCTCTGAAACACCAGTGGGACACCCGCGATCAGCGCTGCCGGCTACTGCCTGCCCGTTCAGCTGTCAGAGCTTCCGCATCAGTCCACGGGAGTGCTGGTAGCCTTTTGCTGGGCAGTGCACCCAGACGGAAGAGGAGACAGGAAGGCTCTGCACCGCCCGGCACCTAAGGTCATGGAGGTCCGCACCTGCAAACTTTGAAGGGCAAGCTGCGATGTGTGTAAGCACTGAAAGTATGTGAGGGGGGTGGGGGGGGGGGGAAATGTATGCTTACTGTGTATGTTTGTAAGTATTGTTACATAGGTTCGGCACTCCCCGCTTGAATAGTTAAATGGCTCCGTGCCCTTGCAGAGAAAATACAAAATGTGTGTGAGTGGAAGCCCCCCCACACAGGCATAGTACTGCAGCACTTGAAAATGAATTAAAGTTTAATCCTTCAAAGTTTCGGGACACATTGTCCCATCATCAAGAAGACATATGTGTCCCAAAACGTTGAAGGATTGATTTTCAAGTGCTGCAGTGCCGTGTCTGTGTGGGGAAGGGGGGGAGGGTGGGGGGGCTTCCACTCACACACATTAGGACACACACACAAATATATATATATATACATAGATTTGTATGTATGTGTGTGTGTGTATATATATATATATATATATATACGGAAACCCCCCTGAACATCCTGCGTTTGCCCCTGCACTAGGCCAGTCCTGTATCCTGTAATTATTCTAAGGTGCAGTGAATATCAATGTACACTGACCCTATCTTGTATGCTGTAAACATTCTGGGGTGCAGTGAAAATCGATGTACACTGGTCCTGTATGCTGTAAAAATACAGGGGTGCTGTTGTTAAAATAAAAGTACACTGGTCCTGTATGATGTCAAAATACAGGAGTGCAGTGAAAATAAATGTACACTGGCCTTGTCTTGTATGCAGTAAAATTACAGTGGTGTTTTGAAAATACAGGAGTGCTGGCACTGTCCGCGGTTACGATGTCTAGGCCTGACCTACCCAACACTGTATGGGAAGAGAAGACTCCTACCACCATTTGCACACCCTCTGCAAGTGCTGGGAGGAGCACCGCCAGTTCAGTTACTGATATTGAGATTGAGGATGTCACTGTTGAAGTACACCAGGATAAGGAGGATATGGGTATAGCTGGCGCTGCAGAGGAAGTTGACGCTGAGGATTCTGATGGTGATGTGGTTTGTTTGAATAAGGCACCAGTGGAGACAGTTGTTGGCCATTGGATGAAAAAGCCCATTGTCATGCCTGGGCAAATACCAAAAAAGCCACCTCTTCGGTGTGGAATTATTTCTCCACAAATCCGGACAACAGGTGTCAAGCCATGTGTTGCCTTTGTTAATACATAATAAGTAGGGGTAAGGATGTTAACCACCTCTGAGCATCCTCCCTTATACAGTATGTCACCTGCAGCACATTCATCATGTGATTGTCAAGTTCAGAAACTTTGGGTAATAGCGTAAGCAGTCCGCTGACACCTACTTGATGTGGTTTGTTTGAGTATTATTTCTCTGTGAGTATGAGGATGGGTGGTGGTGGTGGGGGGGGGGGAATCTGAGTATGAGGATGACATCTTGCCACTGCAGAGCCAGTTTGTGCAATGAAACAAACCAGTCATTTCAGCCACAGTCATGTGGCAGACCCTGTCGCTGATATGATTGGTTTCTTAAAGTGTGCATGTCCTGTTTATACAACATAAGGGTGGGCGGGAGGGCCAAAGGACAATTCCATCTTGCATGTCTTTTCTTTGCCACATCATTCCAGGGGTGTTGCCCTATATGCAGTTCTGCCCCTATGCTCTATCAGTCCAGGGGTGCTGCCCCACTGCTGTTTAAGTCCAGGGGTGCTGTTGCCTGTCTGCTGTGCTGTGTAATTCTCCAGGGGTGCTGCCTATGCTGTATAAATCCAGGGTTGCTGCCGTATAATTCCAGGGGTGCTGCTGTAGTTAATACTAGGTTTAAATGAAAGCCTAGAGCAGATATGAAACATCACAAACAGATCTGTGAAAACATTGCCGCAAAGGTGGAAATGGAAATTGCTATTTTGACAAAGTGTTTTTAAATACAGTGGGGTGAGACCACATTTGCGGCCAAAGTCAGAATGACTCAGAAGAGACTGGATCATAATCCAGTGCATCTGCTGGAGAGGTAAAAGTGATATTTTCTGCCGGAGCATTAGAGAGTGGTTCTTCTCAATTATTATTATTTATCAATTATTATTATTATTATTATTATTATTATTATTTTTTTTAATGCAATATTTTTATTGAAGAGATGTCGAATAAATCAATACAGGTCAAACAGGAGATGATGACACCGAATAACTTCAGAAGAACACACATGATATCCCATAGGATATGTAGAAAAATAGAAATGAGGGGTGCATCAGCATTGCAATAGAAGTTTCGACAACGATAGTCGAGAAGAGAAGAGGAAAGAGAAGATCAGAGATAAAAAGAGAAAGAAAGAGAGAAGAGGGAGGGTGGGGAAGGAAAAGGAGACCACTTAGGGGGTATTCACGGATAGATTGCTACATAGATGATGGCCATAAGCACCATCAGGCCTAAACACAGGGAACAAATGCTCGATGAATTTGGCACCTAAACAATAAGGCTTTGATACAGTAAATCACACCCGGGAAATAGAGGTTTTAGCATAATTGAACCAGGGTTCCCATGTTCTCATATATTTGTCCGACCTATCACGCAAAGAAGCTGTGATTTTCTCCATCGTGGAGATATACCAAATTTTGGACAGTAACATACTCATGGGAGGAATACTGGGCTTTTTCCAGCATTTAGCTAACACACATCTGGCAGCATTAAGGATGTGGAGTACAAGACAATTCGTGCGGCTGCAAATATTAGACAAAGGTAGGCCCAGCAAGGCTGTCCAAGGACCCAGTGTAACTTGGGTGCCAAGAACAAATCCAATAAGGGTCTCCACTTGGACCCAGAAAGGTTGGATTTTGGGGCATGACCACCAGATGTGTTTGATGTCTCCAATCTGACCACACTCTCGCCAGCACAATGGGGAGGACCCAGGGAAAATCCTATGCAATGTCGCTGGGACCAGATACCATCTGGTATATACTTTATAGGAGTTTTCCTTTACTAGGGAGGAAATAGAGGACTGGGCGGCATTTTTCCTAATGATCTCCCAGGAATCCTCCCCAGGTGGGGGGCCCAAGTTCTGCTCCCATTTACTTTCATGAGGCAGAGTGTCTGCTGAGTTCAGTGAACGTAATAAACTATACAATATAGAGATAATACCTTGTCGTGTAGGAAAGTAAATACAGAGTCGCTCAAAAGGGGTAAGTTGGCGAATGACCTTATACTTTGGGAGGGAACTCAAGAAAGAGCGGAGTTGTAGAAATTCATAAAGAACAGGTTGGGTGATACCATATTTGTCACTTAAAGTGTTTAAGGAGCACCAGGAAGTACCCTCAATAAAATAAAAAACCAGTTCCGGACGTGGATTCAGGTGGAACCACGATTGGGAACATAGGATGGAGCCAGGAGGGAAATCCTGGTTATCCCAGATAGGAGTGATGGGGGATGGGAAAGTAGAGAGACCATAATGCCGAATGCAGAAAGACCATAGGGAGCAAGGAGTTTTGTAGTGGGAGCGCACGCTTGTATCTTCTGATGAGGCTTAATAGGTGTAACTAAGGAAACTAGAGTGGAAACCTTGGCCGACAAAAGTATAATTTGTATCCAGGGTAAGTGGGGTATTTGAGAGAACCAGGCAAGTGCCTGGCTCAGGTGAGTGGCATGATAGTATTTGCGGATATCCGGTAAACCTCTGCCTCCAGCCACTGGGTCTCTTATCAGGGTGGAAGTCTTAACTCTAGGGGGTTTACCAGACCATAAGAATTTTAAGAAGAGTTTCTGCATTCGACACAAAGCCTCTGCGGGGATGCGTACCGGGATTGTTTGGATCAGATATAAAAGCCTGGGTAAGATGTTCATTTTCACCGAGATTATACGTCCAAACCAGGACATGATCTGTTTGTCCCAAGCTCGTAGATCAGATTCAATGCAATTAAAAAGGGTTGGGAAATTTTCGGAATACAGGGACCCATAGGAACTTGTGATAAACACACCTAAATATTTAATTTTCTTGGAGCGCCAAGAGAAATTAAAGTTAGTGGCAAGGAGAGACCTGGTTTCCTCACTGAGATGCATGGGAAGGGCTTCCGACTTGGAGTAGTTGATGCGGTACCCTGAATAATGAGAATATGATGATAGAGTTTTAAATAGGTTGGGGATGGATGTATGGGGAGAGGAGAGAGTTAACAGGACATCATCCGAAAATAATGATAATTTAAACTCCACATCCTCAACTAGTATACCTTTAATATCAGGGTTCGCTCTAACCATACATGCCAGGGGTTCGATAGTCATAGCAAAAATTAATGGTGACAAGGGGCACCCCTGGCGCGTACCGTTGGAAATTTGGAATAGACAAGAGTACTTGCCATTTACCCGAATTCTGGCCCAAGGGTTGGAGTAAAGTGCCTGAATGCCCTGGAGTAGTCTTCCTCCCAGGCCGAACCTACGCAAGGTAGCAAACATGAAGGGCCATAATATTTTATCAAAAGCCTTCTCTGCATCAAGCGAGAGAAGGATAGAAGGCATTTTAGCTTTGTTAATAAGATGAACTAAGTTAATAGTTCTTCGGGTATTATCTCTAGCCTGTCGGCCCGGGATGAAGCCCACCTGGTCAGCATGTATCAATTGCGGGAGAACTGAATTTAATCTCAGGGCCAGGATTTTGGTGAACAGTTTAATATCATTATTTAACAGGGAGATAGGGCGATAACTAGAACACGAGTAGGGGTCTTTCCCTGGTTTGTGAATTAAGACAATCCGAGCCTCCAGTGTACAGGGGGACAAAGGATCACCCTTCAGAAAACCATTAAAGAGCCTGCAAAGGTGGGGTAGGAGAATCCCCCTGAACTTCTTGAAATACATAATAGACATACCATCAGGTCCAGGGGCCTTGCCTGGTTTCTGAATCTTAAGAGCATTATCTATTTCTTCAATAGTTATCTCCGAACCCAACTGAGAAACCACCGGAGCACTCAACGACGGTAAATTGCATTTATCCAAAAGGGACTCAATCCCCTCGCTAAATCTCAGTGAAGGTGAGGAAGCCGCATCCGCATTATATAGCGATTTATAGTATTCCTCAAATTCACTAAGAATGTGGTCAGGCTCATGTGTCAATAACCCTTGTTTAGTACGGATAGACAAGATATTCTTGGAGGAAAGTTGGGCTCTCAGCTTCCTGGCAAGAAGTTTGTCTGCCTTATCCCCTTTTTCGTAATAAATCTGATTGAGGCGCCTAAGGCATTGTTCCGTCTTATGAGAGAGCAACATATTGAGTTCACCCCTAACTTTAAGTAGCCGATCCAAGTCAGCTGGGCGCAGGGAGGACCTATGAATTTCTTCCAGACGATGGAGCTGATCAGTCAACTCCAAAATCTTCTGGGAGCGTTGTTTAGTGAGCCTAGCTGCGATCTGTATGAAGTGGCCCCGAAGGACTGCCTTATGAGCCTCCCACAGGGTCATATCGGACATACCAGGGGTCTGATTCAAGTTAAAGTAATCAGTCAGTACCTGAGAGATTTGTGGCAGAACATCAGTATGCTGGAGAAGGGCGTCATTGAGGGACCAGGAGGGAGGAGAAAGGGTGCGGGACAATCCCGAGAGGGTCAAAGATACCGGGGCATGGTCAGACCATGTAATTGGGTGAATAGAACATTTTTGGATCTTAGAGGTTAAATCTCTCCCAGTCATAATCATATCAATCCTCGTATAAAGATTATGCACTGGTGAAAGAAAAGTATAGTCTTTGATTAAGGGGTCAAGGACTCTCCAAGAATCAAAGAGTAGGTGGTTTTTAAGTAATGACAACAGGGCTCTAGAATTACGATTCCTTGTATGGGACTGGGAAGGGGGTGGGAGCGATCGAGGATGTGGTGGAGTATGGTATTGAAATCTCCTGCCATTAAAACCTCACCTTTTCTATACTGGGCAATCTTGGAGTCTAAGGAAGCGAAAAATGAGGCCTGATTAGCATTAGGGGCGTAGACATTAATCAGAGTTATAGGAACATTATTAAGTTTGCCCACAATAATGAGAAATCTACCCTTTTTGTCTCTAATAATTTTCTCTGACTCTAAGTGTACGTGGGCGGGACATTGTGGCGACCCCCCGTTTCTTCTGGGAGTGATCGCATGCATGTATAACTACCGGGTGACGTCTAGATCGCAATTCGGGATGGGAAGTACCTCTGAAATGTGTCTCCTGAAGGAACACCAGATCTCCCCCAACCTGTTTTAGAAAAATAAATAATTTAGTCCTTTTCTGGGGACTATTAAGACACTTCACATTGTAAGTTATAACGTTAACCGACATAACAGTGTATCAAAGAGCAGAGCTATAGCATCCCTAAACACACTGGGTTGGTCTCCTGAGGAAACAACGGAGAGAAGAGAGGGAGAAGGTAGGAAAAAGAGAGAAAGAGGAGAAGAAAGACATTGAGAACAATACAAACAGAACAAATGCAACAATAAACCAAGCCAAAGACCCATTGTACTTATCGTACGGGTCCACACGTTTGAGCTCCCGTATGGGGTATTAAGGGTGAAAATATCTCCCTTATGCTCAAAACCGGCTATGATGGCTCAGTGGAGGGCGTGGCGTCACACACCTATGAACCTATGGGAAGAGGAGGAAGGAAAAAGGACGAATAGGGCGACCCTGGGGGGTCGGGGCAATATTTAGTAACAGTAAATCACATCAGAACCGTATGAACATTAACAACATGAGCTCAATCAGAGAAGCTCAGTGAAAGAAAATAGAGAACCTCTGAAATACAAAACACTATAGAATATAGTAATATACAGTAACCCATCAAGGCAGTTCGTGGAAGAAAGTTCATGGAGGGTCACGTCTGGAGGAGGTTTTTGCCGGGACCGTCGACCAAAGATGGCGAGGTGCACATTGTGGGAGAGGTGAGCTCGGGGTGCGTTGAGGGCCAGGTACAGCCTGTGGGGGAGAAGGCTTGCCAGGTGCCGGGGGTGGGGGCAGGTTCAGTTTCAGAAGAATCCGGTGGGCATCCTCCTTGGATCGTGCCAGTAGCCGCTTCCCATCAAGCTGCACTATCAGGGCGAAGGGGTAACCCCATCTGTATCTGATTTGGTTCTCCCTGAGAATCTGGGTATATTCCTTCAGATCAAAGCGCCTCTTAAGGGTAGTAGGGGATAAGTCCTGAAATACCAGCAGCCTATGTGTTTCAAACAGACACAAGTCCTTGTTACGAGCAGCAGTTAGAACTCTGTCCTTAGTTTTGAAATAATGACATCGTAGAACCACATCTCTCGGAGGGGACGATGGTGACGGTTTTTGGCGCAGGGAGCGATGAGCCCTGTCCAGGAGGAAACGGTCAGGTGGAGTGTCCGGCAGGAGATGTTGAAAGAAGCGGGTGAGGAAATCTTCCAGTTGAGCAGGTTCCACCGACTCCGGAATATATTTAATGCGCAGATTGTTACGTCTTGCGCGATTATCTGCGTCCTCCTGTTGGTCTCGGAGGAGGTAAATGTATTCCTGCATGACAAAAACGGAGTGCTCAATTTCCTGCTGGAAATTGATAACTTCGTCAAGTTTCTGTTCGACGTCATTAGTA
Organism: Pseudophryne corroboree; assembly: GCF_028390025.1. NCBI lineage: Eukaryota > Metazoa > Chordata > Amphibia > Anura > Myobatrachidae > Pseudophryne > Pseudophryne corroboree. Next base: position 100,953,380 of record NC_086447.1, on the reverse strand, counting down.
CGGGCACCGAGGTCCGAGATCTCATCCTTGAGACCGGAGATGGCTTTGTGGATCTCCGAGTGAAAGGCCTGTTTCAACGACTTCATCTCATTAAGGATAGAGGAAATGCAGTCTTTCATGGAAGAGTCTAGCACAGGTGATTCTTTCTCTGATTCCGATATAGGAGCAGGTTGCGCGGCGGAAGGCGGTTTAGATGAGTTAGGCTTCATTTTAGAAATAAAGGAGCTCAAATCCGCGGATGGTGCTCATTTTTTGGACCTAGGCATGGCATATGACAGTCCCGGAAATAAAGGATGATCAAAATTCAAAACTGAGCAATAGCATAGAAAGTTAGAGTTCCATTATATTATGTGCAATGAGAGTAAACATGAAGCCCCCAGGGCAGCCTCCAGTATGATTTAGCAGAGCATTCCCCTGCGTAGTAGCATCACAGAAGGCTGGAGCATAATTCAGTTGTAGTAGGATGCACGAGCCAGGAGATGGCGCACCCTGGTTATAGATTATAATGTAAGGAGACCAAGAGTCCTAAAAATACATCAGGGAGCCCCAGCAATATACAGCAAGGCACAATAGTACTCAGATGGGGGCCACAGCAGTGGGAGCCTATGCAGGAGGTGTTAGAGGGCTGCACGCGTACCCAGTGAGTGGGGGCAATCGCTGGTGTAGTGAAGGGAGAGGTAGCTCACTTGTAGGTGAGGAAGGATGGCCACCAGCAATGAGCACCTCCAAGGACTGCAGGTGATATCTGGCCTTCCAGGAGCTGTGGAGGGGGGCCTTATAGCTGTCTGGCAGTGAGGTAGGGCAGAAAAGTAGAGCCTGCAACAGGCATGCAGGTCCGCTGGAACTGGGGGGGAGAAAGGAGGATGCAGCTAGGAGCCCTCCGGGAAATATACTAACTCCCCTGATGCTGGACAGCCCACCTGCTCTGCCACACAGAGAGAGAAGATGGCCGCCGCTGTGGGCTACTCACTGCTGAAGCGTCTGGTGGCACTGCTCCCACCGATCCCAGCCGCCAGAGGAAAGTCCAGGCTGTGTGGGGGAGCGGTGAGGTAAGCTCCGGCGAGCGGCCCGGCAGTAAGGGCGGATCCGGTCACCCGCGCACGGCTCCGTCGCCCGTGTCGGAGTCTCTCCAAAATCCAGGCCCGGCTTCACAAAGGTAGGAGGGCCGCAATCACGCATCCACAGAGGCAGGAACACAGGGTGAGAGGATGGGGCACAGAAGCAGGAGGAATGGAGGTGCAGAGAGGGGCAAAAAGGGCTTTCTGCAGGCTTGCAGGCTGGAGCCCATGTAAAGAGCAGCTCTCTCAGTTGCCAGCCAGGCCACGCCCCCTCCTTCTCAATTATTTTATGTTAGGGACTCACTCGAATGGATCCAATTAGCCAACCTTAATTTTGATTTCTTATTGATGTTCCACATTTTGGGATTATTTATTTAGAAGATGTGCATTTGTTGTACAGGGATCTTCTTTTCCTAAGGGTTATTGCAAGACCTCGCAGTGTTTGAAGAACAGAGTTTCAGTGATTTTGCATTGCATCATCTTTCCATTGCACTGCAGCACTAGATGGGCCAGGAGCTCCTGTGAGACACAATCAGTTACTGAATAAGGCACAGTATGGAGTCTCATGGTGGCTTACAGTCAGGAAGATGTCTGGCTTGTCAGGCTAAGGCATGTTGTGTGCACAGCGGTTAGCATTGCTTCCTCCCACAGTCCTACTTATAGTATGAATTAGATTTGACTATTTAGTGGTAAGCTCCACTAGGGCAGGGGCTCAATAACAAAAAATTTCACTGCACAGTTGTGCTTAGTACTTTACCAAACGCACCCGAACTCAACTTACCCCATCTGGGAGTGCTGTGGGGAATCTGAAGGGGCTGCTTAAACATCTGAGGGGCTGCTTCATTTAAAAATAAAATATGAATAAAATAAACAAGACACACGGGTATGCTCACATGCGTGTAACTGGGACACACAGGTATGCTCACATGCATGTAACTGGGAGCTGTGAAAAAACAAAAATAAGGCATCGACCACAAAATATGCAAATAATAATGCAATAAAAAAATGAAAAAAGAGAGACCCATGAGATTTTCACAAAATAAGTCTCCAGACTCCATGGAGGGGCAAATATCCAATCTTGATCCTGTGGTAGACACCAGTTTATTTGCATCTCAGCATTAAATCCGAGATCTTATTTCTTGAAAATGGAGATGGGGGTACAAATTTGGAGGCTTTGGTCACTAGTTTTTCAGTTTGTCCAGTAATGTGGTAATTAATAATTATATATTTGCTTGGTTGAAGTCCTTTCTGTTCCACACCAATATAGGAGTGAAGATGAAAGCCTGTGTGTTGTTCCTGATTGTGTGTGCCTCTCAAAATTTTAATCACCTTGTTGACACTATCCTCTTCCTCTTGCCTCTTCTCATAATGTGAAAAGTCATCAAAGAAGGAGGTGGTATGTTTGTAGCTAGCGATGATTCAAAGAACTTGGCAAGCTTTTTCCAGGGGGACCACCTGCTGCTGAAATGATGGGCTTATTTAACTGTGCATGTCCTGTTTAAACAACATATGGGTGGGTGGGAGGCCCCAAGACAATTCCATCTTTCAACTCTCTTTTTTCTTTGCATGATGTGCTCTTTGGGGCCTAATTTTTTTAAACTGCCAACCTGTCTGCCACTGTAGTGCCACTCCTAGATGGGCCAGGAGTTTGTGCCACCCACTTGTGTTGCTTAGCTTAGTAATCCAGCGACCTCGGTGCAACCTTTTGGCCTAAAAACAATATTGTGAGGTGCAAAGTGTTCATAATAGACTGGAAATGAGTGGAAATTAATGTTATTGAGGTTAATAATATGTAGGATCAAAATTACCTCCAAATTCAGTGATTTTAGATTTTTTTTATGTTTTTTTTTCAAATATCATCCAGATCCAAACCAAAACACAAAACCTGAAAAGTGTCCGTCACACATCTCTACTTTTTACAGCCTTATTCCAGAATGGAATAAATTCATTTTTCCCCTCAAAATTCTACACACAATACCCCATAATGACAACGTGAAAAAAGTTTGTTTGAGATTTTTGCACATTTCATTAAAATAAAAAACTAAGAAATCACATGTACATAAGTATTCACAGCCTTTGATGTGTTGATGCACCTTCGGAAGCAATTACATCCTCATGTCTTTTTGAAAATGAAGCCACAAGCTTGGCACACCTATCTTTGGCCAGTTTCACCTATTCCTCTTTGCAGCACCTCTCAAGCTCCATCAGGTTGGATAGGAAGCGTCGGTGCACAGCAATTTTGAGATCTCTCCAGAGATGTTGAATCGTATTCAAGTCTAGGCTCTGGCTGGGCCACTGAAGAACATTCACAGAGTTGTCCTGAAGCCACTCCATTGATATCTTGGCTTAGGGTCGTTGTCCTGCTGAAAGATGAACCGTCGCCCCAGTCTGAGGTCAAGAGCACTCTGGAGCAGGTTTTCATCCAGGATGTCTCTGTACATTGCTGCATTCATCTTTCCCTCAATCCTGACTAGTCTCCCAGTTCCTGCCTGTGAAAAACATCCCCACAGCATGATGCTGCCACCACCATGCTTCACTCTAGGGATGGTATTGGCCTGATAATGCCTCATTTCCTACAAACTCGACGCCTGGCATTCACGCCAAATAGTTCAATCTTTGTCTCATCAGACCAGAGAATTTTGTTTCTCATGGCCTGAGAGTCTTTCAGGTGCATATAGGCAAACTCCCGGCGGGCTGCCATGTGCTTTGCTTTATTTTTATTTATTTATTTATTTATTTTTAACTAAGGAGTGGCTTCCGTCTGGCCACTCTACCATACAGGCCTGATTGGTAGATTGCTGCAGAGATGGTTGTTCTTCTGGAAGGTTCTCCTCTCTCCACAGAGGAATGCTGTAGCTCTGACAGAGTGACCATCGGGTTCTTGGTCACCTCCCTGACTATGGCCCTTCTTCCCCGATCACTCAGTTTAGACGGCCGGCCAGCTCTAGGAAGAGTCCTGGTGGTTCAGAACTTCTTCCATTTACAGATGATGGAGGCTACTGTGCTCATTGGGACCTTCAAAGCAGCATATATTTTTTCTGTACCCTTCCCCAGATTTGTGCCTTGAGACAAGCCTGTCGCAGAGGTCTACAGAAAATTCCTTTGACTTCATGCTTGGTTTGTGCTCAGACATGAACTGTCAAGTGTGGGACCTTATATAGACAGGTGTGTTCCTTTCCAAATCATGTCCAATCAACTGAATTTACCACAGGTTGACTCCAATTAAGCTGCAGTAACAGCTCAAGGATGATCAGTGGAAACAGGATGCACCTGAGCTCAATTTTGAGCTTCATGGCAAAGGCTGTGAATACTTACATTATGTACATGTGATTTCTTAGTGTTCTATTTTTAATAAATTTGCACACAAAAAAAAGATTTTTTTTTTCTTTCACGTTTTCATTATGGGTTATTGTGTGTAGAATTTTGAGGGAAAAAATACATTTATTCCATTTTGGAATAAGGCTGTAACATAACAAAATGTGCAAAAAGTGAAGCGCTGTGAATACTTTCCAAATGCACTGTATAGATTAAAGGTTTACTGTACTCTCTGTATTAATATGGACACTCTGTATCGGGTAAAACAGCGTATTTCTAGAAAGCAGTAATTGCTCTAAAACAGAATTTAGTTCTTGTGAATCAGCAGGTGGCAGGAGAACTCTGTTCTTGCAATGTAATTCTTACAGTTACAGAGTTAATGTTCATTCTCCTTTACACCGCTAAAAGTGATGTAACACTGTAGTAATCAGTGATTTCTTATACAGATTATAGCTATCGCTGCCCCTGACTTTGTGATGAAATACACCCAAAACTTTAATCTCAGCTCCCAACATTCCCTTTTATTTAGAGCCCACAAAACTTTAAAATATATAATTAATAGAGAGATGAGCGTGTTCGGTTCTCGAACGTCACCACCCTAGCCTGGATCCGATTCAGGCTCCGGTTTTCCTCCCTGACTCGGAAACCAGAACGAGGCAAAACATCATCATCCCCCTGTCGAATTCTCGCAGGGTTTGGATTCCATATAAATCACTGCACGTTCCAGCCATTTTCACTCCGGCATTGGAGAGTGTAGAGAGAGGAAGTGTCTCCATCCTCAGTGTACTCAGTGTCCGTGTCTTGTGCTGCATCTGTCCAGTCACAGTGGTTGTGTCCTCTGCTGCCATATATCCAGTGCTGTTCTATAGGTCCAGTCCAGTGGTGCTGTGTTGTGCTGCATCAGTTCAGTGGTGTATTGTGCTGCATCAGTCCAATCACAGTGGTGGTGTCCTCTGCTGCCATATGTCCAGTGCTGCTGTATAATTCCAGTCCATTGCAGTGGTGCTGTGTGTCCTGCATCAGTCCAGTGGTGGTGTCTTGTGCTACATCAGTCCAATCACAGTGGTGGTGTCCTCTGCTGCCATATGTCCACTGCTGCTGTGTAAGTCCAGTCCATTGCAGTGGTGCTGTGTGTCCTGCATCAGTCCAGTGGTGGTGTCTTGTGCTGCATCAGTCCAATCACAGTGGTGGTGTCCTCTGCTGCCATATGTCCAGTGCTGCCGTGTAAGTCCAGTCCATTGCAGTGGTGCTGTGTGTCCTGCATCAGTACAGTGGTGGTGAGTTGTGCTGCATCAGTCCAGTAGTGGTGGTGTCCTCTGCTGCCATATGTCCAGTGTTGCTGTATAAGTCCAGTCCAGTGGTGCTGTGTTATCTTGCATCAGTCCAGTGGTGGTGTCCCTGTGCTGCCATATATGTCCAGTGGTACTGCCATATATGTCCAGTGATCCTGCGGTATATGTCCACTGATAATACTGCCGTATATGTCCAGTGGTACTGCTGTATAAATCCAGTGATCCTGTCGTATAATTCCAGTGATACTGCCGTATAAGTTCAGTGATCGTTAGAGATGAGCGGGTTCGGTTCCTCGGAATCCGAACCCGCCCGAACTTCAGCTTTTTTTACACGGATCCGAGCGACTCGGATCTTCCCGCCTTGCTCGGTTAACCCGAGCGCGCCCGAACGTCATCATGGCGCTGTCGGATTCTCGCGAGGCTCGGATTCTATCGCGAGACTCGGATTCTATATAAGGAGCCGCGCGTCGCCGCCATTTTCACACGTGCATTGAGATTGATAGGGAGAGGACGTGGCTGGCGTCCTCTCCATTTAGATTATAAAAGAGAGAGATTTACTGGAGCTTAGGACTAGGAGGAGTACTGTAGAAGTGTAGAGAGTGCAGAGAGTTTACTAGTGAGTGACCACCAGACAGTGCAGTTTATTTAATATATCCGTTCTCTGCCTGAAAAAAGCGATACACACAGTGACTCAGTCACATACCATATCTGTGTGCACTGCTCAGGCTCAGCCCAGTGTGCTGCATCATCTATATATATTATATATCTGTCTGACTGCTCAGCTCACACAGCTTATAATTGTGGGGGAGACTGGGGAGCACTGCAGTGCCAGTTATAGGTTATAGCAGGAGCCAGGAGTACATAATATTATATAGTGAGTGACCACCAGACAGTGCAGTTTATTTAATATATCCGTTCTCTGCCTGAAAAAAGCGATACACACAGTGACTCAGTCACATACCATATCTGTGTGCACTGCTCAGGCTCAGCCCAGTGTGCTGCATCATCTATATATATTATATATCTGTCTGACTGCTCAGCTCACACAGCTTATAATTGTGGGGGAGACTGGGGAGCACTGCAGTGCCAGTTATAGGTTATAGCAGGAGCCAGGAGTACATAATATTATATTAAAATTAAACAGTGCACACTTTTGCTGCAGGAGTGCCACTGCCAGTGTGACTGACCAGTGACCTGACCACACTGACCACCAGTATAGTTAGTAGTATACTTATATTGTGATTGCCTGAAAAAGTTAAACACTCGTCGTGTGACTTCACTTGTGTGTTGTTGTTTTTTTTATTCTATAAAAATAAAACTCATTCTGCTGACAGACAGTGTCCAGCAGGTCTGTCATTATATAATATATAATATATACCTGTCCGGCTGCAGTAGTGATATATATATATTTTTTATATCATTTATCATCCAGTCGCAGCAGACACAGTACGGTAGTTCACGGCTGTGGCTACCTCTGTGTCTGCACTCGGCAGGCAGTCCGTCCATAATTGTATACCACCTAACTGTGGTTTTTTTTCCTTCTTTATACATACATACTACTACGACATCTCTTTATCAACCAGTCTATATTAGCAGCAGACACAGTACAGTACGGTAGTTCACGGCTGTGGCTACCTCTGTGTCTGCACTCGGCAGGCAGTCCGTCCATAATTGTATACCACCTAACCGTGGTTTTTTTTTCTTTCTTCTTTATACATACATAGTTACATAGACATCTCTTTATCAACCAGTCTATATTAGCAGCAGACACAGTACAGTACGGTAGTTCACGGCTGTGGCTACCTCTGTGTCTGCACTCGGCAGGCAGTCCGTCCATAATTGTATACCACCTAACCGTGGTTTTTTTTTCTTTCTTCTTTATACATACATAGTTACATAGACATCTCTTTATCAACCAGTCTATATTAGCAGCAGACACAGTACAGTACGGTAGTTCACGGCTGTGGCTACCTCTGTGTCTGCACTCGGCAGGCAGTCCGTCCATAATTGTATACCACCTAACCGTGGTTTTTTTTCTTTCTTCTTTATACATACATAGTTACATAGACATCTCTTTATCAACCAGTCTATATTAGCAGCAGACACAGTACAGTACGGTAGTTCACGGCTGTGGCTACCTCTGTGTCTGCACTCGGCAGGCAGTCCGTCCATAATTGTATACCACCTAACCGTGGTTTTTTTTTCTTTCTTCTTTATACATACATACTACTACGACATATCTTTATCAACCAGTCTATATTATTAGCAGCAGACACAGTACAGTACGGTAGTTCACGGCTGTGGCTACCTCTGTGTCTGCACTCGGCAGGCAGTCCGTCCATAATTGTATACCACCTAACCGTGGTTTTTTTTTCTTTCTTCTTTATACATACATAGCTACATAGACATCTCTTTATCAACCAGTCTATATTAGCAGCAGACACAGTACAGTACGGTAGTTCACGGCTGTGGCTACCTCTGTGTCTGCACTCGGCAGGCAGTCCATAATTGTATACTAGTATCCATCTCCATTGTTTACCTGAGGTGCCTTTTAGTTGTGCCTATTAAAATATGGAGAACAAAAATGTTGAGGTTCCAAAATTAGGGAAAGATCAAGATCCACTTCCACCTCGTGCTGAAGCTGCTGCCACTAGTCATGGCCGAGACGATGAAATGCCAGCAACGTCGTCTGCCAAGGCCGATGCCCAATGTCATAGTACAGAGCATGTCAAATCCAAAACACCAAATATCAGAAAAAAAAGGACTCCAAAACCTAAAATAAAATTGTCGGAGGAGAAGCGTAAACTTGCCAATATGCCATTTATGACACGGAGTGGCAAGGAACGGCTGAGGCCCTGGCCTATGTTCATGGCTAGTGGTTCAGCTTCACATGAGGATGGAAGCACTCAGCCTCTCGCTAGAAAAATGAAAAGACTCAAGCTGGCAAAAGCAGCACAGCAAAGAACTGTGCATTCTTCGAAATCCCAAATCCACAAGGAGAGTCCAATTGTGTCGGTTGCGATGCCTGACCTTCCCAACACTGGACGTGAAGAGCATGCGCCTTCCACCATTTGCACGCCCCCTGCAAGTGCTGGAAGGAGCACCCGCAGTCCAGTTCCTGATAGTCAGATTGAAGATGTCAGTGTTGAAGTACACCAGGATGAGGAGGATATGGGTGTTGCTGGCGCTGGGGAGGAAATTGACCAGGAGGATTCTGATGGTGAGGTGGTTTGTTTAAGTCAGGCACCCGGGGAGACACCTGTTGTCCGTGGGAGGAATATGGCCGTTGACATGCCAGGTGAAAATACCAAAAAAATCAGCTCTTCGGTGTGGAGGTATTTCACCAGAAATGCGGACAACAGGTGTCAAGCCGTGTGTTCCCTTTGTCAAGCTGTAATAAGTAGGGGTAAGGACGTTAACCACCTCGGAACATCCTCCCTTATACGTCACCTGCAGCGCATTCATAATAAGTCAGTGACAAGTTCAAAAACTTTGGGTGACAGCGGAAGCAGTCCACTGACCAGTAAATCCCTTCCTCTTGTAACCAAGCTCACGCAAACCACCCCACCAACTCCCTCAGTGTCAATTTCCTCCTTCCCCAGGAATGCCAATAGTCCTGCAGGCCATGTCACTGGCAATTCTGACGATTCCTCTCCTGCCTGGGATTCCTCCGATGCATCCTTGCGTGTAACGCCTACTGCTGCTGGCGCTGCTGTTGTTGCTGCTGGGAGTCGATGGTCATCCCAGAGGGGAAGTCGTAAGACCACTTTTACTACTTCCACCAAGCAATTGACTGTCCAACAGTCCTTTGCGAGGAAGATGAAATATCACAGCAGTCATCCTACTGCAAAGCGGATAACTGAGGCCTTGGCATCCTGGGTGGTGAGAAACGTGGTTCCGGTATCCATCATTACTGCAGAGCCAACTAGAGACTTGTTGGAGGTACTGTGTCCCCGGTACCAAATACCATCTAGGTTCCATTTCTCTAGGCAGGCGATACCGAAAATGTACACAGACCTCAGAAAAAGAGTCACCTGTGTCCTAAAAAATGCAGCTGTACCCAATGTCCACTTAACCACGGACATGTGGACAAGTGGAGCAGGGCAGGGTCAGGACTATATGACTGTGACAGCCCACTGGGTAGATGTATGGACTCCCGCCGCAAGAACAGCAGCGGCGGCACCAGTAGCAGCATCTCGCAAACGCCAACTCTTTCCTAGGCAGGCTACGCTTTGTATCACCGCTTTCCAGAATACGCACACAGCTGAAAACCTCTTACGGCAACTGAGGAAGATCATCGCGGAATGGCTTACCCCAATTGGACTCTCCTGTGGATTTGTGGCATCGGACAACGCCAGCAATATTGTGTGTGCATTAAATATGGGCAAATTCCAGCACGTCCCATGTTTTGCACATACCTTGAATTTGGTGGTGCAGAATTTTTTAAAAAACGACAGGGGCGTGCAAGAGATGCTGTCGGTGGCCAGAAGAATTGCGGGACACTTTCGGCGTACAGGCACCACGTACAGAAGACTGGAGCACCACCAAAAACTACTGAACCTGCCCTGCCATCATCTGAAGCAAGAAGTGGTAACGAGGTGGAATTCAACCCTCTATATGCTTCAGAGGTTGGAGGAGCAGCAAAAGGCCATTCAAGCCTATACAATTGAGCACGATATAGTAGGTGGAATGCACCTGTCTCAAGCGCAGTGGAGAATGATTTCAACGTTGTGCAAGGTTCTGATGCCCTTTGAACTTGCCACACGTGAAGTCAGTTCAGACACTGCCAGCCTGAGTCAGGTCATTCCCCTCATCAGGCTTTTGCAGAAGAAGCTGGAGACATTGAAGGAGGAGCTAACACGGAGCGATTCCGCTAGGCATGTGGGACTTGTGGATGGAGCCCTTAATTCGCTTAACAAGGATTCACGGGTGGTCAATCTGTTGAAATCAGAGCACTACATTTTGGCCACCGTGCTCGATCCTAGATTTAAAGCCTACCTTGGATCTCTCTTTCCGGCAGACACAAGTCTGCTGGGGTTGAAAGACCTGCTGGTGAGAAAATTGTCAAGTCAAGCGGAACGCGACCTGTCAACATCTCCTCCTTCACATTCTCCCGCAACTGGGGGTGCGAGGAAAAGGCTCAGAATTCCGAGCCCACCCGCTGGCGGTGATGCAGGGCAGTCTGGAGCGACTGCTGATGCTGACATCTGGTCCGGACTGAAGGACCTGACAACGATTACGGACATGTCGTCTACTGTCACTGCATATGATTCTCTCAACATTGATAGAATGGTGGAGGATTATATGAGTGACCGCATCCAAGTAGGCACGTCACACAGTCCGTACTTATACTGGCAGGAAAAAGAGGCAATTTGGAGGCCCTTGCACAAACTGGCTTTATTCTACCTAAGTTGCCCTCCCACAAGTGTGTACTCCGAAAGAGTGTTTAGTGCCGCCGCTCACCTTGTCAGCAATCGGCGTACGAGGTTACATCCAGAAAATGTGGAGAAGATGATGTTCATTAAAATGAATTATAATCAATTCCTCCGCGGAGACATTGACCAGCAGCAATTGCCTCCACAAAGTACACAGGGAGCTGAGATGGTGGATTCCAGTGGGGACGAATTGATAATCTGTGAGGAGGGGGATGTACACGGTGATATATCGGAGGGTGATGATGAGGTGGACATCTTGCCTCTGTAGAGCCAGTTTGTGCAAGGAGAGATTAATTGCTTCTTTTTTGGGGGGGGTCCAAACCAACCCGTCATATCAGTCACAGTCGTGTGGCAGACCCTGTCACTGAAATGATGGGTTGGTTAAAGTGTGCATGTCCTGTTTTGTTTATACAACATAAGGGTGGGTGGGAGGGCCCAAGGACAATTCCATCTTGCACCTCTTTTTTCTTTTCTTTTTCTTTGCATCATGTGCTGATTGGGGAGGGTTTTTTGGAAGGGACATCCTGCGTGACACTGCAGTGCCACTCCTAAATGGGCCCGGTGTTTGTGTCGGCCACTAGGGTCGCTAATCTTACTCACACAGTCAGCTACCTCATTGCGCCTCTTTTTTTCTTTGCGTCATGTGCTGTTTGGGGAGGGTTTTTTGGAAGGGACATCCTGCGTGACACTGCAGTGCCACTCCTAGATGGGCCCGGTGTTTGTGTCGGCCACTAGGGTCGCTAATCTTACTCACACAGCTACCTCATTGCGCCTCTTTTTTTCTTTGCGTCATGTGCTGTTTGGGGAGGGTTTTTTGGAAGGGACATCCTGCGTGACACTGCAGTGCCACTCCTAGATGGGCCCGGTGTTTGTGTCGGCCACTAGGGTCGCTAATCTTACTCACACAGCTACCTCATTGCGCCTCTTTTTTTCTTTGCGTCATGTGCTGTTTGGGGAGGGTTTTTTGGAAGGGACATCCTGCGTGACACTGCAGTGCCACTCCTAGATGGGCCCGGTGTTTGTGTCGGCCACTAGGGTCGCTTATCTTACTCACACAGCGACCTCGGTGCAAATTTTAGGACTAAAAATAATATTGTGAGGTGTGAGGTATTCAGAATAGACTGAAAATGAGTGTAAATTATGGTTTTTGAGGTTAATAATACTTTGGGATCAAAATGACCCCCAAATTCTATGATTTAAGCTGTTTTTTAGTGTTTTTGGAAAAAAACACCCGAATCCAAAACACACCCGAATCCGACAAAAATAATTCGGTGAGGTTTTGCCAAAACGCGTTCGAACCCAAAACACGGCCGCGGAACCGAACCCAAAACCAAAACACAAAACCCGAAAAATTTCAGGCGCTCATCTCTAGTGATCGTGTCATATAATTACAGTGGTACTGGCGTATAACTCCAGTCCAGCGATCCTGCCTTATATGTCCAGTGATACTGCCGTTTATGTCCACTGATACTTACTGTATATGTCCAGTGGTACTGCCGTACAATTCCAGTGATCCTGCCGTATAATTACAGTGATCCTGCTGTATAATTACAGTGATCCTGCCGTATAAATCCAGTGATCCTGCCGTATAATTCCAGTGATCCTGCTGTATAATTACAGTGATCCTGCCGTATAAATCCAGTGATCCTGCCGTATAAGTCCAGTCATCTTGCCATATAATTACAGTGGTACTGGCGAATAAGTCCAGTCCAGTGATACTGCCGTATATGTCTAGTGATCCTGCTGTATATGTCCATTGATACTGCCGGATATTTCCAGCGGTACTGCCGTATAAATCCAGTGGTACTGGCGTATAAGTCCAGTGATCCTGCCGTATAAATCCAGTGATCCTGCTGTATAATTCCAGTGATCCTGCCGTATAATTCCAGTGATCCTGCCGTATAAGTCCAGTGATCCTGCTGTATACGTCCAGTGATACTGCCGTATATGTCCATTGATACTGCCGTATATGTCCAGTGGTACTGCTGTATAAATCCAGTGTTACTGGCGTATAAATCCAGTGATCCTCCGGTATAAGTCCAGTGATCCTGCCGTATAATTACAGTGGTACTGGCATATAAATCCAGTCCAGTAATACTGCCGTATATGTCCATCAGTACTGCCGTATATATCCAGTGATCCTGCCGTATAAATCCAGTGATCCTGCTGTATAAGTCCAGTGATCCTGCCATATAATTGCAATAGTACTGGCGTATAAGTCCGGTCCATTGATACTACCGTATATGTCCAGTGATCCTGCCATATATGTCCATTGATACTGCCGTAAATGTCCAGCGGTACTGCCGTATAAATCCAGTGATCCTGCCGTATAATTCCAGTAATACTGCCGTATAATTCCAGTGATCCTGCCGTATAAGTCCAGTGATCCTGCCAGATAATTACAGTGGTACTGGTGTATTAGTCCAGTCCAGTGATACTGCGGTATATGTCCAGTGATACAGCCATATATATGCCCATTGATACTGCCGTATATGTCCAGCGGTACTGCCTTATAAATCCTGTGGTACTGGCGTATAATTCCAGTGATCCTGCTGTATAAATCCAGTGATCCTGCCGTATAATTCCAGTGATTCTGCCGTATAATTCCATATTAGTCCATATAATTCCATATACTGTAAGTCCAGTCCAGTGGTGCTGCCATATAAATTCAGTGGTGCTGTCCTGTGCTGTATATTATTTAATCCAAATAAAGGGGTTATTAATATTTATTCCAAATAATTTTCACATGGTTTGCCATGTGTGGTGTACAGGTACGCTCTCCTGTACCGCATATTGGGGGTCATTCCAAGTTGATCGCTAGCAGTTTTTAGCAGTCGTGCAAATGCTAAGCCGCCGCCCTCTAGGAGTGTATTTTAGCTTAGCAGAAGTGCGAACTAAAGGATTACAGAGTGGCTTCAAAAAAAAAAATAGTGCAGTTCTAGAGTAGCTCCAGACCTACTCAGCGCTTGCGATCACTTCAGACTAGAGATGAGTTCTCCGAGATCCGAACCCCCCCCGAACTTCACCCATTGTACACGTTTCCGAGGCAGCCTCAGATCTACCCACCTTGCTCGGTTAACCCGAACGCGTCCGAACGTCATCATCCCGCTGTCGGATTCTCGCGAGATTCGTATTCTATATAAAGAGCCGCGCCTCGCCGACATTTTCACTCGTGCATTGGAGATTGAACGGAGAGGACATGGCTGCGTTCTCTCCCTGAAAAGCTCCGTAATCTGTGCTCAGTGTGCTGCAAATATCTGTGCTCAGTGTGCTGCAAATATCTGTGCTCAGTATGCTGCAAATATCTATGTTCTCTGCCTGAAAACGCTCCATACCTGTGCTCAGTGTGCTGCAAATATCTGTGCTCAGTGTGCTTTATTGTGGGGACTGGGGACCACCAGTATATAATTATACTTGAGGCTACTTGAGGCTATTGACACCTCATCCCTATCCTCCCTGTTTGACTCACTTCTCTCTCCTCTTCTCTCTCTCACATGCCCTGAACAAGCCACATCTCTATACAATGCATCTCTTACTTCAGCCCTTGACTCTGTTGCTCCGCCAACCACTATTCACCCTCGCAGATCAACACCTCAACCCTGGCACACCAAATGCACCAGATATCTACAAAAATGCTCACGTACTGCCGAGCGACAGTGGAGGAAATAACGCTCTCAAGCAGACTTCCTCCACTTCAAATTCATGCTCTCATCCTTCAGTGCTGCCCTTTCCCTCGCTAAACAATCATACTTCAGAATCCTCATCTCCACCCACTCTTCCAACCCCCGGCGCCTCTTTGCCACTGTTAACTCCCTCCTCTACCCACCACCACCTCCTCTCCCTTCCTCATTGTCTGCTCTTGACTTTGCCACTTATTTCACATCCAAGATTGACTCCATACGTCAGGACATCACATCCCACCAGTCCAGCAACCAGCCACCACCCATCCTTTGCCACCCCTCCCCTACCCTCTTTCCAACTCTGACATCTTTCTCCCATGTATCTGGCGAGGAAGTCATGGCCCTCATACACTCCTCTCCCCCCCCCCCACAACCTCCCCACTCGACCCTATCCCCTCCCACCTCCTCCGCTGCCTCTCTCCTTCTGCCTGTTCCCATCTTGCCCACCTTCTCAATCTCTCCCTCTCATCAGGCACTGTCCCCTCTGCCTTCAAGCATGCTCTTGTCTCCCCTATTCTTAAAAAAACCTACCCTTGATCCTAACACTCTCTCCAACTATCGACCCATCTCTCTCCTCCCCTTTGCCTCCAAACTTCTTGAGCGTATTGTCTATAATCGCCTCACTGCCTTTCTTTCCTCTCACTCACTGCTTGACCCATTCCAGTCTGGTTTCCCCTCTCTCCACTCCACTGAAACTGCCCTCACAAAAGTCTGCAATGACCTCCATGCCGCCAAATCTAAGGGCCACTACTCTCTGCTTATTCTTCTTGACCTCTCTGCTGCTTTTGACACTGTGGACCACCCTTTCCTTCTGCAAATCCTTCACTCTCTTGGTCTACGCGATACTGCCCTCTCCTGGCTGCCCTCCTACCTCTCTGATCGTTCCTTCTCTGTCTCCTCTCATGATGCTACCTCGCCCCCACTTCCACTAACTGTTGGTGTCCCCCAAGGTTCTGTTCTTGGTCCTCTCCTTTTCTCTCTCTATACGTCCTCTTTAGGTGAACTCATTAGTTCTTTTAATTTCCAGTATCACCTCTATGCTGACGACACTCAAATCTACCTCTCCTCCCCTGATCTCTCCACGGCTCTCCTCACTCGTGCCTCTAACTGTCTTTCTGCTATCTCTTCCTGGATGTCCCAGCACTTTCTTAAACTCAACATGTCTAAGACCGAGCTGATCATCTTCCCACCCTCCCGCACAACCTCACCTCCCACAATTTCATTATACATTGATGGCACGACTATCTCCTCTAGCCCCCAAGTACGCTGTCTTGGTGTAATCCTTGACTCCTCCCTCTCCTTCAAACCACACATTCAGCACCTCTCACAAACCTGTCATTTTCATCTCAAAAACATTTCCAGGATCAGACCGTTTCTCACCCAGGATGCCACTAAGATCATTATTCACTCACTGATTATTTCCAGACTGGACTACTGTAATCTCCTCCTAACTGGCCTCCCTGACAATTACCTCTCTCCACTCCAATCTATCCTCAATGCTGCTGCCCGGCTTGTCTTCCTCACCAAACGCACTACGTCCACCTCCCCTCTCCTACAAGCCCTTCACTGGCTTCCCTTCCCTTTCAGAATCCAATTCAAACTTCTCACTCTCACTTACAAAGCACTCACCCACTCCTCTCCCATTTACATCTCTGACCTTATCTCCCTTTACTCTCCCACCCGTCCTCTTCGCTCTGCTAATGCACGCTGGCTCTCCTGTCTTCTGATTACTTCCTCCCACTCCTATCTCCAAGATTTTTCACGTGCTGCTCCCTTCCTCTGGAATTCTTTACCTCTCCCCCTCAGACTCTCCACCTCTCTACAAAACTTCAAACGGGCTCTTAAGACCCATTTCTTTACCAAACCCAGCCAAATCTCATCTTAACCCTCTGTTCTACGCTCTCTATGTACCCCATCTGTGTCACCCCTGTCTGTCTACCCCTCCCCTTAGATTGTAAGCTCTCACGAGTAGGGCCCTCTTCCCTCATGTGCTTATCCTTTTCTTACTTTAATAATCCTCAACTGCCCAAATCAAGCAGTTTTTTGGCCACCTGGAACTTCTCTGTCATTTACTGGTATTGTTATGCTTAGTTACCCTGTACTTGTCCTAAATTGTCATCAACTGTAAGTCACTGTTTTCCTGTTTTGATTATGTGCATATGTACTCTGTAGTTGGGCGCTGCGGAACCCTTGTGGCGCCATATAAAGGATAATAATAATAATAATAATAATAATAATAAATAATACTTATAGTAGTACAGTACAGTAGGCCATTGCTGTATCTTGCAGCTCTGTGTCACTGCACGTTTCTATTCCATATCTGTGCAGCATTTTTGTGAGCAGTATTTATAGTGTTACATTGCAGCATTTTGGTGACCAACAGTATATAGTTGTGTACAGTAGGCCATTGCTGTATCTTGCAGCTCTGTGTCAATGCAAGTATCCATTCCATATCTGTGCTGCATTTTTGTGAGCAGTATATATAGTATTACAGTGCAGCATTTTGGTGACCAACAGTATACATATATAGTACAGTACAGTAGGCCATTGCTATTGATATATTACTGGCATATAATTCCACACATTAAAAAATGGAGAAAAAAATGTGGAGGGTAAAATAGGGAAAGATCAAGATCCACTTCCACCTCCTGCTGAAGCTGCTGCCACTAGTCATGACCGAGACGATGAAATGCCATCAACGGCGTCTGCCAAGGCCGATGCCCAATGTCATAGTAGAGAGCACGTAAGATCCAAAAAACTAAAGTTCAGTAAAATGACCCAAAAATCTAAATTAAAAGCGTCTGAGGAGAAGCGTAAACTTGCCAATTTGCCATTTACTACACGGAGTGGCAAGGAACGGCTGAGGCCCTGGCCTATGTTCAGGGCTAGTGGTTCAGCTTCACATGAGGATGGAAGCACTCATCCTCCCGCTAGAAAACTGAAAAGAGTTAAGATGGCAAAAGCACAGCAAAGAACTGTGCGTTCTTTTAAATCACAAATCCCCAAGGAGAGTCCAATTGTGTCGGTTGCGATGCCTGACCTTCCCAACACTGGACGGGAAGAGGTGGCGCCTTCCACCATTTGCACGTCCCCTGCAAGTGCTAGAAGGAGCACCCATAGTCCAGATCCTGATAGTCAAATTGAAGATGTCACTGTTGAAGTACACCAGGATGAGGATATGGGTGTTGCTGGCGCTGAGGAGGAAATTGACAAGGAGGATTCTGATGATGAGGTGGAAAAAAAATCACCTCTTCAGTGTGGAATTATTTTAACAGAAATGCGGACAACAGGTGTCAAGCCATGTGTTGCCTTTGTCAAGCTGTAATAAGTAGGGGTAAGGACGTTAACCACCTAGGAACATCCTCCCTTATATGTCACCTGGAGCGCAATCATCAGAAGTCATTGACAAGTTCTAAAACTTTGGGTGACAGCGGAAGCAGTCCACTGACCACTAAATCCCTTCCTCTTGTACCCAAGCTCCTGCAGACCACACCACCAACTCCCTCAGTCTCAATTTCCTCCTTAGACAGGAAAGCCAATAGTCCTTCAGGCCATGTCACTAGCAAGTCTGACGAGTCCTCTCCTAACTGGGATTCCTCCGATGGATCCTTGAGTGTAACGCCTACTGCTGCTGGTGCTGCTGTTGTTGCTGCTGGGAGTCGATCGTCATCCCATAGGGGAAGTCGGAAGACCACTTGTACTACTTCCAGTAAGCAATTGACTGTCTAACAGTCCTTTGCGAGGAAGATGAAATATCACAGTAGTCATCCTGCTGCAAAGCAGATAACTCAGGCCTTGGCAGCTGTGTTGGTGTTAAACATGTGTCCGGTATCCACCGTTAATTCACAGGGAATTAGACAATTTATTGAGTTAGTGTGTCACCGGTACCAAATACCATCTAGGTTCTACTTCTCTAGGCAGGCGATACCGAGAATGTACACAGACCTCAGAAAAAGAGTCACCAGTGTCCTAAAAAATGCAGTTGTACCCAATGTCCACTTAATCACGGACATGTGGACAAGTGGAGCAGGGCAGACTCAGGACTATATGACTGTGACAGCCCACTGGGTAGATGTATTGTCTCCCGCAGCAAGAACAGCAGCGGCGGCACCAGTAGCAGCATCTCTCAAACGCCAACTTGTTCCTAGGCAGGCTACGCTTTGTATCACCGCTTTCCATAAGAGGCACACAGCTGACAACCTCTTACGGAAACTGAGGAACATCATCGCAGAATGGCTTACCCCAATTGGACTCTCCTGGGGATTTGTGACATCGGACAACGCCACCAATATAGTGCGTGCATTACATTTGGGCAAATTCCAGCACGTCCCATGTTTTGCACATACATTGAATTTGGTGGTGCAGAATTTTTTTTAAAACGACAGGGGCGTGCAAGAGATGCTGTCAGTTGAATTGCGGGCCACTTTCGGCATTCAGCCACCGCGTGCCGAAAACTGGAGCACCAGCAAACACTCCTGAGCCTGCCCCGCCATCATCTGAAGCAAGAGGTGGTAACGAGGTGGAATTCAACCCTCTATATGCTTCAGAGGATGGAGAAGTAGCAAAAGGCCATTCAAGCCTATACATCTGCCTACGATATAGGCAAAGGAGGGGGAATGCACCTGACTCAAGCGCAGTGGAGAATGATTTCAACGTTGTGCAAGGTTCTGCAACCCTTTGAACTTGCCACACGTGAAGTCAGTTCAGACACTGCCAGCCTGAGTCAGGTCATTCCCCTCATCAGGCTTTTGCAGAAGAAACTGGAGAGATTGAAGGAGGAGCTAAAACGGAGCGATTCCGCTAGGCATGTGGGACTTGTGGATGGAGCCCTTAATTCGCTTAACCAGGATTCACGGGTGGTCAATCTGTTGAAATCAGAGCACTACATTTTGGCCACCGTGCTCGATTCTAGGTTTAAAGCCTACATTGTATCTCTCTTTCCGGCAGACACAAGTGTGAAGAGGTGCAAAGACCTGCTGGTGAGACACTTGTCAAGTCAAGCGGAATGTGACCCGTCAACAGCTCCTCCTTCACATTCTCCCGCAACTGGGGCTGCGAGGAAAAGGCTAAGAATTCCGAGCCCACCCGCCGGCGGGGATGCAGGGCAGTCTGGAGCGAGTGCTGACATCTGGCCCGGACTGAAGGACCTGCCAACGATTACTGACATGTCGCCTACTGTCACTGCATATGATTCTGTCACCATTGAAAGAATGGTGGAGGATTATATGAGTGACCGCATCCAAGTAGGCACGTCAGACAGTCCGTACGTATACTGGCAGGAAAAAGAGGCAATTTGGAGGCCCTTGCACAAACAGGCTTTATTATACCTAAGATGCTCCCCCCCCCCTCCAGTGTGTATTTCGAAAGAGTGTTTAGTGCATCCGGTGACCTTGTCAGCAATCGGTGTACAAGGTTACTTCCAGAAAATGTGGAGAAGATGATGTTCATCAAAATGAATTATAATCAATTCCTCCAGGGAGACATTCACCAGCAATTGCCTCCAGAAAGTACACAGGGACCTGTGATGGTGGATTCCAGTGGGGACGAATTAATACTCTGTGAGGAGGGGGATGTACACAGTGAAAGGGGTGAGGAATCGGACGAGGAGGAGGAGGTGGACATCTTGCCTCTGTAGAGCCAGTTTTTGCAAGGAGAGATTGATTGCTTCTTTTTTGGTAGGGGCCCAAACCAACCAGTCATTTCAGCCACAGTCGTGTGGCAGACCCTGTGGCTGAAATGATGGGTTTGTTAAAGTGTGCATGTCCTGTTTATACAACATAAGGGTGGGTGGGAGGGCCCAAGGACAATTCCATCTTGCACCTCTTTTTTTTTTATTTATCTCTGCATCATGTGATGTTTGGGGCTAATATTTTTAAGTGCCATCCTGTCTGACACTGCAGTGCCACTGCTAGATGGGTCAGGTGTTTATGCCGGCCACTTGGGTCGCTTAGCTTAGTCATCCAGCGACCTCGGTGCAAATTTTAGGACTAAAAATAATATTGTGAGGTGTGAGGTGTTCAAAATAGACTGGAAATGAGTGGAAATTGTGGTTATTGAGGTTAATAATACTATAGGATCAAAATTACCCCCAAATTCTATGATTTAAGCTGTTTTTGAGGGGTTTTTGAAAAAAAAAACACCCGAATCCGACAAAAAATTTTCAGGGAGGTTTTGCCAAAACGCGTCCAAATCCAAAACACGGCCGCGGAACCGAATCCAAAACCAAAACACAAAACCGAAAAATTTCCGGTGCACATCTCTACTTCAGACCATTCAGTTTCGGATTTTACGTCACAAACACACCCTGCGTTCACCCAGCCACGCCTGCATTTTTCCTGGCACGCCTGCGTTTTTTCGAGCACTCCCTGAAAACGGTCAGTTGACACCCAGAAACGCCCCTTTCCTGTCAATCACTCTGCGGCTGCCATTGCGAGAGGACGTGTCTCCATCCTTACTGTCCGGCATCAGTTCAGTGTTAGTGTCTTGTGCTGCATCAGTCCAGTCACAGTGGTTGTGTCCTCTGCTGCCATATGTCCAGTGCTGCTGTATAAATCCAGTTCAGTGGTGCAGTTTTGTGCTGCGTTAATCCAGTGGTGGTGTCTTGTGCTGCATCAGTCCAGTCACAGTGGTGGTGTCCTCTGCTGCCATATGTCCAGTGCTGCTGTATAAATCCAGTCCATTGCAGTGGTGCTGTGTTGTCCTGCATAAGTCCAGTGGTGCTGTCCCTGTGCTGCTGTATATGTCCAGTGGTACTGCCGTATATATCCAGTGATACTGCCGTATATGTTCATTGATATTGCCGTATATGTCCAGCGGTACTGCCGTAAAAGTCAAGTGATCCTTCCGTATAATTCCAGTGATCCTGCCGTATAATTGCAGTTGTACTGGCGTATAATTCCAGTGATCCTGCTGTAAAATTCCAGTGGTACTGGCATATAACGCCAGTGATCCTGCCGTATAATTCCAGTGGTACTGGCGTATAAATCCAGTGATCCTGCCATACAGTTCCAGTGGTACTGGCGTATAATTCCAGTGATCCTGCCGTATAATTCCAGTGGTACTGGCGTATAAGTCCAGTGATCCTGCCGTATAATTCCAGTGATCCTGCCGTATAATTCCAGTGATCCTGCCTTGTTATTCCAGTGATCCTGCCGTATAATTCCAGTGATCCTGCCTTGTTATTCCAGTGGTACTGGCATATAAATCCAGTCCAGTGATACTGCCATATATGTCCAGTGTTACTGCCGTATAAATCCAGTGGTACTGCCGTATAATTCCAGTGATCCTGCCATATAATTCCAGGGGTACTAGCGTATAAATCCAGCGATCCTGCCGTATAATTCCAGTGGTACTGGCGTATAAATCCAGTGATCCTGCTCTATAATTCCAGTGATCCTGCTGTATAATTCCAGTGATACTGGAATATAAATTCAGTCCAGTGATACTGTTGTATATGTCCAGTGGTACTCCCGTATAAATTCAGTGGTATGGCCGTATTTTTCCAGTGTTTGTGCCGCACACTTGTGTCACTTAGCTTAGTCATACAGCTACCTCATTGCACCTCTTTTTCTTCTTTGCATGATGTGCTGTTTGGGGCCTAGTTTTTTAAGTGCCATCCTGTCTGCAACTGCAGTGCCACTCCTAGATGGGCCAGCGGTTTGTGCCGCACACTTGTGTCGCTTAGTCATACAGCTACCTCGGTACTTTTAGGCCTAAAAACAATATTGTGAGGTATGAGGTGTTCAGAATAGACTGGAAATGAGTGAAAATTAATGTTATTGAGGTTAATAATACCGTAGGATCAAAATTACCCCCAAATTGTTCTTATCAATGTTATACCTGTTTTAACCACAATAAACCCCCTCTATACCTATGTGAGCTGCCAATGTATTCTGATTGGACAAAGATACCATTATATGCAGGAGGAGGACACACAAACCAGTGAGTAACGGTACGCAGTCCAGTAAAAAAGATACCTTGATGAACTTCAACTGTGATTTTTCATTGTAAGTTAGGTATGCATAAGAACTAGCAGTCCCACCTTTTAAAGAAACCTTGATACGTTTATTTATTACCCACTTTATGTAAGTGAGGTACGATGATCTATTGTGAATAAGCCCCAATCTATACTCCATAATTTTTCACTAAATTACCAGAAGTGAAATGTTATCATCACATATAGAGCTCTGAAGAACCAACACTAAAATCATTGTTATTCTTTCTTTTAAAGATTCCGTCTTGTAATCCGACGTATTCTGGAGAGAGTAACATCATCACTACCTCCACCATCCAGACAACAAGAAACACACCGAAAAAACCCAGAATAACTATAAACCTTTCATTATTCCACTTTTTCACCACCCCAACAGTATTACTCTACGCTGAATCATCAGCTAATAGTTTCACACTCCAGCGCCAACTTCCACACCAATCCACTTTTTCAGCTACTTAATTACCCAGTATGCTAACTCTGGTCTCTGGGTGTGTCTAGCTTTTTGATATTAGAAATACTGGAACAGGCTTCACATGAACAAGTGGGTTTAATTAACAGGCCAAAACTCGGATTTAAAATCTAAATTCCAAACCATGGGAAGATCAGAACCTTGACTCGGTTCTGTCCGGACCTTCTCAGGAGATCATAATCGCCACTTGATTCAGTTCGGATGAACAAAATTCATGTAGGTTAGGATTGTTGGAAATACGAACTGCACATCTCTAGAATACACGTAAGAAAATCTTGTCATCGCCCAGGAAAACCGAAGGGTGAATTTCACAAGATTTACAGTAAAATAATAATGATAAAAGAAAACATAACAAAAACATAGATGTAAAAACAACACAAAAACACAATAAGGTCTATTCAATAAACCGCAAATTACTTGGAAACGCTATTGCAAGGACAACTCGTACCCCTGAGGGTTAGTAAATTGGGATGGTATTGGGAGCCTGGCGCTTGGGATGCCGGCAGTCAGTATACTGACAGTGGCATCCCGACATGCAGGATCCGAACACCTACTAGGTAAGTGTTCTAGCCCCCTAACCATCCCTTCCCACAGCCTGGCCCTCTGCAGCTTAACCCTCCCTATCCACAGCCTAACCCTAGTCCCACCTTCTTAGTGCCTAAACCTAACCCTCCCTCCCTGCAGCCTAACCCTAACCCCCCCCCCCCCCCCACAGCCCAGGCCTAACCTTGACCCCTTCTGCCCCGCCCCCCCCTTGGGATCAAACCCTAACCCTCCCCAGCATGCTTACGACCGGGATGTTGGCAGCCGAGATTCCGGCACCGACATTATGATCCATGTTGGGATCCCGGCATCAGTCTACCGACCAGTGTCATGATTCTGGTCTCAATATTCAGACTGCTGGCATCCTGACCAGTATTATGCTGACCGGATCCCATTGCATTTAATCTAATGCTTTTAAATCCCTTAGGAGGTGTTTCCTAGGTGACAGCCATCACTGCCTCATGCCTAGTGATGAGTAGTGAATTGATTGGCTAGATATTGGTTGAGATCAATGGCTGGTTCCACTGTGTATAGGTAACAGTCTTAACTACATTGAATGGCTGATTTAAAGAGGAAAGTAAAATGTCGCCCATTGAATATGCACAAGTGTATGTACTTTTCTAAATCTGTATTGTGAGTTACACACATTTAAAATACTGTACATGCAACCTTAAATCTAGCATATTGATGTATCGGAGCATATGCAGCAATCATTATCATCATCAACTAAAATACTGCACCTGTCTTGTATAGCCAAATTTATTGAGGATTGTATTTAAAAAATAAATGTGAAACAAAATAAGACAAACGGCACATGCTTAAAGTGCCTCTGTATGCCTATTTTGTACTTCCCATGCACAAGAACTCCCCCAGTTTTTTTAAAATAAAACAAGCCAATCCACTATCTAGGAACCCACTGATACAACTCAGGCCAATGTTGAGGATATAAGTGATAATATGTAAATTTGTACAGAAGGGAAAGGTCATTAGGATTGAGTTATACTAGCCTACTCTTCAGAAAGCTCATGAATTCCATGGAGTTCTACAGACTCCCAGGAGAGCAGAGAATCCTCCCAGATACCACCGACTCGATAATATCGATCACCTCATCATTACAACCTATCTATTGCATAATGTTGGGTTTCTCTGCATTGGGCCATCAGCTTGTGAATCACTTAGTCCAGGCAAGTCCAAACTGTGGCCCTCCAGCTGATGTGAAACTACATATCCCAGCATGCCCTGACACAGTTTTGCTGTCAGAGAATGCTAAATATTTGTCAGGGCATGCTGGGATGTGTAGTTTCTCAACAGCTGGAGGGCCGCAGTTTGGACATCCCTGACTTAGTCATTCAAACTGCACTTGCCACTTGGATCACCCTCCCAGGACATCCCAGAAGTTGAAAAGTATGGATTGAGTAGGGATCTGTGTTTGGATGCTAGGGGGTATAGCTTAGCTACATCTAGTGTCTCTATCCTATTTTTAGTAAAATTAGAAAATTTGGGTGATTTCTATTCGAACTTCTAATAGCAAGCTTATCAATATATTTTTTATTATATTAAACTATTATTTCAATTGTGTAAAGCAAACACAAATGTTGTATATCAAATGCAAATAGTGAACCTCAAATGCGGACAAAGACTGAGAATGGGAGATGCACGTTTATGTACCACAATTTTACCAAAAGCACCTTTGTGACCATCGAACCAGTGAAAATTGAAATTCCACAAACCTTGTGATTCACTGCCTCCTTTAATATATTATTTAATCAACCAAGGTATCACCCTCTCCCATCTTTGTTACTCCTTAATCCCCTTATCTCCCCACAACAGCTGTTCATCACTCCCTCTTTATTACCTGCCTTGATCGCACACCCATAACCCCTTTTATTCATTATCCCTCTCCAGCTCCCAACACCTATCTTACCTAACTTTGTGGAAGCAGCAGAGTCCTACATCTCTGATCACCGGTTGCTGAAATTTTCAGTTACTGCTAGGGTGGAAGTTTGCCACGTGGTCATTCATCAATGACTGGAAGTTGTAGCACCATGTCATCAGATGCAAGTGTCCAGATCCTCTACTTGCTCCTTCTACACTTTAAGACAATGAGGTATGAGGGTATGATGTGTTGTCTGCTTTTGTACTTGTACACCCCACCCTTTCCCTTTGTCTATGTAGGAAGGCTTTTTTTAAACATTGATACATATGTAACAGATGGTCTGGTCAGAGATAATTGGGGAGGTGTTGTCCATAGCAATCAATCAGCTATCATTTTATATCATGTAATAGATAAATGATTGCTAGATTCTGGTTGCTATGCACAATTAGAGATGAGCAGTTCATTATTTTTTTTTAAACCGAGCACACCTGAACTTTGGGCCTTCAAGTCATCTTGAGCCCTGACTCAGGACACTTTGGAGTCGGATCTCAATCTAAAAACTAAGTCTCGCATACATTTAATGCAACGTACTGTAAGTCTCTCTCTCACGGTTTCACCTATTTCACCCTGGATATGTTATTGAGGTTACTAATACTATAGGAACAAGAACAGGTCCAAATGACATAATGATTTTATAAATTTTAAAAAACAAACAAACCCAAAACAAAACATTTGAGGGTGGTTTTGCCAGAAACAAACCAATGTGGGCAAAACCTAGACTTGTCCTCTCTTGAAGGAATGTTACATCTCTCCCTAAATTCTACACTTACATCTGCTCTGGGAGACTAATCTTCCCAACATTTCTCAAAGCTTTGCAGAAGAACATGCACCCAGCTGACACAGTACAACCAGGCTAATGGCAATGCCCCCAGAAAGACTACCATGTGGGTCTATTTATTAAAGGGACCAAGTAGAACTATTCTCCAGCAAAACTTGTTGTTTTTCCTCAAGCTAGGGCTTCTCAAGGAACAGTGCTGGAGAAGAGTTTTTCCAGGTTTCTATGATGAAAGACTGCCCATGCTTCCCTAACAAGGACTACCTCAGTATAATATCTCAGAACATGTTAATGGAAAAAATAGGATTTTAATTACCTACCGGTAAATCCTTTACTCGTAGTCCGTAGAGGATGCTGGGGTCCATTTAATACCATGGTGTATAAACAGGTCCTTTGGGAGCCACTGGCACTTTAAGAGTTTAATAGTGTGGGCTGGCCCCTCCCTCTATGCCCTTCCTACCAGACTCAGTCTAGAAACTGAGATTCACACCAGCTCACACATAATAAAAAGGAAAGCCAAGCTAACCTAACCAACTTGGAACAATTCAGCAAAGGCTGAAATAACAATACTGAACCAAGTAACAATGCAGGAATACGAAGCACTGAGCAGGTGCTCAGCATCCTCTACGGACTATGTGAAAAGGATTTACCGGTAGGTAATTAAAATCCTATTTTCTCTTACGTCCTAGGATGCTGGGGTCCATTTAGTACCATGGGGATGTACCAAAGCTACCAGTACGGGAGGGAGAGTGCTGAGGTTCCTGCAGAACAGATTGACCAAACTTTAGGTCCTCAGAGGCCAAAGTATCAAACTTGTAGAACTTAGCAAATGTGTTCGAACCAGACCAAGTAGCTGCTCGGCAAAGCTGTAAAGCCGAGACACCCTGGGCAACCGCCCAGGAAGAACCCACTTTACTAATAGAGTGGGCCTTAACAGATTTTGGACACGGCAAGCCGGCTGTAGAATAAGCATGCTGGATAGTAAACCTGATCCAGCGAGAAATCGTCTGCTTAGAAGCATGACACCCAACCTTTTTGAGATCATAAAGGACAGATAAAGCGTCCGACTTCCTGTGACGAGAAGTTCTCTTCACATAAATTTTCAAAGCCCTCACCACATCCAAGGACTTTGAGGTAATTGAGGAGTCAGTAGCCACTAGCACCACAATAGGGTGGTTAATATGAAAATCTGACACAACCTTTGGAAGAAATTGCTGACGCGTTCTGAGCTCAGCTCTATCTTTATGGAAAATCAAGTAGGGGCTCTTGCATGACAATGCCCCCAATTCAGACACACATCTAGCAGATACTAATGCCAACAGTGTGACCGCCTTTCAAGTAAGAAACTTGACGTCCACCTCCTGCAAAGGTTCGAACAAATCTGATTGCAGGAACTGCAGCACCACATTAAGATCCCAAGGTGCCGTAGGAGGCACAAAGGGTGGTTGGATGTGTAGAACCCCTTTCAAGAATGTCTGACCCTCAGGGAGGGCAGCCAATTGTTTCTGGAAGAAAATGGACAAGGTCGAAATCTGGACCTTTATGGAGCCCAAACGTAGGCCTACATCCACACCTGCTTGCAGAAAGAGGAAAAACCGTCCCAGTTGAAACTCCACCATTAGAAACTTCTTGGATTCACACCAAGACACATACTTTTTCCAAATCCGATGGTAATGTTTATACATACCTCCCTTCCTAGCTTGTATCAGGGTAGGAATTACCTTTTTTGGAATGCCCTTCCGAGCTAAGATCTGGCGTTCAACCTCCATGCCATCAAACGTAGCCACAGTAAGTCTTAACCTTAAATCTAGCATATTGATGTATCGGAGCATATGCAGCAATCATTATCATCATCAACTAAAATACTGCACCTGTCTTGTATAGCCAAATTTATTGAGGATTGTATTTAAAAAATAAATGTGAAACAAAATAAGACAAACGGCACATGCTTAAAGTGCCTCTGTATGCCTATTTTGTACTTCCCATGCACAAGAACTCCCCCAGTTTTTTTAAAATAAAACAAGCCAATCCACTATCTAGGAACCCACTGATACAACTCAGGCCAATGTTGAGGATATAAGTGATAATATGTAAATTTGTACAGAAGGGAAAGGTCATTAGGATTGAGTTATACTAGCCTACTCTTCAGAAAGCTCATGAATTCCATGGAGTTCTACAGACTCCCAGGAGAGCAGAGAATCCTCCCAGATACCACCGACTCGATAATATCGATCACCTCATCATTACAACCTATCTATTGCATAATGTTGGGTTTCTCTGCATTGGGCCATCAGCTTGTGAATCACTTAGTCCAGGCAAGTCCAAACTGTGGCCCTCCAGCTGATGTGAAACTACATATCCCAGCATGCCCTGACACAGTTTTGCTGTCAGAGAATGCTAAATATTTGTCAGGGCATGCTGGGATGTGTAGTTTCTCAACAGCTGGAGGGCCGCAGTTTGGACATCCCTGACTTAGTCATTCAAACTGCACTTGCCACTTGGATCACCCTCCCAGGACATCCCAGAAGTTGAAAAGTATGGATTGAGTAGGGATCTGTGTTTGGATGCTAGGGGGTATAGCTTAGCTACATCTAGTGTCTCTATCCTATTTTTAGTAAAATTAGAAAATTTGGGTGATTTCTATTCGAACTTCTAATAGCAAGCTTATCAATATATTTTTTATTATATTAAACTATTATTTCAATTGTGTAAAGCAAACACAAATGTTGTATATCAAATGCAAATAGTGAACCTCAAATGCGGACAAAGACTGAGAATGGGAGATGCACGTTTATGTACCACAATTTTACCAAAAGCACCTTTGTGACCATCGAACCAGTGAAAATTGAAATTCCACAAACCTTGTGATTCACTGCCTCCTTTAATATATTATTTAATCAACCAAGGTATCACCCTCTCCCATCTTTGTTACTCCTTAATCCCCTTATCTCCCCACAACAGCTGTTCATCACTCCCTCTTTATTACCTGCCTTGATCGCACACCCATTACCCCTTTTATTAATTATCCCTCTCCAGCTCCCAACACCTATCTTACCTAACTTTGTGGAAGCAGCAGAGTCCTACATCTCTGATCACCGGTTGCTGAAATTTTCAGTTACTGCTAGGGTGGAAGTTTGCCACGTGGTCATTCATCAATGACTGGAAGTTGTAGCACCATGTCATCAGATGCAAGTGTCCAGATCCTCTACTTGCTCCTTCTACACTTTAAGACAATGAGGTATGAGGGTATGATGTGTTGTCTACTTTTGTACTTGTACACCCCACCCTTTCCCTTTGTCTATGTAGGAAGGCTTTTTTTAAACATTGATACATATGTAACAGATGGTCTGGTCAGAGATAATTGGGGAGGTGTTGTCCATAGCAATCAATCAGCTATCATTTTATATCATGTAATAGATAAATGATTGCTAGATTCTGGTTGCTATGCACAATTAGAGATGAGCAGTTCATTATTTTTTTTTAAACCGAGCACACCTGAACTTTGGGCCTTCAAGTCATCTTGAGCCCTGACTCAGGACACTTTGGAGTCGGATCTCAATCTAAAAACTAAGTCTCGCATACATTTAATGCAACGTACTGTAAGTCTCTCTCTCACGGTTTCACCTATTTCACCCTGGATATGTTATTGAGGTTACTAATACTATAGGAACAAGAACAGGTCCAAATGACATAATGATTTTATAAATTTTAAAAAACAAACAAACCCAAAACAAAACATTTGAGGGTGGTTTTGCCAGAAACAAACCAATGTGGGCAAAACCTAGACTTGTCCTCTCTTGAAGGAATGTTACATCTCTCCCTAAATTCTACACTTACATCTGCTCTGGGAGACTAATCTTCCCAACATTTCTCAAAGCTTTGCAGAAGAACATGCACCCAGCTGACACAGTACAACCAGGCTAATGGCAATGCCCCCAGAAAGACTACCATGTGGGTCTATTTATTAAAGGGACCAAGTAGAACTATTCTCCAGCAAAACTTGTTGTTTTTCCTCAAGCTAGGGCTTCTCAAGGAACAGTGCTGGAGAAGAGTTTTTCCAGGTTTCTATGATGAAAGACTGCCCATGCTTCCCTAACAAGGACTACCTCAGTATAATATCTCAGAACATGTTAATGGAAAAAATAGGATTTTAATTACCTACCGGTAAATCCTTTACTCGTAGTCCGTAGAGGATGCTGGGGTCCATTTAATACCATGGTGTATAAACAGGTCCTTTGGGAGCCACTGGCACTTTAAGAGTTTAATAGTGTGGGCTGGCCCCTCCCTCTATGCCCTTCCTACCAGACTCAGTCTAGAAACTGAGATTCACACCAGCTCACACATAATAAAAAGGAAAGCCAAGCTAACCTAACCAACTTGGAACAATTCAGCAAAGGCTGAAATAACAATACTGAACCAAGTAACAATGCAGGAATACGAAGCACTGAGCAGGTGCTCAGCATCCTCTACGGACTATGTGAAAAGGATTTACCGGTAGGTAATTAAAATCCTATTTTCTCTTACGTCCTAGGATGCTGGGGTCCATTTAGTACCATGGGGATGTACCAAAGCTACCAGTACGGGAGGGAGAGTGCTGAGGTTCCTGCAGAACAGATTGACCAAACTTTAGGTCCTCAGAGGCCAAAGTATCAAACTTGTAGAACTTAGCAAATGTGTTCGAACCAGACCAAGTAGCTGCTCGGCAAAGCTGTAAAGCCGAGACACCCTGGGCAACCGCCCAGGAAGAACCCACTTTACTAATAGAGTGGGCCTTAACAGATTTTGGACACGGCAAGCCGGCTGTAGAATAAGCATGCTGGATAGTAAACCTGATCCAGCGAGAAATCGTCTGCTTAGAAGCATGACACCCAACCTTTTTGAGATCATAAAGGACAGATAAAGCGTCCGACTTCCTGTGACGAGAAGTTCTCTTCACATAAATTTTCAAAGCCCTCACCACATCCAAGGACTTTGAGGTAATTGAGGAGTCAGTAGCCACTAGCACCACAATAGGGTGGTTAATATGAAAATCTGACACAACCTTTGGAAGAAATTGCTGACGCGTTCTGAGCTCAGCTCTATCTTTATGGAAAATCAAGTAGGGGCTCTTGCATGACAATGCCCCCAATTCAGACACACATCTAGCAGATACTAATGCCAACAGTGTGACCGCCTTTCAAGTAAGAAACTTGACGTCCACCTCCTGCAAAGGTTCGAACAAATCTGATTGCAGGAACTGCAGCACCACATTAAGATCCCAAGGTGCCGTAGGAGGCACAAAGGGTGGTTGGATGTGTAGAACCCCTTTCAAGAATGTCTGACCCTCAGGGAGGGCAGCCAATTGTTTCTGGAAGAAAATGGACAAGGTCGAAATCTGGACCTTTATGGAGCCCAAACGTAGGCCTACATCCACACCTGCTTGCAGAAAGAGGAAAAACCGTCCCAGTTGAAACTCCACCATTGGAAACTTCTTGGATTCACACCAAGACACATACTTTTTCCAAATCCGATGGTAATGTTTATACATACCTCCCTTCCTAGCTTGTATCAGGGTAGGAATTACCTTTTTTGGAATGCCCTTCCGAGCTAAGATCTGGCGTTCAACCTCCATGCCATCAAACGTAGCCACAGTAAGTCTTGATAGGCGCACGGCCCCTGTTGCAGAAGGTCCTCGCGAAGAGGAAGAGGCCTCGGATCTTCCAGCAGTAATTCCAGAAGATCCGCGTACTAAGCCCTCCTTGGCCTGTCCAGAGCAATGAGGATCGCCTGATCTCTTGTTCTTTTTATTAGTTTGAGAATCCTTGGGATGAGTGGAAGTGGATGGAACACATACACTGACTGGAACACCCATGGAGTTACCAGTGCATCCACCGCCACTGCCGGTGGGTCTCTCGACCTGGAACAGTACCTCCGAAGCTTCTTGTTGAGGCGAGAGGCCATCATGTCTACCTGAGGTACACCCCATCGGCTTGTCACCTCTACGAACACCTCCGGGTGGAGGCCCCATTCTCCTGGATGGAGAGTGTGTCTGCTGAGGAAGTCCGCTTCCCAGTTGTCCACTCCTATAATGAAGATTGCTGATAGCGCCACTGCATGTCTTTCTGCCCAGAGGATGATTAATGTTACCTCTGACACTGCAGCTCTGGTCTTCGTTCCGCCCCGTCTTTTTATGTAGGACACCTCTGTGACGTTTTCCGAATGGCTTGATCTTGCAGAAGATGTGCCTCTTGTAGAAGACCGTTGTAAGTGGCCATTAGTTCCAGAGCGTTTATTGGAAGGAGAGATTCCTGACTGGACCACCTTCTTTGGAAGTTTTCCCCTTGGGTGACCGCTCCTCTGAGACTTGCATCCGTGGTTAGAAGGATCCAATTCTGAATCCCGAATCTGTGGCCCTTGAGTAGGTGAGAAGTTTGCAGCCACCAGAGGAGCGAAATTTTGGCTTTCGGTGACAGAAGAATCCACTGGTGCATGTGAAGATGATACTCCGACCATTTGTCAAGAAGATCCAGTTGGAATGACCTCGCATGGAGTCTTCCGGACTGAAGAGCCTCGTAGGAGGCTACCATCTTCCCCAGAAGGTGAATGTACTGATGAACCAATATCCGGGCTGGCTTCAGGACATCCCGTACCATTGATTGGATAACCAATGCTTTCTCTACTGGTAGAAACACCTTCTGCACTTCCGTGTCGAGTATCATCCCCAGAAAAGGCAATCTCCGTGTCGGTTCCAAATGTGACTTTGGAAGGTTTAGGATCCACCCATGATCCTGAAGTAGTCGAGTTGAGAGAGAACAATAGTCTGCAACAACTTCTCCCTGGACGATGCTTTTATCAGCAGATCGTCCAGATATGGAATTATGTTCACTCCTTGACTGCGAAGGAGTAGCACCTGTGCTGTGGAGAGGCCAAAAGGCTTTGCCTGGAACTAATAGTGATAATCCAGTAACGCATATAGAGATAAGCCTGGTGAGGCGACCAGATCAGAATGTGAAGGTATGAATCCTTGATATCCAGGGATACCAGGAATTCCCCCTCTTCCAGACCTGATATCACCACTCTCAGAGACTCCATCTTGAATTTGAACTCCCTCAAGTAGGGGTTCAAGGACTTTAGGTTTAATATCGGCCTTGCCGAACCGTCCAGTTTCGGCACCACATATAGGTTTGAGTTAAAACCCTTGTGTATTAGTTGAGGTGGAACTGGAACAATTACATTTGTTCAGATCAATTTTTTAATGGCTTCCTGCAGGATAGCACTTTCTGTCAGCGAAACTGGTAAGCCTGACTTGAAGAATCTGTGAGGTAGGAGTTCCTGAAACTCCAGTCTGTAGCCCAGGGTAACAATATCTGTCACCTAGGGGTCCAGGCATGATGTCGCCCAGACGTGACTGAAATTTTTTAGTCTCGCTTCCACCTGCCTGATCCCCAGGCTTGGAGGTCCACCATCATGCTGAAGATTTTGAGGAAGTGGAACCTTGTTTCTGTTCCTGAGAACCTGTTGGTGCAGGTTTTCTGGATTTTCCCCGACTACCCCTGAAGAAGGTGGATGGGATTTGGATTTTTTAAATTTTGCGGTCTGAAAGGACTGCAGTGTAGACGTAGGATAAGATTTTCTAGTCGGCGGTGTTGCTGAGGGGAGAAAGGTTGACTTACCCGCAGTTGCCGTGGAGATCCACACATCCAATGCATCCCCAAACAGAGCCTGACCTGTGAAGGGTAGGTTCTCCACACTTTTCTTGGATTCTGTATCCGCAGTCCATTGGCGTAGCCAGAGTCCTCTGCGTGCTGAGACCGCCATGGCCGTACCCCTCGCATTCAGCATACCAAGGTCCTTCATGGCCTCCATCATGAACCCAGCAGAATCCTGTATGTGACGCAAAAACATTTCAATGTCACATCTATCCATAGTATCTAAGTCCACTAGTAATGTGCCTGACCACTTTACTATGGCCTTAGGAATCCACACACAAGTAACCGTGGGCCTTAACGCCACGCCTGTAGCAGTGTAAAGAAATTTGAGCGGAGTCTCAATCTTGCGGTCAGCCGGCTCTTTTAAGGCGGTTGAACCAGGGACAGGTAAAACCACCTTTTTTGGACAACCTAGATACAGAAGCGTCTACTATAGGCGGGTTTTACCACTTCTTTCTATCCTCCTCAGGGAATGGGAAAGCAATGAGAATTCTTTTAGGGATCTGGAATTTTTTCTCTGGGTTTTCCCAAGATTTTTCAAATAAAGAATTTAACTCCTTAGAAGCAGGGAAGGTGAGCGAGGATTTCTTATTATCCGTAAAATAAGATTCCTCTACTTGTTCAGGAACCTTCCCAGAAATATGTAAAACATCCCTAATGGCTTCAATCATTAGCTGCACTCCCTTAGCAAGGGATGCATCACCCCCCTGCATATCCCCATCACTGTCCCCTGTATCAGAGTCGGTATCAGTATCAACTTGCATTATCTTGGCAAGTGTACGCATTTTTGGGTACGTAGGAGGGCTAGTAGAGGAAGTAGTGGGAGCTGAATGCTTCAACCCCTCTAGAGATTTTCTCAAAAACTGCGTCTCTTTCTCATTATGGGACATCCTTGATGAAATCTGGGGTATCATTCCCCTTAAAGAATCCACCCATGGGGTTTGGATTCAGAAGGCTGGGAAAGCACATTGCAGTCCTGAGTACATGGGATAGACTTCTCAGGAAAAGATACACACTCTGCAGCACAAGATACAGAGCCCTTAGACATGGTAATGTGGATATATATACTCACACACACATACAGGAAAATGTCAGACACAGTTTCCCCCAGAGTACCTTCAGAGAGTCACAGAGTTTAAGGAGCCAGCCACACAGCGCACCTGTGACCAGTCATTATGATAAAATGCCTGGCGCTGACTATTCAACCTTAATAGGCTGAATAGTAATAAAAATCCACTCTCCCCCTTCCCTGTCTATAACACCATGGTACCGCAGTAACTGGCGTTAGGTGGGGTGCTGCGCTCCCTGTCAGCGTGTGTTCAGCGTTCTTGCAGGGAGAAAATGGCGCTGGTGAGTGCTGCATCTGCTCTGAGGAGAAGCTCCGCCCCCTGTAATGGTGCGCGGCTTCCCGCACAATGATTATACTGGTCTGAGGTCTCTGTGCTAACAGCAGGAATAGCCCCTGTTAGCTGTTTTACCAGTGTTAGGGTGATATTTGCTGGCCCAGGATGCCCCTCAGCAGCATCTACATATACATGTTGCTGAGCCTGTACGGAGTGCAGCCTGCCAGAGCTGCGCTCCCACCCTTGTGCTGCCATTCCCGCCTGCGACCCGCTAACTGGGCCACCGGCGCTGTACTCACTACTCTTCTTTCTTCTGGCTTTGTTAGGGGGTGGTGACTGTGCTGCGAGAGTGAGCGGTTGCCTTGTGTGCTTGCGATCAGCACCCTCAGGAGCTCAGTGTCCTGTCAGCGGAGATAGAGAACCATTAACTTCAAGAGTTGGTTCCTACTCCCCCCCCCTAAGTCCCACGAAGCAGGGAGGCTGTTGCCAGCAGCCTCCCTGTACCTAACACTCTTAGAAAAAAATAAAACTAGAAAAAC
The DNA here is from genome assembly GCF_028390025.1 of Pseudophryne corroboree. Classification (NCBI taxonomy): domain Eukaryota; kingdom Metazoa; phylum Chordata; class Amphibia; order Anura; family Myobatrachidae; genus Pseudophryne; species Pseudophryne corroboree. The sequence goes on along the minus strand of NC_086447.1, from coordinate 100,917,314 downwards.
TCCTAGGAGCTACCCAAGCTGTGACCGGATCCTCCGGGCACATTTTCTAAACTGAGTCTGGTAGGAGGGGCATAGAGGGAGTGGCCAGCCCACACTATTAAACTCTTAAAGTGCCAGTGGCTCCCAAAGGACCGTCTATACCGCATGGTACTAAATGGACCCCAGTATCCTCTAGGACGTAAGAGAAATGCTTTATTTAAATAACAAAAACATTTCTAATTTAATGCTATCAAAATTCTTTTTTGTTAATATTTGAAATATTTTTTTTAGATATTGTTTCCATAATTTTTTACTTTTTATTATTTTTGTTTTTTAACCAGTGGGCTTCCAGAGGACAGGCATGTATCATTAACACTGGCTGGCTGCTGGTAGATCACTGATACTCTCCTTACTGTTTTACCCAAAGCTCATACTCTATACTAGGAAAGAGAAGGTTTGGTGAGTGCCCAATCCTTGCCCTCCCCCAACCCTCGTATACTTTCCCGTGGCCACATACCGTGAAGACATCACATTGGCGCCTTTGTCCGCTATATTCTGGTCAATGTTAAGGGACCGGTATCTGGATGATAGGTTGAAAGTTAATAGGCCGACAAGCAATAGGTCGACACCAAATGGTTGCCATGCATATGGTCGACATGGTGAAAAGGTCGACAGGTTCAAATGGTTGACATGACAATGGTCGACGCGTCATATAGTTGACCCGAGCATTTTGAATTTATCTTTTATATTTAGGACTTTTTCATACTTTACCATCCATGGGGACTACAATTGGGAATAACAAACTGCCCACCCATAGAATGGTGAGTGAAGCGAGCCATGTGAGGGACGTGGTGTGCTAATTGGGGGTCCACATGCAGGAAGGGGAAAAAACATTGAAAACTCATGTCGACCTTTTCATATGTCGACTATTTCCATGTCGACATGTTGACCTTGTGCATTTGGTGTTGACCTAGACACTGTGACCTTCTGACTGCTGACACTTTGATCCATAACCTCAGAGACCAGGGCACCCAGTTTTGCACCTTGTGCACTTGGCAGTGGCACCGATGGCACTGCCCTCAGTGATGCCCTGCTGTTACCGAGTAACTCTAGTACACAACCTCACAGTGAATTCATGAAAAAATGTCTCATTGAGTGCTTTTATCTTTTTGAACAACAATTTTTAAAACAAACTTAGGTCTGGAGAAACACTATACCTTTGTCAAACACCGAGCTTGCACATTTTGCATGGTGAGTCAGCTAATAAAAAAAATATTCACACTTATAGTTTGTATACAGTTGTTTTTGCATTGCTAAGTAACCTGAAAACATGTTTTATTTTTCTACAAACATAACTGCTCAATGGAACATTGCAGTATGTGCCACAGTGAGAATGAATAATGCAACTTGTTCTTTTGAGTTAAGCCATCACTGTACCGCCTAAAGAACTTTAATGACAGCTAAAGACACAGTGACCTTATTACCTTATTAATAATGACAATGTACATACAGTATATATGTGAATATACTTTTTTGTTGCTTTTTTTCATAAACAGATTTTCTATGCCGTGTCCAGGAACAATTTTAAGGTTTATCTTCTAGTTTATCATATTATCTTATTCTGCCAAAAATGCAACTTTTTAAAAGCAAGAACGGTCATAAAAATCGAGAACACAATATCCTCCTTTATATTGTTCTCCAGGGCATCCGGTGTGACCTTACTGCCGAAGCTGTATTCTATTGAGGTGGTCCTTATGTATCATAAAATGTGACATTAGCGGATGATTAAAGACAACTGTTTCTTGATTGAATCTCTAGTTTGTTTAAATGGAAAGAAAAGTCAACATAATGCTTTGTTTTGCAATGAAATATACTTTAACCTGCAGAAATATTATACATATCGGTAGAATAACTCAATTTCAGGCTCTGCTACTGTAGGTCTCTAAACCTGACCAACTGGTGTCTAAAAGATTTTGGCAGGACAGTCAGAGCCGACCTTAGGCATATGCAGTACAGGCCAATGCATAGGGGCATCTCAAAAGCCTTGGGGCATCTGGGCAGGCTGGACAACTTAATTCTAATTAGCAATTTTGAGCTGTAGCTTTATTGCAGCTGCTGTAGCCAATATACAGTAGCTCTACTGCACTATGGGTGGCAGGTGCAATAAAGATTTGTTTTGTTTAACAATGTTCCGGAGATGGGGCTAGAGAGACTCTTGTGTGCGCTGGTGCTAGAGTCTATAGAGATTTATTCATCTTGCAATATTATATAAGTGTGTACTATTGTAACAACATTCTGGAGCTGGGGCTTGAGAGACACTTGTGTGGGTTGGAGAGACAGTTGTATAGGCTGGAAAGACACTTGTATAGGCTTGGGCTGGAGAGACAATTCCATGGGCTGGAGAGACACTTGTGTGGGCTTGGGCTGTAGAGACACTTACATGGGCTGTAGAGACATTTGTGTGGGCTTGGGCTGTAGAGACACTTTTATGGGCTGGAGAGACACTTGTGTGGGCTTGGGCTGGAGTGACACTTGTGTGGACTGGGGATGGAGAAACACTTTTGTGGGCTAGAGAAACACTTGTGTAGACTGAGGCTGGAGAGACACTTGTCTGGGCTGGAGAGACACGTGTGGGCTGGGGCTGGAGAGACACTTGCATGGGCTGGAGAGACACTTGTGTGGGCTGGGGCTGGAGAGATACATGTGTTGACTGGAGCCGGAGAGACACTTGTATGGGCTGGGGCTGGAGAGACACTTTTATGGGCTGGAGAGACACTTGTGTTGACTGAGGATGGAGAATCACTTTTGTGGGCTAGAGAGACACTTGTATGGACTGGGGCTGGAGAGATACTTGTGTGGGCTCGGGCTGGAGAGACACTTGTATGGGCTGGAGAGACACTTGTGTGGGCTGGGGATGGAGAAACACTTGTGTGGGCTGGAGAGACTCTTGTGTGGACTGGGGCTTGAGAGACACTTGTGTGGGTTGGAGAGACAGTTGTATAGGCTGGAAAGACACTTGTATGGGCTTGGGCTGGAGAGATACTTGCATGGTCTGGAGTGACACTTGTGTGGGCTTGAGCTGTAGAGACACTTGCATGGGCTGTAGAGACAGTTGTGTGGGCTTGGGCTGTAGAAACACTTTTATGGGCTGGAGAGACACTTGTGTGGACTGGGGATGGAGAATCACTTTTGTGGGCTAGAGAGACACTTATGTGGACTGGATCTGGAGAGATACTTGTGTGGGCTCGGGCTGGAGAGACACTTGTATGGGCTGGAGAGACACATGTGGGCTGGGGCTGGAGAGACACTTGTATGGGCTGGAGAGACCCTTGTGTGGGCAGGGGCTGGAGAAATACATGTGTGGACTGGAGCTGGAAAGACACTATTATGGGCTGGGGCTGGAGAGACACTTTTATGGGCTGGAGAGACACTTGTGTGGACTGGGGATGGAGAATAACTTTTGTGGGCTAGAGAGACACTTGTATGGACTGGGGCTGGAGAGATACTTGTGTGGGCTGGAGAGACACTTGTATGGGCTGGAGAGACACTTGTGTGGGCTGGGGATGGAGAGACACTTGCATGGGCTGGAGTGACACTTGTGTGGGCTTGGGCTGTAGATACACTTGCATGGGCTGTAGAGACAGTTGTGTGGGCTTAGGCTGTAGAGACACTTTTATGGGCTGGAGAGACACTTGTGTGGACTGGGGATGGAGAATCATTTTTGTGGGCTAGAGAGACACTTATGTGGACTAAGGCAGGAGAGATACTTGTGTGGGCTGGAGAGACACGTGTGGGCTGGGGCTGGAGAGACACTTGCGTGGGCAGGAGAGAAACTTGTGTGGGCTGGGGATGGAGAAACACTTGTGTGGGCTGGAGAGACTCTTGTGTGGACTGGGGCATGAGAGACACTTGTGTGGGTTGGAGAGACAGTTGTATAGGCTGGAAAGACACTTGTATGGGCTTGGGCTTTAGAGACACTTTTATGGGCTGGAGTAACACTTGTGTGGGCTTGGGCTGTAGAGACACTTGCATGGGCTGTAGAGACAGTTGTGTGGGCTATACTTGCAAATACGCACAGCGAGCACAGCAATATATGGTAACACACGCATTTACACGGACATGCCACAGAGATGGATTCGACACTTATTTCATGCAGTACATAATTGTGGTGGTATCAAGCACCAGACATCATGATGATTTAGAATTGTATATGATGGAGTGGTGTCATGTATGTGTATTATTTGAATGGAACCAGATAGACCGGTCATGTTTACTATTGAAGCAACCAGATTGATGTGTAGATTCATTTGATTCATTTGATGCTTGTTGTGAAGTTGTGGGACATTGCAGCGGATAATTATGATTACATGTATAAAAGCTAAAATCACTTTTATTAGAACAATAGATATTCCAAACAGGTGGTGGACAGGAAACTCATGCCAGCCCCTTTGGACATCCCCAAGGCTGAACCTGCTCAGCATATACAAAGAAACTAGTGACTCATTATGAATGAGAGAGAGTCCCCTCCCCCAAACTAGATAACACATTTTGCTGATCACACAGGAAGGTAGTTCCTGTTTTGGTCTCAGAGTTGCTGTAAGGTCTCAGAGGAAGATGGAGTCCCAGCATTACTTTACAGAGAGAGAGAGTGATATGGAAAGACAAATTTATATAACTTAAGGATAATGGTATTGTATCGCTGGCATGTAACTGTATGTAACTGTATGTAACTGTATGCAACTGTAAGCTAAATCTGCTTACTGTGTGAGTGTAACCATGTAACTATAGGTATACTGTACGTTGTAATATATTGAATCCATATCCTTTTTAATAACAAGTATATACATCAATGAGCTTTGGAACTCAGATAATGTGTGGGTGTATTGTTTTCTCTTTTGGGATACAGTGTTTTGCGATGTACAGCACGCTTTTATCGTATATGGTAATAAGATGCGCCTGGCGTCTGCAATATATATTAGAGCGGGCATTATAAATATTTGTGAGAAATCAATTTGGCATTCTTAGATGGGGCTGGTCCGCGATATCACGTTCTTAATGATCCACTGTACATTATAAACGCGACGCTGTGGTCGATCAGCTTCTGATGGACGCATCCTAAAGCTGAGAAAATCATCATATCCGTGTGTATTTTTGTGTTATTAGTAAGACACTGATATGAAATTCAAGGGACAATGCGATTCTCAATATTTAAGATGCTAAAATGTATTTTTATTGTTGCAAAACAAGGTTCAAATAAGTCATATTGTGTTTGATTCAGATTGGATTGTTTATCTGTTTAAGTAGGTTTAAAAGTACAGATGTGTCCACTTACATCTTTGCTTTTTTACAAATGTGGCACAACATGCAAAACACGGCTAAGCTGTTTTTCACAAGTAGCGAGTGGATGAATTTTAACATTTTTGTTTGCCATAATAGAATATGTATAAAGTAACATATTAAAGAAGCAAATTAAGAAACATGACAAGGCATGGCTAAATATCTGAGTCTATGGCATGCAAAACTGTGCCATACATGGCGGGATATAGCAAAGATGTATGTGGACCTCAGGCCTAAAATAACTTCTGGTGCTTTCAGGATGTGTGATTTCTTTGTGACAAAGGAAGCCGCATGGTCTGTCCTCCATTTTGGACTAACCACATGGCCTGTCCACCATTTTGTGTAACCCTCATGGATGTGGAAGGGGGAGGAGCAGCAGCCATTTTGGGAAGGTCATTTTCTAAATGGCTGATTTTCACTGCTCAGAATAATCAGCTCTCCTTGGTCACATCAAACACCATTTATGAGTTACCAATGCATTTATTTAACCCATGCCATAGTCAATTACAAATAGTTTCAGCTGGGCCTAGTGAGAGTTAATAGATGAATACTTAGTGTAAGAATTACACACAGATATAAAAAAGTTTTTTTTTCTTTTACCTCTAGGATTCAGTTAACTCTGCTTGCTAGTTTAGGATAGCCATTGAAATGTTAATTAACCTGTCCCACTACCCTCTTGAACAGGCATATGAACCTCTGTTGATATGCAAATTAGAAGCACTGAATGGGTAAGGTGTCTCATAGGAGACCAATGAATGGTATATTATATATAATATTACTATAATTATGTGTATATTTATATCAGTGTATGTTCTGCAGGATAGCTATCCAATCTGAATCATATCATTTAAATTATTGATTATTGCTAGAGTCATAGATCTGTGTGAAATAGGATACATTTGTTGCTATATAGTTAAAACTGAAATAACAGTATTTTAAGGAAGTAAGCGTAAAGCACAAACGCAGTCTGGCCTGGTTGTAAAGGTTTATACAGAAAAAATGTGTGTTGTGTTAAGTGAGCGATTATAGTTAGTATTGCTCACATTTATAGAAGCTGTGTGATTTGTTTTATTGCGGGGGCAGGGTTTTGTACACGTGTCTCGGACAAAGTAAAGGACTGCACACGCAGCGTAAGAGACACGCACGGTCGCGTGTTTGTGCAAAGTGCGTAAGAATGCGGGCGCTGAGTACTAATTATACAATAGTGTCGTTTAGTTCAAAGGTGGGATAGTAGACATTTAATACAATAGCACATAACTATCAGATTTCAAAAGCAGGTTACTCTAAATTTAGTTTAAAAACTGTATTGCCTCTGGGGTAAAGCTGCCAACCTGAATGAATCCAAATTTTCTGTACAGAAAAGACAAAGTGTACTTGAGCGAGCGAACGTAGGAGTGAGTGGAACTGAACCCCGGAAGTCGGGTCCCGTGGTACATCAAGTAAGAGGAGGCTTGGTGGCGTGAAGTGGCTGACTCACGTTAATACAGATTGAAATACTCAAATCGTGAGGTGATTTGCAGAGGAGCGTGATAGTGCTTAGTATTGCGATTGAAGTTAAAAGGTTTTTGTATTACGCTCCGAACTGAGGGTCGCAGTTTGTACATCGACCCATGGATGTACGTCAGGTAGGTAACAAGTACCTATATGCTGTGCGATTGGACCGTGCATTTGTGGGTGCGCTATATATAGTGCAACTGGATACCCCTTTACGAGCTTTTGCGTAAAATCGCGGTATCATTAGCGCTGTATAGAGCATACACAAGTGTGATTTGTGTACAAGTGTATAGGGAGTTTTCGCTGGTCTCTCTCAGGAAAATCTCCAGCGGTGTATATTCACTAGAATAGGTAAGTCACTCCTAAACACTTCCAGTGAATAGAAACCAGATAGGGGCCTCACTGGGTTTGCGATTGTCACTTATTGGAGTGAGTCGTGGTACTCAGTGGAGAAGGAGTGGGTGAAAGCGCTCTAAGAACTTTCACCGTCTATCTGCGGTGTGCATTGGGGATTGCGTAAAAAGGAAAAAGTCCGGATGGGATCCAATTGCACAAGCAGTGGGCGTTTGGTAACTAGGGTTCAGGTTTAGGTGCCGCGGCCCAAGGGGTCAGCGAGGTTTGTTATGTGTGGTAAATATGGATCACACATGGAAGACTTTTTGTCTGAATGGGAATGTATGACTGACAAAGATAGGGTATAATTCCCTAGGGTGGGCAGCTTTGAACCAGAGGTATTGCAGAACTTAAGGATAAGAATATGTCTGATTAAATTCCCGAAAACAAAGGGTCAGACATACAAATTGTTTAAACCTGTGACAGCAAGAGGGGTTGGTGAGTTTGATCCTAAGGTATTGCAGGTGGTATGTTTAACCAAAGTCATATAAGACAAGAATGGAAATATAAGAACTGTTTGAACTTGTAGCAACAATAAATAAGTAGGAAGAAAAAAAGAGAATGCAAGTACACCACCATATGTAGATGTGGAAGCAGTTACGGCCAGCATACAAACTATAGAAAATAGTAAAAATATGAAAAATATGACTGTAACCTATATATGTACTAATGAATGTTGAAGTTTTATTTAGGAGGAGAAGGTGACCTGATCGTTTTCAGCCATTTCTCATGCACCCAGAGGAGTATCCAACCGGTAAAAGAAGAGCAGTAGACTGTGGGGGAAGTGGCTGAGACCAGTGGAACAGGTAAGTATGGTATCATTCGTGTACATATATAGTAAAAAAAAATATGTATAAAATAAATAAAACTAAAAAAATCAAGAAAGTAACATCAGAAATGGAGAAAAAACCTGTCCGCACATTAGTATTTGCCAGTGGGAAAGCGGACAGAGACAAGGTAACCCCAGGGTATTTCTTTCAGTTACCATATAAGAAGTATGCATTCCTAGTAATGCCCCTAGTAAAGATGATCTTGGAAATGTTTGTTGGACCACGTACAGACCCTTAATACGGGATGGGAAGGATTGAATGAAATACTTCGCATGACCTAGAAGCTTGTTAAACTTTTTTTTGTTTTTGTCTCTTGCAGTAATAGAAAACTCTCCATCTGGATAAGACCACTGGTCAGAGCCGGCCATAGGCATAGGCAAACTAGGCAATTGCCTAGGGCATTTGATATGCCTAGGGGCATCATCAGCTTCTGCTGATTAAAATGATATGTGGCATGCCTATATTCTGTATGTAGCATTTCATATGCAGATACAGCCACAGTCTCACACAGTATATAGGCATGCTACATATCATTTTAATCAGCAGAAGCTGATTGTGCATCCTAGCCACATAGCATTTCAAATAAGATGCATTTTCTTTAAAAAAAGGTGCCCGACGTTAGCATTGATGCAAGATTTGTGAGGACACATCTGTATCCAAGCAGAGACAGAGGTCACAGTGTTAGGGGCAGTGTGATTGCTGTGTGCATGTGAGTGGGTTGGTTGTGCAGTAGTGTTCGGAATATGTGTAAGGAGCATTATGTGTGTCATGTAAAAATGCATTAATAATGTGCAACATATGTGTAAGGGGCACTATGCGTGTCATTATGTGTATAAGGGCATTAATAATGTGCGGCATATGTGTAACAGGGTACTACTGTATGTGTGTCATTATGTGTATAGGGGCAGTAATAATGTGCAGCAAATGTGTAGGTGGCACTATGTGTGTCATTATGTGTATAAGGGCATTAATAATGTGTGGCATATGTGTAACAGGGTACTACTGTATGTGTGTCATTATGTGTATAGTGGCACTAATAATGTGCAGCAAATGTGTAGGGGGCACTATGTGTGTCATTATGTGTGTAAGGGCATTAATAATGCAAGAAGATGCCCCTTTTTGGGCTGTGAGTCAAATGTGCGAACTGTTCCTATTTAAAATATAAGGGGTACAAGGACTGCTATGAGTGAGGGGTGATGGTGCTGGGAAAGACGTGCAAGGTCAGAGGCAGAACCAGCGATGGTGCTAGGGGGCACCAGCCAAAATCTTGCCTAGGGCATCATATTGGTTAGGGCCGGCCCTGCCACTGGTAAACACTAATTCGGCAAATGGGAGGTGGCTGTCTCTGTGCAAATGGACGGGCTCCATAAGGCATTGAGGGGCAGATTTATTAAGCCTGGTGAAGTGATAAAGTGGACGGTGATAAAGCACCAGCCAATCACCTCCTAACTGTCATTTTTCAAACCCAGCCTGTAACGTGGAAGTTAGGAGCTGATTGGTTGGTACTTTATCACCTTCCACTTTATCACTTCACCAGGCTTAATAAATCTGCCCCTGAGTGTCAGGGTGCAGACTTCTTTGCAAAATTGGAAAGGTCACAATAGCTAATCTTAGATAGTGTCCTATTGAACATCACAAGAATAGTGTTAGGCGCAGAGAACAACAGGTGGAGAGGTTGAGGACGGTAAGTATACTGGCACATACAGGAAAGACCCATCAGTCCAAACCCCAAAACCCGGATAGTAGGAAAAGACCTAGAATATGTTGCACTTGTAGGAAGGAAGGGCATTTTGCCAGAGATTGTAGGAGTAGTAGGACACATAGTCAATATAGATCCCCTAGACAGAAAACACAAGCCAATTATTAAACACATAGACGGGACCAAGGGACATATAGTAAGGAATCATAAGCCATATAGAAAACACAGATTCGGCTAATGGGAAGAACAAAATAAATGCAACATTACTTTTTGACAAAACTTGAAGACTAATGTCGCATTCTACTGTTGTAGATGCATGTCCATCACAGGTAGAGGAAATTATCTCACAGATACCGGGTTCCCTATCAACTTAGGATGGACAGGACACTGGATTGATGGCTGGGATAGTCCCAGTAGAGATAAGACACACAGAAATTTTTTTAAGGGGTATAGACCAAGTAGTGAATCGCTTCCCCATAGTGCCCAATCCAGTTGTCAAATTTTTATATAATCTTCTTCACCTCTACAAACTCATCTGTCACCAACCTCTATTCTGTTTCTCTACAGTTTTCCTCTTCATCTTTTGCGTTCACACAGGGTGGTACAATACATGGACCCAAGTACAGTTCAAACTCCACATGCCTAGGTCCTTCAGAGTTCTGCCCAAACCCAGTATATCTCAACAGCACGATAACACCAGTATTACTGCAGTGTGCCTTGTCATGCACAAAGGGTGGAGAATGGGAATACTGGTGAAGGGAAATTTTGTATAGACACTGATATGTCTGTTGGTGAATGGCAAACCTGACATTTTCTTTTTTATTTTCTTCCTCCTTCTCTCCTCTAGAGATGTCTCTTTTTTTCTTTTTGAGTTATGCTCATGGTACTCTGCATTGCAAACACACAATAGAAAATTAAAATGAAAAAAAATTGTGTTCCCTGCAGGAAAAGGCAGTCTGGAGGACAAAGGGGTATGGCCAGGAGTCCTCAGGACTGTGGGCAGGTGGACACGGTAAGCCAGTAGCCCCCAGAGCATACCTTCCAAGCCTAGCTGAGGTGGCACACGGTCTGACTCATCTAGGCAAAGAGGGTAGGTGCAGGCTGATGAGAGCCTACTGGTGTGCCCCAGGATTCTATTCTCATGCAGGTAAGAGAGCAATGACCTGTCTTACTTGCTTGAGAAAGAATATTGGTAAAGCAATACCAACAGAGCCATCCCATATCTCTCCTGCAGAAGGATCAGGAAATACAAATCGACTTTGTACAGTTAATACCCTTTAGGAATTATTGTTATGTATTGGCGTGCACTGATGTTTTCTCAAACTGGGTAGAGGCATTTCCTGCCACCACGGATGCTGCTGTGTTTACCGCAAAGAAAAATTGTGCAGAAATTTGTGTGTAGATAATGGTACCCCTAGAAGTAGGAGCAAAGCCTGAAATTGTACTATTGTGATCATAGATACTGCCACTAGTATTATTTAGCTTCGGAACCACTCCCAGATCTTCACTCAACGAATCAACCTCTTCGAAATTTGTTTTTGTTTTTGTTTTGGTATTTGTGTCTTTTTGGTTGTTTTTGGAAGACAACCTCATGTCATGATTGATCCGCACAATGATCAGAAATACACCAATGAGGTGACAGTACAGTACCTTGTTGAGATGAGCCAGCATTTGAGAACTTGACAAAAGAACTTGAAACTGTTGATTGCTGGTATGCCAAATGCTAACTGTCTTGATTGTGAACCAAGAGACTGTGTGATTGTTCTTACGCTCAGGTTGCCTAATAGACAGGTGGGAAGGACCATACCAAGATTTGTTGACAGCACTAAAGGTCGCCGAAAGAGAGACTTGGGTCCACTCGTCCCACTGCAAGATGGTCGCTGACCCGGAGTTATTGCTCACATTCATCGAGTTGTGAACTGTGTGTTCAAAGAGCAAGGTGGAGAGCAAAGTGAACTGTGTGTTCCAAGTGAACTGTGAGTCCGTGAAGACTGAGAGGCGGCACTGTTGAACACTACCTGAGCGTACTAAAGGACTGCAGAAAGAGCAGTCATTGTAATTGATTTGTTATGAACAAGAGTTGTTTTGTTCTATTTTCTTTTCTCTCTTTCCCGCTGACAAACATTTTCTTTCAGGATATTCTATTTTTGCAAGGTTTTTTTTTTATGAGGAGTCGAGTATGGGGCTGGAACTGGTTCTGAAGGAAGGAGTGTTTTCCTTATAGGATCCCAGGATTAGCCAATCAGTTTGTTAAAATCAGAGAAAAGTCAAAGGTCTAGTAGTTATGGAGTTCAGAGGTAATCAGGAACAATTAGACAATGGCTATTCACACATTGCAGATAAAGAGCTCATTAATATATTAGAGATGAGCGGGTTCGGTTTCTCTGAATCCGAACCCGCCAGAACATCATGTTTTTTTTCACGGGTCCGAGCGACTCGGATCTTCCCGCCTTGCTCGGTTAACCCGAGCGCGCCCGAACGTCATCATGACGCTGTCGGATTCTCGCGAGGCTCGGATTCTATCGCGAGACTCGGATTCTATATAAGGAGCCGCGCGTCGCCGCCATTTTCACACGTGCATTGAGATTGATAGGGAGAGGACGTGGCTGGCGTCCTCTCCGTTTAGAATTAGAATAGATTAGAGAGACACTTGATTTACTAATTTTGGGGAGCATTAGGAGTACTCAGTAGTGTACAGTGCAGAGTTTTGCTGATAGTGACCAGTGACCACCACTTTTATTTATAATCCGTTCTCTGCCTGAAAAAAGCGATACACAGCACACAGTGACTCAGTCACATACCATATCTGTGTGCACTGCTCAGGCTCAGGCCAGTGTGCTGCATCATCTATTATCTATATATAATATTATATATATCTGTCTGACTGCTCAGCTCACACAGCTTATAATTGTGGGGGAGACTGGGGAGCACTACTGCAGTGCCAGTTATAGGTTATAGCAGGAGCCAGGAGTACATAATATAATCCGTTCTCTGCCTGAAAAAAGCGATACACAGCACACAGTGACTCAGTCACATACCATATCTGTGTGCACTGCTCAGGCTCAGGCCAGTGTGCTGCATCATCTATTATCTATATATAATATTATATATATCTGTCTGACTGCTCAGCTCACACAGCTTATAATTGTGGGGGAGACTGGGGAGCACTACTGCAGTGCCAGTTATAGGTTATAGCAGGAGCCAGGAGTACATAATATATTATATAGTGAGTGACCACCAGACACACAGTGCAGTTTATTTAATATATCCGTTCTCTGCCTGAAAAAAGCGATACACACAGTGACTCAGTCAGTCACATACCATATCTGTGTGCACTGCTCAGGCTCAGGCCAGTGTGCTGCATCATCTATATATATTATATATCTGTCTGACTGCTCAGCTCACACAGCTTATAATTGTGGGGGAGACTGGGGAGCACTACTGCAGTGCCAGTTATAGGTTATAGCAGGAGCCAGGAGTACATAATATTATATTAAAATTAAACAGTGCACACTTTTGCTGCAGGAGTGCCACTGCCAGTGTGACTAGTGACCAGTGACCTGACCACCAGTATATAATATTAGTAGTATACTATCTCTTTATCAACCAGTCTATATTAGCAGCAGAGACAGTACAGTGCGGTAGTTCGCGGCTGTGGCTACCTCTGTGTCGGCACTCGGCAGCCCGTCCATAATTGTATATACCAGTGACCTAACCGTGGTTTTTTTTTCTTTCTCTATACATACATACTAGTTACGAGTATACTATCTCTTTATCAACCAGTCTATATATTAGCAGCAGACACAGTACAGTGCGGTAGTTCACGGCTGTGGCTACCTCTGTGTCGGCACTCGGCAGCCCGTCCATAATTGTATATACCACCTAACCGTGGTTTTTTTTTCTTTCTTTATACATACATACTAGTTACGAGTATACTATCTCTTTATCAACCAGTCTATATATTAGCAGCAGACACAGTACAGTGCGGTAGTTCACGGCTGTGGCTACCTCTGTGTCGGCACTCGGCAGCCCGTCCATAATTGTATATACCACCTAACCGTGGTTTTTTTTTCTTTCTTTATACATACATACTAGTTACGAGTATACTATCTCTTTATCAACCAGTCTATATATTAGCAGCAGACACAGTACAGTGCGGTAGTTCACGGCTGTGGCTACCTCTGTGTCGGCACTCGGCAGCCCGTCCATAATTGTATATACCACCTAACCGTGGTTTTTTTTTCTTTCTTTATACATACATACTAGTTACGAGTATACTATCTCTTTATCAACCAGTCTATATATTAGCAGCAGACACAGTACAGTGCGGTAGTTCACGGCTGTGGCTACCTCTGTGTCGGCACTCGGCAGCCCGTCCATAATTGTATATACCACCTAACCGTGGTTTTTTTTTCTTTCTTTATACATACATACTAGTTACGAGTATACTATCTCTTTATCAACCAGTCTATATATTAGCAGCAGACACAGTACAGTACGGTAGTTCACGGCTGTGGCTACCTCTGAGGTCGGCACTCGGCAGCCCGTCCATAATTGTATACTAGTATCCAATCCATCCATCTCCATTGTTTACCTGAGGTGCCTTTTAGTTGTGCCTATTAAAATATGGAGAACAAAAATGTTGAGGTTCCAAAATTTGGGAAAGATCAAGATCCACTTCCACCTCGTGCTGAAGCTGCTGCCACTAGTCATGGCCGAGACGATGAAATGCCAGCAACGTCGTCTGCCAAGGCCGATGCCCAATGGCATAGTACAGAGCATGTCAAATCCAAAACACCAAATATCAGTAAAAAGCCTCTTTTTTTCTTTGCGTCATGTGCTGTTTGGGGAGGGTTTTTTGGAAGGGACATCCTGCGTGACACTGCAGTGCCACTCCTAGATGGGCCCGGTGTTTGTGTCGGCCACTAGGGTCGCTAATCTTACTCACACAGCTACCTCATTGCGCCTCTTTTTTTCTTTGCGTCATGTGCTGTTTGGGGAGGGTTTTTTGGAAGGGCCATCCTGCGTGACACTGCAGTGCCACTCCTAGATGGGCCCGGTGTTTGTGTCGGCCACTAGGGTCGCTAATCTTACTCACACAGCTACCTCATTGCGCCTCTTTTTTTCTTTGCGTCATGTGCTGTTTGGGGAGGGTTTTTTGGAAGGGACATCCTGCGTGACACTGCAGTGCCACTCCTAGATGGGCCCGGTGTTTGTGTCGGCCACTAGGGTCGCTAATCTTACTCACACAGTCAGCTACCTCATTGCGCCTCTTTTTTTCTTTGCGTCATGTGCTGTTTGGGGAGGGTTTTTTGGAAGGGACATCCTGCGTGACACTGCAGTGCCACTCCTAGATGGGCCCGGTGTTTGTGTCGGCCACTAGGGTCGCTAATCTTACTCACACAGCTACCTCATTGCGCCTCTTTTTTTCTTTGCGTCATGTGCTGTTTGGGGAGGGTTTTTTGGAAGGGCCATCCTGCGTGACACTGCAGTGCCACTCCTAGATGGGCCCGGTGTTTGTGTCGGCCACTAGGGTCGCTAATCTTACTCACACAGCTACCTCATTGCGCCTCTTTTTTTCTTTGCGTCATGTGCTGTTTGGGGAGGTTTTTTTGGAAGGGACATCCTGCGTGACACTGCAGTGCCACTCCTAGATGGGCCCGGTGTTTGTGTCGGCCACTAGGGTCGCTTATCTTACTCACACAGCGACCTCGGTGCAAATTTTAGGACTAAAAATAATATTGTGAGGTGTGAGGTATTCAGAATAGACTGAAAATGAGTGTAAATTATGGTTTTTGAGGTTAATAATACTTTGGGATCAAAATGACCCCCAAATTCTATGATTTAAGCTGTTTTTTAGTGTTTTTGGAAAAAAACACCCGAATCCAAAACACACCCGAATCCGACAAAAAAAATTCGGTGAGGTTTTGCCAAAACGCGTTCGAACCCAAAACACGGCCGCGGAACCGAACCCAAAACCAAAACACAAAACCCGAAAAATTTCAGGCGCTCATCTCTATAATATATGTGGAAGAAAGGTTTATGAGTGGCTCTCACCGAACTCCAAAGGTTTACGTTATTTAGGAAGGACACTACTTATAACCCTTGTTCAATGATTAAACAGACCTAGCATACGTTCCAGAAATGGAAACAATGTTCACAAAATGATAGGAATATGTAGATCATGAAAATGTTATATGTCACTGTCACGATTTGTTTGTGTCTTCTTCATCTACCCAGCAGAACCTCAATCGAATCCAAACATCAGTGTACAAAGATGTAGGTACATGTATGTGTGAAATGTTCATTGCAAATCAGACATTATAGGCCAAAGCACTGTCCCAGCATACTCTATAGGTTGAATGTTGTCCCACACCCAACCAGTGGTCCCATGACCGCCGAGTGCATATAGAGGATGTCTCGTCCTCCTCCCTGTCTTCCCCAAATATAGTCAAGTGTCTGATTTGCGAAATGCATACATACTTGTGTCTAGGTCACCGATTATGGTATGAAATATTTTTTTATAATGTTAATAATTGATGGCAGTTATTGTTTACTGCCAAAGGGTGGACTGTCAAAGTCACAAAATATTACATAAAGAGAACATACAAACTACACACATATAAGTCGCTATACTTGCAAATATGCGCAGTGAGCACAGCAATATATGGTAACACACGCATTTACACGGACATGTCACAGAGATGGATTCGACACTTATTTCATGCAGTACATAATTGTGGTGGTATCAAGCGCCAGACATCATGATGATTTAGAATTGTATATGTGGTCAGTGCTGTCATGTATGTGTATTATTTGAATGGAACCAGATAGACCAGTCATGTTTACTATTGAAGCAACCAGATTGATGTGTAGATTCATTTGATGCTTGTTGTGAAGTTGTGGGACATTGCAGCGGATAATTATGATTACATGTATAAAAGCTAAAATCACTTTTATTAGAACAATAGATATTCCAAACAGGTGGTGGACAGGAAACTCATGCCAGCCCCTTTGGACGTCCCCAAGACTGAACCTGTTCAGCATATACAAAGAAACTAGTGACTCATCATGAATGAGAGAGAGTCCCCTCCCCCAAACTAGATAACACATTTTGCTGATCACACAGGAAGGTAGTTCCTGTTTTGGTCTCAGAGTTGCTGTAAGGACTCAGAGGAAGATGGAGTCCCAGCATTACTTTACAGAGAGAGAGAGTGATATGGAAAGATGAATTTATATAACTTAAGGATAATGGTTTTGTATCACTGGCATGTAACTGTATGTAACTGTAAGTTAAATCTGCTTACTGTGTGAGTGTAACCATGTAACTATAGGTACACTGTACTTTGTAATATATTGAATCCATATCCTTTTTAATAACAAATATATACATCAATGAGCTTTGGAACTCAGATAATGTGTGGGTGTATTGTTTTCTCTTATGGGATACAGTGTTTTGCGATGTACAGCGCAATTTTATCGTATATGGTAATAAGATGCACCTGACGTCTGCAATATATATTAGAGCGGGCATTTTAAATATTTGTGAGAAATCAATTTGGCATTCTTAGCTGTAGAGACAGTTGTGTGGGCTTGGGCTGTAGAGACACCTTTATGGGCTGGAGAGACACTTGTATGGACTGGGGATGGAGAATCACTTTTGTGGGCTAGAGAGACACTTATGTGGACTAAGGCTGGAGAGATACTTGTGTGGGCTGGAGAGACATGAGTGGGCTGGGGCTGGAGAGACACTTGCATGGGCTGGAGGGACACTTGTGTGGGCTGGTGCTGGAGAGATACATGTGTGGACTGGGGCTGGAGATACACTTGTATGGGCTCGGTCTGGAGAGATACTTGTGTGGACTGGGGATGGAGAATCACTTTTGTGGGCTAGAGAGGCAATTGTGTGGACTGGGGCTGGAGAGATACTTGTGTGGGCTTGGGCTGGAGAGACACTTGTATGGGCTGGAGAGACACTTGTGTGGGCTGGGGATGGAGAAACACTTGTGTGGGCTGGAGAGACTCTTGTGTGGACTGGGGCTTGAGAGACTCTTGTGTGGGTTGGAGAGACAGTTGTATAGGCTGGAGAGACACTTGCATGGGCTGGAGTGACACTTGTGTGGGCTTGGGCTGTAGAGACACTTGCATGGGCTGTAGAGACAGTTGTGTGGGCTTGGGCTGTAGAGACACTTTTATGGGCTGGAGAGACACTTGTGTGGACTGGGGATGTAGAATCACTTTTGTGGGCTAGAGAGACACTTATGTGGACTGGGGATGGAGAGATACTTGTGTGGGCTCGGGCTGGAGAGATACTTGTGTGGGCTCGGGCTGGAGAGACACTTGTATGGGCTGGAGAGACACTTTTGTGGGCTGGAGAGACACATGTGGGCTGGGGCTGGAGAGACACTTGCATGGGCTGGAGAGACACTTGTGTGGGCTGGGGCTGGAGAGATACATGTGTTGACTGGAGCCGGAGAGACACTTGTATGGGCTGGGGCTGGAGAGACACTTTTATGGGCTGGAGAGACACTTGTGTTGACTGAGGATGGAGAATCACTTTTGTGGGCTAGAGAGACAATTGTATGGACTGGGGCTGGAGAGATACTAGTGTGGGCTCGGGCTGGAGAGACACTTGTATGGGCTGGAGAGACACTTGTGTGGGCTGGGGATGGAGAAACACTTGTGTGGGCTGGAGAGACTCTTGTGTGGACTGGGGCTTGAGAGACACTTGTGTGGGTTGGAGAGACAGTTGTATAGGCTGGAAAGACACTTGTATGGGCTGCGGGCGCTAGGTCTTAGTGCATGCACTGCACGGCACTCTGGGAGCGGACTCGGTGGCGGGAGCCAGGCCTAGGTCTGCAGCCCACCTGAGTAGTCGCCACTGAGGAGAAGACCTACTGGCTGCCACCCACACAGTCCGGGATCCCAGCAGCAGCACAGCACTCGGCCAGCCTCAACACTGGAGGGAGAGTACTGACATGACACCCTACCCCCCCCCCCCCCGGTGAGTGCGGATGGTGAATGCGGATGTTTCTCTCTCTCTCTCGGATCCTTCCCCTAGTCTCTTTCATGTTATCCCCCCCCCTCTCTCTTACTCACCCCCACTCTCTCTTTAAAAAAAAAAAAAAGTGGTCTCTGTTAGCGTAATGTGTAAAAAGGGGTCTCTGCCAGTGTAATGTGTAAAAAGTGGTCTCTGCCAGCCTGATGTGTAAAAAGGGGTCTCGGCCAGCCTCATGTGTAAAAAGGGGTCTCTGCTAGTGTAATGTCGAAAAAGGGGTCTCTGCCAGCCTGATGTGTAAAAAGGGGTCTCTGCCAGCGTGGATGTGTAAAAGGGGTCTCTGCCAGTGCATACCCTCTCACATTTTATACTCAAAACCCGGTACAAATTAGTAAAAGGGGCATGGACATGGGTAAAGGGGGCGTGACCAAAAAAGGGCCCGCTGGTACCTGTAGTACTACTACTACAAAAAAAAAAAATACCCAACAAAAAACAGAACACACACACCGTGACAGTAAAACTTTATTACATACATGCACACCTACATACACAGATACTTACCTATGTTCACACGAGGTTCGGTCCACTTCTCCATGTAGAATCCACGGGGTACCTGTGAATAAAATTATACTCACACAATCCAGTGTAGCTCTGTCCTCTTTGTAATCCACGTACTTGGCAAAAAAACAAACCGGAAAGCCCGAACCACGCACTGAAAGGGTTTCCATGTTTACACATGGGACCCCTTTCCCCGACTGACAGGACCCCCCGTGACTCCTGTCAAAGAGGGTCCCTTCAGCCAATCAAGGAGCGCCACGTCATGGCACTCTCCTGATTGGCTGTGCGCTCCTGAGCTGTCAGTCAGGCTGCGCACTGAAGATACAATGTAGCGCATATGCGCTCCATTGTATCCAATGGTGGGAACTTTGCGGTCAGCGGTTGACCGCGAGTAACCTCAACTTCTGACTGCAAAGTTCCCACCATTGGATACAATGGATCACCTATGCGCTACATTGAAGTGGACCGAGCCTCGTGTGAACATAGGTAAGTATGTGTGTATGTAGGTGTGCATGTATGTAATAAAGTTTTACTGTCACGGTGTGTGTGTTCTGTTTTTTGTTGGGTATTTTTTTTGTAGTAGTACTACAGGTACCAGCGGGCCCGTTTCCCCCCCCTCATGCTGGTACATGTGGTTCTCCAAGTACCGGCTTGCGGGGGAGGCTTGCTGGGACTTGTAGTACTGCTACAAAAAACAATATTCTTATTTTTGCACTTGGCTATCAGCCCCCCATCTGCCACCTTTGGATGGGGGGGACAGCCTCGGGCTTCACCCCTGGCCCTTGGGTGGCTGGAGGGGGGGACCCCTTGATTTAAGGGGTCCCCACTCCTCCAGGGTACCCCGGCCAGGGGTGACTAGTTAGTGATTTAATGCCAGGGCCGCAGGGACCTATATAAAAGTGTCTCCCGGCTGTGGCATTATCTCGCTGACTAGTGGAGCCCGATGCTGGTGTTAAAAATACGGGGGACCCCTACGCTTTTTGTCCCCCGTATTTTTGGCACCAGGACCAGGCGCAGAGCCCAGTGCTGGTTGTTTAAATATGGGGGAACCCCTGTCAATTTTTTCCCCGTATTTTTACAACCAGGACCAGCTCAAAGAGCCCGAGGCTGGTTGTGCTTAGGAGGGGGGACCCCACGCAATTATTTTTCTGTTTTTTAACTCTTTAAACACTGTTTTTAAGGTACACAATGAAGCCCTGCACGGATCTCACAGATCCGGCCGGGATTCCTTGTGTTTTGTCAGGCAGTGTTTTACTCATCACTCCCGTAAAACACTGCCTGACATTGCGAATCACATCGACATCGGAAAAAAACGAATGTGGAAAACTCGGCTGCTTAGTAAATGACCGTATCAGGATTAAAAAAGTTGCAGTAAAATGCACCCGATACCATTCGAGATCAAACACCCTTAAAAACGGCTAAACCACGAATATTAGTAAATAAACCCCCAGGTGTCTGACACCTCCTTCTGGATTTGCATTTTGAGTGGACGAATTTGCAAAGCCGCTCGTGTGTGTGCAAATCCGTCTACTGCTGAATCATGCCCTGTGTTCTCATAATTTTGACTTGAAATAAGGGTTTTTCCCTACTTTTCACCTAGTCTGGAGCTGTGAACTAACCCGTATTAACAACTTTGCTGACAATTGTTCTCCACAAAACCACTCAGAATTATTTTTTTTATTTATTATTACTTATTAAAGTGTAAAAAGCATTTTTAATAATATATTAAAATATTTATTTAAAAAAATAAAATAAAAAATATATGTGTGTATATAAATGTATTCATGTACTTTATTATCCTGACAGGGATTGCTATATGTTCACCTACATACATTGTGACTGTTTAATTACATTAATTCTACTCCCACACTCAGCGCCGGAGACCGGGGACGCAAGCCGGGTTGCCAGGGCAACAAGCTGGAGCCAATGACAGCCATTTCCGGGATGACGTCACCGGGACCAGGGGCGCGCCTCCCCAGCCTCCGTGAGCAGCTGAACACACACACACCAGCAGGGATATAAGGTAAGATTTAGCATACTTTCTTCTTCTTTTTTCTCACAGCACGTTTTTCACCACTGACTACAGCAGCCAAATGTAATCCTGACGAAGGGACTATGCCAGGTCCCGAAACGAGCCGTTGATATGACGGACAGGCTGTTTTCTCTATGTATTTAAAAATTCATTTAAAGCATTTTTTACAATGGAGTGACGTGCAGCTTGCTAATTTAGCAACAGTGGAACTTTATACATTACAGCACGAGCACCCAGCATTACCAATACCAGCAAGGGAGTGCCGGATCATCCAAGGTACATATGCATAGCAGCTGTTAGCAATATTCAGCTGTAGTATCAAGGCACCCAAAGCGGATTTACAAGTTTTCCTTCAAATTTTTTTTATTTAAGTGTGCCAAACACCTAACCGTTTTGCAAGCATGTCTGAAGCAAGTAATATCCCCACAACCTCAGGGGACATCAATTTTGTAGGATTAACACTACAAACAGGAGATACATTAAGTTTCACGCAACAACAAGCGGAACAAATTCTATTTGATGAAGATGCAGTTCCAGATACGCTGGAATTCACACCAAATGATGTTTACCAACAACTGCTGAAGTTAAGAAATCGGGAAGTGGACTACTTGCTGCACGGATCGACTCTATCCGATTACTACCGCCAAAAACTTATACCTCGAGGGTTTAGAATTCTCAACGTACCAACAATAGGACGTATGAATGCAGATTTTTGTAGGCGATGGATAGCAGTCCTTAACAAGTGCAGTTTCGATTTAATGTTATTAGTTATAGAGGAGGCAGGCAAAGAACTGAAAGCAACAAGACTACGCATAGAAGAATACCATCAGTCTCAACAACAGATATTGCAGGATCCCAATCATAACACATGGTGGATCAAATTAAATCAGCAAGTTGAAAACCATAAGAAAGAACTACTAAAGTTTAAAAATACCAAACTTCAGGTAGTTAAGACAGACTACGAAGAACATCGCGTATATCGCTGGCTGACGGGCACAGATTCCACCAGGCAAAACCGAACCAACTATAGATCTAACTGGCGTCAACATCGGGAACAGAGGTCAAAAGACCGTCAAACTTCCAACAGCGATAGTGATTTTAAGATAGCGGACTCGGATGAAGCCCCAAATTCACAACGCCCCCCTTTAGGGGTTCGCACTTGAGCGAAGTTAGACACTGGAGATCTACCAGAAGGAGCGGCCAAAACAAAAGGCTCAGCAAAGTCTCAGCCAAAAAGCAAGAAAACAACTTGATTTTCAACTTGTCATCACGTGAGCTCTCACCTGCCGAAACCTCCTTATTGAAGAGAGGTCTTTCATATGTCCCCACAAACTTCCATGACGACTTTGAATGGCAGAATGACCTACATAAAATGGAACGGAAATTAAGATTGAAAGAACATTTTCAAAAGCAACCTGAATTAGAAACTCCAACGGCAATGGAAGTTACGTTAAGGAAATACCACAAATCCAAATTTGATCCAATATCAACAAATGCTTCAATTAAAACCTATAGCAGACTGTTGGATGAAGCTGTCCACAAATTCAGAGGAGCAAGACCAAAAATCTATCCTAATCTGACCACCGAAGAAAATAAAGCATTAAAATCACTAAAAGCTGACACCTCTATCATAATACGACCAGCAGACAAGGGCGGAAGTGTAGTAATACAGGACCTTCATAAATACAAACAAGAAATTCAGAGGCAACTATCGGACACTGTAACATATCAACAACTTGACAGGGATCCTACAGATCAATATAAGCAAGAACTGTCCGATATTTTACAACAAGCTGAACAAGATGGTTGGATTACCTCAAAAATCCGCACATCCTTGTTAGTCAAGTTTCCCATAACACCAGTGTTATACACGGTCCCCAAAGTACACAAAAACTGTGCTGAACCTCCAGGTCGCCCAATAGTGTCAGCAAGAGGTTCCCTATACCAACCCATAGCAGAATTGTTAGACTCACTGTTACAGCCGCATATTATTAAGGAGCATACGTATCTAAAAGATACAACATCTTTCTTAAATGCTTTAACATCCTTCTCTACTACATCACAGTTTCAATATTAATGTACCATGGACGTTAACTCTCTATATACTTCCATTCCCCATATTGAAGGATTGGAGGCGGTACAGGAGTTTGTCAATAACATACAAGAATTTTTTCGTATTTCACATTCCACTTTTTTTTACAGTTATTACGTTTGGTTCTAACCCGAAAATACTTTCTGTACGATGGCAGATATTATTTACAAACCCAAGGCTGCGCCATGGGTAGCACGGTAGCTCCGGCATATGCAAACATTTATATGTTTAAACAGGAACAGAAGTTCTTTTTGGATAATGTTAACTACAAGAAATATATCTGTTGGTATACATGCTACATAGACGATTGCTTCATGCTTTGGAATAGCAGTGAAGAAGACTTCATACACATGATGAACAACATCAATCATCTCCCCTCCTGTATTAAATTTACTTTTAAGATTAGTAACACTAGGGTCAATTTTCTTGATGTCATAGTGACCAATCAACAGGGCCATTTGGAAACGTCTGTTTATTACAAACCAACGGATAGAAATACTCTACTTGAAGCAAGTCGCCATCATCCCAAGGCATTAAAACAGGGTCTTCCATACTCTCAAATGCTTAGAATAGCCAGAATAACCAGCAACGCAGATGATTTGCCAGCAGCGTTGGATATAACCATGAACAAATTCATAACAAGAGGTTATGACCCTATACAACTGGCCAAGACCAAAGCAAAAGTATTGCAAATTGAAAGACAGGGCTTGTTGAATAAACAAACTACAACAGACACTAAGAACAAATTCATTTGGTCAACTAACTTTTCCACTACCAGCCCTATGATAACCAGGGCAACAAAGGCACTCTGGCCAATAGTGAAAACTGACCCCAATTTACCATGCTTTACTAACACAACACCTATGACCAGTTTTAGGAGAGGAAGAAATTTACGCAACCATCTTGTCAAGGCGGACATTACCAATTACACACCATCTCCAGGCATATTTGGCTTTAGCAAAAAAACGGGCTGCTACAAGTGTGCCTCTTGCACTACGTGCAAATACCTCATCCCAGGAAGTTCTTTCCAACATCCACATAAAAACAAACAATATGAAATCCGACAGATTCTAAATTGTTCTTCATGTTTTGTGATTTATTACATCACATGTCCATGCAATAAATACTACATCGGCATGACTAGCCGCATGTTTAAAGAGAGGATGGCATTACATCGCTCTGCGATAGCAAAATCACTTCAAGGAGAACCAAATGACCAACCAGTGGCACGTCATAAATTATGTCAACATAGCCTTGCACAATTACGCTATCAAATTATAGATCAACTTCCCCCGATGATCAGAGGAGGAGACAAAATGACAGCTCTACAAAAATTAGAATCACGTTGGATATTCAAATTGAACACTATACATCCCAAACGGACTTAATGAAAAAATTAACTGGAATATTTTCTGACTCACTTCCTCTTTCTTCTTTTCTAGAACATGGGCCCTCATTCCGAGTTGTTCGCTCGGAGTTTTTCATCGCATCGCAGTGAGAATTCTCTTAGTGCGCATGCGCAATGTTCGCACTGCGACTGCGCCAAGTAACTTTACTATGAAGAAAGTAAGTTTACTCACGGCATTTTCATCGCTCCGACGTTCGCATTGTGATTGACAGGAAATGGGTGTTACTGGGCGGATGCACGGCGTTTTAGGGGCGTGTGGATGGAAACGCTACCGTTTCCGGAAAAAACGCAGGAGTGGCCGGAGAAACGGTGGGAGTGCCTGGGCGAACGCTGGGTGTGTTTATGACGTCAGCCAGGAACGAAAAGCACTGAACTGATCGCACAGGCAGAGTAAGTCTGAAGCTACTCAGAAACTGCTAACTCGTTTGTAATCGCAATATTGCGCGTATGTCGGTCGCAATTTTAAGAAGCTAAGATTCACTCCCAGTAGGCGGCGGCTTAGCGTGTGTAACTCTGCTACATTCGCCTTGCGAGCGAACAACTCGGAATGAGGGCCATAGACCGTCCATACACATAGCTCATTGCAATCAGATATCATGTCCATGACACCTTAGCATCATACATCTTAGATATATACATGTCCCACACAGCAACAGCATGCTTTCCCTTAATTCACATTTGTTTATGATTACGTTCCTCATTGTCTTTTCAGTCAGCCACAAGCAAGTTCACATTCAGAGAACAAATCAGTTATATTATTGCAGAGCAATACCTTATTTCATTCATCTACTTTATTATCCTGACAGGGATTGCTATATGATCACCTACATACATTGTGACTGTTTAATTACATTAATTCTACTCCCACACTCAGCGCCGGAGACCGGGGACGCAAGCCGGGTTGCCAGGGCAACAAGCTGCAGCCAATGACAGCCATTTCCGGGATGATGTCACCGGGACCAGGGGCGCGCCTCCCCAGCCTCCGTGAGCAGCTGAACACACACACACCAGCAGGGATATAAGGTAAGATTTAGCATACTTTCTTCTTCTTTTTTCTCACAGCACGTTTTTCTCCACTGACTACAGCAGCCAAATGTAATCCTGACGAAGGGACTATGCCAGGTCCCGAAACGAGCCATTGATATGACGGACAGGCTGTTTTCTCTATGTATTTAAAAATTCATTAAAAGCATTTTTTACAATGGAGTGACGTGCAGCTTGCTAATTTAGCAACAGTGGAACTTTATATATATATATATATATATATATATATATAATATATATATATATATATATATATATATATAATCCAAATGTGGTCGCACTCACACAAAAGAGTATAACATCGACTGGGGTGGCTCCCAAGAGGTCCAGAGTGTTAGTCCAGACGTCAACATATACTGGTGTACATGAACGGATGCAACTTTTTGTACATGCTGCCTATGCTGTATTTTCCTGATGATGATCCTGATGGATCGAAACGTTGAAAGAACTTTCCTTGTGAAATTACCTTGATAAGTATAAATAAAATATTCAATGCTTTTTACGTGCAAAACTCTGGTGAGTGCCCCTTTATGCTGTCTTTCTATATATATATAAAACACGACAGTACCCTTATCTTGCGCCCAAACAACACGCAGACAAGTTTGATTTATTCATTGATTTGAACAAATACATCAGGTCCCTCACTCTACAGCGTCATTTTTTAAACATCCTATGCCGTCGGTAGCCTCCCAAGAGGTGAGAAAACCATTGGTGCCCCCCCCCCACTCTAAATTCTATCCGGTAGAGTTGAGGGGTAGTAATGTAAATATCTTTTATGAGTCAGTTAAAGATGATTTTAGGAAATAAAAAATAATAAGTTCAATTCCAATTTGAATTTGGAGGAAAAGAAGGCTCTGAATCAGCTCAAAAAGGAGGAGAATCTAATAATCAAAAGTGCGGACAAAGGAGGAGCAGTGGTCCTACAGGATAGAACTGACAACATTAAAGAAGCCCATAATATATTAGATGATACTTCAACTTATATTAGACTTAATGAAGATCCAACAATGGCATTTAAAGAAGATCTTAGAGTCCTTTTGTATGATGCACAAAGAAATAATGTAATCTGTAAGAGAAGGATTTGGATTATTTATGGGTAGAACACCCTACTACCGCCATATTTTATCACCTCCCTAAGGTTCCTAAGAGTCTACAGCCCCCCCCCCCCCCCCCCCTGGAAAGACCGATCATTTCGGGGGTAGATTCATTAACTGCAAACCTTTCCCATTATATTGATTTAAAATTGCAACCCTATGTGACAACATTGCCCTCATACCTAAAGGACTCTACAAGTCTGTTACAAATATTGGATGGATATATATGGAATGTCGAGGAAAGATGGCTTACTACTGATGTTCAAGCCTTCTACTCCTCCATCCCACATATATAGGGGATTGAAGCAGTGCAGTCGTTTCTAACAGCCGACTCTGAGAAATCAGAGGCAGAAACTAAATTCATTTTGGATGGAATAGATTTTATACTAAAACACAATTATTTTAAATTTGAGGATTCCCACTACCTCCAGCAGCAGGGAACTGCGATGGGGACAAAATTTGCCCCGTCGTATGCTAACCTGCTGATGGGGGTGTGGTAGGAGTCATTTATTTATGGATCCAACTTTGAGAGAGATCATATTAAGCTATATCGGCTATACATTGATGATTTAATTTTAATATGGAGAGGAGATGAAACAAGTGTGGAACAATTCATCAACTACCTCCAAATGAATCCCTTCAATCTAAGGTTCACCTTTAAAACTGACGCAAATAATATAGACTATCTAGATCTTAATTTGGAAAGTAAGATTGGTGAGGGTGTTAAAACAGTCGATGCAAACAATTTTATTCCAACATCCAGTTGTCATCACCCCATCTGGATTGATGGAGTTCCTTATTCCCAGTTTCTCAGAATAAGGAAAAATTGCAGTATCTTTAGTGAGTTTATGACGCAAGCAAATATACTCAAGGATAGCTTCCTGGCACGAGGCTTTAATCAGATATAGGTACAGGAAGCCCTACAGAAAGCAAGCAATGTAGATCAAGCTAGTCTCTTATTCAAAAATCCGGTCTCTAAGAACACGAGTGATAACAAATGTAAGCCCTTTATAACTCAGTTCAATAAAGAAAATCGGTTAATCACTAAGATATTGGACAAACATTGGCCCATCTTATTGAAGGATCCCATCCTTGGACCAACATTTCCTTTCAAACCCCAAGTAGTTTTCAGAAGGGCAAACAATTTGAAGAAAATTCTAGCACCTAGTGCACTAAGATCTATAAAACCTGCCACTCAGTCAGAGACTAATTCTTCTTTCTTGTTGAGGAAGACTGTGGGTTGTTTCCCCTGTAATCGTTGCATATGCTGCAAATTTATGGAAAAATCCACTTTCTTTTGGAAACATGAAAATGGATTTGAATATACCTTAAAACAGAGGTTCTCAAACTCGGTCCTCGGGAGCCCACACAGTGCATATTAGAATTGGTGAAACTAGGACCCAGAGGAGGGGATAGAGAACGTGCACTTTCTAAAAGAGAATCCTTTTGGATTTTTACTCTAAACACCCTTTCCCCTAATGGACTCAATGAAAATATAGACAATGTGTCATTTCTTTGAGTCAAATTATAAGTCAAGTTTATCACATTCATTTAGTTCAAATTGTTATTACAGAGCACTTAAACATTGAGGTTATAATATATGTCGGAATATTATACATTACATTCACGTAGTTTACAAGACATCACAAGATATAATATTGAAAAAGGATAGATGTAGAGTCTGAGGTCATTGCGATCCATTTATGATCTATCTTTAAGCACACTGTTTTACTGAGAGTCACTGTATATGATGTGATCATGTGATCTGTGGAAGCTGTACAAATTCTCTATGTAAATAGTATTAATTGGAATTTTGTTATTAAATTCATGAGTTGCTAACTTGTTGTTTAATTAAGACTTCGGTCTGTAATTATCAGGTAGCTACAAATTAATATGTCTTTTTTGCTTTTTGTAAAACTGAAGCCTCAAAAAATAATTAATTAAATCTATTTGGAACACATTCTGTCTTTGTTTGCATTCCAGGGACAACATCAGGTAATCCCTACACAAAACTTTAGTTATGGTCACATAACCTTATTTGGAATGTGCCCTTAGGAGATTTGAAGGACCAATAAGCATAGATTTGAGCTATATTGTCCATTCGTAACGTAGCGCCACCAGTAGGTGTGACCACGGGCCGGGGTTAGACCTGTGGGCACGGTTAGCTGACATTGGACATCACTGACACGATAGACGTCAGGGGCGAGCGGGCGCGGCTATGGGCATGGCTGGCGGATGTCCGGTATCCCTGGCGCAGACAGCGTCAGAGGTATTATTGACACGGCTCTGCCGCGTAGTTACTGGGGGAAGTATCTCCAACGAGGTCAGCGTCAGAGCTAGTTCATTACCAATTAGATGGAGCCCAACATCATTAAAACCAGGTGGTTACTATAGTCACCAGGCACAATACGGTATGCGTTCCAGGTGGGATGCATACTGGAAGTACGTTCTTCCGGAAAGGTGGAGGCTATTTTGTTCCTTATTAGTTTTACATTAAGGTTTTTAGGTTTATATTATACATTTTCTTTATTTGTGGTTAGACAATACTATTTCAGAACTTAGTGGATGGTGAATTTGAACTCAAAACTATGGTTTAATCTCACATTTACATCTGAACTAGTTTATGAACTAGTTTCTAATTAGAGGAAGTGATGTAATCATGGAGGGAGCTTAAATAGCTGCTGTAGTAACCATTACACCATTCTGCTACTTCCACACATATGGGTGCTGCTAAGACTATTAGGGTGAGTGTATGAACTACCCCCGATACATTTGTTTTTATGGGCTTCAGTCAAGTACTATAGAAGTTCTCATAAAGAACTATTTATTGTTGAATTATGTGTATTCTAAATTGAAATAATGTTCTTTATTTTTAAAGATCTGTTTGTGAACATTATTGGGGAAGTTTCTGTGTACATACCCTTATGTCTGCTAGACTATTCTGGTATGTATATTTATGTGGTTTTTGTTGTGATCTATAATGACTGACACACCCCACACCATTTAATGAGCCAACTTTGATCTCTATAGATTTATATATCTTTGTGCCAAAGCCTGAACCAGACCATTTATGAATATAAAAGTCGTGTAATATATTCAGGTATGTGCTTTTAAAATCTGCCACTTTTTCCTATTGAAATATTTTAGTTTGGTTCATGCCTATATTAGATTTTCTTTTTGCCAGGTGGTTCTGTTAAGACACCAGCATATGGTTGTCAGCACTCTCTAGAGGAGCTTTAATAAAAGTTAATACTAGGAGCCACACAGGAGATGAACTTATTCATTTTCAAGGTATGTTCTCTCATTCAGAAAAAGCTATCTGACACTCAATTCCCATTTATGAACACATTTAAAGAATGTGTTCTTTTTTATTTTAGGTTTGATCTCTTATGTATAAACTCTTTAGCATCAAATAAGCCTGATTTCCATATTGGTAGGTACCCGCCTCAATTATAATCTCCTATATCATATTCGGTGTTGTCTTTCAATTAAGGAATTTATTTTCCTTTTAATTATTTTCTTTTCTTTTATTCACTCCCAAACAAGTTACCCCTGATGAAGTCATATAGACGAAACGCGTTGGGTCTGTCAGTCATAAACTAATCCAGTTTGTGAAGATACTCCCTTTTGAGCTCACACCTTGAAAAAGGTGAGGGAGTACCTAAAGTCAACAACATATATTGAATACACTGGACATAACTTACTAGCATTTATATTTTATATTTTTTTATATGCAAAGATTGTGTAAAAAAACTATTTATAACATGTATATGTTTAATCTGTAATATTAAACCAATATTTTCTACTAATTGGCCTTGGGCCTCTTGTTTGGGTGACTATCTGGTGAGGGGTTGTCTGTTACAGGTCCTCAGAAAATAGTATTCTTCAGTGTATATTGTACATCCACTTGGGTTTCCTTGGAAGAATTGCTGTAAATACGTTCCATATAGCGCGCTTGGGTATTGTGTTTTATTTTATATATATATATATGGGTTTTTTTTACATCCCCCATCCCTCCGTGTTCATAGGCCCCCATTATAAAATAAGTTCCCACCCCCCTATCGGCAATAGACCCTCCCAGTGGTCTTAAATCCTAATGGTAGTACCCCCCATACACCCTTAGTAGCCCCCATCCCCAATTTTTTTGATCCCTAATGGGTGCCCCCCCCACACCCTATAAGCATACACCCCACACCCCCACATGCAGAGCGTAGGGGAGAATGTGTCGGGGGGAGGGTGATGATGTCCACCTGCAGCAGCTGATGTTTGCACTTGCAGAGATCAACATTATTCTGCTGGGAGAGGAACCAAGTTCCCCTCTCAACACTTTGATTCTCCGGCACATGCCACACTGCATTCTGGGCCACGATTATGGAAGTGATGCTGATAGTCAATTAGCACTGCAGCACTGCCAGGGGATCCGGGGAGCCAGAGAAGATATATTCTATGTTAGGCTCCTGGTGCTCAGAACAAGGGAGATGTTATGAAGCGAGTCCAGAGCACCAGGACGTAATGCTGGGAAAGGGGAATGGAAAGGGAATAGCCCCTGGCGCCCTATCTCCGTTGTCTCGCCCGTGCTGTCAGTACACTCCTGCGAGACTATGGTTGCTTGAGCCCATGGCAGCCGCGTTTGAAGGGCGGATTACGTCTGCCCAACTTCGATGCCCCCTCAGGTCTTAATGAGAGACAAAGAGTGAACCGAGACAGGGTGATAACAAGGGGCCCTCTGACTAAACAACAAGGCCAGGGGCTACTAACAAACCTAAAACCAAAGTATGTGCGGCTTGCCGCCAAAGGAAAAGAACAACAAAGGAAATGCTGACCACATGCCGACACAATACTTTTGTGTACCGGCGGTGACAGCATAAGCAGAACCCTCTGCAAAACACCAGTGACAGAAATAATAAGGGAATACAGCGGCCTAGGCCGACGGACGCGGTAGTGCCGCTACTCACGGAACCGGTACGAATACTGGCAAACGGACAGGAACTCCCAATGCTGCTGACACAGACTCTCAGAACTGGAGGACAGGCAGAATCCCAAACGGCAGACCAGTGGACACCAAGAAGCCAGAAACTTGCACAGGCAAAGGTACTGGACCTCAGGACAGGAACGCCTCACGGCAGGACACGGGATCAGACATAGAAATCGACACAGGGACTGACACAGGAATCGACACAGGAAGCTCAGGAACTAGCAGGAACCAAGCTCAGAACTCAAGCAGACTGAAAACCCAGAAATATCACCAGCATCTGTGAATTGCAAACAGCCAGCATATAACAGAGAGGCATAATTAATAATCCCATGCAGCTGCCTTGTTGCATGATTCCAAACTGACCAGATGCAATTAGCAGCCAGGTGAGGCTGAACACAAGGGAACAAGCTGCAATTACACAGACTAACCAGCGGCAGCAGACAAGAGTATTCTAAAACAGAGCAACAGGAAATCCTGGCATACAAGACAACTTTATAAACATAAAATAGGAATGAACCACTACCTGTGGTTCATAACAGTATCCCCTCCTTAAGGGTGAGCTCCGAGCACCCCATGACACCCACGGGGAACATAAACAGAAGTATAACACGAAACACAGAACAAAACTGCAAAACAGGAACGAGCCACAGCCGTGGCTCATAACATTCTACACCTGTTGGCCTCTTCATCTACACGATGGGGGACACAGCGGGACAGCATGAGATATAACCTCCAGGTAATGTAATCCTGGCTCCAGTCTCATCACATGCGATGAAGCCAGGCAAGTGGTTTACTTAAAGCAGATTTTTAATTTAACAGCAAAAATAGGATTTTAATTACCTACCGGTAAATCCTTTTCTCGTAATTTGTAGGGGATACTGGGAATCCATTTAGTACCATGGGGTATAGACGGGTCCACTAGGAACCATGGGCACTTTATGAAATTGATAGTGTGCACTGGCCCCACCCTCTATGCCCCTCCTACCAGACTCAGTCTAGGAAACTGTGCCCGAGGAGATGGACAAACTGTGAGAGAAGGATAGAAAAGGAAAGTGGTGAGATTACGAACTAGCACACACAAAACAAGAGGAAAGCCATGCTAAACAAACTTGAAACAGCAACAGCTAAGCAAACCAGAATACTTAACCAAGTAACACTAAGGGAACAAGGAAGCATCGGGCAGGAGCCCAGTATCCCCTACGGACTATGAGAAAATAATTTACCGGTAAATAATTAAAATCCTATTTTCTCTTATGTCCTAGGGGATACTGGGAATCCATTTAGTACCATGGGGAAGTACCAAAGTTCCCAAACTGGGTGGGAGACTGCTGAGGTTCCTACAGAACTGATTGACCAAACTGAAGGTCCTCAAAGGCCAAAGTATCGAACTTGTAAAACTTAGCAAACGTGTTCAAACCTGACCAAGTAGCTGCTTGGCAGAGCTGTAAAGCTGAGACACCCCAGGCAGCCGCCCAAGAAGAACCCACGACCTAGTAGAATCCCGAACCTCTGACCCTCGACTAGGTGAGAAGTCTGTAGCCACCACAGAAGCCTGGCTTTTGGCAACAGATGGATCTTCTGGTGCATGTGAAGATGCAATCCGGACCATTTGTCCAACAGATCCAGCTGGAAGGGCCTTGCATGAAACATTCCATACTGAAGCATCTCGTAAGAGGCCACCATTTTCCCCAGAAGGCGAATGTACAGATGCACTGAGATCAGTGTTGGCTTCAGGACAGCCCGAACCATCGACTGGATCACCATTGCCTTTTCCAATGGAAGGAACACTTTCTGAGACCAGTATCATTCCCAGGAATGGAAGCCTCTGTGTTGTTTCCAGGTGAGATTTTGGTAGGGTCAGAATCCACCCGTGATCCAGGAGTAGTCTGGTTGAGAGGTCAATGCTGTCCAACAACCGCTCACTGGATGTTGCCTTTATCAGAAGATCATCCAGGTATGGAATTATGGGGGTCATTCCGAGTTGTTCGCTCGTTGCCAATTTTCGCTATACTGCGATTAGTCGCTTACTGCGCATGCGCAAGGTTCGCAGAGCGCATGCGCTTAGTTATTTTACACAAAAGTTAGGTATTTTACTCACAGCATAATGAAGCTTTTTCATCGCTGTGCTGATCGTAGTGTGATTGACAGGAAGTGGGTGTTTCTGGGTGGAAACTGGCCGTTTTATGGGAGTGTGCGGAAAAACGCAGGCGTTCGAGTTGCAAAATGCAGTAGTGGCTGGAGAAACGGGGGAGTGGCTGGGCGAACGCTGGGTGTGTTTGTGACGTCAAACCAGGAACAAAAAGGACTGAGCTGGTCGCAATGGCTTAGTAAGTCTGGAGCTACTCAGAAACTGTGGGGTAATCGTTATGAGAAAATTAGCGAAGCTTTCGTTAGCAATTCTGCTATGCTAAGATACACTCCCAGAGGGCAGCGACTTAGCGTGTGCAATGCTGCTAAAAGCAGCTAGCGAGCGAACAACTCAAAATCACCCCCTTTGTGCACTCCTTGTTTGCGGAGTAGAAACATCATCTCTGCCATAACTTTAGTGAACACCCTCGGAGCCGTGGAGAGACCAAATGGCTGGGACTGGAACTGGTAGTGACAGTCCTGCAGTGCAAACCATAGATAAGCCTGATGAGGCGGCCAGATCGGTATATGAAGGTAGGCATCCTTGATATCCAGAGACACTAGGAATTCCCCCTCCTCCAGACCTGAGATCACCGCTCTCAGAGACTCCATCTTGAATTTGAACGCTCGTAAGTACGGGTTCAACGACTCGAGGTTCAGAATCGGTCTTACCGAACCGTCCGGTTTTGGTACTACAAACAAGTTGGAATAGTACCCCTTGTATTGCAGATGAGGTGGAAATGGAACAATGACCTAAGTCTGTACCAGTTTTTGAATGGCGTCCTGTAAAGTTATACTTGCCTCTTGTGAAACTGGTAAGCCTGATTTGAAGAATCTGTGAGGTGGGAGCTCCTGGAACTCCAGTCTGTAGCCCTGGGAAATAGGATCTATGACCCAGGGATCCTGGCACGAACTTGTCCAGTTGTGACTGAAGAATTTTAGCCGGGCTCCCACCTGCCAGTCTTCCAGGCATTGCGGTCCACCATAATGCTGAAGGTTTTGAGGAAGCAAAGCTTGAACCATGATCCTGTGAACAAGCAGCAGCTGGTTTGCGTGGTTTACTTCTAGCACCTCTGGTGACTGTAGAAGAACCTCTGGGTTTGCTGCTAAACATGGCAGTCCAAAAGGACTGTAAATTGGGACCTGAGTAGGCCTTTCTAGCTGGGGGAGCTGCAGAAGGAAGGTATGTGGACTTACCTGCAGTAGCTTTGGAGATCCATTTGTCTAGTTCATCTCAAACAAGGCCTTGCCTGTGAAAGGAAAGCCTGCTACGTCTTTCCTGGAGTCTGCATCCGCAGTCCACTGGCGTAGCCATAGACCCCTGCATGCAGACCCTGCCGTAGCCGTAGTGCATGCATTAAGCAAGCCTATTTCTTTAATGGCTTCTACAATAAAATTCACAGAGTCCTGTATATGCTGTAGGAACAAGATAACCTCCTCCTGAGGCAAGGTGTCTAACCCTTCAATCAGGTTACCTGACCATTTTGCAATGGCTCTAGTAGTCAACCCACATGCTACAGTGGGTCTCTGGGCCACCCCAGCAGCTGTATACAAGGATTTCAGCGTAGTTTCAATTTTACAATCAGCTGCGTCTTTTAGGGAGGCTGCACCAGGGACAGGCAATACAATTTTTCGTGAAAGCCTGGATACTGATGCATCCACTATCGGTGGATTTGCCCATTGTTTCCTATCCTCAGGAGCAAAAAGAAAGGATGACAACAACTATTTAGGGATTTGAAATTTCCTATCAGGACTAACCCACCGTTCTTCAAACAGGGTATTTAGTTCCTTTGACACAGGAAAAGTAGCTGAGGATTATTATTTTTTTTAAAATCAAAATAAGATTCCTCACTCTCCTCTGTCACCTTACAGGGATATTTAGAACTTCTCTGATAGCTTCTATGAGAGCCTCTATTCCCTGCGACAGAGTACCCTCCCCCACCTCTGAGTCCACCTCACCCACCTCCATTTCTGACACCTCATCATCCGAGTCAGACTGCAGGATATGGGCCAAAGTGCATTTTTGCAGACAAATGGCAGGGGACAGAGACTCTGGTTTGGGTACTGGGTGTTTTCATAAACTCAGTCATAGATTGTCTTAAGTATTGCATCTTTTTCTCGGTCCAAGATAACTTAGTAGAGATTATGGAAGTCATTCCCTTAATGGAGACCAGCCATGCTGGTTCTGCCCCACTAGCCTGAGAAGGGACACTACATTGTGTACACACTAGTGAACACCCTGGAGAAGAGGAACACTGTGCCTTACATGAAACACACTCTTTGCCTGACATACTGTAATAGTGACAGCTCACACAGGAAAAGGTTAAATGCACAATTAACCCACAAAGAGCCCAGGGAGACACAGAGGGAGTATGGAACCAGCACACAGCACCCTTAACGCTAATGCCAAGTTTAGCCGGGTCGCAGACTAGGTACCTAGATTAGGGACTTAGGGGGCATTCCGACCTGGTCGCACACAGGGTATTTTTTGCACTGCTGTGAACAGGTAATTGCCGCCTACAGGGGAAGGGGTTAGAGCTGTGCGGGTGTGCGATCGGCTGTGCAGAGAGCTGCACAAGCAAAAAGTTTGTGCAGTCTCTGCACAGATCAAGACTTACTCACCCGCTGCGATGATCCTTCCTGGAGATGACGTCAGGATCCCTCCCTGCAAACGGCCGGGCACGCCTGCGTTTTCTTCGACACTCCCAGAAAACGGTGAGTTGACAGCCCCAGCCAGCCTCTTCCTGTCAATCTTCTTGCGTTCGTGGCTGTAAACTCTTTCTTCTTTCAATCGGTTGCTGCTCGGCGATGACCGTCGCCGGGCAACGACGCACCTGCGCATTGTGGCCTGCACGTATACGCAGTTCAGACCTGATCGCACCGCTGTGAAAAACAGCAGCATGCGCTCAGGTTGGAATGACCCCCTTAGTACACTAATAATCGCTCATCCCCGCTATGACCCCCTGGTACTGCTGAGGTAAACTGGAGTCTCTCTGGAGGAGCTGCGCATCCCTGTCAGTCAGCGTCTGTGTCAGCTGCAGAGGGAAAATGGTGCTGGTGAGCTGCTGGATCCTCTCATAGTGAAGCCCCGACCCTTCAATGGCACGCGGTTTTCCTGCTCTTTTTTATACTGGCTGTATGTGTCTAAGTGCATAAAATGGAGACAGACTCCTTTTATGGCTTTGTTGCCAGTCTGGGTACTGTGGGGGATCATTCCGAGTTGATCGCTCGCTAGCAGTTTTTAGCAGCTGTGCAAACGCTATGCCGCCGCCTACTGGGAGTGTATTTTAGCTTAGCAGAAGTGCGAACGAATGTTTCACAGAGCGGCTACAAAGTTTTTTTGTGCAGTTTCAGAGCAGCTCAAAACCTACTCAGCGCTTGCGATCACTTCAGACTGTTTAGTTCCTGTTTTGACATCACAAACCCGCCCAGCATCCGCCCAGCCACGCCTGCGTTTTTCCTGGCACGCCTGCGTTTTTCCTGGCACGCCTGCATTTTTCCAAACACTCCCTGATAACGATCAGTTGACATCCAGAAACGCCCACTTCATCTCAAACTCACTGCGGCCACCAGTGCGACTGAAATGCTTCGCTGGACCCTGTGCAAAACTACATTGTTCGTTGTACCCGTACAACACGCTTGCACATTGCGCTCCATATGCATGCGCAGAACTGCCATTTTTTAGCCTGATCACTGCGCTGCGAACAAATGCAGCTAGCGATCAACTAGGAATGACCCCCTGTGTCTGCTGTTTAGTGTCTGTGTTTTTACACAGCAGGAGACGCAGTCCACCACGTTTAGAAGCCATGCGTCTCCGTACCCCCATGCTGCCATAATGGCCGGCGACCCGCTAACCGGGACGCTGACTTAGTACTCACCACTCTTCTTTCTTCTGGCTCTGTTAGGGGTGGCGGGAATGTACGCTCGCCGTGGTGGGGCTTGCGAATAGTTCCCTCAGGAGCTAGTAACATGTTAGTGGGGAACGAGACCATTAACCCTGAGAGAGGTTGGGCCATTCCCCCCACCCACCTCCCTAAGTCCTGCGATGCAAGCAGGCTGGTGCCATCCAGTCCTGCCTCAAAACTACAAACACAGAAAATAAATTAAAACAACTCCTTAGGAGCATCCAGAGATGTGACCAGCTCCTCCGGGCACATTTTCTAAACTGAGTCTGATAGGAGGGGCATAGAGGGAGGGGCCAGAGCACACTATCAATTTCTTAAAGTGCCCATGGCTCCTACGTCTATACCCCATGGTACTAAATGGATTCCCAGTATCTCCTAGGATGTAAGAGAAAAGTTGAATCTGTGTCAGGATCCGTCAAATCTGAATCCATCAAAGGTAGAAAGTGGACACTGAATCAGGCGCCCATGGGCGGTAGCTGGAGTAACACTATGGTACGGCTAGACACTAGGTTGTTACCAGTGTACCAGTGACTGACTGGAACCTGACTCAAACAAACTAGAGATACTGGACCGGACTGGATTTGGAGACTTGAACTGAACTGGAACCAGACTTGAACTGCTGATTATCTTTGATTATCTTCCTCTCCTATCTGCTCCTGAATATGCAGCGCTACTAGCATAACAGCAGAGGCCACACCCCCACATCAGCAGAGCTGGCCAGCAGCCCATCAGACGACCATTTGCATCATGGCAATGGCGCAGGGACCCCCATCCCCGGCGTGGTCATTTGGAAGGATAGCTCGGTGCAGGACAAGCATCAGCAAGTGGTGGTAGGAGGAGGTGGGTGGGTAAGTCTGTGCTCACTATCCAGTTCATTCAGGTGGGTACAGCCGCCGGGGACCACAGCGGCCAACATGAGGTCTGCTGCTGTTACATGAGTGTGTGGAGGCAAAGCATAAACTGGTGGAGGGAGGTGTAGGGGCACTGGTGTCAAACTGGGCTCAGTTGGACAGTAACATGCTGGTTCTAGGTGGGAATTGGGGTGATGGTAACCTGGTCCCAGGATCAATTGCTGTGAAGGAAAGTAATGTGTAAGTAGCAGAGGGAATGCAGAGGTGTTGGGGCTCCGGGGGGGGGGGGGGGGGGGGGCGGGGGGGGGGGGCGGCACTCACTAGGCTATGCTGGAGAGTGATGTGCTGGTTATATGTAGGTGTTGGGGTGCTAGGTGACCCTGTGCAGAAATGTGAAAGTACGTGGAGACATCGAATAAACTGGTGATGTTTGTTGCTGGGCCCCTGGGGACACAGTAGACACAAATGGACACTATATACTGGTAATAGGTGAGAGATGGATTACTAGGGGCCCCTGAACCACTGGGCTGTGTAGCATGTAAATGTGTGTCCAGACATGGAATATACTAGTTATTTGGAGGTACTAGGCTTTGTTGGACAGTATATGCTTGTCATACAAGGAGCTGTGATGCTAGGGGCTGGGCAGTTGATGCTGGGGTTGTAAATACAGTATAGCAGTGTTGCGTGGTCATATTTTGGGGGTGGAGGGCATCATGAATGTACAGTAAGAAAGGTTGTGTAGGGACATTGGCTTTAATCTGACTGGTTGCATTGTGGTACAGGTCTATACTGGATGGCAATACGAATCATCATGTGTCCATATTGTTTCTGTACCCTAATAATCCAGCACCCCACTGTTACTGTATATGTCAAAGGTTAACCAAATTATGCGATGCCCTGGGTTCCGTATTTAGTGGTGAATGTCTAATTTGCGGGGCCCAGCAGGTTGTGTTTATATGGGTCCCTCTCTTTTTTTCAGAGTGGGGAACATTTTGTGCACTCCCACAGTAGTGATCACAGTACATCTCCTAGTAGATGTGTATTGAACCTCTCTGCTTCCAAATGGGGAACACAATTGTAACTTGTGGCTTACCTTAACTGTTTGTTTACAGTAACTGTGAAATCCAGGCGAGCACACATGTAATAATTACTGTAACACGTGTAATCAAGTTGGTGAAAGTGTTGTTTCATCATGAAACATGTTTGTCTCTCTCTCTCTCCCCTTTATTGTCATCCCCCTCTGGTTTCCTTCTCTCTCTGAAACTGTAACACAAACCAATCACAACAGGAGGGATGTTCACTGCCAACTCCCCCTAAAATAAAAGAATTGATCTGCCCCTGCTGGCACTGCTGTTTAAGGACTACTCTGCTCATCTCCAGACTCTTCCGCCTGCAGCAGCTCTCCCAGCAGCAGTGCGGCTATCGGGAGAGCTGCTGCTTGTGGCGGAGGCTGGTGATAAGCAAAATTGGTCTCCACACTGCCCAAGAGGAATCTCCCTAATCGGACCCCACTGCATAGTGGAGGTAGGACCTGCGCTGCTGCCTCCTCGTAGACTTTTGAGGGAAGAAGGCACAAACACAGCATGCACAGCAGGGAGGTGGTGATGACAGGATATAGTGCTATGGATTGTTTGAAGAAGGGGGACCCCAAATCTGTGTTTTTCTTAAGGCCACATGAGGTCTAAATGAGTGAGCTTAACAGGTTTACTAAAGACAGAGATAAATGGTTGAAGTCTGTGTACAATTACTGTGGCTGAAGCTGAGTGGCGCGCAGTAGAAAGCAGACAATGCGACGAGAAACTCAGCAACGCAGGATTCTGATAACCTGGAACTGAAGCGTTACTCAGGAGCCAGGGATAACAACAACTTGTAGCAAGCAAGAGCTAGGAGGTCAGGATGCAACTTGCTAGGAGTCAGAATTACATGCTCTGGCACAGGACAAAAAGGCAGACAAGGCTTAAATTGGGATTGCAGGTTTCTGATTGGTTGCTATTATCAGCTGAGGCAAGGAGCATCA
The DNA here is from genome assembly GCF_028390025.1 of Pseudophryne corroboree. Classification (NCBI taxonomy): domain Eukaryota; kingdom Metazoa; phylum Chordata; class Amphibia; order Anura; family Myobatrachidae; genus Pseudophryne; species Pseudophryne corroboree. Next base: position 100,876,481 of record NC_086447.1, on the reverse strand, counting down.
GCTGACATGCTCCAACTTGGTGACGTCCATGCAACAGTTCACAAGGAAAGACAAACAGAAAATCCTGTTACACGCAAAAACAGCAATATAAAAAATACAATAATAGACATACAAAAATGAACAATAGATCCAGCAATATCTTTTATTTACATTGTTGCTTACTCCATGATCCATTGTTCATTTTTGTATTTCTATTATTAGATTTTTTTATATTGTTGTATATGGATAGTTATAAATAGTGACGGCCTGATTAAGTGGGGGAGTAAATGATTACTTCAAGGGTGTAACCATATGTCGTGATTTCAAGTTGGGATTGTACGAAGACATCAGTGATGGGCAACTGGCAGCCCTAGTGCCGCATGCAGCCCTACAAGTCTTCAGTCAGAGCCTGTTGACCTTCCTGTAAAGCTGTTCTATTTGTTTGTTAGAACTTGTAAACTTATTGAAATGCCAGGTGATATGTTATTACAGACAGGTGTCTCGTTAATATTTAATGTTAACTTATTACTCCGATTAAGAGCAAAGTGAGGTGCTTCTGAAGGGTAGGAGGTTGCCAATGCGATCCCTGTTGTGTTTCAGGTTGCTTAATGTCTATCACTGCTTTACATTATAAGAAGTGAAAAGTGTAGCGTTGTAAAAACTTAAACATAAAAATTTAAACAGCCTTGAATGTTTTTATCGACTTCATTCCAAATAATTTCTAAGCAGTTGTTAAAGGGAAAATATACTATTTACAGGTAGGATATATTGTTTCATAATGTTCTATAGTGGAGATAAGTCAGTCTTATGTCTCAGTACAATATGCATTTGCAGTATAAATATGAATCGAAGCTGCCATACTGTTTGCTTGGCAAAAGAAGAAATACATTTCAGGCCCAGATACCTATGGAATAGTGACGCCAAGTGGCTTATTATTATCATCGAAAATAGCAGAATCAACTCATTTTTTTTTTTACGACATTTTAACCCCTTGTCTGGCATGGTTGTGTGAGATGCAATCAGAGCCAGGTGTACTTTACCTGGCTTGGTTGCATCACATCTGATGCTTTTCTGGGAGGGGATCAAGGGGGACTCCAAGGGGAGATTTGTCACCAGTGGAGGAACATGTTTTTTTTTACTACTACGGGGTGTATGTGTGGGGGATGTCCAATTATAAGTATTTATACATATATAGACCACTAGGGGTTTTATTGCCAATTGGAGGGTGGGGAGTTATTTTATAATGGGGGTCTATGGTGCAAAACACCCCCCAGGGTATTTTTTTTTTTTAAATAAAATATTTGTAGATATAATTAAAAATGCTTTTTAAACCTTAATAAGTAATTTAAAAAAAAAACAATTTCTGAGTGGTTTTGTTGGGAAAAAACATCAGTTAAGTGGCTAAAAGAAACATCTCCTGGATAATGGAATGTCCTGGATCCAAACATCTATTTTTAATGTCCCATTACGCCATTAAGTAGCCGTATTTTGACACTTTAAAGAAAAGTCATTGAAGTCAAAGCTGATGATATATTTTAATGTTGATTCTAAATAATGAAAAGAAGTAGAGAAATTAGTTAAAATAAATGCCAGCTTATAACAAACAAAGTTTATTAGTTAACTTCAAGGAAATAAAGACAATTTTGTTATACTTTTTGTTTTGTTTTTTTCTTTCATTTACAAGAAACAATAATAGCTTCAAAACTTAATATATACTGATTGCTGTCATTTTAAAAACAGTGTAAAAACCTTATTCTCTGCTACTACAGTACATAATGTCCATTCAATTTTTTTTCCAGTGTCGGATGTTGTCAATGATTTGCTGTGCACTAACTTTTCCATCTTCTAGCTGTTTCTCGATAAAACTTTGCAGTTCTTCCCATTTCTTAGATCCTTTGTCAACACCGTCAAGTACCATTGAGCGTGCAATTTCCATCCTCTTAGCTATGATGTCACTTCTTACCTGGGGAATTTCATCAAAGGAGTCCCAGTTGAAGGGATGTGGGACTTCAACTTTAAGTTCTCCCTTTTGTGTTGATATATATGTCTTCATTTCTTCACTGGCAGAATTTTGAAAATTTTGCAACATTTGAGTGATGAATTCTACGAGCGAGTTGTACTTTTCGATGACCAGATCAATCAGATTGTTGGCTTCAATGAAGAACTTCTCATAAGAATTGAGAAGCTGTACGTAGGCTTCGTGTAGTTTTGTATTAATAAGCTGTGAATGTTCCAAAGCAGCTGTTTTGGCGGCATTTGACCAGTCACTAACTTTTTCATCTATTTTCAAAGAGATCTTCCTTACTTGCTCAAGTCCACGACCTTCTACATTGGTCGCTAGAACCTTGGCTTGCTCATAATACCCCTTTAAAAGTTTCTTCAAATTGTCTGCATGCTCTGAGATATTTATTCCATATTTTGCAGGCAGTTCCTTCAACGCATTGATGATGACCTGGAACAGTTCAAGTACTTTCTCTTCAATTTCATAATATTTCACGGACCATCCAACAACATTCGGGTCTAAATATTCTTCCCGTAAGGCTTTGGCATAAATGAGTAACTGCTTTAATTTCTCAGAAAGTTCTTCATATACGGTCCGGTAAAGTTTAAGCAGCTGGTCGGCGCTCTTTTCAATCCTGGCAGCATTATCACTAAGATATTGGACATACTTGGAGTTTACAGCATCACTATACATTTGCTGAGCTTGAGCTTTCATATCCTGATAGTTTCTCGACTTCAAAGCTTCAGTCAGTTTTTCCATTTTCAGTGAGGCCTCTCGGGTCAGGGTCTTCAGCTGCTGGAGATATTTTTCCAGGCTTAGGTTTTGGATATCAATAAACAACTTGTTGACAATCTGCTGGATTTCTTTCAAAATATCTTTGATGGCCAGGATTACTTGTCTGCCTTCAATGTTTGTGTTTGTACCAGGGATGTTGAAGTTAGCATTATTCAAGGACTGAATGACGGAATCAAGAAGTTGTTGGATCTGCTTCATATTTTCATCAATAATGTATGTTGTCGACTTCATGAACATGGCAAACAGCTCCTCACCTGTGTAACTCCTCTGTTGGCTTGGCAACTGAAAGCGTGTGCTCTTCAGAAACGTAATAGCTGCATCAATCACATCTCTCACTGCATTGTGGTAGCCTCTTATTACAGTAATGAATTTGTCATAAACCTTGGCTCCCATCTCTCCGTCACTCAGGAGAAAGGACATATCTGCGGGTTCCTGGTACCACTGTTGCGCTTTATTGAAGGCGTCTGCATAGTTTCTGCTGGCACCTCTGGCTGCCGACTGCAGCTGATATTTCATCTGGTCAATCTGATTGGAAGCAGATCTGTATGTTGATGAAACCCTGCTATGTAAAAGTTCTTTCATCTTTAGGTTGGCCTCTTTCATGTCCATTCCTAAGTGCTCCCGGTGGTATTTGTTGACGCAGTTGTAGATGGAGTCTGACATCTTCGGTAATCTTTCCTTCAAACCATTGAGAACATCCTGGGCAGCGTCTTCGCGCCAGTTAAGTTTGTTCTGAAGTCTTTCTGCCATTTTGAGTGATATTTCGTTTTTCAGAATCAATGTGTCCTTCCCAGGTGATGCCTGGAGGAAAGATAAAGAACGTTATTAGCACTAAGTACGAAATTTATTTATCCTGCAGCTAAAATTGCCATAGGAATAGACTCTCATCTAAAGATACCTTTGCATTATGTCCATGACTTTTTAACAGAGATCTATGTAATGCCGAAATATTGCATTGGTTTTAAAACATGTCTATGACTAAGCTACTGTATATTATAATATAAAACATGTTAGTAAATACAAGGATGCTCTTTATCATGGCCTATTCATAGTGGAAGAATTATATTTACTGAAATGTTTGCAAAACTGAGTAAATTGTTATTCTTTATTTTTTATTAATAGGGGGTGGCCTTGGACTGCACATCCTAATTTGAAAGGTGCAACCATGCTAAGACTTGTAGTTCCACACAGAAAAAAAGAGAAAATGGAGGTGTACATTTTAAGTATTATGCATTGCTGATCTGAATAATTATAATTAACTCGGCAATATAAGAGTGCTTAGCATTATTTCGGCCAAAAATATAGGCCCACCAACCGCAACCAGGTGACCTCATCTGGTAGGTCCCTAACACTGAGGTTCAAGTCCAGGGCATGGGATCCCCTCCAGGCCAGCACAAGCCAACCGTCCCAAGGCATCACATTAGTGAGATGTTTAAGTGTTACGTAAGTAGCAGTAGCAGCGGCTACAGTATGTGTTGAGAGTGTTACTGAGGTGAGTGGTAATAATTAGCGTGTTAAAAGTGTCACGTTGGTAAAAAAAAAAACTATTTAGATGCTTAGAAAGTTTTAGATAAAATGTTACAATATACAATAATTTTATTTTCCGCAAGACCTCATAAGAGGCACAAGAGATGATATAACATCACATGGTGCATGGCACTAATAAATAACGGCATTATAACCCCGGCATTCTGAGTTGTTGAGTAATATGGGCTGCTGGCCATCCCTTAACATTATGACTGATAGCATGAAGCAGTCTATATGTATTTAGAACGGGGAATATTATGTGAATTACCCTCAATATAATAATCAAAGTGATCTGTCCCGTTTGTGTTGTGCACTCCCCCAACGTCTCCCATGGTAGTAATGGAAATGGAACAGATCAACAGGAAAGGAAAGAAGGAATATTGCACAGACAATGAAGCAAGTATAGCGGGGAAGGGGCGGAGAGTGGTTAACCCATAACAACACATGTAGCCTATAGATTGCCTTTGGAAACAAACAGTTCCTTAATAAAAGAATGGGTTATTATGACTTCATCTCTGTTCTACTATACTGGGACATCCAAAAAATTTCATGAAATACTCACAAGAGAGCGACTGTATACTTTCATTTTGATAGTCTTGGCATCTTTTTCAACCACAAGGCCGAGCATTCCAGTAGATGGGGATGATATAGATGAGGAAATCCCATTGCTGTCATGTTTACATGATATCTGGACATCCGTGAATGTTGGGCTTATAATTCCTAATTCTAATTTGTGGTTCGCCATCCTAACAAACGTGAACAAGACATTTAGAAGCCATATTTTTCAAACAAACGTTGATTTGTATGATAAAAATAGTATTGACATATAAACAGAAATGGGTTTGTGACAGGTGTACTTCATTTATGTGATTTATATTATTAGTTTTATATACAGAAGTAGCCACACTCATTGTGGCTGCACATGGTTGGGATTAGGTTGCCGCGTTTCACGTACACCTATGTGCGTGCGTATATTCACACCCGCGATGCATACACATTGCATTTCCTAGTTGTGGGGCGAATAGGAACTGCCAGGCACAGCTAGTCGTTGCTGCAATGCGTATTCAAATGCGGCAACAATGAACTTGGCTACATCTCTATATAGATCTTCAGACAATACAACAATACAAACAATACATTTTGTCAAGTCGCTCCGAATGCCGCCCCTATAGTATGTATAATATTTCCCCCACAGATGTGCGAGGTAAATTGGAGGGCACCGGAGCACAGTTGCTTATTTACACTATAGAGTAACGGCTTTTGGGACTATATAGATATATATATAGCTACATACACATATGTATAATATATACATATAATATATATATATATATAATTTTATGTAATATCAAATAGGAAATGGATGTTGTTACCTCAGTCCAGTAAATGTAGCTTCATGCTTCCAATTTGCGCTCAGGTCGACATGTGAAAGACTACCCTGCCCTAATACAATCAGATCTCTTCCATTTAATAAGCTGCCGACTGAAGCTGCAAATATAATACAAAAAAATAACAGTTCAGTTAAAAATCAAATATTACCAATAAGGATGTTCCTAGATCTTATGTTGTTTCAAATCTCTGTCACCAACAAGACATTTTGTTATTTATAAACTTTGAGCAATATTAAGATAGTTTACAAATTCAACTGAAGATAATTTACAAATTCAAGTAATACATCTGAATTAAAAACATTGAGGTTCTATGATTACTTTTATTACATCTATTCTCTCCAATCATATGTCAACTTTTTGTCTGCTCATTAACTGTGGTTCCATAAAAATGTGGTAGCAGTTTTATTTCATACAAAAATCAACTGTTTCTACAAAGTAAAAAAAGGAGAGACTCACCATCCAGGTCAAACTCCAGAAATCGAAGTGTGGAACTGCTGGTGGCATCTACAGAGCCAACGAAAGCATCTGGATTGTTTGCCAGCTTGTTTGTCCATGTCAGATTGTAGATTGGAGTAGTAAACTTGACAGATCCAGATAAAGAGCCAAATGCTGGGATGTAAATTCCTGCCGGCAGTCTCAGTTTAACCGGTGGGAACACAACACTCTGTGGTGGGATTTCAATTGTTGGTAGGTCAATGTCGGCTATCTTGTTGAACAAGCTGTTTAAATCAAAGTTATAGAAGCTTTTGGGAAGAGTGTATTTGGACATGGTTACTTGATATTGTGGTATAGACAGCTCAATGAAGGGTATGCTAGAATCTCTTTCTGCAGTGTATAACAGATTGATGTAGGTAGCAGGAAACTTAACTTCTGGTAGTGATAACGGAAGATGCATTGCGTTTGACAATGTCATTCCTGGAAATGTCATGGTGTAACCATCTCCAAGGCTTTCAGATGGAAAAGGGTAGAAAAACCCATTGTTATTTTTTGTGTAAATTACTGTTGTCGATGCATTTAGATACTGTTTTTGATCAGCGCGTGTTGTCACATCAAATTTCAAGATATCCCACAAGCTTTTTTCATAGACTGGAAGGATAATTGATTTCAGGAAATCCACGTTGCCTTGCACTGATCCACCGAAATCCAGTTTTGCATCTGTTTGGTCATTGGATAGCTGAATGTTATGAGCCAAGATAAGGGACTCTATTACACCATTCCCTTTCATGCTAAATTCTTGTTTTTCACCCTTAACATTTAGTGAAATGTCTTGGTTTAGTGATTCAATAAAGAAATTAGGTTGGTTAACCTGAACTTTAAGATCTGCCAGCAGACTCCAAAGTGCCAGTTCTAGCGTTGCTTTACCACTTTGCTGTCCTCTTGATGTAAAAAATGGTCCAAATATTAAATTATTTTCTCCCTTATGTTCCCAAACTGTGTATATGCGACTGGTAGATGTTTCAATAGCAAGATTCTCTGTGAAGTCCACGGTTCCCAAGCCCTCTGCTCCAGAGTTGGACACAAGCTTGACGGATGACCTAAGGTTATTGGAATTCATGTAAGTATTTGCATCACTGGTAAACCTTGCATAAAATGGCTGACGTGTCAAAAGGGTTCCCCTTAGATCTCCAATAGTTCTTGTCTCTAGTGAAAAGTAGGATGTAAGGCCTTCAAGATTCAGTGTGTGGTCCAGTTGTCCTTTAGCTGTATTACCATAAGGTACAATTAAATCATAAGACAGGGTCATTTTTGAAGTAACTGTAGGCTTTGTCTTTGTGTTCCCAGTCAGTTCTTGCTTGAATGTACTTTTCAAAATCTGGGTATCCATTTTGGCGTTTGTGATAACCGATGCTTCCACATTTTTCTTTCCAAATGATATAGAACTTTCATGTTTTCCTTCACCGAATGCAGTTTTCAGAGCCAGCGCAGTAGCTAGTTTTAGCCCTCTCTTTCTAGTAAGCCCAGTTGTGCCATCAATGTTGAATGCAAGAGCATCTAAGACAGAGGTGGAGGCTACACTTACCCTCGCAGAGATATCAGACTGATTGTATATTCCAGCACTTGTTGTGAGTGAAATTACATTTGACTTAAAGAAGAAATCATAAGTGAGGTTTCCCATTGCTGGAATGAAAATACTGCTCTGCCCACTTGGCAGTTTAATCCTGGGAAGAGAAAGCCTGCGTAAGCTGTTGGGAACATGTAATACTGGTAGTTCTGGAGAAGGTAGCACTAATTTGTAACTTGGGATAGAGAACCCAATAACTGGTACTACAAAGCTTGGTGTGCTTATTTCTTTAGGAACTATATAGCCGAAGGCTGGAAGTTCAGCAGAGAAAGAAGATACTTCAATATTCACAAATGGTATCTTATAACCAGGGATCCTAAATGTTCTTGGAATTTTGTTAACTTGATTGTCCACTCTGTACTTATCAATCTTTACTTTGGCTTGGTTATAGGAGTCCATCAAGACGTTCAATGTTTTGTCTCTCCCAACTTCAAATTTCTGGTTAAGGGTCTTCATATTTGTATTTATTGAATCAAAGAGTTTCTCTAGTGGTAAAGGAATGGCATGCATGTCTTTATTCTTCTGATATTGAAGTTTTATGTTCAGATCAATATTCTGTCTGGTTGTTGTCAGCAAATTCTTCAAGCCGCTTCGTTCCCAAAGAGAAAATTCCCGAACCTGTGGCGTTTTCATTGATGTGTATGGGATCTGGATTTCTGGGATGGAAACTGGGATTGTTAAGAAGTCAAGGTTAGCCTCCCCATTCATTGCCAGACCAGCAGCAATATTTTCTTCATTATTGGTCAGTGAAATAGTGTGAGACACTTTGTATTGGTTGAACCGTCCATTAGCTTTCCATAACACTTGCTGGATATTGGGGTCGAGTATAAAGTCATAGTTGTTTAAGAATTCAATCTTGCCAGTTAATTCCATGGGGAAACTAATTTTTAGATTCCCATTGTTAGCAGTGACCAGTTTTATTTCAAATGGTCTTGTTAAAAACTCAAAGTTGTTGTTTATGGTTCCAGTGGCTCGTCCTAATAATTCTGTGTTATGAGTGGCTTGAAGTGCTATCTTCATATCATTAACCTGGATACTTCCTTTAACGGTAGCAATACTGTTACCAATGCTAGGTGACTCAGCTTTTGAAATAGCTTCAATAGTTAAAGAATTTAGGAATACTGAATTATATTTCAGGCTTTGATCCAGTTTTAGATATTTATCAATTATTTTGTTGGTTCCTGAAACTTCAATGCTGCCACCTCTTAAGTTGAACTTGAGGTCTGCTTGGTGGGTGCCATCATGTGAAAAAAGTGGACAGGCCCAATTCCAGTTCCCTTTACCAGAAGAAGTGACTGAAATGCGTCCAATGTCCACTGTTGTGTCAATATCATTTTGGAGGTCAAGCTGACTTGAAAAATCAAATTGTGGAATATTCAACCTGTGAGAATATTTGGTATTCACATCAGCAGTGATTCTTTTCTCTACTTTCAAGATAATGGAGTTTTCTAAATCAGCTGAGTTCTTCTCGGTTTTGAAGTTAACCTTGGTTTGGACTTGCGTCTGAATGTGACTTGATGTGAAAGCAACTTCACTAAAGTGATCTAATTTAACATGTTTGTTAGATAACAACACAGTTTCTTTAAGAACTAACTGCTCCATCAAGGGTGCAGAAATCCGACTGTCAGCTCTGAATGTAAAAGCCAAAGCCTCCACCATTGATGTTGCTTCTGCTGTCAGGGAAGCAACCATTTCTGGTGTTTTTGCAGAAACAGTGACATTATTAACCTCACTTGAAGTTAACATTGTAAAAAATGGAGATGTTACTTTGAATGAACTGGAAAACTTGCCAAATGTTGGAATAGAAACAGTATGAGGAATTTTTGGGAGCTGAAATTCTGGTATCTGTATATCAGGAAATTGGAAATTTTCCAAGTTTAGTTTTGGGATTTTATACTCTGGTAGCTGCATATTAGGTAGAGAGATTTCTGGAATGGTAAATTCAGGAAGCCCCATGTCGCTCATCTGTAGATCTCTCAATAATACATCTGAAGATGGCCACTTGTAGTCACTTGAAATAATTTGATCAATTATTCTTACAATTTTCAGTTTGATATCATTCAAATCAATTGTGTATGATGGTACTCTGTAGATGTTCAACAGAGTGAATTCAGGTGTGACAAACCTTGTTGGAATTTCAATATTTTTCAGCTTCCTAAAGTTGATTTCCACAGATTGGACCCACAAATCAGTGAATGGTACATTAAAGGATGGTGTTCTGAATGTTGCATCTCTGAGAGTCCGGAGGCTTACTTCGAATGCAGGAATACTAATATAGCCCAATTTAATCTCCGGCACAACAAATCCTTCTTCTACAAAGACTTTTACCTTTTCAGCCCACTCCTGAATATTGTTTTCTTCTGCAAATCTGGTAATCTTGCCAGCCAGGAAGCTCCACTGATCTGTTATGAACATCACTAACCTACTGTAAGCCTGGCTAACCTGTTTTAGATATCTCTGGAATTCCTCTTTAATGTTCATGGAGTATATTCTGTCTCTGACATCTTCAAGATGTTCAATTGTCCTTTTCTTCCATTCAATTAACACCGTTGAGGACATGATATCCTCATACCATTGCATGATTGCAGCAATCCTAGTGTCTCTTACTTGTTGAAGATACTCAGCAGCCACCGATCTGATGTTATTCAGATATTGTCTTAAGGCTTCTGCCTTTTGTGGCAGCTCCAGTGCCCTTAGCTTTTTATTTATTTCTTCAGTCATCTCTCTTATCCAGTTGTTGAAGTCATCCACAAACTTTTCATAATTAAAAGACCTCATTTTCTTTACTATCATATCGAGATAATAATTAACGTCATCGATAAGCTTCTGAAAGTCATAGTCTCTCACTTGCTTGACTTTGGCATCAACAAAAGCAAGTACTTTTTTGTAATGCAGCTTGATATCAATGTCACTCAGCATATTTATTACAGTTTCAATTGTCTCCCTGACCCTCTGGTGGTTAAGAAACTCAGCAAACTTTTCTATGAGGACTTCAATTTTTTTGTCAATGTCATATGTTGCCACAATGTCTTGGAGTTTGTCAATGACTGCATTTATTTTCTCACTCACTTCCAATTCCTCCAGTTGGGTCAGAATAAGGTTTTTAACTTGCTCTATAATAAATCTGATGTTCTCAAAGGGCAAAGCATTTTTTATCATATCTCTGTACTTCGATATCTCAATGGATTGCAGTAGTTCTTTAACATTTTGAGTGATTTGGTCAATATCAATTCTCTGGATATAATTCTGTATTTCTTGTAATAATCTCTTTAGGTTAGCTTTAATTTGGTACAAGTCATCAACATTTTGAATCCAAGCAGACAAACTTTGTCCCAATTCATTAACGTTGATTTTCTCAATTAAGATTTGTATGTTCTGGATCATTTCAAGAGTTTTTTCTCGCACTCTGTATTCCTTGTCTAGGGCTTTCAGTTTTTCAATACATATTTGAATTAACTTCTCAGCGGACTTCATAAGCTGATCAAGGTCAAAATTCTCTCTGGCATATCTGTTCACTTCGTTCAAGTAATTCTGCAAATTCAGTTCCACCCATCTGAAATTATTTTCAATTGCTGCTTGAAGTTCCTCAGCTGTGATTTTAAATTCTTTGGATAAGGAAATCATTCTTTCCCTTGCTACACTAACTTTGCTTTCTATGTCCAAATTGTTAACATAGTCATTTACTTTTTGGCTGGCTGTGTCCAAAGCCCTCTTGTACCTTTCTACATATTGGTCAATATTTATGTCTTTTAATGAATTCTGAAGAGCTTGCAGGGTGGTAAGTAAAGCCGTTCTTATTTTCTCAAAATACAAAGACATGTTCTCAATGAAAGGTAGGCTAATGACGTGCATGTCTTTATTCTTGTCATACTTTATGTATCCAGAAATGCCAAATTCTTGAGGACTGTTAACACTGTCTCTTAGGTTTAGAGAGTCGATTGGATTAAATCTGACGAATGGCAGATGGACCTCTCTGTCCAATATGGAGAGGTCTGCTAGTGTTTGCCCACTAACCTCAACTCCAATGCTATCGGCATTATTATAGGCACTAATATCTTGATTGTATGTGTTTTGGTTCAGACGACTCTTCAGCTTCCATGAACTTAGCTGCTCTGCAGGTGTGAACAGGACAGTAATCTTGTAGTCTACTAGAGTTTCATGCACCTTGCCTTTTCCAAAGGAGTGGCTAGTGGATCCTCTGTAATCATGAACCAAATTAAAGGCTAGGGGCTCTGCTTTTAAGATGAACTTGCTGTAAAGCTGTCCGGTCTGCTCTCCAAAAATCATAAGTCTTCCATCGCCATTGGTCTGAGAGTCAATTGTGATTGTGAATGGCTCTACCACAGAGCGAATCCTGTTAGTGAAACGCATAGACTTTGATTCAGAGTTTGTGTTGCTGGTAAGTGAGGCAGAGAAGCCAGCAATGTCCACAGCGAATCTATGAGTGTGGGCAGTTCCTTGAATATTTGCCACTGTGTCTGTGTTCAGGTTGGCTTCCATTTTACCGATGGTGAAGCCATAGGAATGCTTTATTTCATCTTTGTTGAATGCACCTCTTACATTGCCATTGAAATTCATTTTAAAGGCTTCTAGCTGCACTTGACCTCTGTTGGTTAACTCAAGTGCACCATATTGCAGTTCATTATTCAAAAGAGCGGTCATCGTATAAGGTTGCATTTGGAAGTCAAACCTATGCTTGTGGAATCTGTCAGGGCTAAAGGAGTTTTCAAATTTAGAGGTAAGTTGTAAATTGTATCCAGCAATGCTTAGATCATTGCTGATCTCCAGTTTTATCTTATCAAAGGAACCCATTAAGTTGTTAGTGAACTTCAGTCCTTCGGGATTAACCTTAAAGCTCAATAAGTGTGTGCTGTCCATGCTGTAAAGAGCAACATGGTGCACGCTACTCAAATAAAGTTCACTTAGGGAAGCCCTTCCATCAACAGATATCTTTGCATTATGCTCTCGGCATCGGGTATTCGCCGTCATTTTCATTGCCGCTCCAGATAACCCAATGGCAGCATTCAACTCACTCTCAAGCACAAAAGGACTGTAGTTGACACTGGTAGTTGCACTGGTGGTTAGGCCATCCATGTTGATTTTCAGGGTGCCCTTGTGTGCGCTTCTGCTCCCCTGGTTATTGAAAGTGATATCTGAATTCAGTTCAAGACCAACATTGTTGAGAGAACCAGTCAGAAGGGTGTAGAACCTGTTGCGCTTGTAGGTAGCCTGATACTCTGAGCGTACTGCAGCCCTTGCGCTTGACAGCATGACCTCAAATTTATTCAGTCCAACTAAGTTGTTGTAATTTCCATTAGTGTCACACTTTAGAGACAACTCTCCATTCCTATGATCTAAGGTCATGGCATTAATGAGTGCTCCATCTTGAAAGTCAGTAGTTGATGTTATTGTGGTTGCCTCTGTTAGAAACATTCCCGACATTTTGTTTGTTGCTTTCAAGAAAGATGAATCAAACTTATAGTTGGATTCTAATTTTTTCTGGCCGGTTTCAGTGTTGAATGTGCCCACTAGCAGTAAGTCTTGGTTTGCAAAGAATGATGCCAAAGTAAACCGATCATTGCCCTCTCCCTCTACTGTCAAAATGTTATTATTAATTGATGACCGGACGGAGGCCGCTCCAGATAATTCAAGTCCCAGGATACTCCTGGCCTGGTATGAACCGGAGCCTTTATACCACTGGCTACTTTTGAAGTTGTACAATTCATTGATTCTCATGCTTGCATCGAGTAGAGTGTGATGTAATGATTTCTCTATGGAGACGGTTAATGTGTTCATCGGATCATAGGACGACATTGCAGAACCTGTCATAGTAAAAATAAATGAGTAAATATATATTAAGTTCAAGTGCCATTTTTCAGTTCAAATGGATTTGTCAATTTCAATACTGTATTTGGATGGAACGGCAAATAAATATGTGCTGTGTAATAACACTGGTATTGACATACAGAAATGTGTTGCACAGTGGTTGTAAGGACTATATTCATGAAAGTGCAGCTTAATGAGTTATTCACTTGGAACCTGTGACATCACAGAGGCAGTGAAATCGTTGAGGCAGTAACATTGCTGAGACAGTGAAGTCACTGAGGCAGTTACACCTCTGAGACAATAAAATCACTGAAGCAGTAACATCACTGAGACAGTGGAATCAATGAGGCAGTAACATCACTGAGACAATAAAATCATTGAAGCAGTAACATCACTGAGACAGTGAAGTCAATGAGGCAGGAACATCACTGCAACAGCGGAGTCACTGAGGCAGTAACATCCCTGGGGCAGCGGAGTCACCGGGGCAGTAACATCACTGAGACAGTGGAGTCAGTGAGGCAGTAACATCACTGGGGAAGTGGATCAGTGGGGCGTAACATCACCAAGGCAGTGAAATCATTGAGGCAGTAACATCGCTGAGATGGCAGCATCAATGGGGCAGCGGAGTCACTGAGACAGTAACATCATTGAAGCAGTAACATCGTTGAGACAATGGAGTCAATAGGGCAGTAACATCACTGTAGCAGTGGAGTCACTGAGGCAGTAACATCACTGAGACAGTAGAGTCAGCGAGGCAGTAACATCACTGAGGCAGCGGAGTCAGTGAGGCACCAACATCACTAAGACAGTGGAGTCACTGAGGCAATAACATAACTGAGACAGTAACAACAATGAGACAGTAACATCACTAAGACAGTAACATCACTGTGATAGTGGACACAATAAGACAGTAACATTGCTGCAGCAGCGGAGTCACTGAGGCAGTAACATTACTGAGACAGTGGAGTCCATGAGGAAGCAACATCACTGGGAAAGCAGAGTCACTGAGACAGTGAAGTCAGAGAGGCAGTAATATCACTGTGGCAGTGGAATCACTGAGGCAGGGCCATTATTGGGACAGTGGCATCACTGAGGCAATAACATCTATGAGGCTGTTTAAAATCACAGTAGCAATTCAAAAATATTTATAACTCACAAATGAATGTAAACAGAAGTATGAAATAAGTATGAATTATGGTGCGTACACACTGGCCGATATATCGTCCGTTCTCTTGAACGGCCGATATATCGCGGGTCCAACGGCCAGTGTGTACGAGCAATATGTCTGTGAACTCCGCTGTTCACAGACATATCGCGTAATCCCTGCTGCACAGCCGACGGCCAATATATCGTTAGATATATTGGCACGTCAGTATGTGTGTACGGGCGGTCTACACAAGCTGCAGCAGCCAGAGGTGACTGACAGCTGAACTGGGTGGGCGCATGTAAATGACATCAGTCAGTCCCCGACGGATCGGACAGTGGCCCTCATTCCGACCCGATCGCACGCTGCACTTCATCGCAGCGGTGCGATCGGATCTGGAATGTGCACGCGCGTCGTTGCACGGCGACGGCAACGACGCTGACAGCGGAGAAAGCGGTCGCAGCCGCGACCGCAAGAAGATTGACTGCCGGAAGGCGTTCTGGAGCTTCAACTGACCGTTGGAGGCCGTTTTCGGGGAGTGGTAAGAAAAACGCAGGCGTGTCCAGGTGAACGGAGGGCGGATGTCTGAAGTCAAAGCTGAGCCCATCATCGCTGGATCTGTCGCACAGGGTAAGTATATCCAGGGCTGGTCTTGATTTGTGAGAAACTTTTTTAGCATAGCAGGGCTGCACAAGCGATCGCAGCCCTGCTATGCTAAAATACACTCCCCCATAGGCGGAGATTATTTGATCGCACCAGCAGGAAAAAGTTGCTGGCTGCGATCAACTCGGAATGAGGGCCAGTGTGTATGAAAGGCACCATGCCCAAACCAGCTTTAGATATATCTGCAGACTAATCGATCATATATCTGTAGGTGTGTACCCAGCTTAAGTGGGCTTTAAAATGGACTTCGGAAATAGTTATTTCACGATGATTTTTGCTTTAAGCAAATGTATTAATACTTTACTATAATAAACTAATAATAATGATGAAGAAGAAGGGCTTACCTTCAATGTTATAAGATAAAATCTCCAAACTAGAATCTGCTCTCATTTGATACCTAGAACTGAATTGCTGTTGAGCATTGCTGGAAGTGTTCCCTCCGGTGTAAGATGCAGACCAGTTGTAATAGTTGCTGTTTATGTTGGATGAAAGATCCAGATATCCAATTAAGGGCACTTTTAGTTGGTAATACTCTGGAATAGTGAAGGCCGGAATCTTGAATTCCTTGGATGGGACTCTTAATCCCACTGACTCTAGTTCCAGAGGTGGTGACCATATATTCGGAACTACCTCGTGAGATAACTTTCCACCAAAGGGCAATGGGATATTGATGGAAATACTGTCTTTGTTGAATTGGTATCTGATTCTTCCGTCACTGTTAGTAGTTAAAGATGTTTTCACTTGTTAAGAAAGTTTTAAGCAAATTTAAATGCATTCAATTATTGTGACATGTCAGAGAATGGAGAACTGTAGTAGTTACCTTTTTGACATTTTTAATGTAAAAAAGTTAGACTAATGGTGTATACACATGGTGAGATATTTTCTTACGATTTTGACTATATAGACAAAATCGTAAGAAAAATTAGTGCAGATCGCAAGGTGAAAGTCACCTTGCGATCCCGATGCGATGCCGACGCGCGGTCGGCATCGCAAGCCTAGATAGACTGTGCAGGCAAGTCATTTTTGACTATCTCGTTAGTCAAAATTGACACTTAGCCAAAATCGCACATAGTCAGTATCGCAAGCACACTCATTATATGCTTGCGATATCGACTTAGTCCCTGTCGCATAGTGGGAATCGGGGTTAGCCCGAATCTCACCGTGTGTACACACCTTTACAGTACTCAGACCACAAGTCAGAAGTTTCTGCCATATTTCCGTGAAAGTTCATCCCACTTCTCATGTTAATGACTTAGATCAATTAAAAATCTGCCGTAAAACCCCCACATCGTACAACTAAACATTTTAAACTTCCACTATCTGTTTATATATCACTCCTCTCTAAAATAGACAATGGGAGTGGATCATCTGTTAGTTAATCTAGGCTTCCGCCTAGGTCCCAAATTATGTTAACACTGTTTTTATGTGTTTCATCAAATGGAAGATGGGGAAGGGAGTGGCTTGGTTCTCTGGGGTCTTAATAGGACTCTGCGGTAATGTTTCTGGTATCACAGTATTGTGTTCGCCAGCAGTCAATACATTTTCATAGGGGCTCATTGCTTACTTCAGATCCCGATTAGCAATGTCTGAGGTGATATATACATTTTATATCCCCTTAGCAGTTAGCTTCCCGATAGACGGGACACAGACGGTCGATATATACCGATGCTGGGATCCTGAAGTATGTGGCAATGCCGGCGTCGATTCCTACGCTGCATGGGATGCCGACGTCACATTACAGAATGCTGGCATCCCGATCATCCAGACAGCGGGATGCACTGGCGTCCTGCCGCGGGGGGAGGTTATGTTTAGGCAGAAGAAGTGGGGTTAGAGTTAGGCTGCAGGGCCAGGAAGGTTAGGGACCGGGGAGGGAGGGTTAGGGATAAGGCACATACAAGGGGAGGTTAGGGTTAGGCGTCAAGCGGGAAGGGTTAGGTTTAGGCAGCAGGGAAGGGAGGGTTAGGATTAAGCACAAAGCGGGAAGGGTTAGGGTATGGCACCACCGGGGAGGGTTAGGGTTAGGCACCCACAAGGGAGGGTTAGGGTATGGCACCACCGGGGAGGGTTAGGGCTAGGCACTCACAAGGGAGGGTTAGGGTTAGGGTAGGGGGCAGAGGAGGGTTAGGGGGCTTACTGGGGGGCTGTTGGAATTCGGATGGACGGGATGCCACTGTCGGTATTCTAACTGCCGGCATCCCGTCCATTGGCAAATCATACTGATCCCCCCCTTAGCGTCTATATACAGTATATAGACACCTTTTATATGGAGTACAATATTATTATGATTATTATTATGATTATTATTATTATTACATCAGTTACCTGTTTAAGAATAAGTCATCTGGGAAGCTCAGTCCCTCTTTAAATGCAGTCAATTTGTTGCTCAGCGTTTCTACGTATGGACTGTTATGTGATACCTGCTGCAGCCACTTTTTAGTTGCCTGAAATAAAGAGATATGCTATTTACAGTACTTCCCACACATTGCGTATGCCTGCCATTGTGGTACAAGTTTTTTACAATGACTTTATTGGATGTTTGTGCCATCTTTAGTTTAGGTGTAGATTTACTTATTTTAGGAAGCTGGACACACACTACATACCAGCGAAACGTGTTGAGCCTGCTGCCACCTGTACCCTCGCTCCTTATTCCGGCAACACTTTGGAATTATTACCCCTTTTGGAAATCTGTCATTTGTATCATCAGCGGTAACTGTCAGCACACAAAGGACTTTCCAGCTGACCTAATAGGAGATTGCTTTTTCCCAAGCAGCTATTGTTATCTCCGCGGTTCGGATACCCCACCAGCATAAAAAGGACATTCCAGCTGATAAGAAGGGGACGATAGCTACTTCCAAGTGAACACCACTGGTAATATCAATTTAAGGTCTGCTTACCTGGACCATCTAATCTGCAAATTTCTAATATTGTGACTTTCCATAATTATAAGGGTAATTTTACTAGCAGGAACAAATTTATTACTGGGCAACTAGTGGCTGACCACTCTTGGCACATATGTGATCTTATTGTTTTTGATAATATTATAACTTTTTTAATCTGTGATAATAAATGTTATTTGTTAATTAAATACTTGTGTATTAACCTATACAGCCAGCGCTGGTACAGTATATCCTTTTTTAACATACTCTTTAACCATTTGGAGTTTAGACTACCCCTTTACCAGCTGCTGCTGCTGACAGCGCACTTGTACACTTCTCTGTCTTTGTTTACTTATTTTAATGTTCCCTGGACACAATGCATAACTGCTCTATAGCTGAATCGAATGCACAGAGCACAGCTGTTGCATCCAAGGACAAGAGTGAATAAAAACTCTCCCAAGGATGTTTAAAGGTTATGATGAAAAACACAGAAATAAGCTATAAGTAAAAACCAACATTGCTATTAATGAATGTTATCTGAGGTGCATAATCCCTTTAAGTGTAGACTGTGAGGGTGTAATATGTGAAGATCAGTTTATATTGTCACTTTTATTATGAACCTATTGATAAGCTTACCACTATGGACTGCGAACTAATATGCCGGACGGTCATGTCAGTATGAGCCACCTTGTGATCCAGTATATCATTGGCGTAGCCCCTTATGGTGTCTGGGTAGTCTGACAGGTCAGAAAATCGGACGTCTGGTAATTTAGAGATGATCTTCTTCACATTACTGTTGCTAGCGGTTTTCCATTCCAGCTCAACCTTGTCGCTATCTGTATCCAAAAAAACAATGCAAAAAACAATGCAAAGAATGCAACAGTTATAGACGTGCACGTTACCAATGGGGGTACGCAGCAAGAGCGCTTTTTGGGGAAATATTTAATTCTCACAACTAGTTCTGGAAACTAGAAGATATTTCCAGAGCTGGATTAAGGTTTGTAGGCTCTCCAGGGCAACTAACTTGTGGGGACCCTTACCAATACATTGGTCAATAAAATATGCTGGCGATGTTAACAAAATGTATAGGGCCAAACGTATTAAGCCTTAAAAAGTGGTCAAGTGGACAGTGATAAAGGGGTCTATTCATGAAGCAGTGATAAGAGTGGAGAAGTGAGCCAGTGGAGAAGTTGCCCATGGCAACCAATCAGCATTGCAGTAACATTTGTAATGTGCATACTATACAACTGTACGGAGCAGCTGATTGGTTGCCATAGGCAACTTCTCCACAGGCTCACTTCTCCACTATTTTCACTGCTTCATGAAAAGACCCCTAAGAGTGATAAAGTACCAGTCAATCAGCTCCTAACTGCCATGGTACAGGCCGTGTTTGAAAAATTACAGTTAGGAGCTGGTTGGCTGGTCATTTATCATTCTTTATCAATCTCCACTTTATCACTTTTTAAGGCTTAATACATTTGGCCCATAATGTGTAAATATTCCCAGCACCACAAATGTATCAAACACAGTGTAGTGGCCCCAGTTCATATATGCCACAGTGTCCCCACATTGGTGATGTAGCTAGTTGGTGTGTGGGAGCCAGGGTTGGACTGGCTTTCTGGGACTTCTGTCAAATGCCTGAAGGGCCAATGGCTGATGGGCCGGTCCGGCGTAACAGCCTGACCGAGCAACTACACCTCACGGTGCTCTGCTCAGCTGCCGGGCTCTCAGAGACATGGGCTGGCTGAGCAGCTCCGTCCGCTGATGCTCTGCTCAGCCACCTGACCTACAGGAAGACAGGGGCATGACATCGAGTCTATCTCTGGTGGGAGTCCATGGGCGATCGCCTCCAGTTGCCATAGTTGGCAATGTGGCTCCACATATTTCATCGGTCCTAATAGAACATTTACATACACAGTTGCGAATGTTAATAATGACTTGCATGCCTGAAGGAATACAGCAGCCCAACTATTGACCTTCCTAAGTAAATGCATTAATTATTGTGAGATGCCGACTGATACTAAATGCATCTCCATAATAATGTAAAAGTCCCCATACATTGTGCTCCAAAAGGAACTTGAAAGTGAACATTTGAGTTATTTACAGGGACCTACCATATGTGAACACAAGCCTCTGTGATCCCGATAAGGCACAGATGGTGGCAGAGGACTGCAGCTGGAGTTTGTAATCACTTAGAACCTTCATAAGATTGGCCTCTGCGTTAGCCTCCACATGCAGCCGTGGGATGGACAGCCCTCCGCTCAGCACAGCTTCAGTACTGCCGTCATAGCTAGAAGGGGACATGGAGAGGAATATTCATCATAAGAGCTTCAAATATTTCAGAGCTGATGGCACGTCTACAGATGGAGCGCAGTGTAACTCAAAGGTCTAGCAAACATTCTTCAGACGTAATTAATGAGAGTTTGCGTGCCGTAGCCTCTGGGTTTCCCTGATGCTTCTATAACACAACCCACTTCATATGCTACAATTATCAAGTTACCAGGACAAATCTGACAAATGAGCACACTAACCAAAGCTTTAATAGCTCCCATGAGCGCTACCACCACTGACATTCATACTTGTGTGATGGGACCTGCTACAGAGTAACACCTGCTAGTGGTGTAATGCGACTAAATTCAGATGCCATTCGCAGTATTATAATTACACAGGCCATCTAATTCTGCAGTCCCTTCTCTCCCGCTATAACTACCAGAATTGTGTAGCTGTCTCATATTATAAGCTATCTTGTGTGAGTTTCAGTAATTGGCAACCTGATTCACTATACTTCAGGGGCCCCCGGCCACCTTCTTTCCTCCAAAAAGCAATCTTTTCTTTTGAAGGTTTGGTACATTTCAGCAATAAGTTAAAGCCATTCTTTTAATTAATTAATTTATTAATGAAAGAGGCACCTATGTATAATAACATATCAGCAGGCATTTAAAACAAATGTTATAAATGATAACAAATCTGACAATAATGCAGGAAGGAGATAGGGCTACTGGTCAAGGTCCTATGGTGACCTGTTACCCAGAACTGCTAAATAGTGTTCAGTAGAAGTTTACAGTGTTCCTACAGTATGTCCTTAGAAGAACAGTACTATTTCACCACACATCCATGTTTATAGTAAACACTTGTTGGCTCAGTGTGCAAAGCTACCTAAATGGTGGACAATGCAACTGAAATGGTGCATGGCCTACATCACAAAACATACCCAGAAAGACAAAAAAATCTCAATATGTATAATTTGGAGTAGAGAAGGGCAAGGGGGGACATGATAGAAACTTCCAAAGTCCAGGACGGAAACATTCATCAAATGAAGAGAGGCAATAGGACATGAGAACATGCACTGAGACTGGAGGGAGGTAGGTTCTGGGGAAATTTGAGGAAAAATTACTTCACAGAAAGGGTAGTGGACAAGTGGAATAGCCTCCCATCAGAGGTGGTAGAGGCTAAGACAGTAGAGCAATTCAAACATACATGGGATAGATATAAGGATAGCCTTACAAAGAAATAAGGATCAAATAAGGTTTGAGATAAAAATATTGTAAAAAAAAAAAAAAAGGGGCAGACTAGATGGGCCAAGTGGTTCTTATCTGCTGTCAAATTCTATGTTTCTATGTTAATGTTAGAAAGGCTTTATATATGCAAGATGGGTGGAGCTAAGAAAAGATACAGTAGGTGGAGCCAGCAAACACGGCAGGTTAGACTAACCAATCCCTGTGATTTTGTGAAATAGCACCTGTAGTAACACCGCTATGCATTATTGTGATGTCCAATTCAAAGAACAATTGTTATCATACTTTGTACTGTCAGTTACCTTAGCCTGCCTGTCAGAGTGGCTTCGGAAATCTGTTGGTTGCTGAGTTCGGCCACAAGAGCGAATGATCTCCTGAAATCGCTTGACTCATCATTGAGTCTCAGGCTGGCACCAAAGTTGACGTTAGCTTCTGGGATCTCCACATCACTTGTCAGGATAAACTTGTTGCGGTTGTATTTCACGGTCAGCGAGGCCTCAGGTGACTTGGCACCTGAAAAACAATGCATTTAATAGGATACGAAAATCTACATAATAATAATATTAATTAAGTAATAAATAACAAAGAACAATATGCAACATGCATATGTGAACATACCTTCTGCTTGTGCAGAGACTTTCAGAGTGGCCACCTGGTCACTTCCTTCTCTATTCAGGTTATAATTTGCAGTCAATGAATATTCCTGCACCTCACCTGTTGGCTGAATCTCCAGCTCAAACCTTAGGAGAATTGGAAAAGAGACGTCTATGTCAAACATCAAAAACTGTTTCAAGATAAAGGGGGACAGGCGGAGAAATTACCCATACAAACCAATCAGCTTATAGCTATTTTATAGAATCTACTTGATAAATGATAGATGGAAGCTGATTGGTAGCTATGGGCAATTTCTCCTTTTCTTCTATTTAGGAGGTTTGAGTCAGTCCCAAACTATTATTCACAATCAGGAACTTAATTGTTGAGCAGCATTCAACTAGTATTTGTCCATTGTATTCTTTAACTTGCAAAATATGGGGGAATATAACCAGTTTTGGACTATGGTGTGCCAGAGTTATAGTAATTCCATCTGTAAGTGGCCAACTGTAGCGATGAAAGTTACATATCTTCTATAACAAACATATTTTATACCATGCACTAATAATTCACCTGGCCTCTCCGGTAAGTGGGAAGTAGGGAGCGGCGTCTATGGAACTGGCGTTGGAATATGCAATGTTGGTGCAGTACTCCAGCCCTGTGATCAGACGCTTGCAATATGACTGCTCCTTCCTGTTTTCCATGATGGAAGCCATGACTTCAGTCTTCGATGCAAAGACCAGGTTAACCTTGTTGCTAATTAGGGATAGAATAAATTATTAGTTCCAACTCATATCTATCTATCTATCTATCTATCTATCTATCTATCTATCTATCTATCTATCTATATAATGTAAAGACCAGCCTTATCTCCTTGTACTTACTTGATACTGAAGAGTTTGGTTGGCATTGTAGGTGCAGGGATGGAGAATTTGAACTGTCCGTAGCTTAAAGAGGCCCGCGCCTGAACTCCAGATTCGTGGTAAATGTTGGTATTCATTTGCACGGCATGTTTGGAAAACTTTGGAATCTGAATTCCTAAGTTAGTAACAAACTCCACTGCAACGGCTGGTTTCAGGGACAGTTCTGCTTTCATCTGCAGAGGACCAAAACACTTCCATCAGCCTACATGTGATCCCAGCTTTCTAACTCAAAAAGTATTTATTAATGTTATGACCTTAAATACTACACAACTAAATCGTCTGTCAGCATTTAAATGTGAAAGTTCCCTATGACATGTCTGTCTAACGTTTTGTACTTTGTTTCATTTAACTGTGAGCCAAACATGAAGAGCTTAACAG
The DNA here is from genome assembly GCF_028390025.1 of Pseudophryne corroboree. NCBI lineage: Eukaryota > Metazoa > Chordata > Amphibia > Anura > Myobatrachidae > Pseudophryne > Pseudophryne corroboree. Next base: position 100,852,809 of record NC_086447.1, on the reverse strand, counting down.
TAGCACAGGTCTACTGATCGGTCAAGTCTATTACCATGCTTGCTCATAGTAGGAAGCTAGCGGGATGACTGTACGTAACTCAATCAGTGTTTATGTAAAAGTTAAAGGGCTACTATGATGCAGTTAGAAAGAGGTGGGAGAAAACGTATAAATTGAAAATGGAATCTTGCGTCTTATTTACAAGATGCACGTTTCATGCGATTTAAGATAACGCCAGAACAAATATGACTTTTATTCTTTTCCAGTTATAAAGTGAAGCAGAATTGAATACTTACATTTTTCATCCCAAATTTAATTCCAGACTTTGTTCCTGGAGTAATTATTCCAGACAAAGACACTTGGAGCTGAAGACCTGATCCGGTTGGAAGGTAGAACTGATTGTCTAAGAAGATGTAGTGGGCAAAGAGATCGCTTTCTCCACCATTGGAAAAGGTTTGCATGATCTAAAATAATAGATACAACAAATGATATAAAATAGTTTATACTAAACACAGGTCATAAGCAGGGCAGTAGGGAGCCTGGCTGGGCCCAGGTACCTTCCAAGGGGTGTGGCCTAATCACAAGAGGCGTGGTCATGAACCCTTTAGAAAAAAATACAAATTGCATTCTAAGAGCTTCCCTGGTCATACTGTAGCCCAGCATACAGCAACATGTGCTGGGCTGAGGAAAAGGGGGATGGGGACCTAGGCCCCTCCATCAGACCTGTGCCTGGGTAATTAGTACCCCCTCCCCCCTCCCTCTCTCAGCGCCACTGGTCATGAGCCAAGTACTCTGGTACTGGTACTGTCTCACACTGTCAAGTACTAAATGTGCCTATGAATGTTTGCAGCTTGCAGAGATACAGTACCCTTATCTTATACCCTTACCCCCAAAACTCGTGATATGCAGATCATGCCCTAGAAAACTGTGCAAGGTATAGTCTTAAATTAAGAGGTAAAAGAATAAAGAATACTAATATTGCTCTACATTGCCACCTACTATCTAAACATGGTACTACGGCATTCCGGCTGCAATGTCTGTAGAGAATGTCTGTATTGTTTAATGTTTAACTATGCATCTTGTTTTTAGTGGCTCACTTAACTCTAGTTCACAAATATATATTTGGGTAATTCTGTTTTCCTTTCTTCCTTCCTTCTATTAGACTATTCTATTGGGATAACAACCTCTTGATAAGGCAGGCCATCATATCTTGTTTACCCTTGTTGGATCTTCAATACATCTTACAAACACTACTTTATCCACTCATATTTGGTGATACCTGTGCTGGCAGCTGCTGTGTTGATTGGAAGCTTTTCAGCAACATGTTCCCCATCATTTTGAAGTCACTCAGTTTAAGGTACCCCAATTCTTTACCAAGGATTTCCAGGTATGCTTTGGCTTCTGGAGCATCGCTAGATTTTACTTCCTTAATCAGCTTTTCAACATTCATTAGGAATGCTTTTTTAAGATCCTATAATACAATTAACACATATGTGTAAGAATTCATGCTAAAAATATTTTCTTTTTAGAGAAATCTGCATTTCCATGCATTCGTAGAGATGCTACAGATCAGGCATAACCTGCACACTTACCTGATTCTGGTTATCTTGTCTGGAGACCCCAAACCACTTGTACAAAACCTCAGCGACTTTGTCTGGAACTTTGCCGTCCACCCAGTACAATGCCTTTGTGGCACAATCTGGGAAAAATCCACCTTTCCCAAACAAAGCATCTAGAGTTGTCTCAAAATTTTTTCCTTCTATGTTGACCTATATAAAAAGGATAATGGCCAATTGTATTAAATCAGTCGCAGTTTTTACCAATAATATATTGTCAAATACCAAATGTACTTGTCATACTGTAATTACTATTGAACCTTTCCATAACTATCCCTATGATAGTCATGTAGATTTAGTATACAGGTGGCCTAACAAGATGGCTGATGGTAATTTTAGTCCACCACTGGCCATCTTGAATGATCTTCTGAAGCTTCAAGAGGTAAGCCATTGGCCCATGTGTCTACTGATATTATTCACTTAGAAGCATCTAATTGGCTACATACTGGTCTAGTCCCTTTGGACACCGGGAACTGGCTGAGCTAAAATATTCTGGTTTGTTAATATTCTAGTTTTCTAACCATGTCTTCTTACTCTTCTGCTTGTATTTACAGTATGTCCCTAGTTTTAAAGAATAAGCAAAACACACTTTACAAAATGATGACTGTGGTCACTAGCTCAATAAAAAAAAAGGTTTAAATACCCCAAACATATCCACAGATTGGCCAAACATGTTCAGCGTAGCTTCCAACATGGCTTCTTTAGGCATGTAGCCAGTAGAATCATAGATTATGTTTCCTTCCACTTTGGCTCCCAATTTCTTTGGCTCCCAATTTATCGCTCAAACCTGGAACATCCAAAGTCTTGGAGATTTGGTAATTGCGGGAGAATTTTGTAAAGTCGCTGACAATAGCTGGCACACCACTTGACTTGAGGGATTCCTCTACTTTACCTTTCAACCTGCAATTCAAAATAGATCGATAAGTCAGAGCACATTACCCAGTACATTAAATACACGAAAATAAATGATGGCGGCGATGGGTCATGTCAAATGATTTGCTGGAGCTTTTAAATTTTCTCTAGTTCTTAAACTCCAAAATTCTGCATAGGCAATAATACATTTTGAATTCACTCTAAAGAAACTACCTGAGAAGTATTTCTCTGACTTATAGTACTTACTCTTGAGTTTCTGGTTCCTGAGAGTTCAGAATGTTAACAATGTGAGAGGCTACAAAGTTCTTTACTTGGTCACTGTCATCTTTTTTGAGAGTTCGGACTACTTTGCGGAGGTCTGACGATGAGGGTCCTCTCATGAGGATGAGGTAGGCCGCCAGCCTTTTCTGGACTGGAGAATTGTTGTTTTGGAAAGCCTGGACAAGTACACTTCGAACCTAGATGAAAATTGGGAAAGCTAGGAATTAATTTGTTCCAGATTCCTGCACCATAGGGTGCAAGAAATTTTGTGAATCAGGAACGTGAATCAGGAACGGATACTTTTGAAGATCTATTACACACTTCTCAAAAAAAACATCATACAGTAGGACTATTTGTGTATCAGCAGGGCCATATTAACCCAAGGACAGGCCCCTAGGCTTTAAGATATTTCAGGCCCCTTCTAGCACTTCAATCTTTCACTCCACTACAGCAGACATTTGGGAGCTTATGCCATCATTTACACTTTCAGTATTCACACGGACACCGATTCCCAATTGAAATAAAGTCTGCTGACCTCTTTTCTCACAGCTTAATCCTACTGCAAAAAAACAAACCTCAATTGACTACAAGTGTGCCTTGCTACGGCGCAGAGTACAAAGCGGTTTTAACCATTGGAGCCTTAGGCGCAGGTAACAGTGCCTCAGCAATAAAAAAAAAAGAAATTGATGGGCCCCTAATTCCTGCACGGCCCGTAGGCTTCAGCCTAGTCAGCCTTACGGATAATACAGCCCTGTGTATCAGATTATAACCTGCCTATGAATTGCTAAGGTAACTTACTTCATCTGTCATGGACATTTTGCGGAGGGCCTGAACTGCTGCCTTCTGGACATCGAGTGATGTTTCTTGACCCCTAGCACATTTCAGAACTGCGGCCTTGACCTGTGGATTGGCTTCTTCTAAAACGTTCCCCATGATCCCAATAGCCTGAGGAGCAATAGAAAAGAAACCAGCCGTATGAGAACCTGCTAGTCAAGGGAAAATATTGTAGTCAAGTTTCATTCCGTCCACTAAATCACCGGAATACCTTGAGAGTTAGGAAGGTCTTGTCTTGATCTCCAGTGCATTCATTTTCAAGGAGAGATGACATGAAATCGGCCACATCCCTCAGCTCAGGAGTGATGGTTTTGCGGTCTTCATAGAAGCTAGTAATATGCAAAATTAAGAAAAATGAGACAGATAATAGCTACAGATTCCAAATATACTTCATATGTTGTGTTTGGGTATAACATTAATACTGATTATTTATTGTTTTGTTCTGTCTTACTTTTTTTTTTAAACAGTGGTATAAGATATGTAATGCTCAGTATACTGCAGTAATACTTGTAGTATACACAAATTTGTTACTTGAAAATTATGCATCACAAAACAATATTGTACTACATTACTGTTGTGATCATCAGGAATAGCTATAACGATTGTATAAGTGTAGACCGGAAACGCAATAATCTTCTAAGTTTCTGTACTATATATGTGACTTTATTATACCATATTTCCACCACATCTCCTACCTGTGTTAGTTTGCGGAATGTACTCACTTGGTTACAGCATGGCTCAAGGCATAAAATGAAGCACGGCTTTGCTGATACTGGGCCATATTGAGAAGTTCCCGGACGCGCTTGGTGCACGGTGAAGACAAAAGCCCCAAAGCATATGTAACAGTGTCGGTCAACACGGGCGAAATATTCCCAGTCCGCAGAACCTGAAGAATGCCTCCGAAACATTCAGGGGTACCACATTGGGTCAATGCCTGCAGTGCAATCGGGCTTTACAAAAAAGATAGAGAGCATAAGAATACTTAACATGACTTTCTAAACAGTATGCACATACTGTATAATGATAAAAAATAACTATAAAATACTCTAAACCAGTGGTTCCCAAACCGCAGGGGTGCCTAGGGTTGGTGGTCCAGAACCAAATCAAATTATTTATGGTCCAAGTAATAGGCAAAACCAGTGCTAGTGGCCGCCAATCATAAAACATGTGGACAATAAGGACAACTGTACACCACCACATAGCTGACACTAAAGGTCCATACACACTTAACGATAAAATGAGCGACGTCGCTCATTTTCCCCCTCCTTGAGCGACGTCGCTCATTTTATCATCAAGTGTGTATGCCGCCAGCGACGACCGATGCGCGGCCCCGCGGGTCGGCAACGATCGTCGCTGTCGGTAGGGCATGCATGAAGGATGTGGACTGTCGTCCACGACCTTCATGCAGGGCTGGCGGGGGCGTGACGTCACTGAGCGATATGAGCGGTCATATCGCTCAGTGCGTACAGGCGGCCGCCGACCGGCCGGCCCGGGAGGGGGAAACGTTAGACGATGTCGCTCACAGAGCGACATCGTCTAATGTGTATGGGCCTTTAGGACGACAGTTGTTTGATGAGGAGATCCATTCTGCAGATGTGCATAATATAATGTTTAAATATTTAGAAAAATACTTTTTAAACTTTATTAAGTAAAATAAATTTAAAAAAACAATGTTATTAACAGTTTTGAAGGGAAAAGTCGTCAGTTAAGTGGTTAAACCACTTAACTGACAATTTTTCCCTTCAAAACTGTTAATAACATTGAAGGGAAATTAACAGTTTTGAAGGGAAAAATCGTCAGTTAAGTGGTTAAACCACTTAACTGACAATTTTCCCTTCAAAACTGTTAATAACATTGTTTTTTTAAATTTCTTTTACTTAATAAAGTTTAAAATTATTTTTCTAAATATTTAAACATTACATTATGCACATCTGCAGAAAGGATCTCCTCATCAAACACGGGGGGACAGGGTGGGACGGCGCAGTCGCATGAGATCTGACCATGCCAGTTAAGTGGTTGAATATTTTTTTCAAAATTAATCAATGAAAAACTTTTATCCTAGGGGTGCCGTGAAAAAAAAATGCTGATTCTCTAGAGCGCCGTGATTCAAAGTTTGGGAACAAATGGGTTATCTAGCAAATGTTCAAAATGTTTGTCTGTCAAAATCACTGGCATGATAGGATTTCACTAACATAATGAAATGCTGACACCTTGTGGTGATACCTGGTACTTAATATTTGGACATATATAATGAACCTGTGCAGAATATTTATTTAGTAGGGGCAGAGGGGGGCAATGTTAAAAGTGCAAAATAAAATCCCTAAATCAGCAATATTCATATGAAGACACAGATGTTGGGCAGTCTTTCTGCGTATTAATAATCTGCTGAAACAGGCACAGTTTGGATACTTTCTGATCTACGCAATATATGATCAATAGCTAAGTTAAAAATAATGGGTCGTATTTAAAATTACCCTTCTGCCAACTAAAAACGTCGACAAAGATGGACATGTTACCATTGTGGGCCAGCAAGTTCCAGTATACATGGGCAAACAAGGGCGATGGAACTTGTAGTTTCATATCAGGAGGAGCACCATACTTTGCTTATATCTGCCTTGCAGTACAGGGGCTTTTAAATACATGAGGGGGCCCGTATGCAACTGCTAGGGCCCCATCACTACTGGAAATTTGGCGCATGTGCAGAATATATGGAATAGTTCCAGAGTCCTATTGGCAGTCCCTTCTGTGCATGCGCCAGATTTCCAGTGATTACCTCGGAATTATGTTGCCGGCGTCCTCTTTCTGAAGAAATCACCAGAAAATGTGTGAGCAGCTGCCAGATAAGACGTTGTAATGGGTGCACGGTGGGTGTCATTGCCTACCTTCCCCCGTTCCGTCTTATGGGCCCATAAATATCGCACACCACCCATTACGGATATGCACCCGACGCGGCTATATACATGCAAATGATCAGAGAAGAGTGCTAAGAAGACCATGTCATAATTTTTCTCTACATTTATAGTCACCTGGATAGCTGTACCAGTCTGGGCACTAGAGGACCCAGAGTCTCATTGTTAAGTGCCCTCAGAGCGGTCACCAGTTTGTGGAAGAGGTTTGCTCTCTGCTGATTCTGCTGTGATGTTGACATTTTCTGCAATTCCATGAGACTATCCAGCACATCGTCTTCATTGGTTGAAAGGTGCTCCACTGCCTCTAAGGCCAGGCCGGTCCCCGGAGGGGAGACTGAGGAAGAAACACAGACATGTATCATCTCTGAAGGAATGAGCACCACCTACTTACTCAATTGCAATATCAGGGATAATGAGCGTATTACATAGATCAAAGGGATCCATACCTGTAAATTCTCTGTTGTTGGTTTTGGACACAGATTCCAGTTTCAGTGTTTGGGTGACTTTTGCCATCATACCGTACTGATTCCTGTAATAGCAAAATATAAAGTGAGCGCCTAAAAGCCAATAGACAGGATTTCCCAAGCTAGAATAATCTTCAGGTCATTCCTGAAGAATAAGAAGTGTGTTCGGTGTTACATAACACTCACTTGTGGGAGAAGGGGAGGAAGAGGTGAGTTTCCACGCAGGACGCCTCTCTCACGTGTCTCATCTTCGGTTCCAGTGTGTACTGACATGACTGGCTGCTGCTGAGTAGCGTGGATAGAGGTGCATTCTGGGAGAACAGTATGTATATTAAATCATGTCATCATACCATATTTTATATATGTAATAGATATACCACTCTTGGGCGGTGGTTGCACTCTGATATACGCACACCTTGCGTTCAACCTCCCAAGGCTTGCGTACATCAGAGTGTGGCCGCACACCCTAGAGTGGTATATTTATCTTATAAAATGGCCCCTGCTGTGTCAAAATAATTCAGAATGGTTCTGATGTGGTTTTGGTCACAGTGGGATGTAATTCAGGTGTGTGGTGGTTGGGAAATAATGCACAGTCATGTGATTTAGGGGTAGACGTGATGTACTAAGCCGTGGAGAGTTACAAAGTGGAGAGAGATTAGGGGTCTATGTACTAAGCCTTGGAGAGAGATAAAGTGGGCAGAGTTAACGTCCCAGCTGATTGGTTGGTGCTTTATCTGTTTCCACTTTAGTACTCTCCAAGGCTTAGTAAATCTACATTTTAACACACCATTCTATATGGAAAGACAGACAGACAGACAGACAGACAGACAGACAGACAGACAGACAGACAGACAGACAGATAGATAGATAGATAGATAGATAGATAGATAGATAGATAGATAGATAGATACTACTTACCATTCCTTTAAATAGAGCAATGGGGCTAACATAGTCCCTTAATGGTGTGAACTGATTACACGTCTTCAGATTTCTTTTAATTGTAATGTCAGTAGCGACGGCTCCTTTCCTATCTGTAACAGTGATTTGACTGGAGCATTCCCCATACGCAGTATCCTGAAAAACATATAATAAAAATAAAGTTATTAATATAATGGCCTCATAGATCTTGTACCTAAGAGAAACTTGGAAAGCAGCCGGGGTTGGACTGGCCCATAGGGGTACAGGGGAAAATCCCGGTGGTCATCGCTGCCCGAGGGCCCGCCCCTTCCTCTAGAGATTAGGTTCCAGATTGTGCACTTGAATTATACACTATATATGTTACCTTATACTGCACAAGATGATGGTATATTCTCTACAGTACATAGTTGTTCTTAACCTGGTACATTATCATGCATGCACTGGTGGTATTTACTATGTATATATATATTTATCAAGGGGCCCAGCCCATGCACTCTCTAATGGTTAGTCAAGCCTACAGTGGTGGCCGGCCACACCCCCTCTGGAGGCTGGCCACACCCCTAAGCATGGGCCCCTACCACTGCGTTACCCCGGTGGGCACTTCATACACCAGTCCAACACTGATAGCAGATGAAGAAAGTGAGAAGTTCCAGAAAGCGCTCCTTGTATATAGAGGGCCAGCAGCAGTGGAGTATTTATAATGGGTGCTGTGTGTGCGGTGCACACATGACCCCCAGGTCCAGGGAGGCCCAAACCACACACCCTGCACCCATGTTTTCAATACTTACCTCTCTGGAGTCCCACACCGGCAGCAGCAGCGCTGCACAAACCTCCAAGAAAGTGGCACAGGGGCCATTTTCCCGGCATTTCGTGCATGCGCAGTAGGAAAATCACCGGGTAAATGGCTGCAGCAACATTTCCTGGAGACCTGCACTTGCGCACTAGACTCTGGGACAGCACTAGGATCTCCTAGTGACCCTAGTGCCCAGAGTCTCTGCGCTGCCAGCTACAGATTGAAAATGAACGCGGGTCCCCTCCTCTCTTAATACGCCCCTGACCAGCAGCCATGCCACACAGACAATAATGTTACATAACACTCTATACACTTACCATGTTACTGATCTCCTTGGTCTCATCAGGAACAAGCAGCGATGAAATAATTCCTCTCTTCATGTTTAATATGTTCCCAGGATCCTCATTATTTGGGTATAAAATGACCTGCTTCCCTTCAATAACACTGAAATTCACTTCATACCTGGAGAATGACATTGATAAACATTATTACTGTGTAGCATAAAGCAGACAAAGGGGTCTATTTACTAAGCCTTGGATGGAGATAAAGTCGCTGAAGATAAAGATCCAGCCAATCAGCTCCTAACGGTCATTTGTCAAACACAGCCTGTGACGTGACAGTTAGGAGCTGATTGGCTGGTACTTTATCTCCATCCAAGGCTTAGTAAATAGACCCCTTAGGCCCATGTTTGGCAGCCTAGTTGCTGTGGAACTACAAGTCCGAACATGGCCACTTTTCTTTTTCTGTTATTTATCTATATACATGGGCATCATTTCTATGTAGAATGTTAGCAATAGGCTGCCAAGTCCTTTTGCCTCCTGCCCTTGGCACTGCGGCACCTAAAACTGACCCTGTGTCACGTCATGCTGAGAGTTGTAGTTCCACAACAATAATTTCTGGTCATGTAGAGTATAGTAGATGGAAAACCTTTTGTTTCCTGTCCACCAGAACATCTCACTGCCAGCACTTGTGGCAATACTAAACACGTGGTCCACTTACTTGGACATGGCATTGGCGAAATCTTCGGAATTCTTCGCCTTCTTGAAGAGCGATCTGCCCTCGGAGTCCACGCCGAACACCTCTCGCAGGGTGCACTGGCTAATCCTCAGGATGAAATTACATGGCTGCGGAACTTCCAATTCCACCTGTGGTATAGCAACAAACACGATCTCATTCCAGTCTCAATGCCCAATTATATTGTTATGTTTATGTGTGGCCTGGCCCCCTCCAGCTACTCACCTTGCAGTTAAAACTAGATCCGCTCTGTGCATCAGCTGTACCTGTCACTCCGCTGGATGTACCAGCCTCATAATTGTAGACATATTTCTTAAAATGCTTGAATTTTGTTGCATCTCCTGAAAATATAAACATGTGCATTAAACAAACATTCACTTTTACTTATTCTTTTATTTGTTTCAGATCTATAACAAATACATTACATTGTAAATTAAAATAGTGTCATTGACCAGTTAATGCACAGTTTCCCAAACTCCGCCACTGCAATCCAGGTTTTCAGGATACCCATGCTTAAGTCCAATTGACTGAGGTACTAATTGAGTCACCTGTGCTCAAACATGGATATCCCTAAAACCTAGACTGTAAAGGCAGAGTTTTGGAAACTCTGAGTTAATGCAAATATTCATCAGCCTAACAGTAGTCTAGGGGTTAGCTTTAAAACTCATATTTTCTTTTCTTTCCTTTTTCTTCTGTATAAGATCTTGTTTTCTTCTTGCACCCAAAAGGAATTTATATAATTTTCACATTTTGGCTCAGTGGTGGCCTTCTGTTGCTCCAGGTTCTCAAACTCAGTCCTCAGGACCCCAAACAGTTCATGTTTTCCAGGTCTCATCATAGACTCTCACAAGTTAAATAATTAGCTCCATATTTGGCTCTTTTAAAATATGTCAGTCAGTAATGAGTATACCTGTGCACCTGCCAAGTAACCTGGAAAATGTGACCTGTTTGAGGTCCTGATGACTAAGTTTGAGAACCACTGCTATATTCCAAACGGGATGCTGTCACAATAGTGGCGCCGGCACCCCAAATACTGACTAGCCTGTCGGTCGGCATGCCTACAACAGGGACTGTTCCCACGACAACCATAGAGTGGGAATAGAACCTGTGGCAAGCGCAGACCTCGACCCCCCCAACCCGCTGGCCATCTGACAGACGGAATCCCGGCTTCAATACCAACCCTTCCAAACCCTTCACTATGTAAGCTGGGCATACACGATACAATTTTCTGGCAGGTCATCTGTCCAGTCTGGCTGGTTGGAATGAAAATCTGGTAATGTATGGGAGCAAACAACAATTGGCCATTTGCTCCCAAACATTGGATAATGGACAAAAACTGTGGTTCAGACAAATTGGTTAAATCCATAATATAACCAATTCGTCTGAATGACGGTTTGGACCGTTTTCCGGTGTTTGGTAGCAAATGGACAATTGTAATTTGCTCCCATACATTGGCCCTCATTCCGAGTTGTTCGCTCGGTATTTTTCATCGCATCGCAGTGAAAATCCGCGTAGTACGCATGCGCAATGTTCGCACTGCGACTGCGCCAAGTAACTTTACTATGAAGAAAGTATTTTTACTCACGGCTTTTTCTTCGCTCCGGCGATCGTAATGTGATTGACAGGAAATGGGTGTTACTGGGCGGAAACACGGCGTTTCAGGGGCGTGTGACTGAAAACGCTACCGTTTCCGGAAAAAACGCAGGAGTGGCCGGGGAAACGGTGGGAGTGCCTGGGCGAACGCTGGGTGTGTTTGTGACGTCAACCAGGAACGACAAGCACTGAAATGATCGCACAGGCAGAGTAAGTCTGGAGCTACTCTGAAACTGCTAAGTAGTTAGTAATCGCAATATTGCGAATACATCGGTCGCAATTTTAAGAAGCTAAGATTCACTCCCAGTAGGCGGCGGCTTAGCGTGTGTAACTCTGCTAAATTCGCCTTGCGACCGATCAACTCGGAATGAGGGCCATTACTTGATTTTCATTCCAACCAGCCAGACTGGACCGATGACCTGCCAGATAATTGTATAGTGTATGGCCACCTTTAGGTTTAGAGAGATTACTGTTCACAGATTGTGTTAGCTGTAAGGAGCTGCTGTCTCTATATGAACAGATGTCAATAATTTCATAAATAAATCTTTCATTTAATTTAAAATGAATTTTCATTATTTCATATATGTATTTCACATCATTATTTACCTGAATAAAGAGGGTGATTTATGAAAATACATAATGCGTGTAAAAAAAACTAAAGTTTTTTTAATTTATTCAAATAAATTAAGTCATATAAAAAAATACAAGCCAACTAGCAAACTGCTTTAGATTACATTTATATCACACACCTAAAACTTATTATTTCTCAATCCTCTCCTCCAGTTTTGTTTTATTGCAATATATCAGACTGACACAAGAGGGCGCTGTTATACTTATGTTACACAGGTTTTGCTAGTGGTCATTTGAAAACAACACTCAATACTTTGTCCTCTAAAGAACAACATGTATCAATTCCAATAACCGCCCCCCCTGGCCTTCAATACAAAGGTTAAACACACAGTACACATTTCATGATCCCTGGAAAGATTATCTGCAATAAATAATTATCCACACTGATATGACAGGTATGAAGTCAGCGTTCGTGCTTGCTGTTTACCCTGTTCACCAGTAGTTAGGTAACATAGCATAGTCCAATCTAAAAAAACATATATAGCAATTCTCTGCCTTTCTGTCGCAAGACTGGAAATCACCCCAGCTATTGTAACCCTTTCACTACTCAAGCGCAAAAGAGAAAGGGGAGCTGGTTTAGTTTTATTTATTTTTTTGCCATGTACTGATAAACCTCTATTAATTCATGAAAACTTTTTCGAACAGAATAATTATACAAATAAATAGAATAGTAGTCTTACGCGAACATCTTGAATTTTGGCTTTCTGTCCCATCTTCCTCTGAAAATAATGAGAGCACTGTCAGATTGTGTGCAGGAACAGACTCTCACGCAATCAAAGAACCATTTAGAATAACAGTAGGTTTTTCTGCTTAATGATAATTGCCAGTGTATACAGTATATGAATAGAGGAACACTTTGTGCTCTGTTATATAACAAGTTACTAGCCAAATATTTGGTAACAATGAAAATGTATCAAAAATGGAATTGTGGAAAATATAAAATGATTTATTAAACCTATTGTTATATACACCCTAATGTTAATATGATAAGGAGGTGTCTTTGTAGCCTACAGACAGTTGTTGTGTCTACACAAACACACAAAAGTCCCCATCAGACTGCTGCCAATCAGTAACAAATACCAGATAATAGAACAACTTCCTTCCATCTATAAGTACAATGCAGGTGTCTTGGGTACACACATCTGCAAATCTATGATAAGCCGCCCGCCACTCCATAGCACGTCCACTGTTTTACAAATGAACAGGCGCACAATCTCTGTACACAGCAATTATAGCAACTGATGGCAAGATACAGTCTAAGCTGCTATACCGTTACAGTATGGAATACGCCAGCGCAAAACTGGGAAGCAAAAAAACAAAAAGATCTGAATCTGACAGAAATGAGATATTTTAAGGCACATATTCAAAACTTTACCACTATTGGAATATTATTATTATTATTATTATTATTATTATTATTATACATATTATACACCTATAAATAAGTGCTGAAGAAGAGCAACTAACTGACTAGGGAAAGAACTGCTCATCCATACACTGGGGTAAATTTACTATGGTGGGAGATTTGTAGAACTGGTGATGTTGCCCATAGCAACCAATCAGATTATATATATTATCTGCTAGAAGCAGCTAGATAAATGGTAAGTAGAATCTGATTGGTTTCCATGGGCAACATCGCCAGTTCTAAAAATCTCCCACATTAGTAAATTTACCCCACTGTGTATTATAAGAAAAATCAGAGCCCCTAATGTACATTATAAAACTATTCCATCCAACACCTGGCACTATATAAAGAAGAAAACCAACAAATTACAGACTACATAATAAGTGATTGCGTGTGTACCGATATATATATATATATATATATATATATATACACAGCATATATAAATATATACATATATATATATATATATATAGATAGATAGATAGATAGATAGATAGATAGATAGATAGATAGATAGATAGATAGATAGATAGATACACCAAAAACTTATATATATATATATATATATTATTTTTTTTATTATTATTTATTTTGGGGGGGGGGGGATATTCAAAATACTATTGTTTTATTATAGTACAATATGGAAACTGCGATATTATATGATATAGTCAGATCTTTAAGTATGGTATAAATAACAATATGTTTTATAAATCAATAACATGATTCAATTAAAGCAAATCTGATAATAAAAGTAGACAGATTCAGTGAGATTCCAGACACAATTGCTATTTCCCTTACTAAATATGGCTTGCCAATCTCTATCCAGCTGTAAAGTGTAATGTAATATGCTGCCACTATATAAGTGCTAGTAAATAAATGAATAAGCAGATACATAAATAAATCCACATTTAATCTACAGACATCCCAGCAGGCAGCAGCAGCCACCAGTCCTCACAGTAACAGTATAACCAGCGGTAAGTACAGCTGGTGTTGTTCCCCTCACATGGGTAAGGTGAGCCAGTACTTACGGGCAAAGGTGCAACTGCTGGCAAACAGCACGAGGAGCAATAGCGTCCTACTGCCCATGTTGAGCTATACCAGCTCTCAGGAGCTCCAGGACTCCTTCTCTGCCAGTCTTGGCTTCTCGTCTTTGTCAGAGGGAGAGAATGAGCCTCTTCCCTTGGACCTGAATTTATATAGCCAGGAAAACCAGCTGAGTTATTGTGTTTAGAAGTTCAGAGCAAATTGCAAAAGGTCCAAAGGGTAAAGTTTTGCCTGTGAGATTAGTGATGACCTGGGCCCGGAGCTGGGAAAACACTGGGATAGCAGTGATAATAGCAGGAGGATCTCAGTATACGCCTGTATTTTATTATTTCACTATATATGCTTAATGACAAAGCGATTGGGTATCAATATGCTCAGCAGAAGAGCGGATGTTACATTTAGATTTATTTTAAGAAAATACCCCCCCCCCCCCCTCTCATGCAGTATAATATCAGTGACCCCCTATCTGGGACTAATGCCATTAGCTGGGATACGCCCACTGAGCATCCAAGGGCTGATGCAATGTTTCACGCAACTGAGTCTGGCGGACGGGTCAGGTGATTTGCAGCACCACGCATGCTCCTTGGCCGAGTGCAGTAATGTGTAACTGTGCCGATTATGAGTAATTGGCACGATGGGCAGAATTGGGTGGCAACACGGCATTTGCACGTAGACTAAGTACCTGAGGTTGTTCATGGAATCTGTTGCTCCAGGTATAGGGCTGGTGCAAGCACTCGCTGATAGTGCACTGGCGATGTCCACAAGGCTATGGGTATAGGTGGTGCGGCCACGTAGATGAGTGGAACTTTGAATACAGACGAGGATCAGCAATTATTTCTGCGCACGTAATGCGGCCGTAATCATCTTCCGTGCCGCTCTGCACAAGCCTCCCAATCTCCTGGCATCAGTGACCGGATAAGTTATATATGGGAAAGGAGGCAAGGGGGCTCCCTATTCCCCATTCCACCTTAACTGCTGTGGGTGAACTCAAGCATCTAGTTAAAAGACTTGAAGGGTATTATTTTTAATGAGTGATGAAACTTGTTGTTGACGATAAAACTCGCTGCGTATGATAAATGGTGCTCCAACCAATCAGCTCCAAACTGTCATGTGTTTAGCTCCTAACTGTGATGTTTTCAGCTCCTAACTGTCATGTGTTTGAAAAATGACAGTTGGAAGCTGACTGGCTGGAACACCATTTACAATACAATTGCGATCGCATTGCTGAATAAGTGAAGCCCCCTGCCTCCGCATCCTGGCTGGGAAGGCAGTTGGGCCGCAACCATTTTCCGCATCACAGACCCAATCCTGTTTTAACTGTCCCATCCCCACAATGCCGCATTGCCGCGTTGCGAATGCCTCGTATTCGCATCAATGCGCATGAGCGATGTAAGCTTAATAGGTCCCAGTATACCATAAAAGTAGCAATTTTTATGGTATACTGTAAGTGATGTCTATTGATGACTGTACCATCGATGGTATAGCCATTAATGATTAAGTTCTGCGCATTCGGAACCCATGGCTATTGTTCCAGTGCCGTCAATTCACTTTTTTTTTATAACATTGGGCAATGCCAATGATGGCAAAACACTTGACTTTAGCCATAGACCAATGATGTCCACAATCCATCATTGGTAGTTAGCTATCCAGGGTCGCAACTAGAGGGGGGCTAAGGGGGCATGCGCCCCAGGTGCAGGATTTGAGGGGGCGCAGAGGAGTTACAGAGAAGCAGGGTTTTTTTTTTTTTTTTACTGACAGTGCTGTGCTGTTCCAGTGAGACAGCAGACACCTCCCGGGGCTGTGACTCTGACCCACCTGTCTGCCTGCAGCTGGCTCTGATGCTGTGCGGGTGAGCTCCAGTACCTGGGATCTCTCCTATGCCGGCTACTGTCTTAAACTCTCTTCTTTGCCATGCAGTGCTGAGACTAGTGTGCGGTGTACCGTGCAAGCTATAGAAGCGAGCTGTTGGTACTGTGTTTTTCAGCAGGCTATGATCCCGGCTGCCTGCCCAGCACCAACTGATAACAAGCTGCCGGCTACACACCATTGATAGGATACAGGCTTTTGCTTGTTAACAGGTGCAGTCACCGATGTAACAGAAATCAAAGGCTCACTTTGCTAGCTATCCACTTGACAAGGGAAACTAAGGGTCTAATTTAGACCTGAACGCAGCAGCAAATTTTTTAGCTAATGGGCAAAACCATGTGCACTGCAGGAGGGGCAGATATAATATGCGTAGAGAGAGAGCTAGATTTGGGTGGGTTATATTGTTTATGTGCAGGGTAAATACTGGCTGCTTTATTTTTACACTGCAATTTAGACTTCAGTTTGAACACACCCCACCCAAATCTAACTCTCTCTGCACATGTTACATCTGCCCCCCCCCCCCCCCCCCCCCCTGCAGTGCACATGGTTTTGTCCATTAGTTAACAAATTTCCTGCTGCGATCATGTCTGAATTAGGCCCTTAGAGCCTGGACAACCTCCAGCTCTCACCGAGTATCACTACAGCAGCTTTGTGGTAAGTTTAAAGACAGACTTTATTATCGCACTGTGCTCCCAGTTAGCAGTGTTAAACTCTGCTTTGCCTCTCAGATGGGGGGATTTGGTGTAGCTTCTAGGGGGATGTAGTGCAGTGATGTAGTGTACCATATAGGGTATGTAGTGTAGTAATGTATTGCAGTATATAGGGGCATGTAGTGCATTGATGTGGTGTAGCATATAAGGGGATATAGTGTAGTGATGTAGTTTAGCATATAAGGGGATGTAGTGTAGTGATGTAGTTCAGTGTGTAGGGGATGTAGTATAGTGATGTAGAGTAGTGGATAGGGGAATGTAGTGCAGTGATGAGGCAGGCAGAGAGCTGCATAGTCTTGAAGCCACATAAGCACCCAAAGTTTTTGTGACTATTTGGTTAAGGGTAGGCAGGGCTAGCCTTAGTGATTGACAGTTTGGGGTCTGGTGACCCAGTGGGCCTATCAGGTTTGGGTAGGAGGAGGGTAGACGGGTATATAGTTTCTGGATAGGCAGCCATCTTCCTCTTGCCATTTTGGATGCCCTCCCACTTGCTCATTAATTTTGTGCTTTCGGTCCGCTTTGCGGGCCTTGCGTTCAATTTATTAGTCGGCTTTGATAGCCAGATGGGTGGAAAGTCGCTACCAGCCAGCAGTCAAAGTTCACATAAGTGGTCATTGTGGGGCACCCCCTTTTGATAGAACAGCGAGTGTCTCCTCCCCTTGCGGGTGGACTATGGACGTTTCCGTGCGGTTTCGTCCACGGCTCTGCTAGAGTAAAGGGGGTGAGTCCTGCACAGTGCGGTTTATGTATTAGGAGGCGGTTGTGAGTCCCCTCCTAGTTTTAATTGGTTTATTATAGTTGACTGGTGCTGGTGAGTTGGTAGTGCCTTTTCTTGCCATCCTCCAATATTTCGTTTAAAATACAGGTCATCAAACAATAAATACCAGTTTTGACCTTTTAAATCTAGCTATTGGTGTCCGTGTGGTTATTTCATAGTGCTAAGCTAGCTAAGTTATAAATGTAAGTGTGTCAGAATAAAGTTATGGGTGATTTAAGTGTTATAATATAGGGGGTAATTCAGGCCTGATCGCTAGGGTGCGTCTCTTGCATCCCTGTGATCAGGTAGTCGCCTGCTACATGGGGAGGGTTTTAGCTGTGTGCAGGTGTGCATTCACATTTGTAGCACAACTGCATAAACATCAGTTTTTGCAGTTTCTGCTTAGCCCAGGACATATGTTGGTACACACCATACAATTATCTGACAGAAAATCTGCCAGATCGAGCTGGTTGGAATGAAAATCTGGTAATGGATGAGACCAAATTGCAATCTACCATTTCCTCCAAATACTGGAAAATGGACAAAACCTGTCATTCAGACGAATTGATTAAACACAATATTAAACAACTTGGATGACCATTTTCCAGTGTTTTGAAGCAAATGGTCAATTGTCATTTGCTCTCATCCATTACCAGTTTTTCATTTCAACCAGATAGATCTGGCAGATAATCTGCCAGATAACTGTACAGTGTGTATCTAGCTTATTCATCCTCTGCGATGATCGGGGCCGGAGCTGACGTCAGAAACCCTCTCTCCAAACGTCTGGTCAACTCCTGCCTTTTCCCAGACACTCCTCTACAGCGGTCAGTTGCCACCCACAAATAGCCTCTTCCTGTCAGTCACCTTGGTATCGCCCGTATGATTGCTTTTTTCGCACCATCACATTGCTATGCATGATGCCCGGTGCAGTCGTCCGACGCGCCGATGCATTGCGGTGCATATGCATGCGCAGTACAGACCTGATCACCCACTGTGCGAAAATGCACAGCAGTGATCAGGCCTAAATTACCCCCATACTGCAGTGATATAGTGCAATGTATGAGGACACACAGGAGGGCATGTAGTAGAACACGGTGCTGGCAGGCATGTTACGCTTAGTGCATAGGGAAATATTGTCCAATAATACAGGTTGAGTCTCCCTTATCCAAAATGCTTGGGACCAGAGGTATTTTGGATATGGGATTTTTCCGTATTTTGGAATAATTGCATACCATAATGAGATATCATGGTGATGGGACCTAAATCTAAGCACAGAATGTATTTATGTTACATATACACCTTACACACACAGCCTGAAGGTCATTTTAGCCAATATGTTTTGTAACTTTGTGCATTGAACAAAGTGTGTCTACATTCACACAATTCATTTATGTTTCATATACACCTTATACACACAGCCTGAATGTCATTTAATACAATACTTTTAATAACTTTGTGTATTAAACAAAGTTTGTGTACATTGAGCCATCAAAAAACAAAGGTTTCACTATCTCACTCTCACGCAAAAAAGTCCGTATTTCGGAATATTTGGATATGGGATACTCATCCTGTATACCATTTTTTTTTCAAAATCTTTGATAATCTGATTATTTTAGTGTGTTTTTTTATATATATAATTCTATTGATTTTTGTTGTTTTTTGTCTAGGTGGCGGTGGCAGTGGTGGTGGTGGTGGGTGGGTGGGGGGGGCCAAATTACTGTTTTGCTCCGGGTGACTAAAATCCTAGTTTCGGCCCAGGGCTATCCCTAGTCAAAGTTCCCTTATCAATATTCTTGATGGATACGGTATCACCATACTGTAATTAAAATGATTCATGAAATTAGTTTTAATGGTAATACAAATATAAAAAAAAAACGAAATATATTCTAAATAATAATTCTAAATAATAACAATCAATTTATTTACCAATATATATTGGGAAATTGGTACTGTAACTATCAGTAAACAAAACAAATGATGGAGGCTTGGGCTCTGCTATGTATATATGCTGGTAGATGGTGGCTCAGGCTCTGCTATGTGTATATATATATATATATATATATATAGTGGTTGCTGGGTATATACAAAGGGACAGCAGCTGATCCCCTCTGCAGCTGCAGGGTATACACTGCGTGCTTCCTGATTATAATTCCCTGGCAGCTGCTCCTCTCTGCAGTTGCAGGGTGAGGGCGAAGTGCCACCAGATTGTTGATCACTGTGACCAGCAGACAGTGTTGGGAACATAATATAGGAGGATCCAATGCTGCAGGGGGTTGGGAGGTTCCTCTGAGTTTGGAGGTTGCTGAAAGATTATATTTTGGCAGCCGCCCAATGAACATTATTGACTGGTCGCATTAGATGTGTCAGTAAAATCGTAGCCTGGTGTGGTCGCATCTGATGCAACTACTCCTTGCAAGTGGTTAATTGATAATGGGCAGGATGTACTAAAGGGAAAATATGGCTAAGACCCCGAAAACTGCAGTATTCGGACTTTGCCCGCATTTCTCATACATTCCAGGGCATGGACGCTGTGGGTAATGCCAGCTTTTGTTAACATAACCCAATAGAAGCTTACGATCTTCTCTCATGTTTTCCCTGAGAGGGATTCAAATGGATCCCTCCCCCCGCAAGGCTGGTTCTAGACTTTGTGGCACCCAGGACAGACATTTCCTTTGGCGCACTCACCCCCATTTAAAACAGGCACAGAGTGCACAAAAAAATATTGGGGCGTGATTTCATGGGGAAGAGGCGTGACCAAAGAATAGTACCAATTCACATTATACTACACAGTAGTGTCTGTCAGTCACATTACACCACACAGTAGCACTCCTTATACAGGCCAGGTAGAGCCCCTTTTATGCATGTTACGCCAGGTAGAGCCCCTTTTATACATGTTACGCCAGGTACAGCCCCTTTTATACATGTTACAACAGGTATAGCCCCTTACACATGTTATGCCAGGTAGAGCCGCTTACACACATTGCGCTAGGCAGAGCCCCTTAGACATGTTACGCCAGGTAGTGCCCCTTATACCAATTGCGCCAGGAAGAGCCCCTTATACATGCTACACAAGGTAGAGCCTCTTATACACACTGCACTAGGTAGAGCCCCTTATACATGTTACGCCAGGTAAAGCTTCTTATACACATTGCGTCAGGTAGACCCCCTCATACATGTTATGCCAGGTAGAGCCACTTATACACATTGTACCAGGTAGAGTACACATTGCGCCAGGTAGCTCCTTATACACATTGCACCAGGTAGCCCCTTATACACATTACGCCAGGTAGGTAGCCCCTTATAGAACACACACACCCTTCCATGGCTGGACAAAAGAAAAGTTCTGGGTAGAAGGGAGCTGGGGAGTTTGAGCAAAACTGTACTGTAATACGCTAATTATGATCCAAATCTTGCACAATGCACCAGTGATCAATCCCTACCTTTCACAATACAAAGGAAATAATATAGGTGGTTGTACTAAACCACAGCTGTTTCCATTTTAATAAAGGAAAACTTCTAAGGCACTTTTAGACGGTAAACATTGAAACTGCATCCCAGAGTCAGGTGAACTTAGGATAGGGGGTGGCTTCTGATTCACTGCACAAAATAACATTGCACAATATAAAACGAAAATATAAATATAAAAAAAAATACACACAAAAATCACAAAGATACCAACAACATCACAAGACAACACAGTAACCAAAACGTAATTTTCCCCCTTCCCAGACACAAAATATGTCAATCTACCTTTGCGTTTACTCTCAATTGACACTCCAGCTTAGAAAAAGTCCACTTATAGAATGCACATTCCTGGCCGCGACAGGTCAATAAAAAAAAAAAGTGAAAGTGAGCGGGGGGCAGCCAGTAGGCAGCGGAAGGTATGTTGTGGCCAGCGGGGGCCAACAGCGGGATGCGGGCAGTAGGCAGCGGGAGGCATGTTGTTGCCAGTGAGAGGAGGCCAGTAGGCAGCAGGAGGCGTGTTGCGGTCAGCGTGGGCCAGCAGCATTAGGCGGCCAGCAGGCTGCTGCATGCAATTTAGATATCGCTGATGGGGTGACCGTGGCCATGCCCCGGGCGCCCGCCCTGCTAAACCGCACCTAAAACTGCTACTGCCCCCAATACCCTCCTCCTGCGGCCACCGCATCACTCAAGGGGACTCCCAGGTCCTACACCCGGAAGTTCCGAAATCTCAAAGGACAGCTCTTCTCAGGAGACACTGGCATATCTATAATGGGTGCATAGGACCCCACACTGCACTGGCTGCACCCATTTTTTCAGTGCTCACCTATTCATGTCCGGTGTCCAAAGTATTGGGACAATCATAGGCGTGCGCAGCTAATGTTATTAGATGGTGCACCGCCGGAGGGGCGTGTCTAGCACCGCCTTTTAGGTGCATCTAGCACCGCCTTTTGGGCGTATCTAGAACTGCCCAGGGGCGTGTCTATCACTATTTCACATTCCCTCAGTAAAATCACATGGCGTAAACTAATTCCTCCCTAGTTCCTAATAAAGTAAATATAATACACCCCAGAGAAATAAAATAAAACATAATAGTGCGACCATCAGCTGGTACTGACTGCCCGCTATGGCATAACCCTTAGTCCTAGCTGCCGCTGCACCCTATCGCTGCTTACACTTCCCCAAACTATCCCTGACCCAGAGGTGGAACTAAAGAGTGGTGGGCCTAGGTGCATATAAATTCCCCTCCACACACACACCCCACCCCTTGCACCGCCCAGTACTGACTTCCCGCTATGTCATAACCCTTAGTCCTAGCTGCCGCTGCACCCTATTGCTGCTTACACTTCCTCAACCTATCCCTGACCCAGTGGCGGGACTAGAGAGTGGTGGGCCTAGGTGCATATACATTCCCCTCTACACACACACGCCACCCCTTGGACCGCCCAGCACCAACACACTGATTTTTAGTGGGACACTCAGAAAAGTATGGGAGATGTAGGGGGCGAACATTTAAGTTTTATTATAATAGAAGTAAAGTTAAAAATGTACACATGTGCCATTAGAGCCACATCTGCCTCTTTCTATGCCATCAGACTCCTTGTCCACAGGACACAGGTCCCCATGCTCACCAGTTACCCCTTATTCACATTACATCACACAGTATGAGTGGAAATTCACATTATGCCACACAGTATGAGCATAAATTCACATTACGCCACACGGTATGAGCTGAAATTAACATTACGCCACATGGTATGAGCTGAAATTCACATTATGCCACACGGTATGAGCTGAAATTCACATTATGCCACACGGTATGAGCTGAAATTCACACTACGCCACAAGGTATGAGCTGAAATTCACACTATGCCAGACGGTATGAGCTGAAATTCACACTACGCCCCACAGCATGAGCCGAAATTTATATTACGCCACACAGTATGAGCGTAAATTCACATTATGCCACACAGTATGAGCATAAATTTACATTATACCACACAGAATGAGCTGAAATTCACATTATGCCACACAGTATGAGCGTAAATTCACATTATACCACACAGTATGAGCTGAAATTCACATTACGCCACACGGTATGAGCCAAATTCACATTACGCCACACAGTATGCGCCAAATTCACATTACGCCACACGATGTGAACCACATTCACATTACGCCACACAGTATGCGCCAAATTCACATTACGCCACACGATGTGAACCACATTCACATTACGCCACGTGGTATTAGTCAAATTCACATTACGCCACATGGTATGCCCCAGTGCCAGATACCCTTAAAACCCCTCTCAGGAAACTACTAAGAGCTTGGCTCAGCTAATATAATTTTATAACCCTTCTTTTCTGTTCTTTATGTTTTTTCCCTGAGTACACTTACAGATTTGTTTCTTTTTTAAAAAAATTATTATTATTTTTTTTGGGGGGGGGGCAACTTCATGTACAGTGTACTGTATATAAAAAAAACAGGAACAGGCTCAGCTGCAGCACAGCAGTGGTTTACTTACTTTAGTCACTGACTGAGCTGAGCGTGGCAGTCTCTGAACCGTCTGTGTTGAGCTGAATTTGCCTCCGGGTCCTCGTTCTCGACTCCACCAGAGAGGAACGGGTAGCGTCTAGAGGAATGCCGTGCTGTGCGGCTGTGGTAGCAGAGGCACGCAATAGAGAGAGGGGGAGAGAGAGTGCGAGGGCAGGCAGGCGGGCGGCGTGATGTCACATTGCGGCGCGGGGCGAAGCTTTGTACTTCAGTGCACCGCATCGCATCCACTGTCACCCAGTGCAGCCGCCGTTCAGTCACAGTCAGTTCTGACTCCTGACTGTGCGGCGGGCACAGCGGGCGCAGCGGGGGAGGGAGGAGGAACATGAGCAGCATGTGATCACTGTGCTGCAGGCGTGCGGGGGGTGTAGTTTTAATGAATTGTAATTGAAAGACACTGAATTAGAGAACTGAAGACTATGGTTAATGATTTGAAGAACGGGACTGAAGAACTCTGATTTTGAAGAACTGAAGATTGTAATTAGTGATTTGAAGAACGAGGCTGAAGAACACTGACTTTGAAGAGCTGAAGACTGTGGTTTGTGATTTGAAGGAGTAGGCTGAAGAACGCTGCCTTTGAAGAAATGAAGACTGCAGAGTTCACCGTAGCACAGCTTAGGGTCCCTGTGGGGGATCTTTGAGAAGAGGCAGGCAGAAGACAATGAGACTGCTGCAGTAAAAGATAATGGGGGTAATTCCAAGTTGATCGCAGCAGGAATTTTGTTAGCAGTTGGGCAAAACCATGTGCACTGCAGGGGAGGCAGATATAACATTTGCAGAGAGAGTTAGATTTGGGTGGGTTATTTTGTTTCTGTGCAGGGTAAATACTGGCTGCTTTATTTTTACACTGCAAATTAGATTGCAGATTGAACACACCCCACCCAAATCTAACTCTCTCTGCACATGTTAAATCTGCCTCCCCTGCAGTGCACATTGTTTTGCCCACCTGCTAACAAAATTCCTGCTGCTATCAACTTGGAATTACCCCCAATAACCGGAACCAGGGTACCTGGAGCAACCTGGGAGCACAGATCTAGAGCACCTTACACAAGTAAGCAACTTGAAGCACTGGCACCCTTACTCTGAACTAGAGATGTGCGGCGGGCACTTTTCGTGTTTTGTATTTTGGTTTTGGATCTGGATCCTCGCTCATATTATGGATCTGGATTGGTTTTGCCAAAACCACCCTTTCGGGTTTTAGTTTTGGATCTGGATTTTATTTTAAAATACCACAAAAACAGTTAAAATCACAGAATTTGGGGGTAATTTTGATCCTACGGTATTATTAACCTCAATAACATTCATTTCCACTCATTTCCGGTCTATTCTGAACAGCTCACACCTCACAATATTGTTTTTAGGCCAAAAGGCTGCACCGAGGTCGCTGGATGACTAAGCTAAGCGACCCAAGTGGGCGGCACAAACACCTGGCCCATCTAGGAGTGGCACTGCAGTGGCAGAAAGGATGGCAGATTTTAAAAATATGCCCCAAACAGCACATCATGCAAAGTAGAAAAAGAGGTGCAATGAGGTAGCTGGATGGCTAAGCTAAGCGACACAAGTGTGCGGCACAAACACCTGGCCCATCTAGGAGTGGCACCACAGTGGCAGACAGGATGGCAGATTTGAAAAATGCCCAAACAGCACATGATGCATAGAAGAAAAAGAGGTGCAATGAGGTAGCTGGATGGCTAAGCTAAGCGACACAAGTGTGCGTCACAAACACCTGGCCTATCTAGGAGTGGAACTGCAGTGGCAGACAGGATGGCACTTAAAAAACTAGTCCCCAAACAGCACATGATGCAAAGAAGAAAAAGAGGTGCACCGAGGTTGCTGGATGACTAAGCTAAATGACACAAGTGCGAGTCACAAATACCTAGACCATCTAGGGGTGGCACTGCAATGTCAGACAGGATGGCACTTAAAAAAACTAGGCCCCAAACAGCACATGATGCAAAGAAGAAAAAGAGGTGCACCGAGGTTGCTGTATGGCTAAGCTAAGTGACACAAGTGTGCGGCACAAACACCTGGCCCATCTAGGAGTGACACTGCAGTGTCAGACAGGATGGCACTTTAAAAAAACTAGTCCCCAAACAGCACATGATGCAAAGAAGAAAAAGAGGTGCACCGAGGTTGCTGTATGACTAAGCTAAATGACACAAGTCTGAGGCACAAACACCAGGCCCATCTAGGAGTGGCACGCAGTGGCTGAATGTTCAAAGTGACCCACAATTTTTTGGGCCACCGGCAGCATCTCCTGCACACCCTTGTCATTTCTAAAAAAAATTCTGCATCACCAAATTAATTGTATGTGCAAAACATGGGACGTGCTGGAATTTTCCCAGATGTAATACATGCACAATATTGATGGCACAGGAGAGTGTATCCCTAAACCGCACACAAGTGGCAAAGCCTTTAAAAATAATTTGGATAATAATAACCCTTTTATTTGGACAGTTATATAACAAGTTGGGGTCATTCTGAGTTGATCGCACGCTGCTGATTTTTGCTGCGCTGCGATCTGGTCTCTACTGCGAATGCGTATGCACTGCAAAGCGCATGTGCGTTATATGGGTACAATGCGGATCATTGCTGAGCTATGGATTTAACGAAGAATCCATATGCACAGCCAATCTCAAGAAGATTGACAGAAAGAGGGCATTTATGGGTGTCAACTGACTGTTTCTGGGAGTGGTAGGGAAAACGCAGGCGTGTCCGGGCGTTTGGAGGGAGGGTTCCTGATGTCAGTTCCGGCACCAAAAAGACTGAAGTGATAGCAAGGGTTGAGTAAGTTCAGACCTACTCTGAAACTGCACAAAATGTTTTTGCAGAGCTGGACTGCACAGGCGTTCGCACACTTGAAAAGCGAAAATACACTCCCCCATGGGCGGCGACTATGCGTTTGCACGGCTGCTAAAAACAGCTAGCGAGCGATCAACTCGGAATGAGGGCCAATATGCAGCACAGAAGAGCGTACAAATAAACCACACAGGGCAAACTCTATAAAAATTATTTGGATTAAATATTAATAACCCCATTATTTGGAGTAAATAATATACAGCACAGGACAGCACCACTGGACTTATACGGCAGTACCCCTGAACTTATACGGCTGTACCACTGGAATTATACGGCAGTACCACTGGAATTATATGGCAGTACCCCTGGACTTATACGGCAGTACCACTGGGCTTATACAGCAGTACCACTTGGCTTATACAGCAGTACCACTGGACTTATACGGCAGTACCCCATAACTTATATGGCAGTACCACTGGACTTATACGGCAATGGCAGTATCACTGGACTTATACGGCAGTATCACTAGACTTACATGGCAGTACCATCCGACTTGACTTATACTGCAGTACCACTGGACTTATATGGCAGTACCACTGGACTGGACTTATGTGGCAGTACCACTGGACTTATACAGCAGTACCACTGGTTTTATATGGCAGTATGACTGGACTTATATGGCAGTATTACTGGACTTATACGGCAGTATCACTGGACTGGACTTATACAGCAGTACCCCTGGACTTATACAGCAGCAACACTGGACTTATGGCATCACAGGACACCACTAGAGTTATGGCAGCACAGGACACCACCACTGAACTGGACTTATGCAGCAGCAGCACTGGACTTATGGCAGCACAGAACACCACCACTGGACCTAGAGCGGCAAACCCTGGGACATCAGGCCGGAGCTAAGGTTCCGGTTACTGACATATGTCTTATGCTTTCAGAATATACATATTATTTTTATGTACACTAATTTATGTTATCAGCCCTATCTAGTGGTCAGCACAGAAGTCCTGAAGCTTAATTGTGAACCTCACAGCCCAACATAGCAAGGTGCTTAGTGTATTCTGGGTAAAAGAAATTGGGAGCAGCCATTTGTAATTCCCTTATAGTCCCAGCCAGACAGCCACATGTGCTTACTCACAGCATAGTATCTAATGGTGAGTTTTTAACCCGAAATATGCTATCTTCAGACGGTTATGTATGCTAGCTGTATTGTTTTACACTGCAGCCTATCCTTTGCACATGTGATTTAGTAATGTTTGCATACTTTGTTCATGCTTCTGCATCCTACGTGTACATATGCTTGCATTGCATTATCCTATCTATGCTTATTATAATCGCATTTTATTATTTGTATTTGCAGTGTTACCAGTTTCCTCTATCACAGAATAAACACCGTTCTTCAGATCATCACATCTGATTGGGAGTATTGAAAAATAAAGGTGGTTATGCTGTCTGTCTGAATTTGGTCAAAGAAACATCATAGTGAAGGCAGAACATCTGCTGCGCCATTTTCCGAGAGTCCTGCGCATTAATAATAAACTCTAGCACCGCAATAGAGTCTACTAGCGGCTGCCAGCAGTAGAGAGAGGAGGGGCCCAGATGGAGTCTGCATACAGGCTCCCTTCTCTCTTAAAAGCACATCGGTCGGTAGAACTGTCTTTTGCAATACTAATCGCATATGCAATGCTTAGTAGATCCCATCCAGTTTATGGTTAAGGAAGGAAGTCTTACAGCTAAGAAAGTAAGAGACAGATTTACAAATATGCCATTGACACTCAAGAGCTGAACAATGCCATTGCAGACTCTGTGTGCCATGGCTGGGGCTTGTTTGTGGCATCTGTTGTAAGTTATCTAACCTAAAAAAAGAGTAGTGTTGTTTTTGTAAATAGCCATCTTAGGGCATGTACAGTAAATCAGAGCTATTGCTATTATCTCTTCAGAATCCTTACTCTAAGGGGGAATTTAAATTGGGTGCAAGGTCTAGTAAGGTAAAAACCTTGCTTACCTTTTGCCCAGTTTTGGATTACCATGGGTTTGTGCACCCCCAATACCCACAGTATCCAATATAAAAAAATGGTTGCAGAGTTTTCAGTGCTGAAAATATGAACATGTGGGGAAAAAAAGTGCCCAATTTTCTGCAGCATACCAAGAAATTTAATGTATAATTGCGCAAATACCGTTTGCATGGTTACATAAATAACATTAATTTCCTTTTTCAGACTGAGATGAATTCCTCAAATACTGTATCACCCAACAATGAGATAAATGAACTGAAAAAGAGAATTTTGCACTCACAATTGATCAGTTAAAGGAGGCATGTAGTAAATTGCTGATTTGAATGAATACGTTAATTCAGATGAATTATTTTGCCATCTTTCTGAGCTTACTGGAATGTGAAACAAAGCAATAGTGCAGACTCCCACTTATAGGGAAATAAATGTAATAAAAATGCACTCACAAACAATTAAGTATAAAAGGCATATAAAATCTCTGGTGATAGAGGCACGCATATACTCATCGGTCAGTCAGCTTCCAAGAGTCCTACAGAGTTCCGGATACTCCAAGGTCTTTCCTCAAGGTAAGTCCCAGTAACGTTCCTCTATTTCCAGTTTACAGTAGCCACACCACATAATGCATTTCGAACCCTTCTGGGTGCTTCCCCAGAAGCGTTTGTGGCTAAGATCCTGATCGATGTATTTATACCCACCCTTATTCCTAATTACCCTAATTATGTCTGTCAGCTGTGTCCAAAATCACCTCCTGTCGCCGCCTTCAAAACCCGCGGGCAGGAAGTGACGTAACGCATTCCAGTGAGACATATACCACTGATAACGGCAGACAGGAAGTGACGTCTTGCGTATCATTCAGTAGCCGCGTGCATTCCACACACGGAGATGTCCTCATCATAGCCGGAAGTATGCGTTCCACATCATCTTATGCGTTACAAATCCATTAGTGACATGTATTTAGAGGGTCCCGGACTTTCCACAGAGGGACGTTCTGTTTCTCTACAGAATTCACACTAGGTGTTTTTCAACGTTGCACTATTGCTTTGCTTTACATTCCAGTAAATTCAGAAAAATGTCAAAAGAATTAATCTGAATTGACGTATTCATTCAAATCAGCAACTTACTACATGCCTCCTTTAACTGACCAATTGTGAGTGCAAAATTCAAATAAAAATATACTCTGTCCAATTGGATGTCTGCACTATTGCGTCTATTCTCTTTTTCAGTTAATTTATCTCATTGTTGGGTGATATTTGAGGAATTCATCTCAGTCTGAAAAAGGAAAGTAATGTTATTTATGCAACCATGCAAACGGTATTTGCGCAATTATACATTTAATTTCTTGCTATATTGATTTTATGGAAAAATAGTTAATTTTTTCTTAGGTGTATATGCTGCAATCTCTTAATGTTTATTCAGCGCGGAAAACACAGTACCTATTGCCTAATTTTCTGCAGCACCACAATTAATTTGCATATGTCCAGCCACAAGGAAGACAAGGTAGTCAGGCAAAAACGTAAGAAATACAGTATGGGCCAATTATCGAGAATGCCCAGACCTTTTGACTGATTTTTTTTGTCAGGACTGACCAATCAGATGATTGAAGGAGTATGTTTGTGGCAATGATATCGCCGAAATGAAGAAACGATCATGCATACACACTATGCATTAAAGTAGTCTGATCAACTGATTACTGGCAAATCAGCCCAATAATTGGATATTGTGGACCTAGCTTCAGTGTAGAAGCCATCATGTGTTTTAAAGAAAGGCTTTCTCTCTATGTATATTCTTGTTGATGCTATTTGAGGGGAATAAAAACCTGTTGAAGGCTTATCACTGTGCAGCATTTATACACAACATAAACTAATTAAATAACCTAAATGAATAAATAAGTGTAATACACTGCAGATGTAAAACAGTGACTCAGCAATACCAGCAAACAATGTCCAGCAATAAATCACGAATGTGATGAGTGTTAAGATGATAACTTCATATCTAACTTTCAGAGTCATTAATGACACGCTCTGCCCGGTGTATTATTCATACAGTGTCTATAATTGTCTTGAAACATGTTATGTCATTTTGTTAAAGATGACTCTTGTTTTTCATTGTGACTTTCTGACAAGTGCAGAAAGCAGCGGTTAGGCTGTGGGGCATGAGGGTTAGGTTTAGGCAGCAGGGACGGGAGGTTAGGTTTAGGCACTTATGGGGGGGAAGGTTAGGGTTAGGCACTAAGGGTGAGGTTATGGTTAGGCAGCGGGTAGGGAGGGTTAGGGTTATGGGGGTAGGGGAGAGGGAATAACACCCCTTATTCACCCCTGTCGGCTTCTTTGCAATCAAGATCCCGACGTCGGTATTTCAAGTATTGGGATCCCGGACACCGACTTTCACTGCTGAACCCTTATTTACTATGTATATCTCAAGGGGCCCAGACCATGCATTCTCTATTGGTTAGACAAACCATTGTGGCAGCTGGCCACACCCCTTCTGTAGACTGGACACACCCATAAACATGAGACCCTACCACTGCATTCCCCTGGTGGGGCCTTTATGCCCCAGTCCGACACTGACAAAGGCACACACAAGGGTCAATTTACTTACAGTCAGTGACGTCACTATGGGGGTGCAGGCAGCATCGGGGTGTGAACCTCGGAGGGATGACACCAAAATGCCGGCTACTCCACAGCCGTGTGCTGCAGTGTGACATTCTCCTGTCACACTGGGGGGTGGATGGGGTATAGAGTGCGCATCAGGTGTCACCAGACCCGGTGATGCCTCTGCCTGGGGGCAGAGCAAACTCCTTACCCAGATATTCTTAAACCTTACTAGCTGACATTCTATTCCCTATATTCCCGGGGATGTTTAAGTGGGCTGGTTCAGCTGTAGTGGGGTGAGTTCAGTCCTTAAGCACCCCCTCCACACAGCGCAATACTTTGCATTGCGCTGTGGGGATGCAGTTTAATAATAAGATTCACATCATACAAATGGACGGTAATCATATTCAAAAAATCACTTAAGGATCCACCCAGCGTCTACTGTGGGTGACGGGATGTACCTGATGACGCTGGTGATCAGTGGAATACATATATCCAACCTCTAGGAATATGTCAAGCTCGATCATGTGAGCGGCCGGTGGAATGCACATCTTTGGTTTCCGGGAAAAGTAATGTAACGCAAGTCACAGATATCCAACAGCTAACCGGTTGAACGCAAACTTCCGGCTTCCTGCCCGGGCAATGGAACGCATGCCATGGAAGCCGGAAATAAGAATCAGATGGGAGCAATTTTCAATCACTCTTCCCAATAAATACCAACAACACAGTACACAGCATTATGCACTTGAAAAAGGATGTTTTATCACTGAAACGCGTTGTGTTGATTGCTGTGAACCAGGGCTCCTGAGGACTCTATTACCTTTCTGGGCAAAAGCTTTGTGGTGTGTTGCTGAACTGCATGAACATGGACTACACCACCTAGGCACACACCATCACCCGTAAACGGTATGAACACCCAAAGTTCCTAAAGACTTCAAAGTGGTACAAATATGCACAGTACCCACATGGTCTTTTACATATAAACCAATGTTTTTATCTTATCTTGTTTCTTTGAAGTGAATGCACTACAGTAGGTCACTTTATTTCTCATATTAACCAATGTGTTCATTCTATTCATCAGACTATTCCATTCATTTGGATATAGGTGGTCATTCCGAGTTTTTCGCAACGCAGCGATTAGGTGGAAAATGCGCATGCGCATGGTACGCAGCGTGCATGCGCTAAGTAATTTTACACAAAACTTTGGAGATTTGCACAAGCTCGAGCGACGTTTTATCATCACTCGAGTGATCGTAGTGTGATTGACAGGAAGTGGGTGTTTCTGGGTGGAAACTGGCCGTTTTCAGGGAGTGTGCTAAAAAAACGCAGGCGTGCCAGGTAAAAACGCAGGAGTGGCTGGAGAAACGGGGGAGTGGCTGGCCGAGCGCAGGGCGTGTTTGTGATGTCAAACCAGGAACTAAACGGACTGAGGTGATCGCAGTCTAGGAGTAGGTCTGGAGCCACTCAGAAACTGCAGGGAATTATTTAGTAGCAATTCTGCTAATCTTTTGTTCGCAATTCTGCTAAGCTAAAATACACTCCCAGAGGGCGGCGGCTTAGCGTTTGCAATGCTGCTAAAAGCAGCTAGTGAGCGAACAACTCGGAATGAGGGCCATAGTGTTTATACATCAATTAGAGTAAAGAGTATAAAACTATTCAATCATTTACTTGCCTTTAATAAGATTCACAGAAAATCACATTATCAATCCCCCCGTCCGTCTTTTTCACTGGGAAAGTGAACGGGATCCAAGCAGCACCTCCACTACACCACATTCCCAGGGCCGTCTTTTCGTATGGGCTCAATGGGCTCTTGCCCAAGGGCCCCAGCAGTATAAGGGCCCTAGGCTGATAGCTGAGGGTCCCCTCTTTCCAGGGGTACCAGATATTTGAAAATCGGCCCTGGGGAACCAGAGATATCCGACTTGAAACCAGTGGTCCCCATCCAAGCCTGTTAATTGCTCTTCCCAGCCAGATATCTCAGGTTCTGTCTGACTTAGAGTTTTTCTGATGGTATAATCCAAAAGCTGTGACTCTCCCCTTTCAGTTAACACTGGCAGCTTGTCTCTGGTATGCCCAGAACTAGATAAAGCAGCCTTCAAGCAGCTGGTCCCTGCTCCAGCTCCACACACCTAATATGCAGTTTTAGATTTTCGTTGGTGAATTGCTCTGGCTCCTGAACTCTGAACCCCAAGTCCCCAGAACCATCTGAAAGGTGGGACTCTCTAGTTTTTTATTCCATTTAAATCTAAGAAATCTATTTTCAGTAACTTGACATATCTGCAGTCAAGTAAGCTGCCCTCCCATCAAAAAATAATAAATATTAAGCCCACTCCACTATCCACCCCTTCCCTACATATTAAACACCCCCGACCACCCTGGAAGTCATGTACCAGAGCCCCTTCATTCAGCTCAATGCCCCCTTCTACAGTTTAGCCCCATCTGTGCAGTAAAGGCGATATTAACAGAAATTACTGCTCCAGGTCCTACATGCTGAGCAGAAGATAGAACACCCTCTACCTCCCGTGGGACATCAAAGCTGCCGCTGATAGCACCCCCCACCCCTACCTCTGAAGGATGGGTAGGGGGCCCAGCACATTGCTGTGCCCAGGGGCCTACACTACTGTTAAGACGGCCATGCACATTCCGGGAGAGTAGGTAAGTATGTCTTAAAATACCATATCATTTTTAGTAATGTAAAACCCAAAAATCACAGGTAGTTTGACAGGCTCAGTAAAGCGTATTATTACAAATGTAACCACTAATGTGGACCTGTACAATGAAGAATGCACTCTGCATTTTAGTAAATCCACTTCTGGCATGCTCGATAATTAATCTGCTATTATCAATGCAGTAAATGCTTTATTTGCCCAGCTTTCAGGTCTTTTATTGCCCCAAGATACATGTGCCAGAAATATTACAAGTCAGAATGACCTGATATTCATTTCATATGTGAAACAGTAGTAACTAAGCCTATAATCATAGATAAATTGCTTTGTGTAATGTTACGTATGGTACTGTAAGTTAAAATTGTTAATTAGTGTAATGAATAGTTTTCTCCTAATTACAATAGTGAAAACTTATTCACAGTACTGATCACAGAGATGACTGATCCACAACAGGAAGAAAGTTTTATTATAATGACTGAACATTGCATATCCTGTTTGTATTCAACCCCCCCAGCTAACGTCATCTGAAGATGGCAACAGCCACTGTAGCCTATGGGCTACATTCCACAACAATTATGGTAGTGAGGCGTAAAGCGATCATATAACCCTAATGCATTGCAGTGATGGACTCCTTTCGGAACTCCTGTTCCTGCTTGAGTTAGAATTGTGGGTAAGGGGACGATTAATTATTTAGTGGGAGCTGCCTTGTCCTATATCCAACTACCACCCAACAACTAATAGCGACAGTAAAAAAAGTAATATGGCTAGGACACTGGCGCATACACTAAAGTGTTCAATCGTGATTATACAGCATACAGTACATATAAATCAACAGTAAAGATTCAGAGTGATACTTTCCTCTCTTGTTTCTCAATGTGTTGGAGACATCCCAAAGGACGAAGGGTTTTCAAATATAACTGAAGGATATAAAGAAAACAATTTCTCCACAATTGCGCAATATCATTAAAAAAAAGGCACTCAGTAGTGTAGATTGGAGGCTTTACCAGAAATCAGTGTGTCAGATGCACGTAGATACAGGGGTGTATTCAATTGATGTTGGATCCTTTCCGACGGAAAGGATCCGTCATTTGAGTATTGAATTAGCGTCAAGATTTGGCCATTCCCGACAATGCCAATCTGACTTTTTTTTAAAGTTGGATTGACATTGACAGAAACGGGGCTAAAACCGCAAATCCGACAAAACACGTGGATCCGGGGCTAATCCGCCGATTCACGTGCTTTCTGACAAGTCGAATTTTCTGACTTGTCGGAAAAACGGCCGCCAAATTGAATAGGTCGGAACACTAAACCTAAAAAAGTCGGAAACTGATGTCTTTCCGACAAGATGGCAGTTCCGACTTCAATTGAATACCCACCATAAAGTGGATCGAGTCTTCTGGAATACCACAGACCGAGCATCTGTTATTGCCTAATTCAAATTCGTACGCAAACCCGTACATGGCATTAAAACAAGGCCATGTCTTCCCTGTTTTGAAGGTGTGATTGGTCCAGGATCTGTGTCGTCGGATGCAGGTTTCCTGGACCTGGATATCCGGATCCGACGGCCTTCCTGAGTAAACTTCAGTTTATACAGACTGACTGATGCCTATCTCCTTCACAAATCATGATGGTCGCGATGGTGATCCGAGGCTGCATCCTCAGACGCAGCACTCGGATCTTGCAAATTCTAAGATGCGTCCTTGCCGCTGTGCAATTCCATCAAACATGAACTAGGCCACAGTGCGATGATGGCGGAGGGATGTTAGCAACCCCAGACCTCCTTCCCATAGAGTGCATGGGCCCATTACCATAAACACGCAGAAACTAGCATTTCCATGTGTGTAAAAGGCCCATACAGTAAAGGTTAATGAATAGACCGCTTTGTGCACAATCTAACTCTCTTTCTTCTCTTTGCATTGTAACGTTTGTATAGAGTTGTAAGTAGCACTACTACAGACACATAAATTAAAGGGCCTCCTCAAACTACAACAGGCATCGCCGGTTAGCGACAGGCTGGTGCGAAAATTCCAATAGCACAGCCATTCGCATGCTGATTGACAGGAAGAGGGCGTTTGTGGGTGGTAACTGACCGTTTTCTGGGAGGCATGTCCAAGCTTTTTCTCAGGGCGAGTATGTAATGTCAGCTTCGGCCCCGATCAGCCTGTTCTCATCGCACTGTAGGAGTAAGCCCTGGGCTGCGCACACACTGGTAAAAAACAGCCACTGCTGAGTGAGGTGCAAACGGATTTGCAGCTGTCCGCTGACTGAGGTTTTTTTAGCAGCTCGGCGTACACATGCGATCGCACACATGCATGGCGAATATACACTCACCTTGCATGGCGACTATCTGATTGCAGGGCTACAATTTTAGCTGCCTAGCGATCATGTCTGAATCGCGCCCAAAATACAGTATACAGTACAGTACATGTATACTAGGATGGGGAATTTACAATAAAGCTAACAATACAATATCAGGGACTAGAAACTTTCAGTAATACTAACATATAACACATAGCAAGCACCTAATTGGCCTTTTCTTCTCTGTAAGATTAATATGATACTATAAATGTTAACGGCTATTGTAAAGACTAGTCAAGGCATTGCTACATTTATACGATGTACAGAATTTGTTTCCAGCCTTTACAATTCCACTCACTTTGAAGAACATCAACATGGCAGCTCCCAGGGTAGAACAGGCTGCAAAGTGATCTCAGTAGCTGCAAAATATTATACAGGTATATTTCACATACTGTACACCTCTCCTGTATAATCCCATTTGCAAACATGTCACATTCCCAAAGCACCCTGTAATCCATCCTCTATACATTTGGTGCAAAACTTTATATCAAACTAGCTGCAGTACACGGCTCCGCTCGGGTGGAAGTTGGTGATAACAGAAGTCGGTCTCTAAAAATGTTTCAAGCTCCCTATGTACTGTACATGAGTTTGCATTCTTTGCAAAGGGAGGCAGGCCCCTGCTTCATCAGAGGTTTCCTTCTCCCTATTTATCCCGGTACATTCTCTTTACAAAGAGAGGCGTGCTTCTCTTTCTTCAGAGGTTATGTACTACCTGTTTATTTGTACAGGTACATTGGGGGTCATTCCGA
Organism: Pseudophryne corroboree; assembly: GCF_028390025.1. Taxonomy (NCBI): domain Eukaryota; kingdom Metazoa; phylum Chordata; class Amphibia; order Anura; family Myobatrachidae; genus Pseudophryne; species Pseudophryne corroboree. Next base: position 100,815,932 of record NC_086447.1, on the reverse strand, counting down.
CCTGGTCGCACGCAGACTGTTTTTAGCACTGCTGCGACCCGGTAATCGCTGCCTACAGGGGAGGGGGTTAGGGCTCTGCAGGGCTGCAATTGGCTGTGCAGAGAGCTGCACAAGCAAAAATAAGATTTTAAACCTACCGGTAAATCTATTTCTCCTAGTCCGTAGAGGATGATGGGGACTCCGTAAGGACCATGGGGTATAGACGGGCTCCGCAGGAGATAGGGCACCTAAAAAGAACTTTGACTATGGGTGTGCACTGGCTCCTCCCTCTATGCCCCTCCTCCAGACTTCAGTTAGAGAACTGTGCCCAGAGGAGATGGACAATACAAGGCAGGATTTAGCAATCCAAGGGCAAGATTCATACCAGCCCACACCAATCATACCATGTAACCTAGAACAACCATAACCAGTTAACAGTATGAACAAAAACAACAGTAACGGTCCAAGACCGATGTCAACTGTAACATAACCCTTATATAAGCAACAACTATATACAAGTCTTGCAGAGTTTCCGCACTGGGACGGGCGCCCAGCATCCTCTACGGACTAGGAGAAATAGATTTACCGGTAGGTTTAAATTCTTATTTTCTGTTACGTCCTAGAGGATGCTGGGGACTCCGTAAGGACCATGGGGTTTATACCAAAGCATCCAATCGGGCGGGAGAGTGCGGACGACTCTGCAGCACCGACTGAGCAAACGCTAGGTCCTCCTCAGCCAGGGTATCAAACATATAGAATTTAGCAAAAGTGTTTGACCCCGACCAAGTCGCCGCTCGGCAAAGTTGTAAAGCCGAGACGCCTCGGGCAGCCGCCCAAGAAGAGCCCACCTTCCTAGTGGAATGGGCCTTAACCGAATTTGGTACCGGCAATCCAGCCATAGAGTGAGCCTGCTGAATCGTATTTCAGATCCAGCGAGCAATAGTCTGCTTCGAAGCAGGAGCGCCAATCTTATTGACCGCATACAGGACAAACAGAGCCTCTGTTTTCCTAATTCTAGCCGTCCTGGCGACATAAATTTTTAAGGCCCTGACTACGTCCAGGGATCTGGAATCCTCCAGGTCACCGGTAGCCACAGGCACCACAATAGGTTGATTCATATGGAACGACGAAACCACTTTCGGCAAAAATTGTGGACGTGTCCTCAATTCAGCTCGATCCACATGAAAAATCAAGTAGGGGCTCTTGTGTGATAGAGCCGCCAATTCTGACACTCGCCTTGCTGATGCTAAGGCCAACAACATGACCACCTTCCAGGTAAGAAATTTCAACTCAACCTTGTTAAGCGGTTCAAACCAGTGTGATTTTAGGAACTGCAACACCACATTCAGGTCCCATGGTGCTACTGGAGGCACAAAAGGGGGCTGGATGTGCAGCACTCCCTTTACAAACGTCTGGACTTCTGGAAGAGAAGCCAATTCCTTCTGAAAGAAAATTGAGAGGGACGAAATCTGTACCTTAACCGAGCCTAATTTCAGGCCCATATCCACTCCTATACAGATAATGTTCTATGACTGCAGGGGCGGATTGGTATGGCGGGAGACCGGGCAAGGTCCCGGGCGGCCGGCACATTTGGGCCAGAACAAGGCCGCTCACAGTGCTCCTGGGGCCGCCGCTACCGCGAACGCGCCTTCAGCGGCAGCAGCGGCTTGTGCGCATGCGCAAACGGGTGTTATGCCCTTCGTCAAAATGGCCGCGGGAGTGCTGCTGCGCATGCGCGCCCGCAGCAGCTCCTCCCAAGGGCCTTTGCGGAGCTCGTCGTGAGTGACGTCTCACGGCTCCGCCTCTGCCTCTAATCTCTCCTGTGCTGTTTAGCCGGGAAAACTGGATGGGCGGCGCGGCGGTGTCAGGCGGGTGCTACCGTGCTTTACATTACAAAGTAAGCTATTAGCTACAGGCAGTAGCAGAGCAGTACACAGCAGTGACAGCACTGAAATATAGTCAGCTCCTAGAGAGTGACCCTCATAGACTGTATGTGTACGCTGACTGCATTTAGGGATTGTGTGTAAATTAATCCTCCTCATTATAATTATGTATATGTAGTATGTGCCAGTGTGCCTTACAGCTGGGGTGGAGGGTGCTATGTGTGTATATTGTATCGGATTTGCACATGTAGGGTACCCTGATGGGGTCATCCTGCTGCCAGGTGTAGCATGCAGCACTTGCTGGTACTGGTGAGAGAGATCTATGCCCCCTGTAGTTGTGCCCCCAGACACTGTGCCCCTTGTAGCTCTGCCCCCAGTCACTGTGCCCCTTGTAGTTATCCCCCAGTCGCTGTGCCCCTTGTAGTTGTGCCCCAAGTCGCTGTGCCCCTTGTAGTTATCCCCCAGTCGCTGTGCCCCTTGTAGTTGTGCCCCCTGTAGTTGTGCCCCAAGTCACTGTGCCCCTTGTAGTTATCCCCCAGTCGCTGTGCCCCCTGTAGTTGTGCCCCAAGTCACTGTGCCCCTTGTAGTTATCCCCCAGTCGCTGTGCCCCTTGTAGTTGTGCCCCAAGTCGCTGTGCCCCTTGTAGTTATCCCCCAGTCGCTGTGCCCCTTGTAGTTGTGCCCCAAGTCGCTGTGCCCCCTGTAGTTGTGCCCCAAGTCACTGTGCCCCTTGTAGTTATCCCCCAGTCGCTGTGCCCCCTGTAGTTGTGCCCCAAGTCACTGTGCCCCTTGTAGTTGTGCCCCAAGTCGCTGTGCCCCTTGTAGTTATCCCCCAGTCGCTGTGCCCCTTGTAGTTGTGCCCCAAGTCGCTGTGCCCCCTGTAGTTGTGCCCCAAGTCACTGTGCCCCTTGTAGTTATCCCCCAGTCGCTGTGCCCCCTGTAGTTATCCCCCAGTCGCTGTGCCCCCTGTAGTTGTGCCCCAAGTCACTGTGCCCCTTGTAGTTGTGCCCCAAGTCGCTGTGCCCCCTGTAGTTGTGCCCCAAGTCGCTGTGCCCCTTGTAGTTGTGCCCCAAGTCGCTGTGCCCCCTGTAGTTGTGCCCCAAGTCACTGTGCCCCTTGTAGTTATCCCCCAGTCGCTGTGCCCCTTGTAGTTGTGCCCCAAGTCGCTGTGCCCCCTGTAGTTGTGCCCCAAGTCACTGTGCCCCTTGTAGTTATCCCCAGTCGCTGTGCCCCCTGTAGTTATCCCCCAGTCGCTGTGCCCCCTGTAGTTGTGCCCCAAGTCACTGTGCCCCTTGTAGCAGTACCCCTTGTGGCTGTGCCCCAAAGCCCAAACACATTAAAAAAAACAAAAACACACACACATACTTACCGCTCCTGCAGCGCTGTCCTCCATCTCCGTCCGCCGGCTCCTCTCTACTATGGGTGAGACGTCATGACTCATGATGTCTCTCCCACTGTAGCGCCGCTCAGACACCAGGGGTCAATTATGACCTCTAGTGTCAGTCAGCGGCGTTGGCTGCAGTGGGCGCCCACACAGCCCACGGCGCCTGCTACAGCCAGGAAGGGGGATCGCTAGTGATTGGACAGCGGATCCAGCACTGGATCCGCTGGTCCAATCACATCTGGGGGACTGACAGGGCGTGCATTCATCGGGGCTGAATGCACACCCCTGTCATTGCGGCACCAGTAAAGGTGCCGCTTCCCCATACATCTTCAATGGGCTTTCACAGCCCATTGCTGCGCCCTGCCCGCCCCCCGCTGCCCGGACTGTAATGGTATCAGCGGGAGGCACCTCTCCCGCTGCCTCAACCCAAGGATGCAGCACAGTGACAGTGGACAATGGTTAAAATAATAGAAGATATTTATAACAGACGCTGTGTCATAAATATCTTCTTTTTATTATTTTAAACATTATGACAGGGGAGGCACTGCCTCCCCTGACTGCACGTCCCTGGTTTTGAGCTGCCCGCTAATTGCAGTAAACTCCAGCACTATAGGAAATTCATATTGCTTACATGACTACACAATTTTATATATATATATATATATATATATATATATATATATTTCTCTGACGTCCTAGTGGATGCTGGGGACTCCGTAAGGACCATGGGGAATAGACGGGCTCCGCAGGAGACTGGGCACTCTTAAAGAAAGATTAGGTACTATATCTGGTGTGCACTGGCTCCTCCCTCTATGCCCCTCCTCCAGATCTCAGTTAGAATCTGTGCCCGGCCAGAGCTGGAGGCACCTAGTGGGCTCTCCTGAGCCTGCTAGAAAAGAAAGTATTTGTTAGGTTTTTTATTTTCAGTGAGATCTGCTGGCAACAGACTCACTGCTACGAGGGACTGAGGGGAGAGAAGCCAACGTACCTGCTTGCAGCTAGGTTGCGCTTCTTAGGCTACTGGACACCATTAGCTCCAGAGGGATCGAACACAGGCACCTGTCCTCGGTCGTCCGTTCCCGGAGCCACGCCGCCGTCCCCCTCGCAGAGCCAGAAGCATTGAAGTCCAGGATAGAAGATCAAAATCGACGGCAAGAAGACCCTGTCTTCATTTTAAGGTAGCGCACAGCACCGCAGCTGTGCGCCATTGCTCCCACCACACACCACACACTCCGGTCACTGTAGGGTGCAGGGCGCTGGGGGGGGGAGCGCCCTGGGCAGCAATTACATTACCTTTGGGCAAAAATATAACATATATACAGTCCTAGACTGTATATATGTAAAACCCCCGCCATTTTCAATATCTGAGAGCGGGACAGAAGCCCGCCGCTGAGTGGGCGGAGCTTCTTCCTCAGCACTAACCAGCGCCATTTTTTCTTCACAGCTCTGCTGGAAGAGGCTCCACAGGCTCTCCCCTGCAGTATACAAGGTACAACAAGGGAAAAAAGAGAGGGGGGGGGGGGGGGGGCACTTAAATTTAGGCGCATATTTACAGTATCAGCAGCTAAGGGGAAAAACACAGTTATCGTGTAAATCCCTGGGTTAATTAGTGCTGTGGTGTGTGCTGGCATACTCTCTCTCTCTCTGTCTCCCCAAAAGCCCTTGTGGGGTCCTGTCCTCAATTAGAGCATTCCCTGTGTGTTTGCGGTGTGTCGGTACGTCAGTCGACATGTTTGATGAGGAGGGATACGTGGAGGCGGAGCAAGTGCAGATGGATGTGGTGTCGCTGACAACGGTGTCGACACCGGACTGGATGGATATGTGGAAGGTGTTAAGTGAGAATGTTAACTCTTTGCATAAGACAGGGCTGGCCAAACCGGTCCTCGAGATCTACCAACGGTTCACATTTTCCAGACCACCTAGCTGGTGCACAGGTGTAGTCATTACTAATTAAGATGTGCTGCATTCATTCCTAACTGACAATTCTACAGATCTCCAGGAGGCCTGGAAAACATGAACTGTCGGTAGATCTCGAGGACCGGTTTGGCCAGCCCTGGCATAAGAGGTTAGACAAAGCTGAATCCTTGGGACAGTCAGGGTCTCAAACGGTGCCTGATCCCACAGCTCAGGGACCTTCAGGCGCTCACAAGCGGCCGCTATCCCAGTTAGTCGACACAGATGCCGACACGGAGTCTGACTCCAGTGTCGACGAGGAGGAGGCGAGATTACAGCCTAAAATGGTTAAGGCCATACGTTACATGATAATTGCAATGAAGGATGTTTTGCACATTTCAGAGGAAACTAGAGATGTGCACCGGAAATTTTTCGGGTTTTGTGTTTTGGTTTTGGGTTCGGTTCCGCGGCCGTGTTTTGGGTTCGAACGCGTTTTGGCAAAACCTCACCGAATTTTTATTGTCGGATTCGGGTGTGTTTTGGATTCGGGTGTTTTTTTCAAAAAACCCTAAAAAACAGCTTAAATCATAGAATTTGGGGGTCATTTTGATCCCAAAGTATTATTAACCTCAATAACCATAATTTCCACTCACACCTCACAATATTATTTTTAGTCATATAATTTGCACCAAGGTCGCTGGATGACTAAGCTCAGCGACCCAAGTGGCCGACACAAACACCTGGCCCATCTAGGAGTGGCACTGCAGTGTCACGCAGGATGGCCCTTCCAAAAAATACTCCCCAAACAGCACATGACGCAAAGAAGAAAAAAAAGAGGCGCAATGAGGTAGCTGTGTGAGTAAGCTAAGCGACCCTAGTGGCCGACACAAACACCTGGCCCATCTAGGAGTGGCACTGCAGTGTCACGCAGGATGGCCCTTCCAAAAAATACTCCCCAAACAGCGACAAACAGTGAGTATATTGATCTTTTCTTTTCAGGTATCCGTGGATTCTACATGGAGAAGAGGACCGATGTCGGCGTGTGAACATAGGTAAGTATGTGTGTGTCGACGTATGAATTAAAGTTTTACTGTCACGGTGTGTGTGTCCTGTTTTTATTTGGGTATTTTTTTTCCAGTAGTACTACAGGTACCAGCGGGCCCGTTTTTCTCCCGCATGCTGGTACGTGTTGTTCTCCAAGTACCAGCTTGCGGGGGAGGCTTGCTGGGACTTGTAGTACTACTGTAAAAAACAATATTCAGACATTTTACTCCAGGCTATCAGCCTCCCATCCGCAGCCCATTGGATGGGGGGACAGCCTCGGGCTTCACCCCTGGCCCTTGGGTGGCTGGGGGGGGGACCCCTTGATTGAAGGGGTCCCCACTTCCCCAGGGTACCCCGGCCAGGGGTGACTAGTTGGATATTTAATGCCACGGCCGCAGGGCACTGTATAAAAGTGACCCCCGGCTGTGGCATTATCTGTCCAGCTAGTGGAGCCCGATGCTGGTGTGAAAAATACGGGGGACCCCTACTCGTTTTGTCCCCCGTATTTTTTGCACCAGCACCAGGCGCAGAGCCCGGTGCTGGTTTTAAAAATACGGGGGATCCCCTGTCAATTTTTTCCCCGCATTTTTAGAACCAGGACCAGCTCGAAGAGCCCGAGGCTGGTTATGCTTTGGAGGGGGGACACCACGCTGTTTTTTCCCGTTTTTTAAAATCGCGGCAAAATCCGGCAAATCGCCCGTTTTTCGCCCGCGGGAATGTCGAATCCGTTTTTCATTGAGCCGGAATTCACCTGTCGAATTGTGTCGAATTAAAAAACGGCGATAATTTGCCGCGATTCGCCGTGAATTGCATATACCCCTAAGTATTTTCATTTTTCTAGCGAGAGGCTGAGTGCTTCCATCCTCATATGAAGCTGAACCACTAGCCATGAACATAGGCCAGGGCCTCAGCCGTTCCTTGCCACTCCGTGTGAACTACTAGTATGAAGAAGATAGAAAAAAAACCCCCACCACTGGTAGGTATACAATTATGGACGAGCACTGACGACACAGAGGTAGCTACAGCCGTGGACTACCGTACTGCGTCTGCTAGTATAGAGATGATAATGATATAAAAAATATATATATATCACTACTGCAGGTATATATAATATAATGAGGGACCTGCTGGACACTGTCAGCAGACTGCTGAACTACTAGTATGAAGAAGATAGAAAAAAAAACCCCACCACAGGTAGGTATACAATTATGGACGAGCACTGACGTGACGACACAGAGGTAGCCACAGCCGTGGACTACCGTACTGCGTCTGCTAATATAGAGATGATAAAGATGATAGAGATGAACAAAAAAAATATAACACTACTGCAGGTAAATATTTATATAATATAATGAATGACGGAACTGGTTTTCCATATGGACAGGGCAGAGTTGCGGACCCGTCCACATTTTCTGCCAAAGGTGGTGTCATCTTTTCATCTGAACCAACCTATTGTGGTGCCTGCGGCTACTCGTGATTTGGAGGACTCCAAGTTACTGGACGTAGTCCGGGCTTTGAAGATTTATGTTTCCAGAACGGCTGCAGTCAGGAAGACTGAATCGCTGTTTATACTGTATGCACCCAACAAGTTGGGAGCACCTGCTTCAAAGCAGACAATTGCTCGCTGGATATGTAACACAATTCAGCAGGCTCATTCTGCGGCGGGATTGCTGCATCCTAAATCAGTAAAGGCCCATTCCACAAGGAAGATGGGCTCTTCTTGGGCGGCTGCCCGAGGGGTCTCGGCACTGCAACTTTGCCGAGCAGCTACTTGGTCGGGGTCAAACACGTTTGCAAAATTCTACAAGTTTGATACCCTGGCTAAGGAGGACCTTGAGTTTGCCCATTCGGTGCTGCAGAGTCATCCCCACTCTCCCGCCCGTTTGGGAGCTTTGATATAATCCCCATGGTCCTTACGGAGTCCCCAGCATCCACTAGGACGTCAGAGAAAATAAGATTTTACTCACCGGTAAATCTATTTCTCGTAGTCCGTAGTGGATGCTGGGCGCTCGTCCCAAGTGCGGACTGTTTCTGCAATGCTTGTATATAGTTATTGCTAATTACAGGGTTTTTTGTTATGAGCCATCCGTTGTGTGAGGCTCCGTTATATTCATACTGTTAACTGGGTAAGGTTATCACAAGTTGTACGGTGTGATTGGTGTGGCTGGTTTGAGTCTTACACTGGGGTTCAAATCCTTTCCTTGTAATGTTAGCTCTTCCGGGCACAGTTTCCTTAACTGAGGTGTGGAGGAGGGGCATAGAGGGAGGAGCCAGTGCACACCAGATAGTACCTAATCTTTCTTTAAGAGTGCTCAGTCTCCTGCGGAGCCCGTCTATTCCCCATGGTCCTTACGGAGTCCCCAGCATCCACTACGGACTACGAGAAATAGATTTACCGGTGAGTAAAATCTTATTTATTTATTTTTACATTTAATCTGTGACCTATACATTTAGATGTCTGTCTGTGATTGCTTAAAGTTTTAATGAATTTACAGATATGTTTTCATACTGCTTTTATACTTACTGGTTATTCAGCTACAGAATTGCCATGAAGGAAAGCTGGTATGAGACGGCATAGAGTAAATAACTGTTATCAAACCCTCTTCTTGGCTACAAAGTACTATCATAAATTGTTGTGCAGTCTGTGTCAGATATACATTGTAGTAATGACTGTATTAGGCTACATTTTGCTAGTGGGTCTCTGACCTCACCTGTTGTGCAGGAACTCTGTTTTTTCAGCCTGATGATCCTGACTGTGTGGGGTTGCTTCTATTTAGTCAGTCCATTGGCATACAAATATTTTCAGTCCAAAGGACACATTGCATTTTCATTTTGTCCATTGTTTGGGTGCATTGTTTAGGCCTCTGTTAAACTCTAAAGAATGTTAATAGCAGACTTTTTTTTATAATATACATGCATTGACATATTCTAGTTAATATGGACCATTAATCATCCAATATCTTCAAAAACAGATAGTAGAACCTAACTTTATCTAAATCTGTCTCTGTTAAGGGCCCATGAAGCTCTGATGTAGAGAAACTTTATTTCAGACTGTAGTTTGAAAGCTTTTTTTAAGCAACCCCACTGATGTCTGTGTGCTGACATGTTACAGTAATATAGTACATCTTAATGGAAGTCTGACTCTGGGGGTTTATGATTTGTTTAGGGGTTGGGTTTCAGTACTGTTTCAGCTGTTGAGTTTTACGGCTTGTTAGCCGGGGTTTGCCTTGTATGTGTGATCTGCTATGAATCTCGCCACTATCTGTGTATTTCCTTCTCTCGAAGTATGTTGACTCCTCGGGCACAGTTTCTAGACTGAGTCTGGTAGGAGGGGCATAGAGGGAGGAGCCAGCCCACACTATTAAACTCTTAAAGTGCCAATTGCTTTTGGTGGACCCGTCTATACCCCATGGTACTAATATGGACCCCAGCATCCTCTACGGACTACGAGAAAAGGATTTACCGGTTGGTAACCAAAATCCTATTTTCTGCAAAGCAATATCAGATTTGCTGGAAGAATAAATGTTTTATGAAATGCTCTTTTTAAGTTGGTTTAAAGTCTAAATTCCCACGTACTGTAACACATGTACAAAAGTAAAATGTAGTCAACCTCAAATTAACATACTAAACTGTTTTTTGGAGTGCAGGAGGAAGCTACTCCAAATTGTGTAGACTCCAAGTGAGTAGCTAAGCGATTACCGGCAGGCACAGAGCAAAGTCAGCAGGCCAGGAGTAGAACAAACAAATCTCTTGCTGGAGAACAAGGCCTATTATAATATTTCCTTCCTTCTCAGCCAGTAAAGGTATTTTCATATAAATAATTAATTGGCTATTAATTACTTGGGCTTGTTTTAGAATTCAGTGTTGCCTTTTTTCCTTTATACAGTTGCCAACTAAACTGACCGTGAAGTGTCAGCGATTCAGTGGCAATGGTGAGTCTGCTGAATATTTACTTTTTTCAGAAAAAATTGCTGTGCACATGGTTCTGCACACAGTTTTGTACTGTACATGTAACACGAACATAGATGTCTCAAAACTACATCTCTTTAACATCTATGTTCATCCTGTCCGTAAGATATGTGAAGGCAGCCATATGCACAAACATAGCCAGATTAAGGAGGGATGCGGGGCATACTGTACCGTGGGACCCCCTTTGTTATATTTATATAATAGTTGTCTTTCAATTAGGTGGAGCTATAAAAAGTACCCAGCCATTATTAAACTATTAGTTTAAAACAATGTATCACAGGGAAGTGTGACTGGCATTCTCAGGACACTCCCAGCCCCCGTAGCCCTCTATCCAGCCCATTAGATATATCTCATGTTACAATTGTATGCCGTATGATATATTGCATGCAGTATATAGCGGCTTCATCAATCGCATGCGATATTCTTATGCAAAAATAGTGCAAAAGTACCAAATTGTATGGAATCACTCCGGGGAAGGTCCCGGGGGAGTTCAAAGGAAATGACATCAGACTTCAGCCTCAGACATATCGTTGTAGTGTATGGGGCCCTTTACAATGACAGCATTTTAGATGGCCTATTGTAGCTACCTTGACCTTTTGCCAAAATTAATCTGCTGTTTTATTTACACACACTTATAGGACAGTATACACCTTATAGTAAATTATTGTATATTGAATGTTCATTGTATAAAAAAAATATTTAAAACATTTCTTCAAAGGAATCAAAGAAAGTTAAAGGGGGTGCAGAAAAAGAACAAGAAAAAAAAAGAAGGAAGTTGCTAGAAGCTGCTAGTCAGTGTGTTAAGTTGGATCGTTTTACTGTAAAACAACCTAGCGCTACTCAGTCTGTTCCGTCAGTAGAAGTGGAATGTGTACAGCCAGGCGAGCTACAGCCGTCAACTGGCCCTGTTGCTGTTTCATTGCTTGAACATTCTGAATCTGAAACACCAAGTAGCTCCGCATCTCTGTTAGATATCTATGTGCATCCTGATAAACCTGGCCACTCAACAGTTCATAGTGATATTATGTTATCTGTAGGCTCTGCTGAGCCTGTAATGGGGAGCGGGGAGAAAGTTAAAAGTTCTGCCATGGCAGTAGAATGTGTAGGTAGTGTGGAAGATGTTGAGGCTGTCTGTAATCTTTTTGCAAGACCACGGTTAGGTGAGAGGCCATTCTTTTTTGAAAAACATCCTATTCAACCATTTGACAGCTCTGATTTGCCATTTGCAGCTAAAAAAGTGTTTAAAAGAAAAGATGGCTCACAACGTTTTTGGGTTACCTATGACAAAACTTCAAATGCTCTGTATTGTTCTGTATGTTTAGCATATAGCAAAGATACAGAAAGCAATGCGTTCATTCTAGGTATGAAGTCTTGGACACATGTTTATCAAAGAATTGATGAACATGAAAACTCTAAGCATCACAATAAATGTGCTGAGGCCCATATGTATACTGTAATGCACAAAGATGTTGGAGAGCTGGTATTCTCTGTACAGAAAAAGAAACATAGAGAAGAGGTCATAGGTAACAGACAAGTTGTGGAACGAGTGATTGATGTCATTAAGCTTATAGGTAAACGAGGTTTGAGCTACCGTGGTAAGACTGCAGAAGCCGCGTATACCTTAGATGATCCTGTTTTAGATCATGGTAACTTTCTAGAGCTAATTATTCTGCTTAGCAAGTGTGACCCACTGCTGAAAACCCATCTAGATAAGGTTATTAAAAGCAGTCAAAAGGCACGTGCTGCAGGCAGCAAAGGCAGAGGAAATCTTGTGACATTTCTATCAAAGACCACAGTGAACCAGATCATAGTTACTGTTTCAACTTTAATCAAACAGTTTATCTCTAATGAAGTTCAAGAAGCTGGAATGTATTCTGTACAGTTAGACACTACCCAGGACATTTCTGTGAAGGACCAGTGCTCTGTGATTATTCGTTACGTCACTGATCAAGTACATGAGCGACTTCTGTCTTTAGTCAGCTGCACAGATTCTTCTGGGAAGGGATTTTTGGAATTGTTTAAAAAAGTCCTTGGAGAAAATGGATTAGATATTACGAAGTGTGTGGCAAATGCGACAGATGGTGCAGCAAATATGCAGGGCACATACAAGGGGTTTTCAGCTTGGCTAGGCAAAGAGTCACCAAATCAAGTTCACATTTGGTGTTACAGTCATGTTTTAAACCTAGTTATTGGTGATGCAACTCGTTCCCCCTTAGCTGCTGCATCATTCTTCTCCTTGCTTAATGCAGTTGGTGCCTTTTTTAGGGAATCCTATCTCCGTATGGACATACTAGAAAGCTTCATGACTGATAAAAGTGGAAACCAAATGCGATTACAGACCATAGGCCAGACACGATGGTGGGCTAAAGATGCAGCTTTATCCAAAATTTTTGGTTCCTATAAAAACATAGAAAAAGCACTCTTTGTGGATGTCATACTAGCTTTGACCAATGTTGAGGAGTCAGAGAAATTTTCACCTGAGCTACGTGCCAAAGCCAAAGCACAAAAAGAAGCCCTATTAAAATATGAAACCATCATGACTGCATTTATGTATTTACGAATATTTCAAATTACAACACCCTTATCTAAGTATTTGCAAACAAGTGGCCTTGATTTGTTGAAGGCTCAACAAATGGTTACCTCTTCTCTAGAGCAACTGGTAGTGATTCAGCGAGACCTTGCTAATATCAAACTTGTTGTTGACAACTTTATCACACACGTAAAAGAAGAACTAGTTAGACGATTACCTGAAAACATAATAGAAGTCCAGGAGGATTTCCCTGAGAAGAGAATCCGAAAGAAAAAAATGATGCCTGGAGAACAGATTCCAGATGATGTCATTACTGATCCTCTGAAGGATTTTGAGGTTTGCATTTACAACAGGGTCTTAGATGCAGCAATTGAAAGCCTGAAAAGCAGGTTTGCGAAGAATAGTGCAATTTACAGAGATCTAGCTTGTTTATCTCCTACACAGTTTGATGAGGTGAAAGTGCATTTGCCAGCCGATGCCTTGGAGAAACTGGGAGATATTCTGACACAATATGATGAGGAAGCAACCAAAGCCAATCTGCAGTTAGAATTAGTTAGTTTAGCTAAAAACTGGGATCGATTAAAACTTACGCTACCAGAAGAGTATTGTCTTACCAGGCTTGATGAGGAGGTAGATGAAATTGAAGAACTGTCATCCACACATAGATCTGAAGTGACTTCTGATCAGCAACAGGTAAATTGCAGGAGATGCCTAAACTGTGCTATATGTGTATATGACACTCTGAAACGCTACAGTTTATATTCACTGGCCTACAAGAATATAGGCCTAGCTTATAAGTACTTGCTAACACTCTCGGCAACACAGGTAGCTTGTGAGAGATCTTTTTCAACATTAAAAGTAGTTAAAAACAGTAGAGATGAGCGGGTTCGGTTTCTCTGAAACCGAACCCGCACGAACTTCATGTTTTTTTCACGGGTCCGAGCAGACTCGGATCCTCCCGCCTTGCTCGGTTAACCCGAGCGCGCCCGAACGTCATCATGACGCTGTCGGATTCTCGCGAGACTCGGATTCTATATAAGGAGCCGCGCGTCGCCGCCATTTTCACACGTGCATTGAGATTGATAGGGAGAGGACGTGGCTGGCGTCCTCTCCATTAGAAATTAGATTAGAAGAGAGAGAGAGATTGTGCAGAGTCAGACAGAGTTTACCACAGTGACCAGTGCAGTTGTTGTTAGTTAACTTTTATTTATTTTAATATATATCCGTTCTCTGCTATATCCGTTCTCTGCCTGAAAAAAAAACGATACACAGCAGCAGCCAGTCACACAGTGTGACTCAGTCTGTGTGCACTCAGCTCAGCCCAGTGTGCTGCACATCAATGTATAAAAGGCAAAGCTTATAATAATTGTGGGGGAGACTGGGGAGCACTGCAGGTTGTTATAGCAGGAGCCCCCAGGAGTACATAATATTATATTAATTTAAAATTAAACAGTGCACACTTTTGCTGCAGGAGTGCCACTGCCAGTGTGACTAGTGGTGACCAGTGCCTGACCACCAGTATAGTAGTATATTGTTGTATGTATTGTATACTATCTCTTTATCAACCAGTCTATATTAGCAGCAGACACAGTACAGTGCGGTAGTTCACGGCTGTGGCTACCTCTGTGTCGGCAGTCGGAACTCGGCAGGCAGTCCGTCCATCCATAATTGTATTACAATATATACCACCTAACCGTGGTATTTTTTTTTCTTTCTTTATACCGTCATAGTGTCATACTAGTTGTTACGAGTATACTACTATCTCTTTATCAACCAGTGTACAGTGCGGTAGTTCACGGCTGTGGCTACCTCTGTGTCGGCAGTCGGCAGGCAGTCCGTCCATCCATAATTGTATTATTATTATAATATATACCACCTAACCGTGGTTTTTTTTCCATTCTTTATACCGTCGTCATAGTGTCATACTAGTTGTTACGAGTATACTACTATCTCTTTATCAACCAGTGTACAGTGCGGTAGTTCACGGCTGTGGCTACCTCTGTGTCGGCACTCGGCAGGCAGTCCGTCCATCCATAATTGTATTATTATTATAATATATACCACCTAACCGTGGTTTTTTTTTCATTCTTTATACCGTCGTCATAGTGTCATACTAGTTGTTACGAGTATACTACTATCTCTTTATCAACCAGTGTACAGTGCGGTAGTTCACGGCTGTGGCTACCTCTGTGTCGGCAGTCGGCAGGCAGTCCGTCCATCCATAATTGTATTATTATTATAATATATACCACCTAACCGTGGTTTTTTTTCCATTCTTTATACCGTCGTCATAGTGTCATACTAGTTGTTACGAGTATACTACTATCTCTTTATCAACCAGTGTACAGTGCGGTAGTTCACGGCTGTGGCTACCTCTGTGTCGGCAGTCGGCAGGCAGTCCGTCCATCCATAATTGTATTATTATTATAATATATACCACCTAACCGTGGTTTTTTTTTCATTCTTTATACCGTCGTCATAGTGTCATACTAGTTGTTACGAGTATACTACTATCTCTTTATCAACCAGTGTACAGTGCGGTAGTTCACGGCTGTGGCTACCTCTGTGTCGGAACTCGGCAGGCAGTCCGTCCATCCATAATTGTATTATTATTATAATATATACCACCTAACCGTGGTTTTTTTATTGCGCCTCATTGCACCTCTTTTTTTCTTTGCGTCATGTGCTGTTTGGGGAGGGTTTTTTGGAAGGGCCATCCTGCGTGACACTGCAGTGCCACTCCTAGATGGGCCCGGTGTTTGTGTCGGCCACTAGGGTCGCTAATCTTACTCACACAGTCAGCTACCTCATTGCGCCTCTTTTTTTCTTTGCGTCATGTGCTGTTTGGGGAGGGTTTTTTGGAAGGGCCATCCTGCGTGACACTGCAGTGCCACTCCTAGATGGGCCCGGTGTTTGTGTCGGCCACTAGGGTCGCTAATCTTACTCACACAGCTACCTCATTGCGCCTCTTTTTTTCTTTGCGTCATGTGCTGTTTGGGGAGGGTTTTTTGGAAGGGACATCCTGCGTGACACTGCAGTGCCACTCCTAGATGGGCCCGGTGTTTGTGTCGGCCACTAGGGTCGCTTATCTTACTCACACAGCGACCTCGGTGCAAATTTTAGGACTAAAAATAATATTGTGAGGTGTGATGTGTTCAGAATAGGCTGAAAATGAGTGTAAATTATGTTTTTTGAGGTTAATAATACTTTGGGATCAAAATTACCCCCAAATTCTATGATTTAAGCTGTTTTTTAGGGTTTTTTGAAAAAAACACCCGAATCCAAAACACACCCGAATCCGACAAAAATAATTCGGTGAGGTTTTGCCAAAACGCGTTCGAACCCAAAACACGGCCGCGGAACCGAACCCAAAACCAAAACACAAAACCCGAAAAATTTCAGGCGCTCATCTCTAAAAAACAGGCTACGGTCCACTCTTGGAGCAACAAATTTGGAAGCTTTTATGCTGATGGCTGTTGAGAGAGATGTTTTGATGAACAATGTGGACAGTGAAACTGTCATTGACAAATTGGCTTCCCAGAGTTCATTATTACGAAAAGAATTGTTTTTGGATTGAGCTAATGGAGACCAGGAGGTATATATTTTTGTTGGCTGTTCTTCATTGGTTTCTAAATCTGCTGCTTAGTAAATACAGGGTTACAATTCTGAAACATTGCTGGTTAGCCGATGTTCAATTGTATTCTAATGCCGGGATACGCCACATTTTTCAGTCATTTTGGGTTTCATTAAATCTATGGCATGCAATCACACAAATAAATTGCCTAAAGCCAAAAGCGACGCATAGTAAATATACCCCTAGGTAAGACTTGTTTCTTTAATTTGCTACTAAAAGGATGAAAATGGGTTGGGTTTTCATTTTTCTGCACTTTTTTTTATTAAAAATATTGCTGTTTTGAGGTTTAAAACAGTAATTTTTTGTTGATTTTAGTTACTATGCACAGTGTTTACATTTTTCAGCACTTTATTGGTATTTTAATATTGCTGTTTTGAAGTTTGAAATGTTTGTTTTTTATTACTATGCACAGCGCGTTTTCAGTAATTACCAACTGTTATTTATATATTGTTATGTGTTATGTTTAACCTACATGCAAATAAATTATTTTATCTGATATCCATGTCTGGGCAATAATTATAAGAAATATAGTGTTGATGTAGATCAGAATAGCTATTGATAAAGATTATTGTGTACAGTTTGTACCACTGATGCACCCTACATGGGGGAACACATGTATACCATCAGATTCCAGGAAAACAAACAATGGAAGTTTCACTTTTGACAAAGCTTTTGCTTCTGAGAAGAGATCATCCTGCCTTGTCACCAGGCCCCGCCCCTCAACAGACTCCTCCCCTCAGCAGACTCCACCCGCATTAGGGCTGCTTTGAGAAATTTCCCGGGCTGGTTTTCCAACCCAATCCGCCCCTGTATGACTGGATGTCACAATAGCTAACTAAAATGAAATACTTTAATAATTCTCATTAAAATTAATTATTGAGGAGTTCAATGAGCGCCAATATTTGTTAAATAGTGACATTGCGAAAATATAGAAAGTAATATATAAATTGCAAGGTGCAAATACCTAATATAGGCCGAGATGGGTATGTCTGTGATTTTGTGGACAAACACACTCCAACTGTAGGACGACCTGTGGTCAAAAAAGTTGCTCATTCAGTGTATATATATATATATATGACCATCATTTGAAAACTGCTATATATCCCAAATGGGAATTGGATCCTAGCAGGTGGTTGAATCATAGGTCATAAACGAGATGTAAGACAATGCTCTATATTAGTGACAAGTGGGTGGTAAATATTTGCAGTACCAGGGTGTTCCTTGGTGGTCTCCCATCCAAGTACTTAAACCGGCCCTCCACTGCTTGGCTTCCAAGATCAGATGAGATTGGGCATCTCCAGCGGGGTACGACCGCAGACCTTATGCTCACCCTTGTCACACTGTGTACCCACCAAGAAAATTATCACAACAGGAACATACCCCTGTGGTAAATGCAAAGCTTGTAGACACATTGAAATGGTGAAGGAAGTAAAGGATAAATACGGGACAGAATTCAAGATCAACGATTATATGAATTGTTTAACTGAAGGTGTCATTTACTGCATTAAATGCAGCTGTGACAAGAAATATGTGGGTATGACCACTCGCCCACTGAAACAACGTGTTCTAGAACACATTGGGACTATACGCAATGCCACTTGTGACAAAACAAAGATGAAACCACTCACTACGGTAGCTCGCCACTTCTACCAACACCATGATAATAGATGGGAGGATCTTAGGGTCTTCGGACTTGAAAAAATCAAACTTGGAATTCGTGGTGGCAGTTTGACAGATACCCTATTGAAGAAAGAATGTGAGTGGATTTTTAAACTAGGTACTATCCACCCTTTTGGCATGAATGAAAACATCAATTATGGGGTTTTCTTAAATTGAAACAGTAATCCCACTGTCCAGACACCTTCCATTAAATTGTTCCCCCCCCCCTTTTTTTCTCTCTCTGTTTCCTCTACCCCCTTTTTTTCATTTCTCTTCTTTTCTTCCCTTACCAACTATCATTAGATGCACTGTTTAGTGCACAATATTGTTAATAACCACTAAGCATGGTATATTCTGTATCATCCATAAATTATACTCTATAATACAACACTGTCATTATTAACACAATTTTAATGACATCATAAGGTGCATGAATAAGACAATAATCATCAAGCATGGCATATTTTGTATCATTCATTACTCAGACTCTATTATATAACACTGCCACCAATTATTTAATTATTTATATATTTTAATGGTTTGTTTAAGTGCATATATACATGTAATTATATCAACCTCTTTTTTTAATTATTTTCAATTTTATTTATTTTTATTACACTCTATTGGCATCATCACACTATATTGTTTTTCACTGTATTACACTTAATGATTATTAATAATATATTTTTTAAGTCTGCACCATAAATACATTCCTTCTTCTTCACATATATTTTAGCACTATGGGCTCATAATGGTATTGCTTCAACATTTTTCATATACATACACATGCATATCAATGTATGTGCATGTATATGCTCTTCTTGTTATAATATTTTGAATATTTTTTCACAATGCCCTCTTAACATCCTAGCACATTATGTTATTATTACACTCCAAACAATGTTAGAACTCATGCATCACATATCACTACACATATACTTCAGTTTAGTTACAACAGTCACTGTCACATATTCACTAATATAAAGTGGGTGTTTAACCTTATATATATATAATATTTCTTAATAATAATTTCCCAATAATATCTTATTAAAATAAAATAGTAATTCTCCATAATCACTAATTTATATAGTAACAGGTACAAATATACTATGTGTTGTACACAGATTTATATTTATAATAATCTGCATTTTCTATCCTATCACTCCTTCATTTGCATATCTACATTCATATATATATTTATATATCTACATTTTAATTCATTTGTTTTTAACCCATATTATCCTTATTTATTGTCAATACTACTCTGAATTAGTCTCATCAGCTCTTTTTATAATAATTCAATTGATCGTCCACCAAGAAATGCTGATTGGTCCCTTTAACTGTCAATCATGACATATTATCCAATGGGAACCAACTGGATTGATACTCACTATGATAGGTCAGAATATCTATCAATCTCCTGTCAAGAACCAATCAGTAAACAGTACTACTGCTATAAGAACAAACAAGGGTTTGAACCCACTGACGCCCTGTGACCAAGCTAGTTGCAAAACGTACGTCAGGAAGGAAGGAGGTAACATCCTCACGGTCACGTGGTGCGCACACGTGACCGCAACCAGCCGATCTCGGCAAAGTTCGTCGCCAAGGGAACCAGCCTAACAGGAAGTACAGTGCGGCCGGAGCACGGCAGCGGGCAGAACGCGGGCAGACGCGGCCAGCACCTTCCCTACACCAAGATCTCCCTCATCATACAAGTAGGACAAAACTTAATGAATTTACACCTGGATTAGGTAATACACGTGATACATGCACCTTTGCATCTTTTATTGCACAGAAAAATCTTATCCACGTGGTACATAGACTATTGTACTATATGCACAAGTGACAGTCATTTATCACCAGCAAGTGAATAAGTGCTATTTTTAGTGTGGTCCATATTTCTATCAAAACAGCGGATGTAGATACATCTACTAATTTTTGGACCCTGTCAAACACACAAACGCCTTTCTCTTTTTGCACTGCAGAAATCCATATTTTTCTTAACACCAGCTGATGATATATATATATATCATACGGAATATAACCTGTTTTATTATTTTCCTATTGCTTGAAAATAATTTATGACGGGGCATTAGAGCTGAAGGTTTCACTGCTTATGTTATTTTTTGCACAATCCATAGTGTATTCTCATACATCCATTTGTGTTATGGAGACCAAATTTGGAGGTTTCCCTCTCTGCACAGTCAAAAGAATATTATAATTTAAAAATATTATTACCTGATATTTATATGAAATAACTGTGCAGCATAGATGTTTTTTCTACTTGTACTGCGACTGCTTAAACCGTGAAAATTTAGATGGGTATCTGAATTTTGTGTTATACGTTACCATCTGTGAAATTTTTTTTTTGATATCTTATTTTCACATCAAATCAGCTGTTTCGATACCTGTGGTTCACATAATAACGCAAATCGGCTCTTATCTGTGCCCAATTAGGACACAGTGTGACAAGGGTGAGCATAAGGTCTGCGGTCATACCCTGCTGGAGATGCCCAATCTCATCTGATCTTGGAAGCCAAGCAGTGGAGGGCCGGTTTAAGTACTTGGATGGGAGACCACCAAGGAACACCCTGGTACTGCAAATATTTGCCACCCACTTGTCACTAATATAGAGCATTGTCTTACATCTCGGTTATGACCTATGATTCAACCACCTGCTAGGATCCAATTCCCATTTGGGATATATAGCAGTTTTCAAATGATGGTCATATATATATATATATACACTGAATGAGCAACTTTTTTGACCACAGGTCGTCCTACAGTTGGAGTGTGTTTGTCCACAAAATCACAGACATACCCATCTCGGCCTATATTAGGTATTTGCACCTTGCAATTTATATATTACTTTCTATATTTTCGCAATGTCACTATTTAACAAATATTGGCGCTCATTGAACTCCTCAATAATTAATTTTAATGAGAATTATTAAAGTATTTCATTTTAGTTAGCTATTGTGACATCCAGTCATAGAACATTATCTGTATATGAGTGCTTCCCAATAAGAGTCTTCTTTTTTTCTATGTTTACATTGAGAATAACTGACTCGGGGGAGCACCACTGATGGGCAGCTTTCTGATACATAAAAATAAGGAGTGCGTTACCTTATGTATCTGCTTCCCAAAATGAGGATTTGAACCTTAAATTTAATTATCAGTCAATACAGATAATTATCATTATACATATACACCTACTATACCAGTGCGGTTTCCAATTTCTTGTTTTCCAATTATCCATATCCACTCCTGTCTGTAGAAAGTGGAGAAGACGACCCAGATGAAAATCTTCCGTAGGTGCATTCTTGGTCTCACACCAAGACACATACTTTCGCCAGATACGGTGATAATGTTTTATCGTCACCTCCTTCCTAGCCTTTATTAAAGTAGGGATGACCTCTTCCGGAATCCCCTTTTTTGCTAGGATTTGGCGTTCAACCGACATGCCGTCAAACGTAACCGCGGTAAGTCTTGAAATACACAGGGCCCCTGCTGCAACAGGTCTTCCCTCAGAGGAAGAGGCCAGGGGTCTCCTGTGAGCATCTCT
The DNA here is from genome assembly GCF_028390025.1 of Pseudophryne corroboree. Taxonomy (NCBI): domain Eukaryota; kingdom Metazoa; phylum Chordata; class Amphibia; order Anura; family Myobatrachidae; genus Pseudophryne; species Pseudophryne corroboree. The sequence goes on along the minus strand of NC_086447.1, from coordinate 100,794,393 downwards.
TGTAGATCCGAGGCCCTTCGAGGCCAGTCTGGGACAACGAGTATCGTCTGTACTCTTCTTCGTCTTATGATCCTCAACACTTTCGTGATGAGAGGAAGAGGAGGAAACACGTAGACCGATTCGAACACCCACTGTGTTACCAGTGCGTCTACTGCTACTGCCTGAGGGTCCCGAGACCTGGCGCAATACCTTCCGAAGTTTTTTGTTGAGGCGTGACGCCATCATGTCTATTTGAGGAGTTCCCCAAAGACGTGTTATGTCTGCAAAAACTTCTTGATGAAGTCCCCACTCTCCTGGATGGAGATCGTGTCTGCTGAGGAAGTCTGCTTCCCAGTTGTCCACTCCCGGAATGAAGACCGCCGACAGAGCGCTTACATGATTTTCCGCCCAGCGAAGAATCCTTGTGGCTTCTGCCATCGCGACTCTGCTTCACATGAGCCACTGCTGTGACATTGTCTGATTGAATCAGAACCGGTAGGTTTCGAAGAAAACTCTCCGCTTGTCAAAGGCTGTTGTAAATGGCCCTGAGTTCCCCCACATTGATGTGTAGACAGGACTCCTGGTCTGACCAAAGACCCTGAAAAGTCTTTCCCTGTGTGACCGCTCCCCATCCTCGGAGACTTGCGTCCGTGGTAACCAGGATCCAGTCCTGAATCCCGAACCGGCGACCCTCCAGCAGGTGAGCACTTTGCAACCACCACAGGAGGGACACTCTGGTTCCTGGGGACAGAGTTATTTTCCGATGTAAGTGCAGATGGGACCCGGACCACTTGTCCAGAAGGTCCCATTGAAAAATCCTTGCATGGAACCTTCCAAAGGGAATGGCCTCGTAGGCCGCCACCATTTTCCCCAGAACTCGAGTGCATTGGTGAACTGACACCCTTTTCGGTTTTAGCAGGTCTCTGACCATGTTCTGGATGTCTTGGGCTTTCTCTATTGGGAGGAAGACCTTCATTTGTTCCGTATCCAGTATCATACCTAGGAACGGTAGTCGAGTTTTCGGAATCAACTGTGACTTCGGTAGATTTAGAATCCAACCGTGTTGCTGGAGCACTCTCAGAGAGAGTGCCACACTGCTCAGCAATTTCTCCCTTGATCTCGCTTTTATCAGGAGATCGTCCAAGTATGGGATAATTGTGACTCCATGCTTGCGCAGGACCACCATCATTTCCGCCATTATCTTGGTGAAAATCCTCGGGCCCGTGGAAAGTCCAAATGGCAACGTCTGAAATTGGTAATGACGATCCTGTACAGCGAATCTCAGGTATTCCTGATGGGGGGCATATATGGGGACATGAAGGTATGCATCCTTTATGTCCAGAGACACCATAAACTCCCCCTCTTCCATGTTGGCTATTATTGCTCTGAGAGATTCCATTTTGAATTTGAATCTTTTTATGTATTAGGGATTTCAGATTCAAAATCGGTCTGACCGAACCATCCGGTTTCGGGACCACAAATAGGGTTGAATAGTAACCTCTTCCCTGATGGTGCAGGGGAACCTTGATTATCACTTGCTGTATACACAGCGTTTGAATTGCAGCTAACACTACATCCCTTTCCGATGTGGAAGCTGGTAGGGCCAATTTGAAAAATCGGCTCGGGGGCACATCCTCGAATTCCAATTTGTAACCCTGGGAAACTATTTCCAATACCCAGGGATTCAGGTCCGAACTGACCCAGGCCTGACTGAAAAGTCGAAGACGTGCCCCCGCCAGTGCGGACTCCCTCAGGGGAGTCCCAGCGTCATACTGTGGTTTTTGGAGCAGCCGGGGAGGACTTTTGTTCCTGGGCACCTGCCGAAGCAGGTGCTCTCTTCCCTCTGCCCTTACCTCTGGCGAGGATAGAGGATCCCCGACCTCTTTTGGACTTGTGCGACCGAAAGGACTGCATCTGATAGGGTGTTGCTTTCTTTTGCTGTTGGGGAATATATGGTAAAAAATTTGATTTACCTGCTGTAGCTGTGGAGACCAGGTCCGTCAGCCCATCCCCAAACAATACATCACCCTTATAGGGTAGTACTTCCATATGTTTTTTGGAATCCGCATCACCCGTCCATTGGCGAGTCCATAAGGATCTTCTCGCTGAGATAGACATGGCATTGGCCCTAGAAGCTAGCAATCCAATGTCCCTTTGAGCATCCCTGATAAATAAGACTGCGTCTTTTATATGGGCTAGAGTTAGAAATATAGTATCCTTATCCATAGTATCAAATTGATCTGTCAGCTCATCTGTCCAAGCTGCAATTGCGCTACACACCCATGCCGACGCAATCGTCGGTCTTAACACAGCACCCGTATGAGAATAAATACCCTTTAAGGTAGTTTCTTGCCTGCGATCTGCAGGGTCCTTAAGGGCCGCTGTGTCAGGAGACGGTAGCGCCACTTTCTTGGACAAGCGCGTCAGGGCCTTGTCCACAGTGGGGGGTGATTCCCAAATCTCCCTGTCCTGCTTAGGGAAAGGGTATGCCATAAAAATTCTTTTGGGGATCTGCGGTCTCTAATCCGGAGTCTCCCAAGCTTTTCCAAAGAACTCATTTAATTCATGAGATGTGGGAAAATTAATAATCTGTTTCTTTTCCTTAAACATGTGTACCCTTGTGTCGGGGACCGAGGGTTCATCCACAATATGCAACACATCCCTTATTGCCACAATCATACACTGAATGGTTTTAGTCACCCTAGGGTGCAATTTTACTTCGTCATAGTCGACACTGGAATCAGAATCCGTGTCGGTAGTAGTGTCTTGTGTTAAGGGACGCTTTTGAGACCCCGACGGGCCCTGTGAGTCGCTCCAATCTGAGGATTGACCGCCTGATGTCCCCCCTAAACCAGCCTTATCAAGCCTTTTATGTAAAGATGCCACACTTGCATTCAACGTATGCCACATGTCCATCCAATCTGGAGTCGGCACAACCGACGGGGACACACCACTCATTTGCTCCACCTCCTCCTTGGAGAAGCCTTCCGCCTCAGACATGTCGACACACATGTACCGACACCCCACACACACAGGGATTAACCTATAAGGGGACAAAACCCCAACCAGGTCCTAAGGAGAGACAGAGAAAGAGTATGCCAGACACACCAGCGCTTAACAACACTGGAAAAAAATATATATATCCAGATAGCGCTTTTTTTATATATATTATGTCAATTCCCACTCACTGCGTCGCCAAAGTGCCCCCCTCCTCTTTTTTCCAGCCTGTGTTCAGCAGGGGAGAGACCAGGGAGCCAGCGTTTTCTTTCTCATGCAGCTTCTGTGGAGAAAATGGCGCTGGTTAGTGCTGAGGATCAAGCCCCGCCCACCCGACGGCGGGCTTCGGTCCCAGTGAATGCTCAATAAAATGGCGGGGGATCAGAGATTTACTGCCTCTGCAGACTAATCCCACTGTATTTGTGCCAAAATGTGAGGTTTATTGCTGCCCAGGGCGCCCACCCCCCCCCCTGCGCCCTGCACCCTTCAGTGCTGTTTGTGTGTGTGTGTGACTGGGAGCAATGGTGCGCAGCTTACTGCTGCGCGCCTTACCTCATGAAGATCTTTTGTCTTTTGCCGCCTAAGATGTCTTCTGTCTTCTCCATCTGCTTCTACCTTCGGCATCTGTGAGGAGGACGGCGGCGCGGCTCCGGGACGAACCCCAGGTGAGACCTGTGTTCCGACTCCCTCTGGAGCTAATGGTGTCCAGTAGCCTTAGAAGCAGTGCCCAACTTGACAAGCCAGCTCTGCTTCCCTCTCCTCGTTCCCACGATGCAGGGAGCCTGTTGCCAACAGGACTCCCTGAAAATAAAATACCTAACAAAATTCTTTTTTTCACAGAAAACTCTGGAGAGCTCTCTGCAGTGCACCCATTCTCCTCTGGGCACAAGATCTAACTGAGGTCTGGAGGAGGGGCATAGAGGGAGGAGCCAGTGCACACCCATAGTCAAAGTTCTTTTTAGGTGCCCTATCTCCTGCGGAGCCCGTCTATACCCCATGGTCCTTACGGAGTCCCCAGCATCCTCTAGGACGTAAGAGAAAAGTTTGTGCAGTCTCTGCACAGCTCAGGACTTACTCTTCCACTGCGATGAGCCTTCCTGGTGCTGACGTCCGTATCCCTCCCTGCAAATGCCTGCGTTTTCCTCGACACTCCCAGAAAACGGTGAGTTGACACCCCCGGCTGGTCTCTTCCTGTCAATATTCTTGCGTTCGCCGCTGCAAGCGCTTTCTTTGCACTTCTTGCCGCTGCCCGGCGATGGCCAACGACGCGCCTGCACATTGCGACCCATGCGCAGGTGCACTTCAGCCCTGATCGCACCAATGCGAAAAACGGCAGCGTATGATCAGGTCGGTATGACCCCCTCTGTCTTTGTGAAGAGAGACGAGCAGCATTTTCTTCAGAGGCTTCATCTTGCCTATGTAAATGGGTTTGCTCTCTTTGCAAGGATAGGCGAGTACTCTCTGCTGCAAAGTTTCCGTGTGATACTGAGATTATGTCTCTATCGGTCTTCTAAAAGGCGATGTTGTCTCTCTGAGCTATCCTCATTTCTTAATACAATGCGCTCCCTTTTACCCGCAACACTGTCACACATCCAAGTGAAGAGTGTCTCAACAAAAACAAACTGGTTAAAAATATTATTTATAGCTCTTTGATTAACATTTATACAGTAGATGTTAGTCCAGTGGTTCCCAAACTTTTTTGAATCATAGCGCCCCAAATTATCTGAATTTTTTTCATGTCACCCCCTAGGCCAAAAGTTTCTTATTATGAAATCTAAAAATAAATATTAAAATAAGTAAATTGTGTGTGTGTGTGTGTGTATATATATATAAGTTGTAACACTGTAGGGGTGCAAGGCGCCTTTTCCTGGGGAATATGGCCGCATGCAGCAGCTGAGGAACAACACAAGTCCAGTTTCTGGTACAACTGACCCCGGCCAGTTTTATTGAAACAGAAAATAAAACAAAACCCAAAAATAAAAATACCTTGCCTGTCCGGCACTAACTAAACATAAGATATTCCTAACTGTCACTAAACAAAACACAGAGTTCTTCAGTACATACTGTATAGCTTACTTGCATCAGAAAACGTGTCTCTCACACACAGATCCTGCAGCCTTCCCAGGCAGTCTGCCCCTACTAATCAGGTTAGAAGCACTATAACACTCTTACACAGCTGAAACCCTGATTAGCCCTCTGTGAGGCCAAAGACCCGAACTGGGCCCAATGTCTAGAACTCGCCTTATCTCTCTCTCAGAGCCTTTACCCAGCTTTTACAGTAAACTGAAAAGGTTCAGACAAAACAAAAAGCATTTTTCCTAGAAGTTAACATTTTCTAAAACATGTAAGACAAGAACCTGGGACAAATATACCTGCCCTCAAACACTATCCCAGTGTTCTTGTCACATATCCCCCTCCCCTGTTTCGACCTAGGGGCCGGAACACTTGTAGCCCCCAAACAGAAGATGCGAGACAATGCATCTGCGTTGGCCAATTGTGTTCCCGGTCTATGTTCAACAGTAAACTTAAAATCCTGCAACGCTAGAAACCATCTAGTTACCCGAGCATTCTTGCCTCTATTTACATACATCCATTTTAAAGGGGCATGATCCGTCACTAGTCTGAATTGTCTACCCAAGAGGTAATATCTCAAGGTATCTAGTGCCCACTTAATGGCCAAAGCCTCCTTTTCCACAATGGCATACCTTTTTTCATGCTCATTGAGTTTCCTACTCAAATAAATGATAGGGTGTTCGTCCCCATCTCTGGTTTGGGACAGCACAGCACCTATCCCTACCTCTGAGGCATCTGTCTGTACCACAAATTCTTTTGAAAAATCTGGTGTTATCAACACCGGTTGTGAACACAAAGCCACTTTTAACGCTTGGAACGCCTTTTCTGCACCAGGGTTCCATTTCACCACATTTGACTGCTTCCCTTTGGTAAGGTCTGACAACGGCACCGCTGTGGTCGCAAAATTGGGAATAAACCGTCTATAGTACCCAGTAATTCCCAAAAAAGCCCTTACCTGTTTTTTATTCACTGGACGAGGCCAGTTTTGAATAGCATCAACTTTATTCAATTGGGGCCTAATCAGACCTCTGCCTATGGTGAAGCCCAAGTATTTGACCTCCTCCATTGCGAGGCAGCACTTCTTTGGGTTAGCAGTTAACCCTGCCTCTCTGATTGAGTTCAGTACTGCTTGTACTTTAACCAAATGGGACCCCCAGTCTTTACTGTGAATTACCACATCATCCAAATAGGCAGCTGCATACTTTCTATGGGGCCTCAAAATTTTATCCATCGCCCGTTGAAAGGTTGCTGGAGCCCCATGCAACCCAAAGGGTAACATCTTATACTGGTACAGCCCCTCCGGAACCGAAAAGGCTGTTTTTTCTTTGGCGCTATCAGATAAAGGTATTTGCCAGTAACCTTTGGTCAGGTCCAATGTGGTGAGAAACCTGGCTGTTCCCAGCCTTTCTACAAGCTCATCCACACGGGGCATGGGGTATGCGTCAAACTTGGACACCTCATTTAACTTACGAAAGTCATTACAGAAGCGTATGCTACCGTCGGGCTTCGGGATGAGCACTATGGGACTGGACCACTCACTGTTAGACTCCTCTATGACTCCAAGTTCTAACATGGTTTTAACTTCTTTAGAAATAGCTTCTCGCTGAGCTTCAGGAATCCTATATGGCTTTAAATGAACCCTGACCCCTGGTTCTGTGACAATGTCATGTTTTATTATAGTCGTTCGGCCAGGCAGCTCTGAAAATACCTCCCTATTTTGGATGAGAAATTCTTTAACCTGATTGTTCTGATCAGCTGATAATGTCTCTGACACCTTCACTGCGGGAAGCAACCGGGGTGAAGACACCGAAGGGCAAGGCTCCGCTGACAGAGACAACCTATCTTTCCAGGGTTTGATTAAGTTAACATGGTAGATCTGTTCGGGTTTTCTCTTTCCCGGCTGGTATACTTTGTAATTAACCTCATTCACTTTTTCCCTAATCTCAAATGGACCCTGCCATTTAGCTAGGAATTTGCTTTCCACAGTGGGTACCAAAACAAGAACTCTATCTCCAGGAGCAAATTTCCGTATCTTGGCACTCCGGTTATAGACCCTCTGTTGAGCACTTTGGGCCTGTTCCATGTGCTCTCTGACAACAGGTACCACGGCTGCAATCCTATCCTGCATTTGTGTTACATGCTCAATAACGCTTCTATAAGGAGTGGGCTGTCCTTCCCACGTCTCTTTGGCAATATCCAACAGCCCTCTGGGGTGTCTACCATACAACAAATCAAATGGAGAAAACCCCGTAGAGGACTGAGGAACTTCTCTGATGGCCATTAACAAGTAGGGCAACAAACAATCCCAGTTTTTCCCATCTCTCTCAACAACCTTTTTTAACATACTTTTTAATGTTTTATTAAACCTTTCCACCAACCCGTCAGTTTGGGGATGGTAGATGGACGTCCTGAGGTGAGTGACCTTAAATAACTTGCACAATTCTTTCATGATCCTTGACATAAATGGAGTACCTTGGTCAGTCAAAATTTCTTTTGGTATTCCCACTCTACTAAATACCTGCACCAGCTCCCTAGCTATCGCCTTGGTTGTGATAGTGCGTAAAGGGACAGCCTCAGGATATCGAGTGGCATAGTCCATAATTACCAGGATATACTGATGGCCCCGAGCAGACTTTAACAAGGGCCCCACGAGATCCATGGCTATTCTGTCAAACGGGACCTCTATAATAGGCATGGGAACTAGTGGGCTCCTGAAATGGGGTCTAGGGGCATGATACTGGCATTCAGGACAGGAAGAACAATATTCAGACACTTCTTTATAAACCCCTGGCCAAAAGAACCTTTGTAAAACTCTTTCAGTGGTTTTTTCTGCCCCTAAATGTCCTGCGGTAACGTGACTATGAGCTAAATCTAGTACCGTTCTCCGATAAGGCTGGGGAACTACCAACTGTTCCACCACATCCTCACCCCTTTTGACAATGTGGTACAAGAGCTCATTACAGATGGCCATGTGGGGATACGTAACCCTGTCACCTGGTACCACAGGTTCCCCATTAACAATCTTAACATTCTCTCTAGCCTTTATTAAGGTAGGATCCTTTAACTGTTCAGACGCAAACAGATCCTTCTTTACCTCCAGGTCAGGCACGCTTTCCGTTCTAACTACTATGTCTCTGTTCCCAGCAAGAGGGTCCTCACTGGACTCCCCATCTGTCACTTCCCCAGCCAAACTAGCAAAAGGCAAAGGGCCAGAAAGTTCCGGAGACCCACGTACATCCATAAAATCACCGGTATTATCAACTGGTTTTTTACTTCTCACATCTGTAGATAACCGTGATTCCCACAGTTTCCAAAAATGAGGAAAATCCCTCCCTATTATGGCCTCATGCACCAAGGTAGGGACCAGTCCCACTTTAACTATTGCTGACCCACAACAAGTTTCTATATTCACCTCAGCAGTGGCATAATGTTGGGTATCCCCATGTATGCAAGTTACCCCAATAGGTATTTGCTGGACCTTTAAGGGGTTCACTAACCCAGCTTTCACGAGGGTAACTAAACTTCCTGAATCTAGCAAGGCCTCTACCCGGTTACCCTCTAAGAACACATCACACATTTGTTTTTCCAGCTCAGGTGAAGGTACCACAGTACAGGCTAACCTAGCAAAGAAAGACATTCTGCGACATTCAAAGGCAGCATCACATTGCATGGGTTCTTGCGTGATTGGGCAATTGGCAATAACATGACCTGGCATACCACACCTAAAACATTTAATCACACGATTATCAACCCGTTTGGGCAGCATAGACCGTTCTAGCCCCATTGGCCTGTTTCCAGGGCCAGTGTTTACAGTCTCTCCAGCCTTGCGTTCTCTTAACCGCCCAGCAACGTTTTCCCACGGAACAGTCTTACCAGTCTTTACTGAAGGGCGCTGTCGAGGATCTATGGGTTGCTGGGTGGTCATCAGTAGTTCCTCTGCTGCCAAATACCTCTCTACCATGTCCACTAATTGGTCAGCAGTACCCGGGTTTCCATGGCTCACCCACTTGCGCAGGACCATGGGCAAAGATCTCAAGTAGCGGTCCATGACGACTCTTTCCACCATCTGGGGACCAGTTAATGTCTCTGGCTGTAGCCATTTTTTTGTTAGCTGAATAAGGTCGTGCATCTGGGAGCGCGGAGGCTTCTCCATGGCGTACAGCCAACGGTGCACCCGTTGTGCTCGTACTGACAGCGTGACTCCCAGGCGGGTCAGGATCTCAGTTTTTAGTTTATCATAGTCCCGAGCCTCAGCAGGGCTTAAATCAAAGTAAGCTTTTTGGGGCTCACCTGACAGGAAAGGTGCCAGCAGACTGGCCCACTGTGCTTTCGGCCAGTTCTCACGCTCGGCAGTCCTTTCAAACGTGGTCAGATAGGCCTCCACATCATCAGCCTCTGTCATTTTCTGCAGGAAGTGACTGGCCCGTATAGAACTAGAGCTGGTTGGAGCACTGACGGCCACATCTCCAACCCGAGCTGCAAGTCTCTGCACCACTTCTGCTAAGGCCTCTCTATCCTGACGCTGTTGCCTGTAAAGTTCATCAACAACTGCCTGCTGTTGTCTCTTATTTTCCTCCATTGCCACCTGCTGCTGTCTGTTGGCCTCCTGCTGTAGTCTTCAATTTTCCTCCATTGCCACCTGCTGTTGTCTCCTATTTTCCTCCATTGCCACCTGCTGTTGTCTCCTATTTTCCTCCATTGCCACCTGCTGCTGTCGGTTGGCCTCCTGCTGAGCCGCTGTAGCTTGCAGCAAGGCTTTAAGCAGATCCTCCATGTCGACAGATTTTTCAGGCGGCTTTGTAGCTGCTTTCACCCAGGACATATTTCAAACCCTCAGGGGTGAGTCTCAGTAACTTCACACTGGGCTGTATCTGCATAAACCACCGTTTTCTGCAGGCCTCACAAAGCTGCTGCTTTCACTTATGCGCAGAACGGTGTGCTCGCATTCTCCACCAAGTTGTAACACTGTAGGGGTGCAAGGCGCCTTTTCCTGGGGAATATGGCCGCATGCAGCAGCTGAGGAACAACACAAGTCCAGTTTCTGGTACAACTGACCCCGGCCAGTTTTATTGAAACAGAAAATAAAACAAAACCCAAAAATAAAAATACCTTGCCTGTCCGGCACTAACTAAACATAAGATATTCCTAACTGTCACTAAACAAAACACAGAGTTCTTCAGTACATACTGTATAGCTTACTTGCATCAGAAAACGTGTCTCTCACACACAGATCCTGCAGCCTTCCCAGGCAGTCTGCCCCTACTAATCAGGTTAGAAGCACTATAACACTCTTACACAGCTGAAACCCTGATTAGCCCTCTGTGAGGCCAAAGACCCGAACTGGGCCCAATGTCTAGAACTTGCCTTATCTCTCTCTCAGAGCCTTTACCCAGCTTTTACAGTAAACTGAAAAGGTTCAGACAAAACAAAAAGCATTTTTCCTAGAAGTTAACATTTTCTAAAACATGTAAGACAAGAACCTGGGACAAATATACCTGCCCTCAAACACTATCCCAGTGTTCTTGTCACAATATATATATATATATATATATACATACACACACACACACACACACACACACACACACACACACACACACACACAATTTACTTATTTTAATATTTCTTTTTAGATTTCTTAATAAGATCTGGATAAAATATTTAAGATATTTCTTAAATATCACTTTGGATAAGTCTCTATGAGCTTGCCACATCTTGCCACTGGGATTTTTGCCCATTTCTCAAGCCAAAACTGCTCCAGCTCCTTCATGTTGGATGGTTTCCGCTTGTGAACAGCAATCTTCAAGTCTGACCACAGATTCTCAATTGGATTGAGATCTGGGCTTTGACTAGGCCATTCCAACACATTTAAATGTTTCCCCTTAAACCATGTAAAGAGAGAGTTAGATTTGGGTGGGGTGTATTAAAACTTAAATCTAAATTGCAGTGTAAAAATAAAGCAGCCATTATTTACCCTGCACAGAAACAATATAACCCACCCAAATCTAACTCTCTCTGCACATATTATATATGGCCCCTCCTACAGTGCACGTGGTTTTGCCCATCTGCTAACAAATTTGCTGCTACAATCAGGTCTGAATTAGGCCCTGAAACAGGTTTTGCTCAAGAAAAGATCCCTGTATTTAGCACCATCCATCTTTCCCTCGACTCGAAACAGTTTCCCAGTCCCTACTGCTGATAAACATACCTACAGCATGATGCTGCCACCACCATGATTCACTGTGGGGAAGGTGTTCTTGGGGTGATGGGATGTGTTGGGTTTGCGCCAGACATAGTGTTTTCCTTGGTGGCCGAAAAGTTCAATTTTAGTCTCATCTGAACGGAGCACCTTCCTCCATACATTTGGGGAGTCGTCCACATTCCTTTTGGCAAACTCGAAACGTGCCTTATTTTTAACACTAAGTAATGGCTTTTTTCTGGCCACTCTTCCATAAAGCCCAGCTCTATGGAGTGTATGGCTTATTGTGGTCACTTGCGCAGATACACCAGTCTCTGCTGTGGAACTCTGCAGCTCCTTCAGGGTTACCTTTGGTCTCTGTGCTGCCTCTCTGATTAATGCCCTCCTTGCCCGGTCTGTGAGTTTTGGTGGCCGGCCCTCTCTTGGCAGGTTTGTTGTGGTACCATGTTCTTGCCATTTGAAGATGATGGATTTGACGGTGCTCAGGGGGATCATCAAAGATTTGGATATATTTTATAACCCAACCCTGACTTGTACTTCTCAATAACTGTGTCCCTGACTTGTTTGGAGAGCTCCTTGGTCTTCATGGTGTGATGCCTATTTCTTAGTGGTGTTGCAGCCTCTTGGACCTTTCAGAAAAGGTGTGTTTATACTGACAGATCATGTGCACACAGGTGGACTTCATTTCACTATTTATGTATGTGACTTCTGAAGGTAATTGGCTGCACCAGAACTTTTGAGGGGCTTCATAGCAAAGGGGGTGAATACATATGCACATGCCAATTTTTACATTTTTATTTATAACAATTATTTTTTATATACGTTTTTCTCATTTTACTTTACTTTGACTATTTTGTGCATATCCATCACATTAAATTCAGATAAAAAAAAATATGACAGGTTGTAATGTAACAAAATAGGTAAAAAGCCAAGGGGGATGAATACTTTAGCAAGACACTGTATATCATTCTTATGTTTAATTGTGTGGAGAGGGACAGGTTTTGCTTCTGTTTGTCCACAGATGTTATGATTGGCATCCACCAGCACTGGTTTTGCCTATTACATTGACCATAAATAATTAGATTTGGTCCTGGACCACCAACTCAGAGCACCCCTGCAAGTGTCCCGAAGCACCCCAGGGTACCAGGGCACACAGTTTGAGAACCACTGTGTTAGTCCAGAGAAGTAATAATTAACAATGCTTACTGAGGAATAAAAAGGGGAAAGTGTTGAGGGTGCGCTATCAATAGCACCTGGTAAGGGGATGGTAAATTCCCCTAGTAGTAAAGGAAAAAAAGGGAGTTTTACCAGCGCTTGCTGTAAATGAAGCATAATAATATTAAATAATTATCTGAACGGTTTATTAAAAAAACACACATTTATTGTATACACATATTAAAAGGATCGCAAAAAATTAATTATTTATAAGAATGACAAAAAGCCACACTAACGACCTGTACAAGTATTAATACTGCAGATAGGATATTCCTCGGGTGCTGGCTAGGATTCACTCAGATGGGATTACTGTCACTGGAAAATACCTCATTAATCGGCTGTTTTTGCATAATTCCGATAGCTTTGCAGTCATAAGGATGTTCTCAGTGGTCAAAATATGCTGAGTGTCCACCTCATGAGTAATGCACAGAGTTCATCCGGTTCCAACTAGGACCACATCAGGAGGATCGGGCACCAAGTGAAAAAGACCCAATATTGCAGGAGTGGCCAAAAGTTGCAAGCATGTGCAGTACATTCAAAGGCAGGTAGGTGTGGAAAAGGCTCAACGCGTTTCGCTGGTGTCTCAAATCCAGCTTCCTCAGGAGCATGTGAGGACTGAGGAATAAATCTATCACATTACACAGTACACATGTGCCGCAGTGTTCTGATTGGTCACTATTGAAGGAGCTGATTGGCTGGTACTTTATCTCCATCCACGGATTAGTAAATAGACCCCTTAGCCTAAAACCTGGCTAGGAAAATTACCTACACAGCGGTGAAACCGCATCACAATTGGATTAGTGGTTTTAGAGTTAATCACAAACAGACAGACCAACAAACAAACAAACAAACAAACAAACCGATGTTCTCATTTATAAGATGTATAGACCAACACTGCTGTATGACTGTATCATACCGTATAGCTCAGCTGGGGAGGGATAGTGGCAGGGCATATCAATGCACCTGCAGCACATTAGTGGGGGTAAAAGTCTGTCAGGAGGAGTATCTGTTCAGACAGTATGACCCTCAGCACAAGATCCAAGCTTATGTTCTACAGATGTCAACATTGTGTTAGGCGCCGGGGTCCGCTTGTCTGCGCGGCCCGGCGCCTAGCAACTAGAGACGCTGTGCACGTACAGCCGCCGGCTCCCTAGCAACGCTAGACGCTGGGCGCGCTGAGCCGCACGGACCCTAGCAACGGGGACGCCACTGGCGGACCGCGTTCCCCGTTGCTAGGCTTTAGGAATTAATATATTCACCTGCTCTCTGGCCGTGCAGCAAGGCAGCTGCACGGCATTTATTCTAATCAGCCTTTTAGCAGCTGATTGGAGGACTCCTTTTTAAATACACTCCCAGGGCTTCTCACAGACGCCGGTAATAGCTTCCTGCATGCTGCCTTTGTTTGCTGAGAGTCTGTTTCCAGTCCTGCTGTATCCGGTCATTCCTGTCCTCAGAAGTCCGGTATTCGGGAGTTGTCATCTCATCCCAGGAGGTCGTTTGGTTCCCTGGAGTCCTGACTGATCACCGTTTTATATCCAGTGGTGTTCGTGAGTTGCGGCTCTGCCGTGTGTTGCGGCTCAGCCACTTTACCTTTTATATTTTGTTTTTGGAGCATTTGCGGAGGGTTCCGCTTCCACAAGTCCTCTCTGGTACTCGGCGGTGCCGGGTAGGAGAATTGGACAAGTGGATATTTTGGTTGTCCTTTTCCCTGGCGGTTTCTCCGCACATATTATAGTTTTGAGTTAGCTTAGCCCCTGGCCTGGTTGTTTAGTTAGAGGGCCTCTTGTTATCACCCTGTCTCGGATTTCCCTTTGTCTCTCATTAAGACCGGGGGGCATCGGAGTTGGGCAGACATAATCCGCCCTTCAAACGCGGCTGCCAAGGGCTCAAGAAACCATAGTCTCGCAGGGGATTTCTGACAACACGGGTGAGACAATAGAGTTAGGGCGCCAGGGGCTATTTTCCTGTCCTGCTCCCTTCCCCAGCATTCCGTTCCAGCGCTCCGGTCCTTGCTATAAGATCTCCTCTGACCAGAGTGCTGGAATCATAACATTATTACCGGCCAAACCAAAAATTAAAAGGGGTTTAATTTTTTCTCATTCAGTTTTGTGAGAGTTTATCGGCCTCATGAATCCGACAGGTTTAGGGCCAAATCCTGGTCAACTCTTAGTCAGCCAGATTCAAGAACTTACTCAGATGGTTCAGGATCTTTCTCTTCAGGTGAAGTCGCAGGAAGATCTTTTGCGAGCTTCCCCAAGGGTAGTCCCTGAACCAAAGATGCATTTGCCTGACCGTTTTTCTGGTGATAGAAAAGAGTTTTTTAATTTTAAAGAATCCTGTAAACTTTATTTTCGTTTAAGACCGACTTCCTCGGGTACTGAATCTCAGCGGGTCGGGATTATTATTTCTTTACTCCAGGGGGATCCTCAGACCTGGGCATTTGGTTTAAGAGCAGAGGATCCTGCATTGTTGTCAGTTGACGCTTTTTTTAAGTCTTTAGGGCTCTTGTATGATGACCCTGATAGAGAGGCGTCCGCTGAAAGTCAGCTGCGCGCTCTCAAACAAGGTAGAAATCCTGCGGAGGTTTATTGTACGGAGTTTCGCCGTTGGTCGAACGACTGTGGCTGGAATGACCCAGCCCTGCGCAGTCAGTTTCGCCTCGGCTTATCAGAGTCTATAAAGGACAGTCTCCTTCAGTACCCCGCTCCTGAGACTCTCGATAAACTCATGGAGCTTTCTATTAAGATTGATCGTCGTATCAGAGAGCGGAGGGCTGAAAGAGGAGCACCTGTAAGGTCAAGTCCGTGTGTATATTCCATTCCTGAAGACGTAGAGGAGCCCATGCAGATGGGTCTCTCCCGGCTGTCTCCTGAGGAAAGAGCCAGAAGGCAAAATTCTGGTCTTTGTCTGTACTGTGGGCGTAAAGGACATTTTGCTCGTAATTTTCCGAACAAGTCGGGAAACGCTTTGACCAGGTGAATTGTGAGGGGGTTCACCTAGGTCTGCAGCTTATCTCCTCGAATAACTCCCTTTTAGTCCCAGTTAAAGTTTCCTTTGGCAGCCTCAGTTCTTCGGTGTCGGCTTTTGTTGACAGTGGAGCTGCAGGAAACTTTATGGATTTAACTTGGGCTAAGGCCTTAGGCATTCCTCAGTTACCTTTGGGTAGGTGTGTCACCATGCATGGCTTAGATGGGAGTCCGCTGTCCAATGGGATTATTTCTCTCCGTACACCCCCTGTACTACTTACAGTAGGAGCTCTACATTCCGAGAAAATCGAGTTCTATCTTACACATTGTCCAGCAGTTCCAGTTGTTCTGGGTCACCCTTGGCTGGCCTTTCATAATCCCACCATTGATTGGCGGTCGGGGGAGATTTCACAATGGGGTACTTTTTGTGATAAGGAATGTATCATGTTTCCAGTCAGAGTAGCAGCTATCATTCCAGAACTCATTCCGGTGGAATACCAGGAGTTTGCTGATGTTTTCTCCAAAGGCAATGCGGACATTCTGCCTCCCCATCGGCCTTATGATTGTGCTATTGAGTTAATTCCTGGTGCCGCATTGCCAAAGGGAAGATTATATGCATTATCCGGGCCAGAAACTGCGGCTATGAATGATTATGTTAAGGAGAGCCTTGAGAAAGGATTTATTAGACCATCAAAATCTCCTTTAAGTGCAGGCTTCCTCTTTGTGGAGAAAAAGGATGGCTCGCTTAGACCTTGCATTGATTTTAGAGCCCTGAATAAGATCCCAGTTAAAAACACCTATCCTTTGCCGTTGATTTCTGTACTCTTTGATCAGTTACGTTCTGCTGTGATTTTTTCTAAAATTGACCTTAGAGGAGCGTACAACCTCATCCGAATTAAATCTGGAGATGAGTGGAAGACGGCCTTCAGTACTCAGTCGGGTCACTACGAATACCTGGTGATGTCGTTTGGTCTGTCCAATGCTCCAGCAGTTTTTCAAGACCTAATTAACGATGTGCTCCGTGACTTCCTAGGGAAATTCGTGGTCGTTTACTTAGACGACATCCTGATTTTTTCTGAATCAATAGAACAACATGTTACCCAGGTGCGTCTGGTTCTTCAAAAGTTACGTGAGAATCATTTATATGCCAAGCTGGAGAAGTGTGAGTTTCATGTCACGGAAGTATCTTTTTTTAGGGTACATAATTTCCCCTCAGGGATTTTCCATGGAACCAAAGAAACTCCAGGCCATCCTTAGTTGGGCGCAACCCACCAATTTAAAAGCAATTCAGCGCTTTTTAGGGTTTGCGAATTATTATAGGAGGTTCATTCATTCTTTTTCTGACCTGGTTGCTCCCATTGTAGCTCTGACAAAGAAAGGAGCGGATCCTACCAACTGGTCGCGTGAAGCTGAGTTGTCCTTCCGGGCCTTGAAACAAGCCTTTGTCTCGGCTCCAGTCCTCAGACATCCTAATCCGGAATTGCCCTTTGTGGTGGAGGTTGATGCCTCGGAGGTTGGAGTGGGGGCTATCCTTTCTCAAAAGGATCCGGAGTCTCTGGAGTTACATCCTTGTGTCTTTATGTCCAGGAAATTCTCCTCCGCTGAAGCCAACTATGACGTTGGTAATCGGGAGTTACTGGCGGTAAAGTGGGCTTTCGAGGAGTGGAGGCATTGGCTGGAGGGAGCAAAACATACTATTTCGGTATTGACTGACCATAAGAACCTGCAATACATTGAATCGGCTAAGCGGCTTAATGCCCGGCAGGCACGTTGGGCATTATTTTTTACTCGTTTCAAATTTATAATCACTTTCAGGCCTGGTTCCAAGAATACTAAGGCTGATGCCCTGTCACGTAGCTTTCTTCCGGTTCACAATAACAATCCTGTTACCCCCATACTTCCATCTTCGGTCATCTGGGCGGGCCTCACACAAGATTTATTTACCCAGTTAAAACAGCTTCAACACCAAGCTCCTAGAATTACTCCTGCTGGTCGTCTTTACGTCGCTGAGTTTTTGAGAGCTACTGTTTTAACGGAATTCCATGATAACAAAGTTTCAGGGCATCCAGGAGTCTCTAAGACATTGGAGTTAGTCTCTCGCTCAGTATGGTGGCCTGGTCTTTCTAAAGACGTCAAGGAATTTGTTTATTCATGTCAGGTTTGTGCACAGCATAAGGTTCCCCGTTCCTTGCCTATCGGGCAACTTATGCCCTTAAATGTTCCTCTCAGGCCATGGTCTCATATTTCCATGGATTTTGTGGTTGACCTTCCCCTTTCAGCCGGATTCCGAGTCATATGGGTGGTAGTGGACCGTTTTAGTAAAATGGCTCATTTTATTGCTCTTCCCCGATTGCCTTCTGCCCAAGGGTTGGCAGTTTTGTTTCTCCGCCATGTATTCAGGCTTCATGGATTGCCTACTGATATTGTTTCTGATCGGGGTCCACAATTCATCGCACAATTCTGGAAATGTTTTTGTGCCTCATTGAAGATGAAGTTGTCGTTAACATCCGGTTACCACCCACAATCCAACGGGCAAACCGAACGAGTTAACCAATCATTGAAACAATATTTGCGCTTGTATTCAGCCAAACTCCAGAATGATTGGTCCGAGTTTCTTCCGTTGGCTGAATTTGCTTACAATAATTCTTGTCATTCCTCCACTAAAAAGTCTCCATTCTTTTCAGTTTTTGGTTTTCACCCCAGAGCTAATTTTTTTTTCCATCATTCCTCAGTCTTCTCGCTAACCTTAACCTCCCATCTCAGAGCCATTTGGAAAAAGGTGCACCTTGCTCTCAGAAAAGCGGCCTTTCGAGAAAATAAATTTTCTGACAGGCTCCGACGTCCTTGCACTTTTAAGGTGGGAGATAGGGTGTGGTTGTCAACTCGCAACATCAGGCTTTGACAATCCTCGGCTAGACTGGGACCCAAATTTATTGGGCCATTTCTTATTATTAAAAGAGTCAACCCAGTTGCCTTTCGGTTACGTTTACCAAAATCTCTCAGGATTGGAAATACGTTTCATTGTTCCCTGTTGAAACAATACGTTTCTTCCAGTAGATTTCCTCGGAAGATCTCTCAGGGTAGATCTCCAGTGGATGTACAGGGACAACAGGAGTTCTTGGTAGATGTCACGATCCGGGTATCTGGACGCCATTTCTTACCCATCAGATGCCTCCTAAGGCTGGCTCAGCGCTCCAGGACCGGATCCCATCTGTTATCCTGATGTGCATATTCCCGCATCCTCTCCTGTCTCTCTGGACGCTGTCACAGTAACGCCTTATACATCTGGCATGGCGTCTCCCGCGGCCTCCGCCGCCGTTCCTGAGCTTCTGCATTCAGAGTGGCGATTACGTCAGCCGCGACCTCCGCTGTGTCCACGTGGTTGGATGTGCACCTGTCAGCCTGGCGTCTCCTGTCTCCGGTGGCCGGCGCCGCCATTACTATTTTCCAGACCACATGGATTACAAACCAAACTTCCCTCCAAGTGTCTGCATGGGCGCAGCCATCTTGGATTCTGTCATCTGATCATATTCACCAATCTGCTGTCTGTATTATTAATTTGCATAATTGCCTAGCCAATGCCTTCCTTGCTGCAGGTATAAATAGGTTGTGCCTGAGCAAGGAAGGCGTCAGTGCTTTGGTTGTCAAACCTAGTTCCAGTTTGTCTCTCTCCTGTGAATGTCTTCCAGGTTCCAGCTCCTGTCTCCAGACTTCTGCTATAGAGACCCGCACCAGCATTCCATCTGCGGTGTAGCCTGACTCTCAGATCCATTCTGGACTCACCTGTTTCCAGCTACAACATCACCTGCTTCCAGCTCAGCTTCCAGCAGTGTACAGCTTCTCTTAAAGGGCCGGTGTCCTTTCTGCAGTTTACCACTCTCCACCGGTATTATTATTTCTCCGCTCTCAAATTCTACATTTCATCTATATTGCATCGCTCTCAAGCTTTATTTATTATTTAACTGGTTCCAGCCAGTATCCACTCCGTGCCAACACCTGTCTGGTTCGAACCAGTACCCACAGCAGCATTTTATCTACAGCAGTCCAGCTTTCCCTGGAACACCAGCTGGTACGAACCTGGGCTTTCCTCATTGCTACAGTTGAGCCTGGTAAGGACTTTCCAACTTGTAGATAATAAGAACTGTCTCATACCACCTGAGCTCTGTGGCCCCTGCCACCCTGTAGTACCCAGGAACTGTATTATTATTTCTCTGCTGATTTTTATGTTTCTTTTTACTGCTACTGTGATGCATGGAGTTTGTCATAAATAAATATCATTGACTTTTACTCAAGTTGTCGTGGTCACGCCTTCGGGCGGTTTCTCTTCATGTTACTTACATGTCCAGGGGTCTGATACAACCTCCCAGGTTCCGGTACATCTCAGCCCCTACAACTGAGGCTGCCTTCCGCCAGCTCAGGCCCTCAGTTGTGACTGTAAGCACTGACCAAATGAATCCAGCCGGAGACCAGGATCAAGCGGCCAGGCCGATGCAAGAACTGGCAGCCCGACTTGAACATCAGGAGGCTGCACAGGGCCACATCATCCGCTGTCTCCAGGATCTCTCTACTCGGCTGGATGGGATTCAGACAACTCTCCGTGGATCAGACGCGTCCGGTGCGTCAACCACAGTGACTCCAGCTATAACCCCACCCACCTTACCCGTTTCTGCTCCACGTCTTCATCTTCCAACGCCAGCAAAATTTGACGGTTCTCCAAGATTCTGCAGGGGATTTCTCAACCAGTGTGAGATTCAGTTTGAGCTACAACCTGGCAATTTTCCCAGTGACCGTACAAAAATTGCCTACATCATCTCTCTTCTCAGTGGCTCAGCCCTTGATTGGGCATCACCGTTATGGGAGAGGTCCGACACCCTGCTATCTTTTTACACTGCATTCGTGTCAACATTCAGGCGCATCTTCGACGAGCCAGGCCGGGTAACTTCAGCTTCGTCTGAGATTCTCCGTTTACGCCAGGGATCACGTACTGTAGGACAATATCTTATACAGTTCCAGATCCTGGCATCCGAACTGGCATGGAATGACGAGGCCCTGTATGCTGCATTCTGGCATGGTTTATCTGAGTGTATTAAAGACGAGTTAGCTACCAGAGACTTACCCTCCAAGTTAGATGAGCTAATCTCACTTTGTACAAAAGTTTACTTACGTTTCAGAGAGAGAGCAACTGAGCGTGGAAGATCATCTGCTCCAAAATCTTCTGCTCCTCCTCCTCGCCAACTGTCACCAACTAAAGATGAGCCCATGCAAATTGGCCGTTCCCGTTTAACTCCTGCTGAGCGCCGAAGACGTCTCTCCGAGTCTCTCTGTCTTTATTGTGCAGCTCCGTCTCACACCATTAATGCTTGTCCCAAACGTCCGGGACTCCAGACCCTAGCTCGCCAAGGAGAGGG
This sequence comes from Pseudophryne corroboree, assembly GCF_028390025.1. Taxonomy (NCBI): domain Eukaryota; kingdom Metazoa; phylum Chordata; class Amphibia; order Anura; family Myobatrachidae; genus Pseudophryne; species Pseudophryne corroboree. The sequence continues at coordinate 100,773,556 of NC_086447.1, read as the reverse complement.
CCGGCTAGGAGTAATGATCTCCTCTCCATCCCCTCAAGATTGTAATCTCCCAGTCTCGCTTCAAGTTGCTCAACGTTATCAGAACGTCATTGCTCTCCTTGATTCCGGAGCAGCTGGGAACTTTATTACCGAAGCCTATGTTAAACGGTGGTCCCTACCCACCGAGAGACTTCCTTCCTCCTTTTCCTTAACTGCCGTGGATGGCAGTAAAATTTTTGATACAGTTATTGCTCTAAGGACTCTACCAGTTCGTCTGAGAGTGGGAGTTCTTCATTCCGAACTTATTTCACTTTTAGTGATTCCAAGAGCCACACATCCTGTGGTCCTGGGCCTTCCATGGCTCCGTCTTCACAATCCTACAATTGATTGGACGACTACGCAAATCCTGGCATGGGGTCCCTCCTGTGCTGAGACATGTTTGTTTAAAGTGTTGCCTGTCTGTTCTTCCTCCCCCAGGTCGTCTGATGTTCCACCTCCTCCATATCAAGATTTCACGGATGTGTTCAGTAAGGCTTCTGCTGATATCCTTCCTCCTCATAGAGAATGGGACTGCCCGATTGATCTCGTTCCAGGGAAGGTTCCACCTCGAGGCCGAACTTATCCGTTGTCTCTGCCCGAGACGCATTCTATGGAGGAATACATTAAAGAGAATCTAGCAAAGGGGTTCATTCGACCTTCTTCTTCTCCAGCCGGCGCAGGCTTCTTTTTTGTAAAAAAGAAAGATGGTGGTCTGCGGCCGTGCATCGACTACAGAGGTTTGAACGACATTACCATCAAGAACCGCTATCCTTTACCCCTGATTACTGAGCTCTTTGACAGAGTTAGCGGAGCTACCATCTTTACAAAGCTGGACTTGAGGGGTGCATACAATCTCATCCGGATCCGTGAGGGTGACGAGTGGAAGACCGCATTTAACACCCGTGACGGACATTATGAGTACCTCGTCATGCCCTTCGGATTGAGCAATGCTCCAGCTGTCTTCCAGCATTTTGTCAATGAGATCTTCAGAGACATTCTATACCGTCATGTCGTGGTCTATCTAGATGACATCCTCATTTTTGCCAACAATTTAGAGGAACATCGTTTTTGGGTAAAGGAGGTTCTGTCCCGTCTCCGTGTCAATCATCTCTATTGCAAATTAGAGAAATGCGTCTTTGAAGTCAAGTCCATTCCGTTTCTAGGGTACATTGTGTCCGGTTCCGGACTAGAGATGGATCCTGAGAAACTACAAGCAATCCAGAATTGGCCGGTACCCTTAACCCTCAAAGGGGTCCAGAGGTTCTTAGGGTTCGCCAATTATTACCGAAAGTTTATACGAGACTTTTCCACCATTGTGGCGCCTATTACTGCTTTCACCAAGAAGGGTGCTAACCCGTCCAAGTGGTCTGAAGAAGCCATGCAAGCTTTTCATCTGTTAAAACAGAGGTTCATCTCTGCGCCTGTCCTGAAACAGCCTGACATCGACTCTCCTTTCATCTTAGAGGTGGATGCCTCCTCCGTTGGAGTAGGAGCGGTGTTATCTCAGAGGGCTAAAGATGGCCATTTACATCCTTGCAGTTTCTTCTCACGGAAGTTCTCCCCAGCGGAACGCAACTATGCCATTGGCGACCAGGAGTTGCTAGCCATCAAGCTCGCTCTAGAGGAGTGGAGATATCTGTTGGAGGGAGCTTCTCATTCAATCACCATCCTTACAGACCACAAGAACCTTCTATATCTGAAAGGCGCACAATGTCTCAACCCTCGTCAGGCCAGATGGGCACTTTTCTTTTCCAGGTTCGACTTTAAACTCCAGTTCTGTCCGGGCTCTCAGAATCGCAAGGCCGATGCCCTTTCCCGCTCATGGGAGCAAGAAAATGAGTCAGAGTCTTCAGACAAGCATCCTATTATAAATCCGTTGGCATTCTCCACGGTAGGGATGGACTCTACGCCCCCATCAGGGAAAAGTTTTGTGAAGCCGACACTAAGGAAGAAGCTCATGCATTGGGCCCATGCTTCCCGCTTTGCCGGACATACAGGTATCCAAAAAACCCTGGAGTTTATCTCTAGGTCCTATTGGTGGCCAACTCTGAAAAAGGACGTTTTGGAGTTTATTGCATCTTGCCCAAAGTGTGCTCAACATAAAGTATCCCGCCAGTCGCCTGCGGGGCAACTGGTTCCATTATCTGTTCCCCGTCGACCATGGACCCATTTGTCGATGGATTTTATTACAGATTTGCCCATGTGCAACAAGTTCAATACCATCTGGGTGGTAGTTGACCGGTTCACCAAGATGGCACACTTCATTCCTCTCACCGGTCTTCCGTCAGCTTCCAAGTTGGCTCAAGTATTCATACAAGAGATCTTCCGACTCCACGGTCTTCCAGAAGAAATTATCTCAGATCGAGGAGTTCAATTCACAGCCAAATTCTGGCGAAGTTTATGTCAAGTCCTCCAAGTCAAGCTAAAGTTTTCCACGGCTTACCATCCTCAGACCAATGGTCAAACTGAGAGGGTGAATCAGGACTTGGAGTCCTTCCTCCGCATCTATGTGTCCTCCTCTCAAGATGACTGGGTTCAATTACTTTCCTGGGCCGAGTTCTGTCATAACAACCAGTATCATTCTTCATCTTCTTCAACACCATTCTTCACCAACTTTGGATTCCACCCTAAAGTCCCTGAGTTCCAACCGCTTCCAGCAACTTCTGTTCCCGCAGTGGATATCACCTTGCATCAGTTTGCCAATATCTGGAAGAGCGTACGATCAGCTCTGCTCAAGGCATCGTTCAGGTACAAGAAGTTTGCGGATAAGAAGCGTCGAGCAGTTCCTGCTCTCAAGGTGGGTGATCGGGTATGGTTATCCACGAAGAATTTGAGGTTGAGAGTTCCCAGTATGAAGTTTGCACCTCGCTTCATCGGTCCTTTTAAAATTGATCAAGTCATCAATCCTGTTGCTTACAGACTCCAGTTACCTCCTTTCTTAAAAATACCCAGGACATTCCATGTTTCCCTGTTGAAACCGTTAATCTTGAATCGGTTTCATTCCTCACTTCCTCCAACTCCGAAAGTCCAAACTCAACGAGGCGTTGAGTATGAAGTGGCCAAGATCCTGGACTCACGTCACCGTTACGGTCAACTTCAGTATCTTATTGACTGGAAGGGTTATGGCCCTGAGGAACGTTCATGGACCAATGCTTCTGATGTCCATGCTCCTGCCTTGGTCCGGAGATTCCATTCCAAGTTTCCTCAAAAGCCAAAGAAGTGTCCTGGGGCCACTCCTAAAGGGGGGGGTGCTGTCACGATCCGGGTATCTGGACGCCATTTCTTACCCATCAGATGCCTCCTAAGGCTGGCTCAGCGCTCCAGGACCGGATCCCATCTGTTATCCTGATGTGCATAATCCCGCATCCTCTCCTGTCTCTCTGGACGCTGTCACAGTAACGCCTTATACATCTGGCATGGCGTCTCCCGCGGCCTCCGCCGCCGTTCCTGAGCTTCTGCATTCAGAGTGGCGATTACGTCAGCCGCGACCTCCGCTGTGTCCGCGTGGTTGGATGTGCACCTGTCAGCCTGGCGTCTCCTGTCTCCGGTGGCCGGCGCCGCCATTACTGTTTTCCAGACCACATGGATTACAAACCAAACTTCCCTCCAAGTGTCTGCATGGGCGCAGCCATCTTGGATTCTGTCATCTGATCATATTCACCAATCTGCTGTCTGTATTATTAATTTGCATAATTGCCTAGCCAATGCCTTCCTTGCTGCAGGTATAAATAGGTTGTGCCTGAGCAAGGAAGGCGTCAGTGCTTTGGTTGTCAAACCTAGTTCCAGTTTGTCTCTCTCCTGTGAATGTCTTCCAGGTTCCAGCTCCTGTCTCCAGACTTCTGCTATAGAGACCCGCACCAGCATTCCATCTGCGGTGTAGCCTGACTCTCCGATCCATTCTGGACTCACCTGTTTCCAGCTACAACATCACCTGCTTCCAGCTCAGCTTCCAGCAGTGTACAGCTTCTCTTAAAGGGCCGGTGTCCTTTCTGCAGTTTACCACTCTCCATCGGTATTATTATTTCTCCGCTCTCAAATTCTACATTTCATCTATATTGCATCGCTCTCAAGCTTTATTTATTATTTAACTGGTTCCAGCCAGTATCCACTCCGTGCCAACACCTGTCTGGTTCGAACCAGTACCCACAGCAGCATTTTATCTACAGCAGTCCAGCTTTCCCTGGAACACCAGCTGGTACGAACCTGGGCTTTCCTCATTGCTACAGTTGAGCCTGGTAAGGACTTTCCAACTTGTAGATAATAAGAACTGTCTCATACCACCTGAGCTCTGTGGCCCCTGCCACCCTGTAGTACCCAGGAACTGTATTATTATTTCTCTGCTGATTTTTATGTTTCTTTTTACTGCTACTGTGATGCATGGAGTTTGTCATAAATAAATATCATTGACTTTTACTCAAGTTGTCGTGGTCACGCCTTCGGGCGGTTTCTCTTCATGTTACTTACATGTCCAGGGGTCTGATACAACCTCCCAGGTTCCGGTACATCTCAGCCCCTACAACTGAGGCTGCCTTCCGCCAGCTCAGGCCCTCAGTTGTGACAGTAGAGAAGGTTCTCGATTCCAAATTGTCCCGGTGTCGGCTGTATTTTCTAGTTCACTGTAAAGACTATGGTCCGGAGGAAAGGTCTTGGGTCCTGGATAAGGATCTTCATGCCCCGAGGCTCAAGAGGGCATTTTTTCGGGAATTTCCTCAGAAACCTGGCTTTAGGGGTTCCTTGACCCCTCCTCAAGGGGGGGTACTGTTAGGCGCCGGGGTCCGCTTGTCTGCGCGGCCCGGCGCCTAGCAACTAGAGACGCTGTGCGCGTACAGCCGCCGGCTCCCTAGCAACGCTAGACGCCGGGCGCGCTGAGCCGCACGGACCCTAGCAATGGGGACGCCACTGGCGGACCGCGTTCCCCGTTGCTAGGCTTTAGGAATTAATATATTTACCTGCTCTCTGGCCGTGCAGCAAGGCAGCTGCACGGCATTTATTCTAATCAGCCTTTTAGCAGCTGATTGGAGGACTCCTTGTTAAATACACTCCCAGTGCTTCTCACAGACGCCGGTAATAGCTTCCTGCATGCTGCCTTTGTTTGCTGAGAGTCTGTTTCCAGTCCTGCTGTATCCGGTCATTCCAGTCCTCAGAAGTCCGGTATTCGGGAGTTGTCATCTCATCCCAGGAGGTCGTTTGGTTCCCTGGAGTCCTGACTGATCACCGTTTTATATCCAGTGGTGTTCGTGAGTTGCGGCTCTGCCGTGTGTTGCAGCTCAGCCGCTTTACCTTTTATATTTTGTTTTTGGAGCATTTGCGGAGGGTTCCGCTTCCACAAGTCCTCTCTGGTACTCGGCGGTGCCGGGTAGGAGAATTGGACAAGTGGATATTTTGGTTGTCCTTTTCCCTGGCGGTTTCTCCGCACATATTATAGTTTTGAGTTAGCTTAGCCCCTGGCCTGGTTGTTTAGTTAGAGGGCCTCTTGTTATCACCCTGTCTCGGATTTCCCTTTGTCTCTCATTAAGACCGGGGGGCATTGGAGTTGGGCAGACATAATCCGCCCTTCAAACGCGGCTGCCAAGGGCTCAAGAAACCATAGTCTCGCAGGGGATTTCTGACAACACGGGTGAGACAATAGAGTTAGGGCGCCAGGGGCTATTTTCCTGTCCTGCTCCCTTCCCCAGCATTCCGTTCCAGCGCTCCGGACCTTGCCATAAGATCTCCTCTGACCAGAGTGCTGGAATCATAACACATTGTTTCCTTCATTTATTAGCTATTACCCAAGAATACTTAGCGTTTTCATAATTAGTACTCATAGGCAAACGCAGGGGTGGTTTCTGGTTGCACGGAAACCCCCTTCCTCTTGGCAAGTGGCTCAAATTATGACAACAATTCTAATGGTAAATAATACTATTACTAGAACTGCCACCACATCATGCAGCTTTTGGGACAGCAGAGCTGCTACAGATGCCCAGTGGTAGTAGCAGCTTCTTCTGCCAAGTTTGCTGTGTGTATGGATCTGAGTCCTCAATCAGTGCACTGGACCAAAGAGTAGCTACCAGGAAGAAGAGACAGGAGCATTACCATAAGGTGGAAGAATGTGTTCTTAGAAAGTGCAGTACTGGTTCTATTGTGTTTGTGTATTTATTTATTTATTTATTATGAGATGTTTAACCTTTTTCTGACCACTTATTTATATTTTTTAAGTATGTTTGATAAAGCCTATACTATAGACCATCTATACATACTTGCCTATCTGACCTTCTTCATGAGGGAGAAAATGCTCTGTTCGGGACCTTCCTTGTAATGTATGATTGCCATCACCTGTGGTGAAACACCTTTCTTCTCAATTAACTAGCTCACCACAGGTGATGGCAATCATACATTACCAGGAAAGTCCAGGAACAGAGCATTTTCTCCCTCATGGAGAGGGTCAGGTAGGCAAGTATGCACCTATAGTGTTAAATATAAATACTGTATTCCATACAGTATACAGTGTATAAAAAGACCAATGTTCAGAGTCATTACTAGGTTCTTCTACCGCTCCCCCAAACTCCTGCACTTGCTACAATGTTCAGCAGAGTGGGAGATTGTGGGATTGCATTTGGAAACCCCCCTCAAGAAATCCTGCATTTGCCACTGGTACTTCTAACTTCATGCTGTACATTGCACAAGTAATTGGAAGATGTACAGTATCAAATCTTCTATAGAGGACAGGTAGAGAAGTTGCCTATAGCATCCAATTACCTGCTAGGTATAATTTTATAGAATGCACTTACATAGTAACATAGTAACATAGTATCTGAGGTTGAAAAAAGACAATTGTCCATCGAGTTCAACCTATTTGTGGTGTCCTCTGCATGATGATTTGACTAAATAGTAACTATAATGCATGACTATGCACCATACCCCTGGATATCCTTATCCAATAGGAATTTATCTAACCCATTCTTAAAGGTGTTGACAGATTCCGCCATTACAACTCCCTCGGGCAGGGAATTCCAAACACGTATTGTCCTTACCGTGAAAAAGCCTTTACGCCGTATTGTGCGGAATCTCCTCTCCTCTAACCTGAGCGAGTGTCCACGAGTCCTCTGTGTTGATCTAACCAAAAACAGGTCCCGCGCAAGCTCTGAGTATTGTCCCCTTATATATTTGTAGATGTTGATCATATCCCCTCTTAGTCTCCGCTTTTCCAATGTAAACATGCCTAGTCTTTCAAGCCTTTCCTTGTATTCCATCGTCTCCATGCCCTTAATTAGTTTGGTCGCCCTCCTTTGTACCTTTTCAAGCTCCAGGATATCCTTTTTGTAGTACGGTGCCCAGAACTGTACACAGTATTCAAGGTGTGGCCTCACTAGTGATTTATATAATGGGAGTATAATACTCTCGTCCCTAGCATCAATACCCCGTTTTATGCATGCTAATATCTTATTAGCCTTCTTTGCTGCAGTCCTACTTTGGGTACTACTGCTTAGCTTGCTATCTATGAGGACACCTAAGTCCTTTTCCAGTACAGAATCCCCTAGTTTTACCCCATTTAGTAGGTAGGTGTAATTTTTGTTCTTGTTACCACAGTGCATTACCTTACACTTGTCTGTGTTGAAGCGCATTCTCCATTTGGCTGCCCATGCTTCTAATTTAACTAAGTCGTTCTGAAGAGACTCGGCATCCTCCTCTGTATTTATAGCCTTACACAATTTGGTATCATCTGCAAAAATTGACACCATGCTCTCTAGACCTTCTGTTAGGTCGTTAGTGAAAATATTGAACAATAGCGGTCCTAATACTGAGCCTTGCGGCACACCACTTAGCACTTCAGTCCAAGTTGAAAAATATCCATTAACCACAACGCGCTGCTTCCTATTATCTAACCAGTTTTTGACCCAAGTGCATATTGTGCTTCCTAGCCCTGATTCTTGTAGCTTGTATATAAGTCTCATGTGTGGTACAGTATCAAACGCTTTGGCAAAGTCTAAAAAGATTACATCCACGTCTTTACCCCGATCTAGGTTTGCGCTTACTGTTTCATAAAAGCCAAGTAAGTTGGTTTGACAGGATCTGTCCTTCATAAACCCATGTTGATTCCTTTTAATGACCTTATTGGTTTCAAGGAACTTCTGAATACTATCTCTTAGAATACCTTCCAATACTTTCCCCACTATAGATGTAAGACTAACTGGTCTATAATTACCTGGTTCAGCTTTACTTCCCTTTTTTGATAAAGGATAGCTAGCATCTAATTAGTTACAGGTTGAGTATCCCATATCCAAAATGCTTGGGACCAGAACTATTTTGGATATTGGATTTTTCCGTATTTTGGAATAATTGCATACCATAATGAGATATCATGGCGATGGGACCCAAGTCTAAGCACAGAATGCATTTATGTTTCATATACACCTTATACACACAGCCTGTGGGTCATTTAATACAATATGTTTAATATCTTTGTGTTTTAAACAAAGTTTGTATACACTGAGCCATCAGAAAAATAGGATTTTAATTACCTACTGGTAAATCCTTTTCTCATAGTCCGTAGATGATACTGGGGTCCACATTAGTACCATGGGGTATTGGTGGTCATTCCGAGTTGTTCGCTCGCTGCCGATTTTCGCAGTGCAGCGATCAAGTGAAAAAACGGCAAAAATGTGCATGCGTTAAGTACTTTCACACAAAATTTGTAGATTTACACAAGCTCGAGCGACGTTTTTTCATCGCTCGAGTGATCGTAGTGTGATTGACAGGAAGTGGGTGTTTCTGGGCGGAAACTGGCCGTTTTCAGGGAGTGTGCTAAAAAACGCAGACGTGCCAGGTAAAAACTCAGGAGTGGCTGGAGAAACGGGAGAGTGGCTGGCCAAACGCAGGGCGTGTTTGTGACGTCAAACCAGGAACTAAACGGACTGAGGTGATCGCAGTCTAGGAGTAGGTCTGGAGCTACTCAAAAACTGCAGGGAATTATTTAGTAGCAGTTCTGCTAATCTTTCGTTCGCTATTCTACTAAGCTACAGGACAGGAAACTCGAAGCACTGGGCGGGCACCCAGTATCCTCTATGGACTACGAGAAAAGGATTTACCGGTAGGTAATTAAAATCCTATTTTCTCTTACATCTTAGAGGATACTGGGGTCCACATTAGTACCATGGTGATGTACCAAAGCTCCCAAACCGGGTGGGAGAGTGCTGAGGTTCCTGCAGAACTGATTGACCAAACTGAAGGTCCTCAGAGGCCAAAGTATCGAACTTGTTGAACTTAGCAGACGTGTTCGGTCCGGACCAAGTAGCTGCTCGGCAGAGCTGTAAAGCCGAGACACCCTGGGCAGCCACCCAGGAAGAACCCACTGACCTAGTAGAGTGGGCCTGTACTTTCGGAACCGGCAATCCTGCTGATGAATAAGCTTGCTGGATAGTAAGCCTGATCCAGTGAGCAATAGACTGCTTTGAAGCAGGACACCCAATATTTTTGGGATCATAGAGAACAAACAGCTGTCATCTTCATGTAGATCCTCAAAGCCCTCACAACATCCGGGGACTTCGAGGTAGCAGAAGTGTCAGTAAGCACCGGAACCACAATAGGTTGGTTGATATGAAACGCAGACACCACCTTAGGAAGAAATTGCTAACGAGTTCTGAGTTCAGTTCTATCCTCATGAAAAACCAAATAGGGGCTTTTGTAAGACAACGCCCCCAGTTCGGACACACGCCTTGCGGAAGCCAAGGCCAATAGTGTAACAGTCTTCCACGTAAGTCACTTAACGTCAACCTCCTGTAAAGGTTCAAACCAGTCCGATTGCAGAAACCGCAACACTACATTAAGATCCCAAGGCGCCATGGGAGGCACGAAGGGCGGTTGGATGTGCAGAACCACCTTCAAGAACGTCTGAACCTCAGGGAGGGAAGCCAATTGTTTCTGGTAAAAAATGGACAAGGCCGAAATCTGGACTTTCAAGGAGCCCAAACATAGGCCCACATCCACACCTGACTGTAGAAAAAGGAGAAAACGTTCCAGTTGAAATTCCACTTCAGGAAATTTCCTGTTTTCACACCACGAGACATTTTTTTCCAAATACGGTGGTAATGTTTAGACGTTACCCCTTTCCTAGCTTGGATCAGGGTTGGAATAACCTTGTTCGGAATGCCTTTCCAGGCTAACGTCTGACGTTCAACTTCCATGCCGTCAAACGTAGCCGCGGTAAGTCTTGATAGACGAATGGCCCCTGTTGCAGAAGATACTCTCGCAGAGATAGAGGCCACAGTTCCTCCAGGAGCAACTCCAGTTGATCCGTGTACTAGGCCCTTCCCGGCCAATATGGAGCAATGAGAATTGCTTGAACCTTTTCCCTTTTTATTCTTTTGAGAATCCTTGCGATCAGTGGAAGAGGTGGGAACACGTAAACCATTTGGTAAACCCATGGAGTCACCAGAGCGTCCACCGCCACTGCTTGTGGGTCCCTCGACCTGGAACAATAGTGCTTTAGCTTCTTGTTGAGATGAGATGCCATCATGTCTATCTATGGAATTCCCCACCGACTTGTCAAAGACTCGAACACCTGCGGGTGAAGGCCCCACTCTCCTGGATGGAGGTTGTGTCTGCTGAGGAAGTCCGCTTCCCAGTTGTCTATTTCCGGAATGAGGATTGCCGACAGCGCCACCGCGTATCTTTCTGCCCAGTGAAGAGTTTTTTGTCACCTCTGACATTGCAGCTCTGCTTTTCATTCCACCCTGTCGGTTTATGTACGTTACAGCCATCACATTGTCCGACTGAACCTGAATGGTTTGATCTTGAAGATGCGATGCCTATAGAAGGGCGTTGTATATGGCCCTTAATTCCAGAATGTTGATCGGAAGAATGGCTTCCTGACTTGACTATTTTCCTTGGAACTGTTCCCCTTGGGTGACTGCTCCCCAACCTCTGAGGCTTGCATCCGTGGTTAGCAGAATCCAATTTTGAATCCCGAACTGTCGTCCCTCAGTCAGGTGAGAAGTCTGGAGCCACCATAGAAGAGAAATCCTGGCTTTTGGTGACAGACGTATCCTCTGGTGCAAGTGAAGATGTGATCCGGACCATTTCTCCAAGAGATCCAGCTGGAATGGCCTGGCATGAAACCTTCCATACTGCAGAGCCTTGTAAGAGGCTACCATCTTCCCCAGAAGGCAAATGCACAAATGCACCTATATCCGGGTTGGTTTTAGGACATCCCGCACCATTGACTGGATTACTAATGTCTTTTCTAAGGGAAGGAACATCTTTTGTTCCTCCGTATCCAGGGTCATTCCTAGGAACGGAAGCCTCCATGTTGGTTCCAGGTGGGATTTTGGTAGGTTCAGAATTCATCCGTGATCCTGGAGAAGTCTGGTTGAGAGGGCAATGCTATCCAACAACCTCTCCCTGGAAGGCACTTTTATCAGCAGGTCATCCAGGTATGGTATGATGTTCACTCCCTGTTTGCGTAGAAACATCATCTCTGCCATCACCTTGGTGAAAACCCTCGGTGCCATGGAGAGGCCAAATGGCAGGGCCTGAAACTGGTAGTGACAGTCCTGCAGGGCAAACCTTAGATATGTCTGATGAGGCGGCCAAATTGGAATGTGAAGGTACGCATCCTTGATGTCGAGAGACACCAGTAATTCCCCCTCCTCCAGACCTGAGATCACAGCTCTCAGAGACTCCATCTTGAATTTTAACACCCATAAGTACGGGTTCAGTAACTTGAGGTTTAAAATGGGCCTTACCGAAAAGTTCGGTTTTGGTACTACAAACAGGTTGCAATAATAACCCTTGTTTTGTAGGTGTAGTGGAACTGGAACAATGACCTGAGTCTGTACCAGTTTTTGAATCGCTACCTGCAAAGTCAAACCTGCTTCTGGAGAAGCTGGTAAGCTGGATTTGAAGAATCTGGGAGGTGGGAGTTCCTGAAATTCCAGACTGTATCCCTGTGCGATATGCTCATTGACCCAGGGATCTTGACATGATGTTGCCCAAATGTGACTGAAATAACGTAACCGGGCTCCCACCTGCCTGTCTTCCAGGCAGTGTGGTCCACCGTCATGCTGAAGGCTTTGAGGAAGCAGATCCGGAGGTCTGTTCCTGAGAACCTGCAGGCGCGGGTTTTCTGGGTTTACTTTTACCGCCTCGAAAGGTTGTAGAAGAACCCTTGGATTTTCCTTTTAATTTTGCAGTCCGAAAGGACTGCCGAGTTGGAGCAGAGTAGGTTTTCCTAGCTAGGGTTGCTGTGGAAGAAAGGTGTGTAGACTTACCCGCCATAGCTTTGGATATCCACGTATCCAGTCCATCTCCAAAAAGAGCCTCACCCGTGAATGGTAAGCTTTCCACGCCTTTCCTGGAATCTGCATCTGCAGTCCACTGCCGTAGCCACAAGCCTCTGTGTGCTGACACTGCCATGGCAGTGGTGCGTGCGCTGAGCAAACCAATTTCCTTTAAGGCCTCCACCATAAAGTTAGCAGAATCCTGAATATGCTGCAAAAGAGTAAAATAATCTCCCCCCTGGGTAAGGAATCTAAGCCGTCAATTAGGTTACCTGACCACTTAGCAATGGCCCTAGTGATCCATGCACAAGCAATAGTGGGTCTCTGGGCCACCCCAGCCAGTGTATAAAGATTTGAGAGTGGTTTCCACCTTGCGGTCAGCTGCGTCCTTTAAGGACGCGGCCCCGGGAACCGGTAAGGCTATCTTACGCGACAACCTTGGCACTGATGCGTCCACAATCGGCGGGTTTTCCCATTTCTACTGTCGAAGCGAAAATATTACACACATACTACACGTGCAAACACCACACAGAGTGGCCTCTGTGCTACGTACAATGGTTCACGAGCCTTGCGTATTGGCGCGTGATATGAGTGTATACCATAGCATACGCATTCGCACAGAAATGCTACAAAGACATATTCAATATTACATTCATATAGTGCACAATTTGCACATAGTCTCCACACAGATAGCTAGCAAGTTACATTTACTCAAAGGGCAGAACAATAGAGATATTCAGCTTTACAGAATGTGAGGGGACAGAACCAGGTTAGGACTTAGTGTTTGGTATCCAGATGTGCAGTATTTTGAGATCTATGTACTTTTTGTTATGTGCAGTTAATCAAATTTTTCTGCGCATAGATATGCACAGAATTGTAATATTTGCAAATACTGTAATTACTGTACTCTTGATATTCGGCGGGAACCCGGTGGTGGAAACCTGCAAGCACACCTGGACCAAGCATTGCCCACTTATTCAAACCAACCTATGACCCCTCATGTACTGTAAATGACCTGCCCCTTCACCTATGGAAGAGCTTAAATTTCCTTTTGTATTGTATTTTGGACCCATTGTATAAAAGAAAGGCCTCCTGGCCGGCCTCAGTCTATTCTCTGAAGGTCATCTTGCTAAGACTAACTAAGGACCGGATCCGGGAAGCGCTGGTGAACAAACGTATGTACTATTGGTTGTAGCTCTTCTCTGTAATATTGTTGTATTTTCTATTTGTATCTTTTTGAGTAAATATACTGTTAGTGCGTTGGACCACAACATAACCAACTACTGGTGTCCCATTCCATTCCTGTTCAGGGTATAAGGTGCATCTGGCCACACGTGTCGCTGCATTGTGCACACAGCGTGTTGGCGTGTTTACGCAATGTGCATACACATCATAGAGGTTTATCGTATAGGCTTAGCGGCCGCAGCGGCCCGAATCCCTGTGTTATAAGGTACTGCTTTTTCCTGTAAGTTAAACAAACTTAACACTTCCTATCCTCCGCAGGAAAGGGAAAGGAAGAAATCAGCCTTTTAGGGATCTGTTTGTCAGGGTTTACCCACATCTCTTCAAACAGGGCATTTAGGGGCAGATGTATTAAGCCTGGAGAAGTGATAAAGCAGTGATAAGTGCAAGGTGATAATGCACCAGCCAATCAGCTCTTAACTGTAAATCTACATATTGGAGCTGATTGGCTGGTGCGTTATCACCTTGCACTTATCACTGCTTTATCACTTCTCCAGGATTAATACATCTGCCCCTTAATTCATTTGAAGCGGGGAAAGTAGCTGAGGATTTCTTTTTAGTGTTAAAATAAGATTCCTCTTCTACATCTTCAGTCTTGTCAGGAATATGTAGGACAGATCTGATAGCCTCAATAAGGGCCTGTATACCCTGTGACAGGACAGCATCCCCCCCACTCGCATCCACTTCACCCTCCTCTGGATCTGACGTGTCAGGATCAGTATCACCCTGCATGATTTGGGCCAGAGTACGCTTTTGTGCGCAAATGGTGAGAGTGTGGGGCTCAGGCATGGGAGCTGAATCTTTATTTATCAGGTCATCCATAGACTGCCGTAAGAATTTTGTCTCATTCTCAGTATGAGACAGCTTAGTAGTAATATTTGAAATCATCCCTTTAATGGAGGCCAACCATGGGGGTTCAGCCCCACTGGACTGGGAGTAAACACTATCCTGAGTACAAGGTAGTGAGTCCCCAGGGTATGAGAGACATTCCACTGTACAAGACACACAGTCCCTGGACATGATTGTAAAGGGACACCTACACACACACACACACAAACACACAAACAAACAAACAAACAAACAAACAAACACATACACTAGTGAAAACTTAGTATATGTAGGCAGGGTCCTCATAGAGACACAGAAATCAGAGCCATCCACACAGCGCCCCTTCTAGCAAGGTAAAACCTAGCGAAATAAGCACCTTAGCAGTGGTTATAATCTTAAACTTGCTCCCCCCTTTACTAAGACCCCATGGTACCACTGAGGAGACTTGGAGTCCTTGGAGGAGCTGCGCATCCCTGGGAATGCTGCCTGTATGAACTGCAGAGGGAAATGGCGCTGGAGAGCTGTAGGATCCGCTCTGAGTGAAGCCCCGCCCCCTGTAATGGCGCGCGGCTTCCCGCATTTTTTATACTGGCCCTGAGGTAAAGAATGTCTAACCAAGAGTTAAAACCCGTTAGTACATTGTGGGCATCAGCGGAGGCTCAGCGCGCCCCTCACAGCGGGACACACCGCCAGCGTGTGTCTGTCTGAGCCCCCTGAAGCGCAGCCTGCATTCAGAGCTGCGCTCCAACCATTGTGCCACCATTCCCGCCAGCGTCCCACTAACCGGGATGCCGACGTTGTACTCACCACTTTTCATCTTCTGGCTTTGTTAGGGGGTGGCGGCGTGCTGCGGGAGGGTACGCTGCGCCGTGGTGTGGCTTGCGACTGGATCCCTCAGGAGCTCGGTGTCCTGTCAGCAGAGAAACTGGACTATTAACTCTAAGGAAGTTGGGCCGTTCTCCTCCCTAAGTCCCACGAAGCAGTCAGGCTGTTGCCAAACAGCCCTGACTGAAAATAAACATTTAAGTAGAAAACTCTTCCGGAGCTCTCCAAAGCGTGACCGGCTCTGGTAGGAGGGGCATAGAGGGAGGAGCCAGCCCACACTATTGAGTTCTTAAAGTGCCCATGGCTCCTAGTGGACCCGTCTATACCCCATGGTACTAATGTGGATGCCAGTAACCTATAGGACATAAGAGAAACAAAGGTTTCGCTATCTCAGTCTCACTCAAACACTTCCGTATTTCAGAATATTCCGTATTTCAGAATATTTGGATATGGGATTGATAATGCTGATTTATCCTTAGGAATGAAATCTATACCTTAAACACACCTTAAATACACTTTACCATGGAGCCGCTGCGGCCGCTGTACTTAATACACACTCTACGTACTTTGTACGCTAATAGCGTACAAAGTCCCATGCTGTGTACGGACTTAGCGTACAAACGCTGCGCTGACGGTACAAAGTACTCACAGCGCGTACACACCCAGAGATACACTTTAAACCTTTTACAGCAATGCAATGCAATGATAATACACTTTAAACCTTAGCAGGGCAATGAAGACACGACACCAGATTATAATTAAACCGCTTGGTTCCGACACCACAGGGTATTATTGCTGAAAGGGGGTTACAATACAAGTAATACAATACAATATAACAGAGTAAATGGCTACATTCAATGTTACATACGTGAGTGGATTCGCTTGCGCTACCCGGTCCTCCGTCATCTGATAGATAACGTTGTGAGTCTTGTGTCTGACCAGGCCTGCAGTAGGCTCTCTTTATACAATTCTTCCAAAAAGCAATACAATAGATACTGTAATCTCTTTGTCCATTGGACACAGGAATGCACATTTACAGTACAGGAGAGGTCATAGGTCGGTTTGAATAGGTAGGCGATGTCTTTCCCAACTGCCCTTGTGGGTGGTCTCCTCTGGATTCCCGCCGCATACATAATGTACAGTAAATACAGTTTATATCTATATTCTGCTCCTGCACATAACTATCCGCAGGAACATGCAATCTTTCTCAAACCAACACTGGAATGTTACCCTTAAAATACCCTTCAGCTGGATACCAAACACCACCTTATAACCTTGTTCTGTCACCTCCTATTCTGTAAAGGTGAATCCCTTTGTTCTGAAACCATCTAAACTGTTGTTACTTTCTGATGTGGTGCAGGGAGGCTATGTGTACATTGTGCACTATTTGGATTAAATATGTAATGTGTTTTGATAGCTTTCCATGCGTTCACAAACTCTACCGTAAATTCCCATACCACGCGCCAATGCGCAGGACCGCGGGAGCGATCATACGCAAATTGCGGATATGTGCACGCACGACAGAACAAGTACATGCGCGGAGGCCATCTGTGTGTAGTTTGTACATGATGTGTGTACTGCACTATTTTTCGACTTTGACAGGATACTCAACTTGTACTATAGTAAACTTCTCTATTTGAACTCCTTTAATACATATCCCCCCTGGTAACCAATCTGTTCAATGTTATTTTTTTTACATAACCAGCTATCATTCCTAGAAGCAGACAGAAAGATCATGAAATCACTGTAGATACATTTGGCATTTTCTTCAGTAAACACTATTGGGTTCCCTTTGCCCTAGTCCTTATCTTACTGCGATAACCTTAAACATACTGAACAAAAGATAGTTTTGTCATTGCCTGCTAAATTCATTTAGTAAATACAGTTTGTAATGTAAGAATATAGTTTTCGTCTAATGATTTATAATATTAATATTGCTTGCTACTGTATGAATTTTAATTCTTATAAAGCTTTTGCATCAATTAAGAAGTTATAAAAAATGGGTGTGGTATTAAAAGTCGACAGTAACTAGGTCGACAATGTCTAGGTCGACCACTACTGGTCGACAGTAACTTGGTCGACAGGGTGTCTAGGTCGACAGGGTCTTTAGGTCGACATGTTCTAGGTCGACAGGTCAAAAGGTCGACATGAGTTTTTAATGTAATTTTGGTGTCGTTTTCTTCGTAGAGTGACCGGGAACCCCAATTAGTGCACCGCGTCCCCTCGCATGGCTCGCTTCGCTCGCCATGCTTCGGGCATGGTGCCTTCACTCCGCTACCGCTTCGCTCGGCACAGATTACCGTTCCAATCGTAGTCCATGTGGATCGTTAAGTATGAAAAGGTTCAAAAAAAGAAAAAAATTGTGAAAAACTCATGTCGACCTTTTGACCTGTCGACCTAGAACATGTCGACCTAAAGACCCTGTCGACCTAGTTACTGTCGACCAATAGTGGTCGACCTAGACATTGTCGACCTAGTTACTGTCGACTTTCAGTCCGGATCCCATAAAAATACAGATAATCTAGTTTAGATGTTGTTTATCTGCTGAATAATTAAATTAATTGAACAGTTGAGATATTTTCTAACTTGTACCATATTGTATGATATTCCGCTCATCAGTTTCTGAAACTGTCTCTGTTTGTGGAATTCTGGATACATTAGGCAGGTGGTAAGGTGGACATCTGGTCAGTTGTAGTAAAGTCCTCAGCTTCAGACTGAAGATCTAACCTTGAGTTCTCGGGTTTCATGATTATCAAGGGCACACTACCATTAAGCCACATTGGTGATATTTAATTACACCCCCAGGGGCACATGATGATGAAATGATATAGTATTAACTCTCCTGCAATTTCTTCAGATTTGTTCAGTATCACTGGCATCCTTTTATCCAGTGCATCAGCCCAGAGCTGCTGTAGCATTGTAGATTTATCGGGATGGTTAGTCACTGACTAGATTTGATTTTGTAAACAGGTAAAGGACAGAACAGTACTCCCTTATGAGGAACACTTCCAAACCGTATAAAATATAACTTTTAATGACTATTGTAACTAAAAGCAGCAGCTAGCACTTGCTATAAAGAACACATCAGAGAAGAAGAAAACTATTAAGGTAGTGTATGAATAACGTACAATTGTAACCATTATTCACAATGTTGCCAGTATGGCATAGTAATGTAGAATAACGCAAAAGGGAAAACAAATATAAAAATAAATATAGGGTAAACAATTAAGATATTGAACAAGAATGTGATGGGAGGGTTACTTCTCTAGGCAACTCAATGTGATTAAGTGGATGCATAAAGGTGAAAATAAAATGACACACTGCAATTCACATAGATTAAATCAAAACCACCACAAACCTTAGACTTTCAGGGATTAAACCACCAATGGTAATTAGCAGCTGAGGTATCCCTCATTTCCCATGGAGAAAATAGGAGTTCCAAAATCATACTCCTATATGGATATAGGGCCTCTTTCAGACCTGATCGCGCAGCAAAATCTTTCTCTAATGGGCAAAACCATGTGCACTGCTGGGGGGGGGGGGGGGCGCGACGACAAATATAACATGTGCAGAGAGAGTTAGGTTTGGGTGGGTTATTTTGTTTCTATGCAGGGTAAATATTGGCTGCTTTATTTTTACGCTGCAATTTAGATTTCCGTTTGAACACACCCCACCCAAATCTAATGGTGTGTACACACGGTGAGATTTTTTTCTTACGATTTTGACTATATAGTCAAAATCGTAAGAAAAGTTAGTGCAGATCGCAAGGTGAAAGTCACCTTGCGATCCCGATTAGATGCCGATGTGCGGTCCCGCGCGGTCGGCATCGCAAGAATAGATAGTCAAAATAGACTTGCCTGCACAGTCTATCTCTATAGAAGAGATAGTCAAAATTGACACTTAGCCAAAATCGCACATAGTCAGTATCGCAAGCACACTCATTATGTGCTTGCGATACTGACTATTGTGGTCATTCCGAGTTGTTCGCTCGTTGCCATTTTTCGCAACGCAGCGATTAGGTGGAAAATGCGCATGCGCATGGTACGCAGTTCGCATGCGTTAAGTAATTTAACACAAAACTTTGGAGATTTACACAAGCTCGAGTGACGTTTTTTTCAACGCTCGAGTGATCGTAGTGTGATTGACAGGAAGTGGGTGTTTCTGGGCGGAAACTGGCTAAAAAACGCAGGTGCTAAAAAACGCAGGCGTGCCAGGTAAAAATGCAGGAGTGGCTGGAAAAACGGGGGATTGGCTGGCCGAACGCAGGGCGTGTTTGTGACGTCAAAGCAGGAACTAAACGGACCGAGGTGATCGCAATGTAGGAGTAGGTCTGGAGCTACTCAGAAGCTGCAAGGAATTATTTAGTAGCACTTCTGCTAATCTTTCGTTCGCTATTCTGCTAAGCTAAGATACACTCCCAGAGGGCGGCGGCCTAGCGTGTGCAATGCTGCTAAAAGCAGCTAGCGAGCGAACAACTCGGAATGAGGGCCTATGTCCCGATCTAGCCCGTCGCATAGTGAGAATCGGGCATAGCCCGAATCTCACCGTGTGTATGGGTCATATCTTTCTCTGCACATGTTATATCTGCCCTACCTGCACTGCACATGGTTTTGCCCATTAGAGAAAAAGTTTGCTGCTGCAATCAGGTCTAAATTAGGCCCATAGTAATTTGGAATAATGGAGCCTGTGCACTTGCCTAGATGAGGATCAGCTTTCTCCCGTCATACTGCTGTACTGGACGGGAGATGAGAGTCCCCAAGAGTGGTACAGATAAATGAGTAAAGGGTAGTTACTGCTGTCAGCGCTTTACGCACTGTTAAACCCTGTGTTGCTTGATGCAGGGCAGTTTAGTGTGGGAACGACTGGTGAGAGAACAGCTGAGATAAGAAAATGGACCTGAAAGATATCCTCTCACCTGGACAGGGAATCGTGGTGTGGTGGTCCTCATAAAGGCACCCCAATAGAGTGCTCAAGATACACGTTTTCTTTTACTACCTCTTAAGCACTGACCAATTGTTGTTGTTGTTTTTCCAGGTAGTTAGCACATGTTGAATTTCATTCTTTCTTCTTGATTCCTTTGCAGATGTAATTAATTTCTGGGTTATTAATGTGTTTTGGGTGGCTTAGTCCTGTTACTTGAACTTAGATTTGTATGTCAGTTAGATTTCAGTGGTATGCATTCATATTTCTTGTTTGATTGTGTGTTTCCATCTGTAGATTCTTTAAGTTTCAGTTTATTTAAACATTCAGTTAAGTGGGTATGATCTGTTGACTGACTTTTACTTGGATTTGAGGCTGGAACTATATGTGGCCTTTCTGTCATCTGATTTGATCCAATATCACCCATAGGTGTGTGTGGTATTGTCAACAAAGTGTGTTGCAGTAAGCAAGGCATGACTGTGGTTAGTGTACAGTCTTGTAAGTTTACAGTTGGTCTTGCAATGACTACATCTCAGGAATGAACTGAACTGTTCAATAAGATAAGGTGTGGTACATCCCCAAGTCTGATATATTTATTAAACTGGGTATACGACAACATAACTGAGGATTTAGTCATGGTTAAATAGATCTGAGATTAATCTGCAGTAGATTTCAGTGGTTGAGGGCCACTGGCTTTGATCATACAATGGGCAGAAGAGTTAGCCAGGGAATAAAGGAGGTCAACCCTTTTGATACAAAAGTCTGTTGCCTTTAGTATTGCACTTTTTAATTTTCTCACCTTTCCTGCACTCCTTTCAAGTTCCTCCACTCTGCCAAAGAATTGCTTATACCAGTGGTTCTCAAACTGTTTGCCGTGAGGATCTTGCAGGGGTGCCCTGGGTTGGTGATTTAGGACCAATTCAAATTATTTTTGTTAAATGTAATAGGCAAAACAAGTGTCGGTGGCAGCCAATTATAAAATGTGGAACAGAAGCAAACCTTGTTCCTCACCACACAGCTGAACCTAACGATGACATATAAACACAATTAATTTAATGTAATATTTCCTTTTACATTTATCAATAAGAAACTTTTGGCCTAGAGGTGCCATGAACATACTGTAATTCTAATACTCTAGGGCGCCGTGGTTGAAAAAAAGTTTGGGAACCACTGGCTTATACATTTTCCCATCTCAACAAAGTCAACCTTCCTAAAATCTAACACCTTTGTTGTATGGGATAATTTTTTCTGTCTTTATTCTTAACCATACTGTATGATGGGCACTTGATCCCAGTTTTCACCTACATTTACGTCACATATCCTGGCACCAGTTGTAAGTATTAAGTCTAATATTGCATCTTTATGAGTGGGATCCCTCACCAATTGCTGGAGGGATGCTTCCTGCAAGGTAACCAGAATGACCCTACTTCTATTGGAACTTGCAACAGACACCTTACATCAGGTAGATTACAATCTCTTATAATCATTACTTCTCCTTTTAATACCATTTTAGTGATGTCCTGCAATATATTCCTGTCCAGTTCATCTTCCTGATCTGGTGGTCTGTGGATCACCTCAATTTGAGGAATAGTCTTCTCCCATTTCTATTTTCACCCAAAGAGCCTCAGCTTCAGTGGCAAATTTTTTTTTTTAGTGATGGTGGTGAGTACCTTGAAATGGTTAGCATGGCCCTATGTGGAGTTTGTACATGCTCCCCATGCTTGTGTGGGTTTCCTCCGGGTACTCCTGTTTCCTCCCACAATCCACAAATATACTGGTAGGTGAAGTGGCTTCCAAAAAAAATTAACCCTAGCGTGAATGTGTGTGCGTGTACTTGTGGTAGGGCATAAAGGGGGTTATACAGGTCACATTGCTAATCGATGCTACTGTAATAACCCCATTGGCTGTGCTAGTGTGCACACGCAGGTCCGGTCCTGATCGCATGGGTTGCGAATGCCTCTGCCTGATTGACAGGCAGATTCAATCGCGGGGCGAGTGGCAGGCAGTGACGGAGCGTTGCAGGAGTGGCACGGGCAAAATGGGGGGCGATGTTTTTACGGCAGCTGTGTAACATCACACACAGCTGCTTTGATCAAGAAAATAGCGGCAGACCACAATTAAATTACCACAATTAAATTACAGTTACAGCCATTGGGCAGGCTATTTAGCTTGCTGGGGGCCCCCAGCATGTGATAGAAAGGACTGCAGACTCTGCTAAAAAGCAGATTCTGCAATCCTTACTGAATAGCCCCTATAGATTGTAATATTCACTGGGACAGGGACTGATGTTAATGGTAAATATTCTCTGTAAAGTACTGAGGAATATGTGTGCGCTATATAAATAACTAGTAATAAATAAATAAATGTTGAGGATGACGAACATTCCAGAAAGCCTTACACATCAAAAACAAATGAAAATGTGGAAAAAATAGGATTTTAATTACCTACCAGTAAATCCTTTTCTCGTAGTCCGTAGAAGATACTGGGGTTCCATTAAGTACCATGGGGTGTAGACGGGTCCATTAGGAGCCATGGGCACTTTAAGAAATGAATAGTGTGGGCTGGCTCCTCCCTCTATGCCCCTCCTACCAGACTCAGTCTAGGAAACTGTGCCTGAGGAGACGGACATACTTTGAGAGAAGGATAGAGAAGGATAGATAAGGATAGTGGTGAAATTCCGAACCAGCACACACAACAAGAGGAAAGCCAAGCTAACCAAACTTGAAACAGGAACTGTTGGCTGAACCAACATTACTTAACTAAGTTACAGTGCAGGAAAAACAAAGCACCAGGCGGGCGCCCAGTATCCTCTACGGACTATGAGAAAAGGATTTACCGGTAGGTAATTAAAATCCTATTTTCTCTTACGTCCTAGAGGATACTGGGGTTACATTTAGTACCATGGGGATGAACCAAAGCTCCCAAACCAGGTGGGAGAGTCCTGAGGATCCTGCAGAACTAATTGACCAAACTGAAGGTCCTCAGAGACCAAAGTATCGAACTTGTAGAACTTAGCAAACGTGTTCGAACCAGACCAAGTAGCTGCTCGGCAGAGCTGTAAAGCCGAGACACCACGGGCAGCCGCCCAGGAAGAACCCACTGACCTAGTAGAGTGGCCTGTACAGATTTTGGACATGGCAAACCTGCCATGGAATAAGCATGCTGGATAGTAAGTCTGATCCTGCGTGCAATTGTCTGCTTTGAAGCAGGACACCCAATTTTATTGGGATCATAAAATACAAACAGCGAGTCAGATTTTCTATGACGAGCTGTTTGCTTTACATACACATTCAAAGCCCTCTCAACATCTGAAGACTTTGAAGTAGCAGAGGTGTCGGTGACAACCAGAACCACAATAGGTTGGTTGATGTGAAACGCAAACACCTAATTTAGATCCCGACTGCATGACCAACTACAGACCGGTATCAAACCTTCCTTTCCTAGGAAAGGTTATTGAGAAAGTCGTTGCAAATCAACTGGAAACCCGCCTGACAACCCATGATATTTATGATCCATTTCAATCAGGATTCAGGAGAAGACATAGCACTGAAACAGCCCTGGTGTGTGTGTAAAATTATCTTCTGATGGCAAAAGACAGAGGTGACTGTTCAATATTAATCCTTCTGGATCTCTCGGCAGCATTTGATACCGTGGACCATGCGCTTCTGATTGAGCGACTGATACATTTCTGTGGTCTGGATGGCACAGTCCTAAGCTGGTTCAAATCATTTCTCACAGGCAGGTCACAGAGAGTATCATCTGGATTATACTCATCACCACCAGTGCCATTGCCATGTGGTGTCCCACAAGGTTCTATACTATCCCCCAAACTTTTTGCAGTATACATGCTCCCATTGGGCGAAATAATCAGGCGCCATGGCCTAGTCTACCACTGCTATGCAGATGATACACAACTGTACTTGCCCTTTGCTCCGGGCACTGATAACTCAATAGCAACCCTAAATGGCTGTCTAGCTGAACTACTGGAGTGGATGAGCGCCAGTTGGCTGCGACTGAACCCGGATAAAACAGAGGTCCTTATGATACGACCGCAACATCAAAGGACAAGACTGCAGCATAGCCAACCAACTGGACTTACACTCGGGGATTCAGAATTACAGACCAGTGATCGTGTGCGGAATCTTGGCGTTGTCCTGGATGGTGGCTTGACACTTAAATATCAGATATCAGCCACAATCAAATCCTCATTCTTTCACCTGAGGAACATAGCCAGAATCAAGCACTTAATTCCCTCAGATGATATGCCAAAAGTCATACATGCATTTGTATCATCTCGTTTAGACTACTGTAATGCCCTCTACCTTGGTCTACCAGCAAAAGAATTGCAGCGCTTACAGCTGGTGCAAAACACAGCTGCCAGGCTATTAGCCAACCAGCCCCGTTCTAGCCACATAACACCCATCCTCTACTCCCTTCACTGGCTGCCTGTACGATGGCGAATCATCTTCAAGATTGGCTTACTGAGTTTCAAAGCATTACATGACCAAGGCCCAAGGTACCTGAAACAGCTTCTGACCCCATACTGCCCCACTCGATTACTGCGATCTGTAGATGAAGGACTTTTAGCAGTACCTAGAATCTACCGTAATTCATCTGGGGGTCGAGCTTTTAGTCATGCGGCTCCGACTCTATGGAACTCACTTCCCCGCACAGTGCGAGAGGCCCCAACTATAGAATCCTTCAAAAGTAGACTCAAGACTTTTCTGTTTACTCAAGCATTTCCATAATGTCCCTTTTAGTATCTTCATGCTTCTGTATTTTATGAAAATGTACTTCATTATTTTCTGTACTATATTATGCTATGTATCTGTTAAGCGCCTTGGGTCCTATTGGAGAAAGAGCGCTATATAAATAAAATGATTATTATTATTATTATTATGAAGAAATTGCTGACGAGTTCTGAGTTCAGCTCTGTCCTCATGGAAAATTAAATAGGGACTTTTGTGAGACAAAGCCCCCAGCTCCGACACATGTCTTGCTGAACAGTGTGATGGTCTTCCACGTAAGATATTTTACGTCCACCTCCTGTAACGGTTCAAACCAGTCTGATTGGAGGAACTGCAGCACCACATTGAGATCCCAAGGTGCCGTGGGAGGCACAAAGGGAGGTTGGATGTGCAGAACACCTTTCAAGAAAGTCTGGATCTCAGGGAGAGAAGCCAATTGTCTTTGAAAGAAAATGGACAAGGCGAAATCTGGACTTTTATGGAGCCCAGAAGTAGGCACACATCCACACCTGACTGCAGAAAAAGCAGGAAATGTCCCAGATGAAATTCCACCGCAGAGTAATTTCTGCTCTCAGACCAAGAGACGTATTTCTTCCAAATACGATGGTAATGCTTAGACGTTACCTCCTTCTTGGCTTGGATCATAGTCGGGATAACCTTGTTAGGGATCCCTTTGCTGGCTAGAATCAGCCGTTCAACTTCCATGCCATTAAACGTAGCCATAGTAAGTCCTGATAGACGAACGGGCCCTGTTGCAGAAGATCCTCACGAAGAGGTAGAGGCCACGGAACTTCAAGGAACATCTCCAGAAGATCCGCATACCAGGCCCTTCTTGGTCAGTCCGGAGCAATGAGTATTGCTTGAACCTTTTCCCTTTTTATTCACTTTAGAATTCTTGGGATCAGAGGGAGTGGAGGAAACACATACACCATCTGATACACCAATGGAGTCATCATGGCGTCTACCGCCATTGCCTGTGGGTCTCTCGACCTGGAACAATACCACCTGAGCATCTTGTTGAGACGAGAGGCCATCATGTCGATCTGTGGATATCCCCATCGATGTGTCAAGCACCTGAACACTTCCAGGTGAAGGCCCCACTCCCCCGGGTGCAGGTCATGTCTGCTGAGGAAGTCTGCTTCCCAGTTGTCTACTCCCGGAATGAAGACTGCTGACAACACCTCAGCATTTTTTTCTGCCCAGAGACCTCCGACATTGCTGCTCTGCTTTTCGTTCCACCCTGTCGGTTTATGTATGTCACCGCCGTCACATTGTCCAACTGGACCTGAATGGCCCAATCTTGAAGAAGATGTGAGGCCTGCAGAAGGGCGTTGTATATGGCCCTGAGTTCCAGAATGTTGATTGGAGGGATGACTTCCTGACTTGACCATCTTCCTTGAAACTGAACCCCCTGGGTGACTGCTCCCCAACCTCTGAAGTGTGTGTTTGTTGTTAACAGAATCCAGTTCTGAATTCCAAACCTGCGACCCTCGACAAGGTGAGAAGTCTGTAGCCACCACAGAAGGGAGATCCTGGCTTTTGGTGACAAACAGATCCTCTGGTGCATGTGAAGATGCGATATGGACAATTTGTCCAACAGATCGAGCTGGAAGGGTCTTGCGTGAAACCTGCCGTATTGAAGCGCCTCGTAAGCGGCCACCATTTTCCCCAGAAGGTGAATGCATAGATGCACTGATATCCGGGTTGGCTTCAGGACATCCCGAATCATCGACTAAATTACCAATGCCTTTTCCAATGGAAGGAACACTTTCTGCGACTCTGTGTCCAGTATCATTCCCAGGAATGGAAGCCTCTGTGTTGGCTCCAGGTGAGATTTCGGAAGGTGCAGAATCCACCCGTGATCCTGGAGGAATTTGGTTGAGAGAAAAATGCTGTCCAGCAACCTTTCCCTGGACAGGGCTTTTATGATGAGATCGTCCAGGTACGGAATTATGTTTACTCCCTGTTTGCGGAGTAGAAACATCATCTCTGCCATCACCTTGGTGAACACCCTCGGTGCCATGGAGAGACCAAATGGCAGGGCCTAGAACTGGTAGTGACAGTCCTGGTAAGCCTGATGAGGCAGTCAGATCGGAATGTGAAGGTACGCATCCTTGATATCCAGAGACACTAGGAATTCCCCCTCCTCCAGACCTGAGATTACCGCTCTCAGAGACTCCATCTTGAATTTGAACACTTGTAAGTACGGGTTTAACGACTTGAGGTTCAGAATCGGCCTTACCGAACCGTCCGGCTTCGGTTATACAAACAGGTTGGAATAGTACCCCTTGTTTTGCAGATGAGGTTGAACTGGAACAATGACTTGAGTCTGTACCAGTTTTTGGATGGCATGCTGTAAAGTTATACTTGCCTCTTGTGAAACTGGTAAGCCTGATTTGAAGAATCTGTGAGGTGGGAGCTCTTGGAACTCCAGTCTGTAGCCCTGGGAAACAAGATCTATGACCCAGGGATCCTGGCATGAACTTGACCAGATATGACTGAAGAATCGTAATCGGGCTCCCACCTGACAGCCTTCCAGGCATTGTGGACCACCGTCATGCTGAAGGCTTTGAGGAAGCAGAGCCCGAGTTCTGTTCCTGAGTGCCTGCAGTTGCTGGTTTGCGTGGTTTACCTCTTGCGCTGCTGGAGGACGTAGAAGCACCTCTGGATTTGCCCTTGAACTTGGCAGTCTGAAAGGACTGCAACTCAGAAGCTGAATAAGCCTTCTTGGTTGGGGGGCTGCGGAAGGAAGATACGTAGACTTACCCGCAGTAGCTTTGGAGATCCATTTGTCTAGTTCCTCTCCAAACAAGGCCTCTCCCATGAATGGTAGGCCTTCCACAACTTTCCTGGAGTCCATGTCAGCATTCCACTGGCGTAGCCACAAGCCTCTGTGTGCCGACACTGCCATAGTGGTGGTGCGTGCGTTAAGCAAGCCTATCTCTTCTATGGCCTCCACCATAAAGTTCGCATAGTCCTGAATATGCTGCAGGAGTAATAACATCCCCCCTAGGCAAGGAATCTAACCCCTCAATTAGGTTACCTGACCATTTAGCAATGGCTTTTGTGATCCACGCACATGCAATAGTTGGTCTTTGGGCCACCCCAGCAGCTGTGTAGAATGATTTGAGTGTAGTCTCAATTTTGCTATCAGTCGTGTCTTTTAGGGAGGCTGCACCAGGGACAGGCAATACAATCTTTCGTGACAGCCTAGAGACTGATACGTCCACTATGGGCGGATTTTCCCATTTTTCCTATCTTCCAAAGGAAAAGATGAGAGCAACCTTTTAGGGATTTGACATTTCTTATCAGGATTAACCCATGGTTCTTCAAACAGGGTATTCAATTCATTTGATGCAGAAAAAGTGACTGAGGACTTCTTTTTTACATTAAAATAATATTCCTTACACTTCTCTGACACCTTATCAGGAATATGCAGAACATCTCTGATAGCCTCTATAAGAGCCTCTATTCCCTGTGACAGAGCTGCACCCCCCCCCCCCCCTTCTGAGTCCACCACCTCCTCCTCCTCCTCCATGTCTGACCTGTCAGCGTCAGACTGCAGGATATGGGCAAGAGATCGCTTTTGTGGACAAATGGTAGGGGATTGAGACGCAGTTTTGGGGACTGAGTCTCTGTTCATAAACTCATCCACAGTCTGTTTTAAGTATTGCGTCTCTTTCTCATTGTGGGACAATTTTGTAGAAAGAGTGGAGATCATTTCTTTAAGAGAATTAACCCACTCCGGTTCAGCCCCGCTATTCTGGGAAGGTGCACTGCCCAGAGTACCCAGTAGTGAGCCCCCTGATGAGGAAATACACTCTGCTGTACATGAAACACACTCTTTGCCTGACATAATGTAAATGTGTAGCACACACAGGAAAAGGTTAAGCACAATTAACCCACAAAGAGCCCTTCAGGGAGACACAGAGTAATTTGGAGCCAGCCCCCACCGCGCCCTTATCGCTAATGCCAAGCTTAGCCGGGCCGCAGACTAAGTACCCTGATAGGGGACTTTTTACACTAATAGTTGCTCCCCCCCTGCTATAACCCCCTTGTACCGCTGAGGTAATCTGGAGTCACACTAGAGGAGCTGCGCGTCCCTGTCAGTCAGCGTCTGTGTCCACTGCAGAGGGAAAATGGAGCTGGTGATCTGCTGGATCCACTCATAGTGAAGCCCCGCCCCTTCAATGGCGCGCGGTCTTCCCGCTTTTTTTTATACTGGCTAAGGTAATTTGTGTGCTTAAAATGGAGCAGAACTGTTTTAAGGCTGTGTTTGCCAGTTTGGGTACTGTGTATACAGTGTACAGAGACGCAGTTGTGTACTGTGTCCGGAGACGCATTCCGCCCTGTTGAGAAGCCGTGCGTCTCTGTACCCTCATGCCACCATAATGGCTGGCGCCCTGCTAACCGGGACGCTGGCTCAGTACTCACCACTCTTCATTCTTCTGGCTCTGTTAGGGATGGCGTGGTGCTGCGGGAATGTATGCTCGCCGTGGTGGGGCTTGTGAATAGTTCCCTCAGAAGCTCAGTGTCCTGTCAGCGGGGAACAGGACCATTAACCTTTCAAGAGGTTGGTCCGTATTCCCCCCTAAGTCCCCCGAAGCAGGCAGGCTGGTGCCAACCAGCCCTGCCAGAAAATAACAAACATATAAAATAAATGCAGAAAACTCTTCAGGAGCTACCTTTAGCGTGACCGTCTCCTCTGGGTACATTTTCTAAACTGAGTCTGGTAGGAGGGGCATAAAGGGAGCCCACACTATCAAATTCTTAAAGTGCCCATGACTCCTAGTGGATCCGTCTGTACCCAATGGTACTAAACGGAACCCCAGTATCCTCTAGGACGTAAGAGAAAATTGAGAAAATTGTTTGAATTGACCATTGACTCAGCATCTGAATGATAACAGAAATGGTAAGCAGCGACAAAGAAACTGTTAGGCAAGTTTTGCATCAAGGTCTTAACATGACAAAAATTTGTGCTAAGATCGTCCCAAGCTTCTCACTGCTGTACAGAAAGAATATCGAAAGTAAATTTGTACAGACATTTAAGAACAAATTCAAGCAGATTCACATTTCTTAGATAAAGTTATTGACTGTGATAAAACGTGGATTTTCCAGTATGATCCTGAGACAAAACGCCAGTCCATGTTACGGAAAACACCATCATCACAGAGAATGAAGAAAGCATGACAAAGCAAATCCAAATTCATAGCCATGTTATTTTTTTGGATATCAAGTAGTGATGAGCGGATTCGGTTTTACTCGGTTTTACTCGGTTTTACTCGGTTCTCAAAACGGCATCTTATTGGCTCACGGATGTCACGTGTTTTGGATAGCCAATAAGATGCCGTTTTGAGAACCGAGTAAAACCGAGTAAAACCGAGTAAAACCGAACCTCGCTCATCACTAATATCAAGAGTGTTATTTTGGCAAACTGGGTGCCAGAAGGCGCAACAGTGAATCAACGTAACTACAAAAATGTTCTAGAAACTTTGTGGGAAAGAATCAAAAGAAAGAGGCCAGAGTTGTGGAAAAATGATTTCACCCTTCATCAGGACAACGCACCAGCCTACACAGCTCAGTTTGTGATGCAGTTTTTGGCCAAGAAACAGATTGCATTGGTAGAACACCTTCCATACTTGCCAGACCTAGCTCCATGTGACTTCCTTCTATACACAAGGGAACCCATTTTGCATCAGATACTGAGGTAAAGAAGAAAACAACAGAGCTGTGAGACAGCTGACAGATAATGAGCTACAGCTCGGCTTTGACCAATGGATATTATAAATGCAGCAGTGTGTGGAAGCAGAACGGGAGTACATAGAAGGGAAATGGAGTTATAATGTAATCAATATAATTAAACATAAATTATAGCCTTAGTCTTGTTATATAATAGCTATACCTGTACCTTGTATTTCCAACTCTCATTAAACTGAAGTACACCTGATACAGCAAGAGAAGTGGTAGCCACAGCAAATTTATTAGGATCTGATTATTTTAGCTTCATACCCTGAAGGGGCCCAACACTGCCAGATTTGTAGCCATACCCCGATAATGGTGTAGCCATGCCCCCTCTGCTGCTGCAACACTGTAAGAGGGGGCCAAAAATTCACAATGGGAGGTGGCCACTCCCCAAATACAGTACATGGAGCCCTTTCCACAAAACTTTTTGAAGCTCTGATAGTACAACTTCCAATGGTACATATATTTTATACAATCCCTAAAATATGCAAATTGATGGCACACCCTCTGGGACGTCCCATAATCTCTGCAAGGGGATCATTATATCAACCTACTGTGTTTACTGTCGTACACTGTTCCAACCTTGTATCAGTCAACCCCCGCTATCTTTTGGATACATCTACGTTACTTAAGAAACTCTGTGAATTACCATCATTGGAAGGAGAGATCGGGTATTTAGTATGGATGTCAGTAGTCCTTGTACTATTATTCCACAAGAAGAGGGACTAGCAGCAGTCAGAAGGTTCCTTACCCCGCATCCACTCTAGAATGGACCCAATTTGGAATTATTTCTTGATCTTACAGTTGATCCAGACAAGGATTTTTTTTTCTTTATGACAACAAGTTCTGTTTACAACTCACGGGGTGTGTGATGGGGTCCAATGTGACCCCATCATACACCAATATATACTGTATATGCTCGATATGGAGTACACAGTTTTTTTCAACAATACATCTGTAGCTAATAGGATTGCATTTTTGTTATGCATACCAGTGCCTGCAGGAATGTACTGGTGTTTGAACTGTTATGCACACCAGTGCCTGCAGGAATGTACTGGTGTCTGAACAGAGAGGGATGCAAAACAAATAAACTCACAGACAGACTGGGAAATATGACATAACGTACACAGAAGGTGATAGGGTAACAAAACCAACACAGAGTGAACAGAGAAGCCCAGAGGCTAAGAAACTGGGGGTCTCCCTAGTATTAGAAATGCTCAGATGGAAAAAGCAATATGTTGTGTTTTAATACGTAGAGAACCCGAAATGCTGTTGCTAAGGGCAACAGCAAAACCCTAAAGGGTTACCAACGGGTGTGGCAGTAAACTCCTTGGTCAGAGATGGAATAATAGACACAAGGAGAGTCTCCACAATCCTAATTCTCACTTGCAGGGCCCAGGTACAGCTTACTGCCACTAAACTGACACATGGACACCCTGCACAGTGAGAGAGGATTAAGCAGGCAGGTCTGAAAGTACAGCCACAAACCTGCTGGGTTCACAGAATATCAAAAGAACCTCAGCAGGCTAAACGACTGACTCCAGTCTTACTGCTAGGTCTGGATTGGCAGAGTGTAGTACCAAATCCCCAGGCCTATTTGCAGTAAGCAACAACAAATACAAAGCTACACAGTACTGGCTAACTTTCAGGAACTGACTAACCAACAAAGATTCAGCAGCATCTGCTTAACCTGAGAAGAGGCCTTATAAAGCAGGTGCTGTCCACGCCCCCCTCAGACCTCACAGACTGTGAGCACAAAAACCAGCACCGGATCCCCTGCCTGTAACCACTGCACAGCAAAAGACCCGAACCGGAGTATCAGCTGCGCTCAGGTTACTCCGCTAGCACTTGTCTCCCGGTTGCCATGACGACGTGGCAGCACAGGGCAGGAGACCCTAACAGTACCCCCCCTCTGACGAGGGGTCAAAGAACCCCTACCAACGGGTTTATCGGGGAACTGCGAGAAGAAAGAGCGTATCAGTCTGGGGGCATGAAGATCACAACTGCGCACCCACGACCGCTCCTCCGGGCCATACCCCTTCCAGTGCACCAAAAATGACAGCCGACCCCGAACCATCTTGGAGTCAAGAATCCTTTCAACAACAAACTCCCTCTGGCCATGTATCAGAAGAGGGGAAGGTCTTCCTCTGGAAGAAGGATTACTAATCGCCCGTTTTAAAAGGGAACAATGAAATGTTTTATTGATACCCAAAGAACGGGGCAGATCTAACTGAAATGCCACCGGATTGATAACCCTGGTGATCTTATAAGGGCCGATGAACCGGGGGCCTAACTTATGAGATGGCTGTCTCAACTTCAAATTCTTGGTAGACAACCAGACGAAGTCTCCTAATTTGAAGCTGCAGGGTCTTTTCCGCTTATCAAAAACCCTTTTGGTCACTAATGACACAGACACAAGGGCTTTCTTCACTTTCCTCCAAATACCTCTAAGGACCGAAACGACAGAGGAACCACCAGGCGTGGAGTCCAGGGGGTCAAAAGAATTGGCCTTAGGATGATGCCCATACACACAAAGGAAGGGAGAGATCCCTGTAGCAGAGTGAGCCGCGTTGTTATAGGCAAACTCCGCCATTGACAGATGAGCAACCCAGTCAGTCTGACACTTGGAGACATAACACCTGAGGAACTGCTCCAAGGACTGGTTCACCCTTTCAGTCTGCCCATTAGACTGCGGATGGTAGCCTGACGACAAGCTGACAGAAATCTGGAGATCGGAACAAAATGCCCTCCAGAATTTGGCCACAAACTGGGATCCGCGGTCAGAGACCACATCAAGTGGCAACCCGTGGAGACGCACAACATGCAGCATAAATAATTCAGACAGGCGTCTGGCCGATGGCAGCCCAACCAGTGGAACGAAGTGCGCCATCTTCGAAAACCTGTCAACGACAACCCAGATGGCTGTCATCCCCGAGGATTTGGGCAAGTCCACAACAAAATCCATTGAAATGTGGGTCCATGGCTTAGATGGAATAGAGAGTGGATGTAATGGGCCAACAGGAACCCGTCTAGGAGTCTTATTTCGGGCACAGATGTCACATGCCCGAACCCACTGATCCACATCCTTAGCCACCGAGGGCCACCACACCGCCCTAGATAGCAACTCCCGAGTTCTGGCAATACCCGGGTGACCTGCCGACTTCTTGGCATGGAATTCCAGGAACACTCGCTGTCTTAACCTAGGAGGCACAAACAAAAGACCTACCGGAAGGTCTGGAGGAGCCTGTTCCTGTGCTCTAAGGACTAAAGACAAGAGGTCCTGGGTAATGCCCACTTTAATACATGATGGGGACACAATGGGCAACGGCTCCTCGGTGGTCTCCTGGATTGGAGCAAAACTCCGCGAGAGCGCATCAGCCTTGATGTTTTTTGACCCAGGGCGATATGTTATCAAAAAATTAAAGCGAGCAAAAAACAAAGCCCATCGTGCCTGCCTGGCATTGAGACGCTTCGCTGACTCTAAATATGCCAAATTCTTATGGTCGGTGAGAATTGAGACCACAAACTTAGCCCCCTCAAGCCAGTGTCTCCACTCCTCGAGTGCATCCTTAATAGCCAACAATTCCCGGTTACCCACGTCATAATTCATCTCGGCAGGCGAAAATTTACGGGAAAAGTAAGCACAGGGATGAAGGCGATTATCAGACACTCCCATCTGAGAGAGCACTGCCACAATACCCATCTCAGAGGCATCCACCTCCACCACAAAAGGACGCTCTGGATCTGGGTGTCGCAGCACCTTGGCCGAGACAAATGCCCTTTTGAGACGGGCAAAAGCCGATTTGGCCTCACGAGACCAGTGAGCAACATCCGCCCCTTTCTTAGTGAGTGCCACCAAGGGCGCCACTATAGACGAAAATCCAGCGATAAATCGTCTATAAAAATTTGCAAAGCCCAGGAAACGCTGAAGCGCCTTCAAACTAGTGGGCTGCACCCAATCCAGGACTGCCTGTACCTTGGAACCCTCCATTTGGAAACCTTCTGGGGAGATAATATATCCTAGAAATGCGATTTGCTGAACTTCAAATTCGCACTTCTCCAGCTTCGCCCCAAGCCGGTGGTCTCTGAGTTTCTGGAGGACTAAGCGTACATGCTTCCGATGTTCCTCCAGGGAATGGGAGAAGATTAGGATGTCATCTAAGTATACAACTAAGAATCTATCCAAATATTCCCTGAGCACATCGTTCATGAAATCCTGGAAGACTGCCGGGGCATTACAGAGCCCAAAAGGCATCACCAAATATTCATAATGCCCTGAGTGGGTATTAAAGGCAGTCTTCCATTCATCCCCCTCTCTTATTCGGATTAGATTGTACGCACCGCGTAGGTCAATCTTAGAAAAAATGGTGGCAGTACGAAGCTGGTCAAACAAGACCGAAATGAGAGGCAGTGGGTATGAGTTTTTAATCGTGATACGGTTCAATTCCCTGAAGTCGATGCAGGGTCGCAATGAACCGTCCTTTTTACCCACGAAGAAGAACCCCGACCCAACTGGAGACTGTGAAGGTCTGATAAATCCTTTAGCCAAGTTCTCCTGAATGTACTCTGCCATAGCCTGAGTCTCAGGACGTGACAGGGAGTACAACCTGCTCTTGGGAAGCTTAGCATTCGGCAACAAATCAATGGCACAGTCATAGGGGCGATGGGGAGGTAGTACCTCTGCAACTTTTTTGGAGAACACGTCCGCAAAATCTGCATAACACCCTGGCAATCCTGGCAAACATAGCTGCGAGAGCCTGACTGGAAGGCTCAAGCAACTCCTGAAACAATCAGTACCCCAACTAAGAATCTCCCCAGAGACCCAGTCAAATTGAGGTTTGTGGGCCCTTAACCAGGGTAACCCCAACACCAATGGGGCAAAAGTACAGACAGTCACATAAAAGGACAATTTTTCAGAGTGTGTGGCTCCAATAAACAAAGAAATCTGGCCAGTGCAAGAGGTAATTTTACCCTGGGATAATGGTTCCCCGTTTAACCCACAAATCTCAATTTCCGACGCCAAGGGTACTAAGGAAACAGAGTGTTTCAGGGCGAATTGGCGGTCCATAAAAACCCCGTCGGCCCCACTGTCCACAAAGGCCCCAGTCTTGACAGTTTGACCGAGGATCTTCAAGGTCACCGGAATGATAAAAGTCTTCTTGGGAAATTCTGACTTCTGGCCTGACAGGATATTTCCCATCACCCTCAGGCCCTGAAGTTTTCCGGCTTTTCTGGGCATGATACTACCACATGACCCTTATTCCCACAGTACAAACACAACCCCTGCTGTCTCCTCCGCGTCTTCTCACGCGAGGAGAGGCGGGTAGCCCCAATCTGCATAGGCTCCTCGGAAAATTCCTCAGAGTCTGAGGTTCCCTTGGGAAAGAAGGAAACCTCGGTCTCCCTTTCAAGCCTACGCTCTCTCAGCTGTCTATCCACCCGGATGGATAACTGCATGAGCTGATCCAAGCTATCAGGCAAGGGATATTGTACCAGTTGGTCTTTTATCTGGTTAGAAAGACCTCTTCGGTACTGGTTTCTCAGGGCTGGGTCATTCCACTGGGTATCATGGGCCAACCTCCGAAACTCCGTACAGTAAACCTCAACTGGCCTTCGCCCTTGCTTAAGGATCGAAATCTGAGCCTCGGCTGAGGCCGTCTTGTCAGGGTCATCATACAACATGCCCAGTGCCGTAAAAAAAGCATCAACACTTTTAAGCGACGGACAGTCAGGCTGCAACCCATATGCCCAGACCTGTGGGTCTCCTTGTAGCAAGGAAATCACTATGCCCACCCGCTGAATCTCTGACCCAGAAGACTGAGGCCTAAGCTGGAAATATAACTTGCAGCTCTCCTTGAAACAAAAGAACTGCGAGCGATCTCCAGAAAAACGATCCGGAAGATTTACTTTCGGCTCCTTAACCCCTGAAGGTGCTGCTGCTGCGGGAGCTCCGCCAGCGGCCTGGGAGGTGTGCATTTTAATGGACAAATCATGAAATTGACGAGTCAGGACCTGCACCTGATCGACCACCTGTTGCAACGTATTTTGAGGGGTATGCTCCATATTCCCACAAAATTTCACCAGGAGTATTGGGCTGCTGAATATGTTATGCACACCAGTGCCTGCAGGAATGTACTGGTGTTTGAACTGTTATGCACACCAGTGCCTGCAGGAATGTACTGGTGTCTGAACAGAGAGGGATGCAAAACAAATGAACTCACAGACAGACTGGGAAATATGACATAACGTACACAGAAGGTGATAGGGTAACAAAACCAACACAGAGTGAACAGAGAAGCCCAGAGGCTAAGAAACTGGGGGTCTCCCTAGTATTAGAAATGCTCAGATGGAAAAAGCAAGATGTTGTGTTTTAATACGTAGAGAACCCGAAATGCTGTTGCTAAGGGCAACAGCAAAACCCTAAAGGGTTACCAACGGGTGTGGCAGTAAACTCCTTGGTCAGAGATGGAATAATAGACACAAGGAGAGTCTCCACAATCCTAATTCTCACTTGCAGGGCCCAGGTACAGCTTACTGCCACTAAACTGACACATGGACACCCTGCACAGTGAGAGAGGATTAAGCAGGCAGGTCTGAAAGTACAGCCACAAACCTGCTGGGTTCACAGAATATCAAAAGAACCTCAGCAGGCTAAACGACTGACTCCAGTCTTACTGCTAGGTCTGGATTGGCAGAGTGTAGTACCAAATCCCCAGGCCTATTTGCAGTAAGCAACAACAAATACAAAGCTACACAGTACTGGCTAACTTTCAGGAACTGACTAACCAACAAAGATTCAGCAGCATCTGCTTAACCTGAGAAGAAGCCTTATAAAGCAGGTGCTGTCCACGCCCCCCTCAGACCTCACAGACTGTGAGCACAAAAACCAGCACCGGATCCCCTGCCTGTAACCACTGCACAGCAAAAGACCCGAACCGGAGTATCAGCTGCGCTCAGGTTACTCCGCTAGCACTTGTCTCCCGGTTGCCATGACGACGTGGCAGCACAGGGCAGGAGACCCTAACAATTTTATATGCACTATATAGATGATTTGTTGCTTAGGGTCTTAAGGAGGATCTTATTCAAATTATCGAGGTCCATAATGCCAGTGACAGCCTGGTGAAGTTAACATTCACTATCAGTAATAAACAGGTTAACTTCCTAGATGTAACCATGAACTTTGATCATGGCAATATTGGGGGTCATTCCGAGTTGATCACTAGCTGCCATTGTTCACAGCGCAGCGATCAGGCTAAAAATCTGCATTTCTGCACATGCATATGCACCGCAATGCGCACGCGCGACGTATGGGTACAAAGTCCTTTGTGTTTTTGCACAGGTTCTAGCGAAGCTTTCAGTCGCACGGCACAACGCATGAAGACTGACAGGAAGGGGGTATTTCTGGGTGTCAACTGACCGTTTTCTGGGAGTGTTAGGAAAAATGCAGACGAGCCAGGGAAAACGCAGGTGTGGCTGGGCGAACGCTGGGCGGGTGTGTGACGTCAAAAGACAACCCTCCAACGTTAGAATCAACGCACACGAAGAGTAAGTCCAGGGCTGGTCTTGTTTTGCACAAAATGTTTTAGCAGGCGCTCTGCTGCAAAGGCGTTCGCACTTCTGCAAAGCGAAAATACACTCCACGGTGGGCGGCGACAATGCGTTTGCACGGCTGCTAAAAGTAGCTAGCGAGCGATCAACTCGGAATGACCACCATTATTCCCTGTTTGTACTCTAAAGACGCTGACAGGAACAACTTACTTTGTCAAGACAATCCTAGCTACTGAGGATCAAACATATTACCTCTCATACAGAAGTAGCAGAAATACAGATGGTTAATATGGTGATTCTCCTTGTATCCCATGGGTATATAGGTACATACATGCTAGTAGTTGTGTTAACAATAATTCTAAAAAAAATGATGGCCTATTATAAGATCATATACTGAGTTAAAGCTTCAAAACACGAGAATTATGCTCTGTTACACCAGAGGTAGGAATGTGAGAGATATCTTGGTCAAAACAGATGTACAGTATGCAATTTGGATCAACAAGGACGCATAGACTATAGGAAAATTAGGGTGTATGAGATGTACCTGAACCATATGTCATTTCCTGAAGAGATCATTTATTTGGCAAAAAGTCACCTGTAATTCAAAATATGTAATTTAGCAAATTATTTGCCAATGTGGCCTTTCATATATTGGTAAGACCGAATGGTCCTTTATGGAACGCATGGCTGCTCATAGGTTTGCTTTCAGAGCAGCATTTTACAATGGCGTTAGTGAACAGACTTCGCAATTGTCCAACATTCTATGTCTACCCTGAAATATCCGATGATTGACCATATACCCCCTTTCATTATGAAAGGTAATAGGTCAGAAAAACGTATATACGTTGTGAATCCAGATTGGTTCACTGCCTTGATACCTCATGGCCCAGAGGTTTAAATGAACAACTGGATCTTAATGCATTTTTGTAATATGGATCCATTGTACAGTATTTTGCTCTTCACTTATTAATGGTTCTATGTACAAAGTAATTTGCTACCTCAGTCTGTAGTACTGTACTGTAGTTACTAATGTGCACTTATCGCAATATATTCTATTATTTCTATTTGACCTGTAAGAGTATGTGCATCACTAATGCTATATACTATTAGTACAGTATGCTTTTGCTTTTTGTCAATGCGGATATCTTTTTTCAGTATTATTGTGCAGATGCCTGTTTTTATATTATTGTTTAATTGTATAGTTGGTTCTTATGGTGATGGTACAGTTGATGAGTCAGCGCCAGTGCGCTGGGTACGATGACATCATCCACCTGCCTCAGCTAACCGGGTGTGCGGGCCAGTGGCATCAGTGTCTTGGCAATTTAAGGTATGATTTTGTGTTCACTCTTTATGTGATTATGAAAATGATGATGATTAAAGTACTGTACCTTAGACTTTGAATCATTGACTGCTACAACTTGCCATATTGAGTGGATTTAGTCATTAGCTAGGAGTTCCGAACCAGAGGTAATGTGTGTGTGTGTGTGTGTGTGTGTGTGTGTGTGTGTGTGTATATGGTTTTAATCAGCCACAGAACCTGTGTACTTTATGAGTGTCCCAGTTTAAAGGGATAGGGGCCCATTTATTAAATATTATTTGTTGCTATACTCCTGAAAACACTAGTTTTCAGGGGTTAGCTGCAAATATTAGGGATCTCCTGAATGTACAATGGAGAGATCGCAGCAGGTACCAATACCTCCTGTGAACCCTCCAGTTCCATCTTTTGATTGCGGTAACCCACTGTAGCCTATGGGCTGCAGATCGCAGTAAGCTCTGGCTATGTTTCCTGGAACCCTCTGCTGGAAATGGCCTCAGTGCATGTGCAGGACTCCCGGCAGCCCGCAGAGCAAATTACAGGGACAGGCTCCTTTTGGAGCCCCTGTCCCTGTGGGTGCTGAGTGAAACATCTGCCCAAAGGGATAGCATATTGCTATGCGATCCTTGGCGCTAAGATCCTGCCCAGATCGCATTCAATATGTGATCCTTGATAAAGGGCCCCTAAGTGTGGTATATACATATACAGTAGTTCATATATTTTAATGCTGTTTTTTTTCTCATGTTTTGTCTTTTTTACAAAGGAGTCCAAACCCCTATCCTAAGAGATACTTGCCTACCTGACCCTCTCCATGAGGGAGAAAATGCTCTGTTCCTGGACTTTCCTGGTAATGTATGATTGCCATCACCTGTGGTGAAACACCTTTCTTATCAATTACCTAGCTCACCACAGGTGATGGCAATCATACATTACCAGGAAAGTCCAGGAACAGAGCATTTTCTCCCTCATGGAGAGGGTCAGGTAGGCAAGTATGTCCTAAGATCTGCAAACATTAAATGACCTCAAGCTGTGTGGGATTACCAAACTCAACACAAATTATATCCCATTCCTAATCTGTTTACTCCTTTGGATCCGCTTTGTGTGCTAAAAGCAAGATAGAGATTGGCAGACATCTATAAAGGAAGACATGTCCCAGCAATAAAAGTTTGCAAACAAGTCAACAAGACACAATTCCAGGTCAATATAACATTTTTAACCAGCACAAATAGACTGCAATTGTATTTCTTTAAACTGCAAGTTTATAACCTTACATAATATATTCTAAATTTCAGGAATTTAGATTACAGTTGGCATGGATTTTAATTACCTATATATTGTAAAAAAAAACCTTAAATTATTACATTACAATACATTAAACCATACTTGCCTACCTGACCCTCTCCATGAGGGAGAAAATGCTCTGTTCCTGGACTTTCCTGGTAATGTATGATTGCCATCACCTGTGGTGAAACACCTTTCTTATCAATTAACTAGCTCACCACAGGTGATGGCAATCATACATTACCAGGAAAGTCCAGGAACAGAGCATTTTCTCCCTCATGGAGAGGGTCAGGTAGGCAAGTTTGCATTAAACAATACTTTTGTATATAAAAGTTTGAGAAACAACAAAAGGTATTTACAGTTGCTATGAACAGACAGAGGATTCTCCTGTATGGACCCTGTTCATTAAGGATTGCAAATAGTGCAATCCTTAGTCCGCATGCTAACCGCCCTCTTGCGACAGGTGGTCCGCAGCTGCCCCGATCAAGCCTACGCTACCCCCGTTTCCCTGTCACCACCCGCGCAACGCTCCGTCTTGGAAATGGAGCGTTGCCGCCCCTGCAAACGCCGCTGCCTGTTCCCATTTACTGCGGGTTACTGCCGGGCGAATGCAAAAATTCCGGCTGTATTGCGATTTGCGATCCAACCTGAATTAGGCCCTATATACTGCACATCAAGCCATCAATCCTGTTCAATGACATGGCAGCATACAGTATCATTTTAAAGGGAGATTTATCAAACTTTCTATATCAACCAATCAGATTCTATCTATCATTTACTACATTCTATCAAATACAGTAATAGCTACAATCAGGTTGGTTACTATGGTCAACACCTCCGCCTGGCATGCGTTCACATCACATTCCCCACAGATACAGTAATCAACACAAACAATGAGGTCATGGTAGTTTATAGTTTTACAATAGTTTTCGTAAAATATAAGTTATAACACAGAATGCAACAACAACAGGCACATATATATATCTGGTGAAATGAAATTGCAATAGTATCACATACACCTATGTATTGCTGTCCATGAATACAAATATACGTTGTAAATAGATAACTTTCCCTTACAAAATATTATCTAAACCCATGCCAGATTAAGCCTCTTAGGCAGCACTGTATATATATATATATATTTATGGATTTAGCTGCTCTGGAGCAGCTCTGCACTGTCACTATATATGACTGCCCCCTGATGAAGGACCGAAACAGCTGTTTGGATGAGACCCGATAAGTATCTGTGCTGCTATCATCCAATTATTCCATGTGCTGTCATGATGTTCTGATCTTTCTTCACTTTCACTGGAATTAAACAGGAGTGGAATTTATGAAGTGTTTTGTCTCTGCTGGAGCCCCTTGAGGAGGGTATGGGTCGTTGGATAGACACACCTTAGGTCGACAGTCATTAGGTCGACCGTGGAAGGTCGACAGGGACAATAGGTCGACATGTACTAGGTCGACATGTACTAGGTCGACAGGTCAAAAGGTTGAATGATGTGGTGAAAATATAAGAAAAGTGATAAAAGGAGCATAATACATCCAGATACTAATACTTTGTATGTGGGGAGGAAAAACACGTGGAGGCCACAAAACAGATCACAAAATCCTTATAATTTCAGTGCAGATGTATTCTACAACGATGAAGTGCTTGCGTTTTACACAGAAAAACGTTAATTTAACCGAAGAACAGACAAAAAAAACATGGAGTGCAATACTGGAACCCACCTCCATAACTCAGTGTAACTGAGGCGCCATCAAATCTGAGAATGAATGAAGTGGGATATTACTCATAGTACAAAGAATGATGGCCTAAAGCAGATTTTATTCACAAGAATAAAGATCCTGGACTTGTATAAAATCCACCATGAATGATGATCCTTTTGCTTCCCTGAAGCAGGCATACACTGGGGTAATCTAGGCAAAGTACGGCTACTTTTATTGAAACAAAATAACCTTACACTGAAAATTGCTAATGTACGAAAAATAGAAATTTAATACCTACCGGTAATCCCTTTTGTCGTAGTCCATAGTGGATACTGGGAAATGTAGTTACCATGGGGTATAGATCGGGTCCACAGGAGCCTGGCACTTTTAAGAAAGCATTAGTGTGTGCTGCACCCTGTCCCTCCTGCAGACTCAGTCTAGGAAACTATGCCCAAGGAGATGGACATACTTTGAGAGAAGGATATAACACAAACAGCGGTGAGGCAATGAACCAACACACAACGATAACAAAGATAGCAGAGCTAACCAGAATAGAGGAAAGCAACGCTAACTACAAGAAGGATAGCAACTCTAACCAAATATGGAACAGGGAAAGCAACAGCAGACCCAACCAAGAACACTTACAACCAGGTAAGTAGGAAAACGAAGCACTGAGGCGGGCGCCCAGTATCCACTGCGGACAACGAGAAAAGAATTACCTGTAGGTATTAAATTCCTATTTTCTCTAACGTCCTAGTGGATACTGAGAAATGTAGTTACCATGGGGACGTCCCAAAGCTCCCAGAATGCGTGGGAGAGTGCTGATACCCCTGCAAAACCGCCAGACCCAACTGAAGGTCATCTTTGGCCAAGGTGTCGAACTTGTAGAACTTGACGATTGTGTTCGAACCAGACCAAGTAGCTGCCCGGCACAACTGTAAGGCCGAGACACCCCGGTCAGCCGCCCAGGAAGAACCCACTGACCTTGTGGAGTGGGCCTGAATAGAACTCGGCGGCGGCAGAGCTGCTAAAGTATAGGCTTGTTGAATAGTCAATCTGAGTCAATGAGCAATGGACTGCTTGGAAGCAGGGCGACCAATTTTGGTAACATCATAAAAGACGAAAAGCGAGTCAGACTTCCTGTGACGAGCGGTCCTTTTTACGTAAATCTTCAAAGCCCCTCACAACATCCAGGGACTTTGGAGCAACGGAACTGTCGGATAACACTGGTACCACAATAGGTTGATTTATGTGAAATGCCGACACCACTTTTGGCAAAGACTGTGGGCGAGTCCTGAGCTCC
Organism: Pseudophryne corroboree; assembly: GCF_028390025.1. Taxonomy (NCBI): domain Eukaryota; kingdom Metazoa; phylum Chordata; class Amphibia; order Anura; family Myobatrachidae; genus Pseudophryne; species Pseudophryne corroboree. The sequence goes on along the minus strand of NC_086447.1, from coordinate 100,729,819 downwards.
ACCCTATCCTCGTGAAATATCAAGTACGGGCTCTTATAGGATAAGGCTCCCAATTCCGACACCCGTTTTGCAGAGGCTAAGGCCAGCAACATGATAGTCTTCCACGTCAGATATTTCAAGTCTACCCTATGCAAGGGTTCAAACCAGTCCGACTGGAGAAAGGTCAAGACCACATTGAGATCCCACAGAGCCGTGGGAGATACAAAGGGTGGCTGAATGTGAATAACACCCTTTAAGAAAGTCTGTACTTCTGGTAGTACCGCTAGTTGTAGAAGATAGAGAGAGACGAAATCTGAACTTTGATGGAGCCTAATCGTAGGCTTTTATCTACTCCGGCTTGCAGGAAAAGTAGACAACGGTTCAGACGAAATTCCAGAGGAATATTTTCTACTCTCGCACCAAGGTGGTCATTCCGAGTTCTACGCTCGCTAGCTGCTTTTAGCAGCATTGCAAATGCTAGGCCGCGGTCCTCTGGGAGTGTATCTTAGCTTAGCAGAATTGCTAACGAAAGATTAGCAGAACTGCTACTAAATAATTCCTTGCAGCTTCTGAGTAGCTCCAGACCTACTCCTAGATTGCGATCACCTCAGTCCGTTTAGTTCCTGGTTTGACGTCACAAACACGCCCTGCGTTCGGCCAGCCACTCCTCCGTTTCTCCAGCCACTCCTGCGTTTTTCCCTGGCACGCCTGTGTTTTTTAGCACACTCCCTGAAAACGGCTAGTTTCCGCCCAGAAACACCCACTTCCTGTCAATCACACTACGATCACTCGAGCGATGAAAAAACGTCGCTCGAGCTTGTGCAAATCTCCAAAGTTTTGTGTTAAAATACTGAACGCATGCGCGCTGCGTACCATGCGCATATGCATTTTCTACCTAATCACTCCATTGCGAAAAATGGCAACGAGCGAACAACTCGGAATGACCACCCAAGAAACATACTTTTTCCAGATACGGAGGTAATGTTTGGATGTGACCATCTTATGGGCCTGGACCATAGTTGAAATAATCTTGGATGGGAGACCCTTTTTAGCTAAAAGCTCCCTCTCAACTTCCAAGCCATCAAACGTAGCCGCTGTAATGGTGCCCATACACTTATGAGATAATCAGTGCGAACCTTTGATTTCAACCGCATCTGTGAGAGAAATCGAAGGATTGTATGCATATTTTTAGTACCTTTCGACGCGATGCGCGGGCACGCCGGTCGAATCTTGCGTGTCAAGAAAGTATGTGCTGCACTTAATATTTATCGAATCGCAGTGCTATCGCATGTGTTTTTAAAACACATGCTATATATCGCACTGTGATGTGCGATGGGCACCCACCGGGAGTGGACGGAGGCCGCTCCCACTCGGCGGTGACGTACCCATCACGTGATTACCATGCGATCTATCGCATGATTGCATGGTAATCACTTTGGCAGTTCAGGTACGATTTAATCGCACCTGAACTGCCGATAAACAAAATGTCTGGATAGACAAATGGTCCTTGTTGAAGAAGGTCGTTGAGAAGTGGCAGATGCCAGGGTTCCTCCAGAGACAAGGTCAGGAGGTCTGCATACCAGGCCCGTCGAGGCCAATCTGGGGCAATTAGAATTGCCTGAACTCTTTCCTTTTTGAGTCTTTTTAGAACTCTTGTAATGAGGGGAATTGGAGGAAACAGGCACACTAACTGATAAGTCCACTGAGTCGTCAGTGGGTCCACCATGATCGTTTGCGGGTCCCTCATTCTGGAACAGTAACGACTCAGCTTTGTGTTGAGATGAGAGGCCATCAGGTCTATTTGTGGACAACCCCACCGGTGAATCAGTTGTTGAAATACTTGAGGGTGAAAGCCCCATTCCACCGGATGGAGGTCGTGCCTGCTTAGGAAGTCCACTTCCCAGTTGTCCACACCCGGAATGAATAAGGCTGAAATGGCCCTTGCATTGGCTTCCCCCCAGAGGAGTACCCTTGTCACCTCTCACATTGCGGCCCTGCTTCTTGTTCCTCCTTGTCTGTTGATGTATGCCACTGCCGTGGCATTATCCAACTGCACCTGTATGGCCTGATTCCGAAGGAGGTATGAGGTCTGCAGGAGAGCATTGTAAATTGCCCTGAGTTCCAGGATGTTGATTGGAAGTGCAGATTCCTGACTTGACCACTTCCCCTGGAACTGGGTCCCTTGGTTCACAGCCCCCCAACCCTGGAGGCTAGCATCCATTGTTAGCAGAGTCCAAGACTGGGTATCGAAACTCCGACCCTCCACTAGATGGTAGCCACCACCCTACACTAGGGAGATCTTTGCCTTCGGCAACACAGTAACACTCCGGTGCATGTGCAGGCGAGATCCTCACCACTTGTCCAACAGATCCAGTTGGAATGGCCGTGCATGGAACCTGCCGTACTGAACTGCCTCGTAGGAGACTTTCATCTTGCCCAGCAAGCGAATGCAACGATGAATTGAGATCTTGCATGGTTTTAGCACCGATAGGACCATAGACTGAATAGTGAAGGCCTTGTCCATTGGAAGGTACACCTTCTGGAGACACCGTATCCAGGATCGTCCCCAGAAACTGAATTCTCTGAGATGGTTCCAGGTGGGATTTCTGGAAATTTAGGATTCATCCGTGATCCGTAAGCAGACGAGAAGTCAAGTCGATGCGGTGCAGCAGCTGTTCCCTGGACACTGCCTTTATCAGGAGATCGTCCAAGTACGGGACTATGTTGACACCCATCATGCGTAATTGCAGCATCTCTGCCATGACTTTCGTGAATACCCTTGGAGCTGTGGAGAGACCAAAGGGTAAGGCCTGAAACTTGAAATGTTGGTCCAGTACAGCGAACCGGAGGAACACTTGATGAGGAGGCCAGATTGGGATATGCAGGTATGCATCCTTGATATCAAGAAACTCCCCCTCCTCCACACCTGATATCACTGCTCTTAGTTACTCCATTCTGAATTTGAACACCTGAAGATAAGGGTTCAGGGATTTGAGGTTCAGGATCGGCCGAACAGAGCTGTCCGGCTTCGGGACTACAAAGAGAGTTGAGTAAAAACCCTTTGTGTGTAACAGAGGAGGTACTGGAACAATAACTCCCATTGAAAGCAGTTTTTGAATGGCTCCTTGCAAGGTAACTCTTGCTACAGGTGAAGCTGGTAAGCCTGACTTGAAGAATCTGAGAGGAGGTAGTTCCTGAAATTCCAACTGGTATCCTGGGGACATGAGATCCCTCACCCAAGGATCCTGGCAGGATTCGGCCCATATGTGGACGAAGTGTTGAAGGCGAGCACCTACCTAAAAGTTGCCAGGTCCGAAGTTCCAGCAGCCGCTGGTTTATGGGACTTACCACGATTTCCTCTAGCAGCATTGGAGGCACCTCTGGCTTTCCCTCTGAATCTGGCCACACGAAAAGGACTGCAGAGAGGGCCCAGGATAGGGACGTCTAGCAGGAGGCGCAGCAGCCGGCAGATATGTAGATTTACCTGCTGTCGCCTGAGATATCCACTTGTTCAGTTCTTCCCCGAACAAGTCATCACCTGTGAAAGGAAGGTTCTCCACACCTTTTTTGGAATCAGCATCCACTGACCATTGTCGCAGCCACAGGGCTCTATGAGCCGATACCACCATAACAGTGGTACGGCCGTTAATGATACTTAGTTCCTTAACCGCCTCACTCATGAAATCTGCAGCATCTTGAGTATGTTGCAGTAATGTGACGATCTCACCCTGAGGTAGTGTATACAACCCCTTTATAATATTATCAGACCATTTTACCATGGCTCTAGAAATCCAGCCGCAAACTGTGGTAGGGCATTGGGCTACGCCTGCCGCAGTATAAATTGACTTGAGGTGGTCTCACTCTTGCGATCATCTGGGTCTTTAAGAGAGATAGCTCCAGGTACAGGTAGTACAATTTTACGTGACAGCCTGGACACAGACATATCCACTGTAGGTGGGTTTTCCCATACTTTCCTATCCTTATCAGGAAAGAGAAAGGAATTTAGTACCCATTTAGGAGTAACAAATTTTTTGGCAGGATTTATCCATGCTTCCTATGAAAGGGAATTTAATTCCTTAGAAACAGGGAAGGATGCAGAGGACTTTGGTTTCACATTAAAACAATTCCTCTGCTGGTTCTGCTTCCTTATCTGGAATGTTGAGGACCTCCCTAACACCATAAATCAGGGCCTCAACTCCCGGGGACAGGGAACTATCCTCGTCCACCTCTAATTCTCCCTCATCTAACTCTGGTAATTCAGAATCAGAGTCAGACTGCAATATCTGTGTGAGAGTGCGTTTATGAAAGACCAACAGGGGGGGCGGAGGCGCCTGTCTGTGGTCAGCAGTAGTTAACATGAGAGTGTCCATAGACTGTTTCAGGGTCTGCCTTTCTTGCTTAGCAGCAGCCAACCCTGAATTTATGTTAGAAATCATTGATTTAAATGATTCCATCCAATCAGGTTCCTGCATATTACTACCCTGTGAAGGTATGGAGCATTGGGTACACATTAGAGACCCTTGTGAGGAAGGTGTAAACCTATCCTTACATGAAGTACCCACAGACTTATTTTCAGACATGCTGCAGCAGAAAGAAAGATAATGAGGAAACACAGTGCAGTATTAGTGAGACAGCACACTTATCCCAGACAACCCCGAATGGAGTGACAGAGAGAGGATTGGGACCAGCACACAAACCTCAGATCAGAGCAGCACTCCGCTGGGTATATATATACTGTATGTGTAATTTACCTTACAGCAGTATAACCACTGTCTATATGCTCCCCCCTTCTCTATAACCCCTGGTACCAGTACAATTGATGATTCAGTGGGTTCTACAGAGGAGCAGTCTCCGCATGCAGCCTGTACCCAGCAGCAGCAGGAAATGGCGCCTTTTGCTTCTGGTCCCGCTCTCTGGGAAGCCCCACCCCCTCAATGGCGCGTGGTCCCTCTATGTTATTCATACTGGCTTCACTCCATAAATGTGTAAAAAAAGAGTTTGCAACGCTTTTTTAAATATGCATAGCCAGTGTGGGTATGCAACGGGCACCGCAGCCCATAGCCGGGTGACCGCTGCCCCTGCATGCCGCCATGTTCACCGGGGATCTGCTAACCAGGACCTCTGTGTCTGTACTCACCGCACCTTCGGCATCTGTTAGGGGTGGTGGCATGCTGCCGGCGTGGGCTCACACCCTGGGGCATGAGAAACATCACCTCAGGAGCTCAGTGTCCTGTCAGCGGGGATACGAACCATTAACTCTTAGGAAGTTGGTTCGGTTACCCCTCTAAGTCCCATGACGCAGGCAGACTGGTTGCCAACCAGTGTGCCTGAAAACAACAAACTAAAAAAAATTTCTGAAGAAAACTTGGGCACATTTTTCTAAACTGCGTCTGTAGGAGGGCATAGAGGGGAGGAGCCAGCACACATTAATGCTTTCTTAAAGTGCCAGGCTCCACTATACCCGATCTATACCCCATGGTAACTACATTTCCCAGTATCCACTAGGATGTTAGAGAAAACAAAAACAAACAAAAAAAATGAAATCAATTTTATTGTTTCTCTAAATAAAATTATCTAAGTGAACATAAGACTGTTTCTTGACAGTTGGCATAAGAACAAACTTGGACCCCAAATGTCAACAGTCAGCTGTTACTATTATGGGAAGTCAGTAAATTGAAAGTTTTCATTGCTGCTGTTCCGTCTGTTCCAACATTTTCCAACTAGTCAATATCCATATGCTCCTTTAAGCAAAGAGGGCAGAGAACTCTCACAATTAATTCTGCAGTTTCGGAATAGGTGACCAGGGGTGTAATATGATCATTAGCCTTTTTAGTGTCAGTATTAGGAGCAGGTTGTGATACAACTACTCTAGAGACTGCTATTCTCTTCTTCAAATAATGTTTTATTGGGGGGCGTGGCTTGGACGTTGGGCTGAGCAGACGTGCTGTACTGGAGCTACTGACAAAAAGTACCCACAGAGCTGGCTAAAGAACCCCCATTGGCCCCTGCTGCAACCCAGGGAGCTGCTAGCGGCAGTGGGCTGCTTGGGGCAGAGTACTGCGCTGCCGTGGGCCCCCTCCACGCCGCTACGAGTCCGCGGCCTACTCCACGTCCGGAAGCCGGGGCCTCGAGTTTGGAGGCGCCCCGACGGTGAGCTCCGGGACCCGATCGCGGCTGCGGCGAGACCCGGCTGGCTTCCTACGGGCGCCCCACACATCATATCCTCGGCGGGGACCCGCTCCAGACCCCCAGGTACCTCTAAGCATCCGGGAATCACCCTCCAGTGCCCGGGACAGCAGGTACAAGCACAGACTCCCTGCACATAAAGCTGGCGGCGGCCATCTTGAAAAGCCTCTCACAGATAATACTGTCACAGGCAGCATACATTAGAGACACTGCACAGCAGCTCTGTCATTGTCTCTTAGTCTCACAAACCCTTACTGCTGTGCATCTGCACGTGCTCTTAGTTCATCGAAGATATATTATACATTGCTGGCTTCAGCTAATACAGCCCGCTCTGCCATCTTATCGTGCCTTCTCACACTAACCCACGACTGCTCTCCAGCTCCGTCTGGGGTCTCCTCCCATCAGTATCAGGGTTTGAGACAGCCATCATCTCTACACTCCTACAGTTCGTCGAAATGTGATCCCTAATATGAGCGTTTCCCACCCGGGGTCCTATCGCTAAACATGTGATCACGTTCAAAACCCAGCATCCTGTTTAACTTATAACACACCAGCCTAGAAGTATCCGTCTGCCGCATCACTCTCCGGTCATTTATCTTCCTCTTTAATTTTTCCCTCACTATGGCGCCTAAGAAAGCAAAAGGCTCGCTGCCTCCTCAGGTATCCTTCCCAATCCGAAAACAACCCCAGGCGTCTCCGCCATCTCGAGGTGTGTCGGTTCCTTCTACGAAAAGCCCTTATCCGAAGGACCTGATCGGCTCACTTTCAGTATCAGGAGTGGATCCTAATTCTGATGATCCCCTTACTGTGAAGACCCTATGTCAGGTCTTGACGGCCTTCAAATCAGAACTGACCCACGACCTCACAGCCGCTCTACGTGAAGTCAAGGTTGAGCTGACAGCTATTGGGGACAGGCCCGACACTCTAGAGCGCAAACTGGAAGAACTGGTGACGTCACACAACGAACTTATTACAGCTCATGACCAACAACAAAGCGACTTGGAAACGCTCAAAAACAAAATGGCGGATTTAGAGGACCGCTCCAGACGGAACAATATGAAAATACGTGGAATACCTGACTCGGTTGATAACTCGGATCTGATGGAATATGCTATGACCCTGTTCCGTAAACTTCTACCAGGTGTACCCGATGCGGAACTGCTAATCGACCGGATTCATCGCCTTCCTAAGGCTCGATTTCTCTCCAACACCTCACCTAGGGATACGTTACTTCGGGTGCACTTCTTTACCGTTAAAGAACGTATTCTCCAAGCAACTCGCGGTGCAAAGAACCCTGACACTCTAGGAGGATTACAACTGTTTCCGGACTTTTCCGCATTTACCCTTTCTAAAAGGCGCAGCTTAGCTCCGATCACCTCCGCCCTCCGTGCCCAAGATATTCGATACAAGTGGGGCTTCCCAGTGAAGCTGATTGTCTCTTACGATGGTTCCTCGTTTATAATATCAGAGCTGGAAGCCGGAGTGAAACTGCTCGAAGACTGGGACATCTCAGTAAAACTTCCATCCCCCCCTGAGAGGCGTCCTGCACCTCGTTCGGAATGGTCCACTACTTGAACGCACTCCGCAATTAATAATTGTTCCAATATGTTCTAATATGCTTTTCTCTACTCCGTTAGAGATATTGACCTTATTATGTACATGTTTATTGCTAATGTTCTGTTTATTATATTCTTCTAGGCGAGTTGCATTTGCTCCCTGCTGGTTCCTATAGGGCATGCTCTCCTGTTTATATGTGGTTGTTAAGTCTGCACCTTAGTTTATATGTTTATTGGTTTATTGGCCTATCTTTTTAGCACACGCTGACTACAGGAGAAGGTTGTATCTTCTCTTGCAAGATATGCCGTACCATTTTGTGCCTTTTTTTTCTCTCTTTCTTTCTTCAATATATATATATTTCTTGTGTGCAACTTTTGTTTAGATGGAGATGTGCTTTTATTCTCTCTACACATAGGTTTTTTTGCTATATCACTGACCCTGGGTGGATTGAAGAGTCCGCCTGCCCCTCGTTTATCTACTGCATTTATTTTTCCCCTGCAGTAGCTATGCAGACCCGATGTACTGGGTCGTTTTGTTTTTCCTTTCCCTTTGTTACTATATTTCTGAGTCTATTGTCCCTTCTTGTTTTTTCTATCCCCCCCCTCCTGATGGGATGCCGTCACCTACATGACATTATGACTGAATAATTATGGTTGGTATTCTCTCATTGAATGTTAAAGGTTTAAACTCCCCCAATAAACGTAGATTAGCTCTGTCCTCTTTCCATAAGTATAAAGCAGATATAGTTGCCCTGCAGGAAACTAATTTTTCCTCCCACAACCCCCCTGTATTGAAAGACCACAGATACCCCATAGGATATTTTGCTAACGGTCCCTTTAAAAGAAACGGAGGTGCCCTGTTATTTAGGGATAATGTTCCTTTTACCCTCCACTCCCAAATTGCAGACAAAGCAGGTCGCTACTTGATTCTCACGGGTCTTTTGGGAAATAAATCTGTTACTATAGTCTCATTATACGCGCCTAATTCGAACCAGGTAGCCTTTATTCGGAAGCTATGCTTGCTTATCCAAAAGGTCAGGGTCGGCTCTCTAATTCTCCTAGGAGATTTTAACTTGGTATTAGATTCCAAACTAGATAAATCGTCCCAGACCCCCTCAGCTACATCCAAAACCCGCCTTGGCCCTTCATTAGCGCTACGTAATGTGTTAGCGGAGTTCGATCTATATGACATCTGGCGCATCCGCAACCCCACCGGTAGAGACTATACGTTCTTCTCATCGGTCCATAATTCATATTCACGAATTGACCTAGTGTTATGTGATAAATGGACCTTACAGGACTCTGGTACGGTTGATGTCTTACCCATCACCTGGTCCGACCACGCACTGTTATATTGGAAATGGAATATTAAGTCTGCTTCCAGGCCTCCTAGACCATGGCGATTATCTCCACATCTTTTGTATGACCCGTTAGCAACAAAAATTATCTCTTGATTGCATCTCTCTTTACACAGAAACTAATTCCTCCTCAGATACCTCATTGCCAAACTATTGGTGTGCGTTTAAAGCGGCTGTCCGCGGCTCCGCAATTCAGGCTGGAGCTACGCTTAAAAAACAAGCCAAACAACTCCAACTAGATCTAGAACATAGACTTAAAATAGCTGAAGATAAAAATAAGATGCACCCCACCCGACTCTTGCGTAAGGAACTTTCGGACATTCGCAGCCAGTTACAAAAACTTTTAGTTTTCAGAACCCAAGTAGCTCTCAATAGGTTACGACAGAAATTCTATTTGGTGGGTAACAGACCTGGTAAAATGCTAGCTCGCAGACTTCGTGTCCAATGCGATCGCAACAGAATTAAATTCATCCTTTCCTCTACAGGCTCTAAGCTTGCGAACCCTCTAGATATTGCTAATCAATTTGCAGACTACTATACTAAATTGTATAATTTACACTCAGATCCCCTCACGTTTCAGCCTACCCCTGACACTATACAAGAGTTTCTTTCCTCTGTTAACCTCCCCTCTCTGACCCCCGATCAGTTAGATACCTTTAATGCCCCTTGGACCGCACTTGAGGTCGAATCAGCGATCAAGTCCCTCCCTAGGAATAAGGCCCCTGGCCCTGATGGGTTTATTAACGACTTCTATGTTACCTTTACGGACCGTCTCTCTCCCATCTTAACCGATCTATTCAATGATATATCCAGTACTGGTGCTTTTCCTAGGGGAAATGTTGGAGGCCCAGGTGGTAGCTATCCCCAAACCTGGGAAAGACCCTGCTCATTGCCACAATTATCGCCCAATTGCATTGCTTAATAGCGATATTAAGCTCTATGCTAAAATGATAGCATCCCCACTTAGCGTATACTTACCCTTGTTGATCCACCCTGATCAGGTTGGGTTTGTATCTGGCAGGCAGGCCTCTGACAACACCCGCAGGGTCTTTAATTTGATAGACAGGGCCTCTGACACCAAGGGATTTTTGTTACTCTCGTTGGATGCTGAGAAGGCGTTCGACAGATTAAATTGGCTATATATGCGTACTGTTTTAGTTAAATTTGGCTTCTCAGCCCAGATTTTGGCGTCAATCTTAGCATTATATACCCTACCGTCAGCGAGGGTGTTTAGTAATGGATTCCTGTCGGACGCCTTCCCAGTTACTAATGGAACCCGCCAAGGTTGCCCTCTCTCACCTTTGATATATGTGCTTGGCATTGAACCCTTAGCAGCTAAAATCAGATCAGACGCCGCATTCCCTGGCTTGACCTAAGGGGGACTCTCCCATAAGCTTTGTCTCTTTGCCGACGACGTCCTTCTCTTTGTATCTCGCCCCTCCTTCTCCCTCCCTCACCTACACTCGATACTACACGGCTTTAGCAAGGCCTCATACTATAAACTGAACACAACTAAAACTGACGCTTTACCTGTCCACTTACCAGATACACTCACGGCTGCTTTACGAACTCAATACTCATAAAACTGGAAACTTAACTCACTTACATATCTTGGGATTCATATTCCCCCTTCTTCCTCTAATGTTTTCGATTTGAATCTTCCTCCCCTGATACTAACTCTCCAAACCCTGACATCCTCTTGGCTTTTATATGAAATATCCTGGCTGGGTCGTTTATCTGCCTTTAAAATGTCCTTACTCCCTAAACTTATGTATTTATTTTGCACCATACCTTATTCTTTCCCCAAACTTTATCTCGATAAATGTAGAGTTGTTTTGGCAAAATACCTGTGGAAATCGCACCCCCCAAAATTGGCGCACGCTAGAATGGTACTCCCTCGACACAGAGGAGGCCTTGCACTACCCGACTTGAAGTTATATCAAGAAGCTTGTTTGCTTGCTCAACTTAAATCCTGGAATCTCTCCAACTCCGCATCCTTATGGGCCCACATTGAAAATGTTGGATGCATAGGTTACCCCTTAGCAGACCTGTTGTGGTCTCCGAAAGCCCTGCGCCCCACTGATTTGGCCATCCTTCCCTCTACGGCTTCTTCCCTACGAGTGTGGGATAGTTTGACGAGTAAACTCCCTGGCTTTACTGCCCCCTACACTGCCCTTTCACTTAAAGCTGTGAGTAAATTAATTCCAAACTTACATATTTCTGCGTGGAATACTTGCAATATTTATACTCTCGGAGACTTATTAGATGGAACTGCCTTTCTTTCATTTGCCCAGTTGCACGACAGATTCTCCCTCCCGCGTACTGAACTATTTCACTATTTTCAAATCAGACACTGGTTTAAGAGCTTACCCATTGTACGAACTTCCCCCAGCTCCATAGTTCAATCTGTCCTATCCCGTGTGGTATTGCTTACATCCACTAAAGATATTACCTATTGGTACAACACACTCATCTCATTGGTCCCATACCAGAAGTCTAATGCCCAGAAGCGTTGGGAGAGGGATTAAGGCATTCCCATTCCAGAGGCACAATGGGAGAAATTGTATCGTTTAACATTCCGTATGTCACGCTGTTTAAATCATTCAGAAATGCATGTTAAATTATTGAATAGATTGTACTTGACCCCAGATAGGCTGCACACATTCTGGCCCTCCTGCTCACGACTTTGTTGGAGGAACTGCGGTGAAATAGGGCATTTGTATCATATTTTCTGGACTTGTCCCCTTCTCCAAACCTTTTGGGCAGAAGTATTTAAGCTGATAAATAAAGTTTTATGTCTATCTTTAAGCCCATCCCCCGCTTTGGCTCTCCTCCATATGTATCCCCTGGAGGTCTCAGCCTCCCAGAGGTACATATTGGGACACATTTGTATAGCAGCAAGGGCAACTTTGGCCCAGGCCTGGAAACAAGCGATAGTGCCTCCCGCTCTAAAAGTATTCCATAAGGTTCATTATACCATGGAAACTGAGGCCGTGCCTTATTCCCCCTCTGTTTCCTCTCCCATTATGCAATGGTTCCATTGGCACGAATACGTCACGGAGGGGGAGGGTTCTGCTCTTATCTCACACCCAGGGAAGACATCCTATTTACAATTTAGCCTGAATGAGAAATCTGCTACCTCTTAATTGTCCCAACTCTCATTCTCTTTCTATCGGTTTATACTGGTTGTTATGTCTGTAGTAATATCAGTCCTTCCCCCCCTGATACTAGGGTTGGAGTTGGTAAATCCTATTGACCTAGCTATGTGCACTTTTGTCTTATAGTATGATTATGATACCTGAATACCTGCTCAGTCGCTATATTACCTGTTTCATATATATGTTTGATTTCATTGACGTGTACATCCCTCCCCACCCTATTCTTTTCTGTACCCCCCCCCTCTCATTTTTTGCATTCGATATAAAATCCAATAAAAAATATTGATGTTAAAAAAAATAATGTTTTATTGCAAAAGTGTTGGCTCCCTGTATGCTGGTGGGTAGGTATCTCCAGGCCCATATCTGCTGAATTGGCTTTTGTGGCAGTAACTACATAACTGCATTAGGGTGGTCCATCGACAGCTCTACCATTGATGGTCAGTGATTTTAAACCATTGGTTGAAAACCATCAATGATTGAGCCATCTGGGGTTTAACTTTGTACAGACCAAAGTCGGATCAGCATTGTCGAAAACGGGCCAAAAAACTGTCGTAATTGCCCGCTAATTCCACAAAACACGTGCATCCACGGCTAATCCGCCAATCAACGTGTTTCCGACAAATCGGAATTGCCGACAAGTAGGATAAACGGCAGCTCCATTGAATAGGTTGAATCCTGATTCGACCTAAAAAAGGTGTAAATTGACGTCTTTCCGACAGTTTCCACTTCAATTGAATACACCCATAAGTGTGACATATCAAAAGTTACCATAACCACCAGGTTCCTCAAAATCTATATTTTTAGGTTTTAATGGCAAGAGTGATTCTACTGCAACACTGATTTGTAAATGGGAAAACAGATGTTCATATTTATTATTGTATTTCCCAAAATTTTATATTGTAAATGTAACTTTCACAGTCACTAATGTGGAGATACGACCGATTGAACATAAGCAGGTAAAATACATTTTTGCATGTGTACACTCTGCTTTTTTGCACTTTGGTGGTCATTTCGAGTTGTTCGCTCGCTAGCTACTTTTAGCAGCAATGCAAACGCAAAGCTGCCGCCCTCTGGGAATGTATCTTATCATTGCAGAATTGCTAACGAAAGATTAGCAATTCTGCTATTAAGTATTTCCTTGCAGTTTCTGAGTAGTTCCAGACCTACTCCTAGATTGCAATCACCTCAGTCCGTTTAGTTCCTGGTTTGACGTCACAAACACGCCCTGCATCCGTCCGGCCAGCCGCTCACCCGTTTCTCCAGCCACTCCTGCGTTTTCTGCTGGCACGCCTGCGTTTTTTAGCACACTCCCGGAAAACGCTCAGTTACGACCCAGAAACACTCACTTCCTGTCAATCATTCTCCGATCAACAGAGCGACTGAAAAGCTTTGTTCGCTCGTGAGTAAAATAGCATAGTTTTGTGTAAAATTGTGATTCATACGCATGCGCAGAACTGCCGGATTTTAGCCTATTAGCAATTCTGCTAAAAATAGCAGCGAGCGAACAACTCGGAATGACCACCTTTGTAAAGTCAGAGCAGAAATGTGTTCTCCACTACAAAAGCCGCCATGTGGGCAAAAAAATGCATTCCAGCAATATTACTACTAGTTACTACAAATGCAAGCAATACATTTTTGCACCCCATTCCTAGTGAATAACACCAAGTTCTAGGCTTGTTTTCTCATAAAGTGCTGGCAAAAGCATCATGACACATTTTAAGGCCCGGATGTTTGTTTCAGTATGTGGATGGCATTTTACTACAGACAGAAACACAGGAAAAACACTTGACTATCTTATCTTTACTGTTTATATAGCCAGATACATGGCTTAAACTGAACACAAAAAAGGTAAAATTGTTGCAAAAAGTCGTTTCTTCAAGTGTTTATTAACCAAGGAAAGAAACGGTAAATAAAGGACACAGGTCAAACAGTGTTTTCTCTCCCAAAACTAACATCCAAGTCACTGCATCAGTTTCTGAATACAAAGTTTAAACAAACAGCATATTAAAGAGTTGTAATAATCCCAGACATGGGCAAATGAAGGATTTTTAGAGGAGGTCCAGTATGATTTACCGACGGTCGGGATGCTGCCCGTCAGTATACACTGACAACGGCATCCCGTCCGTCAGTATGCCGTCAGCGGGGTGAGCGCAGAGTCCTCTTGTCAGCAGTCGGGTATCCGGCGTCGGTATCCTGACCGTCGGAATCCCGACTGCAGGCAAATTAACTGCATCCCTTTAAAGGGGGATTTCCAGATGCTTTATTTTACAGTGTGGTCAGCCTATGGAGGGGCAGTTGGGTCTGGTGTGCTAATAGAGTGATCAGGTCCACACACACACACAATATACTTGGTGGGAAAAGATGCTGTCTCTGGGTATGTCCAGTAACTCAGCTCCATCCCTCACACTTCCTCAGTTCTAGTAAAATTGTATTATTCAATATAGCTATTGTGGTCTCATGAGTTGAGAATTTGGTTTGATGGGGGAGTTTCTGGGCAACTGGACCTCCCCCCCCCCTCCACCTGCGCAGGTGATGTGCTATTGCTAAAATATAAGTGTACAGAAAAACGAGTTTTATGGTAAGAACTTACCTTTGTTAAAACTCTTTCTGAGAGGTACACTGGGCTCCTCAAGGAAAGACATAGGGGTGTAGAGTAGGATCTTGATCAGAGGCACCAACAGGCTCAAAAGCTTTGACTGTTCCCAGAATGCATAGCGCTGCCTCCTCTATAACCCCGCCTCCCTGCACAGTAGCTCAGTTTTTAGTTAACTAGCCCAATGCAGTAGCAGGAAAAGAGACAACAACGGTTAGTAGCCACATACACCACACTCTCACGACAGGAGAAGTGTCAGCGGCTAATGCCATACCAACCCAAAGAAGCTAAGTGTGTCAGGGTGGGCGCCTTGTGGAGCCCAGTGTACCTCGCAGAAAGAGATTTAACAAAGGTAAGTTCTTACCATAAAACTTGTTTTCTGCTGCGGGGTACACTGGGCTCCCCAAGGAAAGACATAGGGGATGTCCTAAAGCAGTTCCTTATGGGAGAGGACGCACTGTAGCGGGCACAAGAACCCGGCGTCCAAAGGAAACATCCTGGGAAGCAGCAGTATCGAAGGCATAGAACCTTATGGACGTGTTCACAGAGGACCACGTAGCCACCTTGCACAATCGTTCAAGGGTCGCACCACAGCGGGCCGCCCAAGAAGGTCCAACAGACCGAGTAGAATGGGCCGTAATGTGAGCAGGAGCTGATAGACCAGCCCTCACATAAGCATGTGCAATCACCATTCTAATCCATCTGGCCAAAGTTTGCTTGTGAGCAGGCCAGCCCCATTTGTGAAATCCAAACAGCACAAAGAGCGAATCAGATTTCCTAATAGAAGCATTCTCTTCACATAGATACGGAGAGCCCCTACCACATCCAAAGACCGCTCTTTGGGAGACAGATCAGAAGAAACAAGTGACGGAACAACAATCTCCTGGTTAAGGTGGAACGAAGAAACCACCTTAGGTAAATATCCGGGACGAGTCCTAAGAACCGCCCGATCACGGTGAAATATCAGATATGGGGAACTACTAGACAAGGCACCCAAATCCGACACTCTTCTAGCTGAAGCAATAGCCAGCAGAAACACCACCTTAAGGGAAAGCCACTTAAAATCAGCTGAACCATGAGGTTCAAACGGAGACTCTTGTAACGCCTCCAAAACCACAGACAAGTCCCAAGGAGCTACAGGCGGGACATAGGGAGGTTGGATATGCAACACACCCTGAGTAAAGGTATGCACATCAGGTAAGGTCGCAATCTTTCTCTGAAACCACACCTACAAGGCAGATACTTGAACCTTGAGGGAGGCCAGACGCAGGCCTAAGTCCAGGCCCTGCTGAAGAAAGGCCAACAACTTGGCTAAACTAAATTTGGAAGTGTCATAATTGTTAGATGCGCACCAAACAAAGTAAGAATGCCAGACCCTATAGTAAATCCGAGCAGAAGCCGGTTTCCTGGCCCGCAACATAGTTTGAATGACCGCCTCAGAAAACCCTTTAGCCCTTAAGACGGAAGCTTGAAGAGCCACGCCGTCAAAGACAGCCAGGCTAGGTCCTGGTAGACACAGGGGGCCCTGAACGAGGAGGTCTGGGCGTTGTGGAAGTAGAATTGGACGCTCTGACGATAGGCTCTACAGGTCTGAGAACCAGTGCCTTCTGGGCCACGCTGGAGCTATGAGAAGCAGAATTCCTCTTTCTTGCTTGAACTTCCGAATTACCCTGGGCAGGAGTGACACTGGAGGGAACACGTACGGCAGCCAAAAGCTCCACGGCACCGCCAGCGCATCCACGAATGTTGCTTGAGGATCTCTTGTCCTTGCTCCGAAGACCGGAACCTTGTGATTGTGTCGAGACGCCATCAGTCCACGTCTGGAAGGCCCCACTTTTCCACTAGGAGTTTAAACACTTCTGGATGGAGGCCCCACTCTCCGGCGTGTACGTCATGACGACTGAGAAAGTCCGCTTCCCAATTCAAGACTCCCGGAATGAATATTGCCAATATGGCCGGTAGATGGCGTTCCACCCAATGTAGAATCCGTGAGACTTCCTTCATTGCCAAACAGCTTTGAGTGCAGCCTTGATGGTTTATGTAAGCCACTGTGGTGGCGTTGTCCGACTGTACTTGAACAGGACGGTTCTGAATTAAATGCTGGGCCAGGGTCAACGCATTGAAGACCGCCCGCAATTCCAGAATGTTGATCGAGGAGAGATTCCTCCTTGGTCCACCGACCCTGAAGGGAGTGTTGCTCCAGCACCACTCCCCAACCTCTGAGACTGGCATCTGTCGTCAACAGGACCCAGTCGGATATCCAGAAGGGACGGCCCCTTTGTTATGTGCCTGCTATATGCGGCACCAACTACAAAACTGAGCTCCTGTGCAGGGAGGCGGGGTTATAGAGGAGGCGGCGCTATGCATTCTGGGAACAGTCAAAGCTTTTGAGCCTGTTGGTGCCTCAGATCAAGATCCTACTCTACACCCCTATGTCTTTCCTTGTGGAGGCCAGTGTACCTCGCAGCAGAAAATAAGATAGTGACTAAAGTACTGGATAAGCAATGACCAGGGCCGAAACTAGGATTTTTGTCATTCGGATGAAGGCAGTAATACTGATTGGTGGCCCTCCTGGTGCCTGTGCCAATTCCCCCTCCTGTGTCTCTACAGCAGTCTGTGCCCCCTCCTTCCCATATCACTGCTGTTGCCTGTGTCTCTCCCCCCTATATCTTTATAGCAGCAGCCTGTGTTCATGTTACCACTCCCCTCACCACCACTTACCTGGGTTTTCTCCTTGCTCCTCCTTAAGGCAGCGGCAGGCTCCTCACACACTGTTCTCCAGTGTGCACAGGTCCCTCTATGCCTACGCCATGTTGATTAGTCTAGAGGTGCAGGCATGGAGCCCAGTCACATTCTCCAGACTGGACAGCAGCTAAAGATTAGTCAGGGGAGCTCCAACTCATGCTACCTAATCAATACAACGTCACCATTAACTTCCCTCAATTATACTCAATCCTTACCTTACTCTCACTCACCTGTTCTTAAACATTATCTAGTCAGAGGGAGATCATTATGAAATACCTACAATCGAAATCCAGATGGTCAAAATCCCGACAACAATTGACCGACCGTCATAATCCCGACAAGGTCAAAATCCCAACATTTTATATATCGACAAGGTCAAAATACCGACATTTAAAATGTCGGCAAGTAAAAAAGTCAACAAGTTTTTCATTGTTTTTGTGTGTGTGTATGTTGACATAGGTCGACATGGACACCGTATAAGTGTACCGCGTCCACTCGCCATGCTTCGGGCACGGTGCCTCTCTGCACACTATTATATTCCCCCTCCAGGTCCACTGGGATGGTAAAGTATGAACAAGTCAGTTTCAATGAAAAAATCATGAAAAACTCATGTTGACTTTTTGACCTGTCAACATTTTAAAATGTCGGTATTATGACCTTGTCGGTATTATGACCTTGTCGGTATTTTAAATGTCGGTATTTTGACCGTGTCGGTATTTTGACAGTCGGAATTTTGATTGTAGGTAAATTGCCCGCATCCCGTCAGAGGGGCACAGGCCCTACCTTGAAAACTAGACAATCAGGGAAACAGCATTATCATTTACAAATGACAAAATTGTTGACGTAGTGTGGCTGCCACCGCCAATGACCCTCTCACCCACCAAGCTACATCCAAATTCCAATAGTCTGGCACAGGCAGCGCTGCCCTTTTCCCAGTACATATAGGGGGTTATTCCGAGTTGTTCACTCACTAGCAGTTTTTAGCAGCCGTGCAAACGCTTTATCGCCGCAGACTGGGGAGTGTATTTTTGCTTTGCAAAAGTGCGAACACTTGTGCAGCAGAGCGCCAGCAAAATCTTTTTATGCAAAACAAGACCAGGCCAGTAGTTACTCTTCGTGTGTGTTGATTCTAATGACGGAGGGACGGCTTTTGACGTAACACACCCGCCCAGCGTTTGCCCAGCCACGCCTGCTTTTTTCCCGACACGCCTGCGTTTTTCTAAACACTCCCTGAAAACGGTCGGTTGCCAACCAGAAACATCAACTTCATGTCAATCTTCCTGCGTTCGGTCGTGCGACTGAAAGCTTTGCTAGAACCAGTGCAAAACCACGATGCTCTTTATACCCGTACGTCGCACGTGCGCATTGCGGTGAAAACGCATGAGCAGATTAGCCATTTTTTTCGCTGATCGCTACGCAGCGAACAACGGCAGCTAGCGATCAACTCGGAATGACCCCCACAGTGACATGGTGGTGTGACCTGATGTCATAAGCCGCATAGCCGCGCACTGTACCTGCTCACACACAATGAGTGAGTCACTGACACTGATGCCGGGAAGACTGCGGTACTGAGGGCATGGTGCGGACTTGTGCTGCAGGTGCTGAGCAGGTAACTGAAGAGCTGAGATGCTGAGGTGGTGTTGAAAATGAATGAATATGCTTTTTTTTTCATGGCTATGGAGGCAATGAATCGATGTGTGTTTTATTTAGTTATGTTTCCTGTGGGGATAATCATTGAATCAATGTGTTTTACTTTTTTCACATGATGGCCAATGTGTGTGTTTTCTACCCTGTGAGAGACCGTGGGCCAAATGTAATAGAGTGAGAGTTTCAGAAAGTGAGAGATTTGGTAAGGTTTTTCATTTTTTTTTAAAGTGGCAATCAGTGGCGTCACAAGGAGGGTGCGGGGGATGCGGCCCACTCCCAGGTGTCACCCGCTGAGGAGTGACACCAAAATGCCGGCTCCTGCACAGTGAAACGGGTGCCACCAGTGAAGCCCCGTCCCTCTAATTAAGCCCGCCCATCCATGTGAAGCCCCACCCCTTTTTTCAGCCGCCGCTCCGGGTGTTAAGGAGGTGAGTGACGCCTCTGGTGGCAATCATTTACATTGCAAAACCATGTTGATCTTGCTGTGTAAATTATTGCCACTTTGAAAAAACCCGCAAAACCTTACCGAATCTCTCACATACTGAAACTCTCACTCTATTACATTTGGCCTCATGTGTGTTTTTTTACCCTGTGGGGGCCAATGTATGTTTTTGTTTCTGTGGGGGCCAATGTGTGTGTTTTTTGCCCTCAGGACCACTGTGTGTATTTTTACCTTGTGGCGATCAATGTGTGTTTTTCCCCCCTTTGGGGCAATGTGTTTTATATCCTGTGGGGGCCAATGTGTGTGTGTTTACCCTGTGGGGGCAAATGTGTGTGTCTTTACCCTGTGCTGCAAATAGGTGTGTGCATTTACCCTGTGGGGGCAAATATGTGTGTTTTTTCCTGTTTGAGTTAAAATGTTTTTTTTCTGGGGGCCAATGTGTGTGTTTTTTTTGCTGTGGGGGCCAGTGTGTGTGTGTGTTTTTTTTTTTTTTACTGTGGGGGCCAAAGGTGTTTTGTGTCAGGCGGAGCAGTTGCGCTGACACCGGCGGCCATGGTGAGTTGGACGTTCTGCATCTGCCATAGGCTGGTACAATATCGAAGGGCCACGCTGATAGATTCCCGATAATGCGTATTTGTACGCACACCGGGGGATTGCACCGCAGCAGGTAGGCACTTCAATAGGATGCCCAACGGCAACAGCATTACTATAAAGATGCAGTAGCAGCAGTGCCTCAGCCGCTACTACAACTGCATCTGATTCTCGGGGTGTAATGCAGTAAAAAATATGTTACATTTGAAAAGTGTATATTCGGGGCTGACATAATTCCCTTTCTTGGTTATATTATTTAAAAAAGTGGGTTTGTCTGACTGGACAAATTTCCTGATTTTGGCTGAGTTTACTAACAGCAACAATAATAATAATAATAATAATAATAATAATAATAACAACAACAACAAAGGGACTTCTTCAATTTCACTACCGTTGTTTTTGTCTCTGTTCCACTATCCCATTATCTTCTCCCCAAACCAGTATATTGATTTTATTCATATGAGATAATCTTCACACAATGGGGCAAATGAATTATCGGGTTTTAGACCTGATCATTAAAATTTCTTATGGCTGCTATTTGCGGTGATAAGAAACTAACATTCACAGGAATGTACTAAATATCACATGCAGGGAGAGGGGTCCATCCCTGAGTTATGTAAAAAGAAATGAAATGATTGCAAAAAAAATCATTCCACTTTAATGCAGGGAATAGCGTGTAAATGCAACTGCTGGCCCTGTAAGGATTTTTCCTGCATAACAGGGAAACGTAAGGGAAAAATAAGAATTTACTTACCGATAATTCTATTTCTCGTAGTCCGTAGTGGATGCTGGGGACTCCGTCAGGACCATGGGGGACCAGCGGCTCCGCAGGAGACAGGGCACAAAAGTAAAAGCTTTAGGATCAGGTGGTGTGCACTGGCTCCTCCCCCTATGACCCTCCTCCAAGCCTCAGTTAGGATACTGTGCCCGGACGAGCGTACACAATAAGGAAGGATTTTGAATCCCGGGTAAGACTCATACCAGCCACACCAATCACACTGTACAACCTGTGATCTGAACCCAGTTAACAGCATGATAACAGCGGAGCATCTGAAAAGATGGCTCACAACAATAATAACCCAATTTTTGTAACAATAACTATGTACAAGTATTGCAGACAATCCGCACTTGGGATGGGCGCCCAGCATCCACTACGGACTACGAGAAATAGAATTATCGGTAAGTAAATTCTTATTTTCTCTGACGTCCTAAGTGGATGCTGGGGACTCCGTCAGGACCATGGGGATTATACCAAAGCTCCCAAACGGGCGGGAGAGTGCGGATGACTCTGCAGCACCGAATGAGAGAACTCCAGGTCCTCCTCAGTCAGGGTGTGCCCCTGACCAAGTATCAGCTCGGCAAAGTTGTAAAGCCGAGACCCCTCGGGCAGCCGCCCAAGATGAGCCCACCTTCCTTGTGGAATGGGCATTTACATATTTTGGCTGTGGCAGGCCTGCCACAGAATGTGCAAGCTGAATTGTACTACACATCCAACTAGCAATCGTCTGCTTAGAAGCAAGAGCACCCAGTTTGTTGGGTGCATACAGGATAACAGCAAGTCAGTTTTCCTGACTCCAGCCGTCCTGGAAACTATATTTTCAGGGCCCTGACAACATCTAGCAACTTGGAGTCCTCCAAGTCCCTAGTAGCCGCAGGTACCACAATAAGCTGGTTCGGGTGAAACACTGACACCACCTTAGGGAGAAACTGGGGATGAGTCCGCAGCTCTGCCCTGTCCGAATGGACAATCAGATATGGGCTTTTTTGAGACAAACGCCGCCAATTCTGACACTCGCCTGGCCGAGGCCAGGGCCAACAGCATGGTCACTTTCCCTGTGAGATATTTCAAATCCACAGATTTGAGCGGTTTAAACCAATGTGATTTTAGGAATCCCAGAACTACGTTGAGATCCCACAGTGCCACTGGAGGCACAAAAGGGGGTTGTATATGCAGTACTCCCTTGACAAACTTCTGGCCTTCAGGAACTGAAGCCAATTCTTTCTGGAAGAAAATCGACAGGGCCGAAATTTGAACCTTAATGGACCCCAATTTGAGGCCCATAGACACTCCTGTTTGCAGGAAATGCAGGAAACGACCGAGTTGAAATTTCTTCATGGGGCCTTCCTGGCCTCACACCACGCAACATATTTTCGCCACATGTGGTGATAATGTTGTGCGGTCACCTCCTTCCTGGCTTTGACCAGGGTAGGAATGACCTCTTCCGGAATGCCTTTTTCCCTTAGGATCCGGCGTTCAACCGCCATGCCGTCAAACGCAGCCGCGGTAAGTCTTGGAACAGACATGGTACTTGCTGAAGCAAGTCCCTTCTTAGCGGCAGAGGCCATGAGTCCTCTGTGAGCATCTCTTGAAGTTCCGGGTACCAAGTCCTTCTTGGCCAATCCGGAGCCACGAGTATAGTTCTTACTCCTCTACGTCTTATAATTCTCAATACCTTGGGTATGAGAAGCAGAGGAGGGAAGACATACACCGACTGGTACACCCACGGTGTTACCAGAACGTCCACAGCTATTGCCTGAGGGTCTTTTGACCTGGCGCAATACTTGTCCAGTTTTTTGTTCAGGCGGGACGCCATCATGTCCACCTTTGGTCTTTTCCAACGGTTCACAATCATGTGGAAGACTTCCCGATGAAGTCCCCACTCTCCCGGGTGGAGGTTGTGCCTGCTGAGGAAGTCTGCTTCCCAGTTGTCCACTCCCGGAATGAACACTGCTGACAGTGCTATCACATGATTTTCCGCCCAGCGAAAAATCCTTGCAGTTTCTGCCATTGCCCTCCTGCTTCTTGTGCCGCCCTGTCTGTTTACGTGGGCGACTGCCGTGATGTTGTCCCACTGGATCAATACCGGCTGACCTTGAAGCAGAGGTCTTGCTAAGCTTAGAGCATTGTAAATTGCCCTTAGCTCCAGTATATTTATGTGGAGAAAAATCTCCAGACTTGATCACACTCCCTGGAAATTTTTTCCCTGTGTGACTGCTCCCCAGCCTCTCAGGCTGGCCTCCGTGGTCACCAGCATCCAATCCTGAATGCCGAATCTGCGGCCCTCTAGAAGATGAGCACTCTGTAACCACCACAGGAGAGACACCCTTGTCCTTGGAGATAGGGTTATCCGCTGATGCATCTGAAAATGCGATCCGGACCATTTGTCCAGCAGATCCCACTGAAAAGTTCTTGCGTGGAATCTGCCGAATGGAATCGCTTCGTAATAAGCCACCATTTTTCCCAGGACTCTTGTGCAATGATGCACTGACACTTTTCCTGGTTTTAGGAGGTTCCTGACTAGCTCGGATAACTCCCTGGCTTTCTCCTCTGGGAGAAACACCTTTTTCTGGACTGTGTCCAGAACCATCCCTAGGAACAGCAGACGTGTCGTCGGAAACGGCTGCGATTTTGGATATTTAGAATCCACCCGTGCTGTCGTAGAACTACTTGAGATAGTGCTACTCCGACTTCCAACTGTTCTCTGGACCTTGCCCTTATCAGGAGATCGTCCAAGTAAGGGATAATTAAGACGCCTTTTCTTTGAAGAAGAATCATCATTTCGGCCATTACTTTGGTAAAGACCCGGGGTGCCGTGGACAATCCAAACGGCAGCGTCTGAAACTGATAGTGACAGTTCCGTACCACGAACCTGAGGTACCCTTGGTGAGAAGGGCAATTTGGGACATGGAGGTAAGCATCCTTGATGTCCAGGGACACCATATAGTCCCCTTCTTCCTGGTTCGCTATCACTGCTCTGAGTGACTCCATCTTGATTTGAACCTTTGTATGTAAGTGTTCAAAGATTTCCCATTTAGAATAGGTCTCACCGAGCCGTCTGGCTTCAGTACCACAATATAGTGTGGAATAATACCCCTTTCCTTGTTGTAGGAGGGGTACTTTGATTATCACCTGCTGGGAATACAGCTTGTGAATTGTTTCCAATACTGCCTCCCTGTCGGAGGAAGACGTTGGTAAAGCAGACATCAGGAGCCTGCGAGGGGGAGACGTCTCGAATCTCCAGTCTGTACCCCTGGGATACTACTTGTAGGATCCAGGGGTCCACTTGCGAGTGAGCCCACTACGCGCTGAAACTCTTGAGACGACCCCCCACCGCACTTGAGTCCGCTTGTACGGCCCCAGCGTCATGCTGAGGACTTGGCAGAAGCTGTGGAGGGCTTCTGTTCCTGGGAATGGGCTGCCTGCTGCAGTCTTCTTCCCTTTCCTCTATCCCTGGGCAGATATGACTGGCCTTTTGCCCGCTTGCCCTTATGGGGACGAAAGGACTGAGGCTGAAAAGACGGTGTCTTTTTCTGCTGAGATGTGATTTGGGGTAAAAAAGGTGGATTTTCCAGCTGTTGCCGAGGCCACCAGGTCCGATGGACCGACCCCAAATAACTCCTCCCCTTTATACGGCAATACTTCCATGTGCCGTTTGGAATCTGCATCACCTGACCACTGTCGTGTCCATAAACATCTTCTGGCAGATATGGACATCGCACTTACTCTTGATGCCAGAGTGCAAATATCCCTCTGTGCATCTCGCATATATAGAAATGCATCCTTTAAATGCTCTATAGTCAATAAAATACTGTCCCTGTCAAGGGTATCAATATTTTCAGTCAGGGAATCCGACCAAGCCACCCCAGCGCTGCACATCCAGGCTGAGGCGATCGCTGGTCGCAGTATAACACCAGTATGTGTGTATATACCTTTTTAGGATATTTTCCAGCCTCTCAGCTGGCTCCTTGAGGGCGGCCCTATCTGGAGACGGTACCGCCACTTGTTTTGATAAGCGTGTGAGCGCCTTATCCACCCTAAAGGGTGTTTCCCAACGCGCCCTAACTTCTGGCGGGAAAGGGTATACCGCCAATAATTTTCTATCGGGGGAAACCCACGCATCATCACACACTTCATTTAATTTATCTGATTCAGGAAAAACTACAGGTAGTTTTTTCACACCCCACATAATACCCTTCTTGTGGTACTTGTAGTATCAGAAATATGTAACACCTCCTTCATTGCCCTTAACATGTAACGTGTGGCCCTAAAGGAAAATACGTTTGTTTCTTCACCGTCGACACTGGAGTCAGTGTCCGTGTCTGTGTCGACCGACTGAGGTAAATGAGCGTTTTACAGCCCCTGACGGTGTTTGAGACGCCTGGACAGGTACTAATTTGTTTGCCGGCCGTCTCATGTCGTCAACCGACCTTGCAGCGTGTTGACATTATCACGTAATTCCTTAAATAAGCCATCCATTCCGGTGTCGACTCCCTAGAGAGTGACATCACCATTTCAGGCAATTGCTCCGCCTCCTCACCAACATCGTCCTCATACATGTCGACACACACGTACCGACACACAGCACACACACAGGGAATGCTCTGATAGAGGACAGGACCCCACTAGCCCTTTGGGGAGACAGAGGGAGAGTTTGCCAGCACACACCAAAAACGCTATAATTATACAGGGACAACCTTTATATAAGTGTTTTTCCCTTATAGCATTTTAATATATATATATACATATCGCCAAATAAGTGCCCCCCCTCTCTGTTTTAACCCTGTTTCTGTAGTGCAGTGCAGGGGAGAGCCTGGGAGCCTTCCCACCAGCATTTCTGTGAGGGAAAATGGCGCTGTGTGCTGAGGAGAATAGGCCCCGCCCCCTTTTCGGCGGGCTTCTTCTCCCGTTTTTATGAGACCTGGCAGGGGTTAAATACATCCATATAGCCCCCAGGGGCTATATGTGATGTATTTTTAGCCAGAATAAGGTACTATCATTGCTGCCCAGGGCGCCCCCCCCCCAGCGCCCTGCACCCTCAGTGACCGCTGCTATGAAGTGTGCTGACAACAATGGCGCACAGCTGCAGTGCTGTGCGCTACCTTATGAAGACTGAAGAGTCTTCTGCCGCCGTTTCTGGACCTTCACTTTTCGGCATCTGCAAGGGGGGTCGGCGGTGCGGCTCCGGGACGAACCCCAGGGTGAGACCTGTGTTCCGACTCCCTCTGGAGCTAATGGTGTCCAGTAGCCTAAGAAGCCAATCCATCCTGCACGCAGGTGAGTTCACTTCTCTCCCCTAAGTCCCTCGTAGCAGTGAGCCTGTTGCCAGCAGGACTCACTGAAAATAAAAAACCTAACAAACTTTTACTCTAAGCAGCTCTTTAGGAGAGCCACCTAGATTGCACCCTTCTCGGCCGGGCACAAAAATCTAACTGAGGCTTGGAGGAGGGTCATAGGGGGAGGAGCCAGTGCACACCACCTGATCCTAAAGCTTTTACTTTTGTGCCCTGTCTCCTGCGGAGCCGCTGGTCCCCCATGGTCCTGACGGAGTCCCCAGCATCCACTTAGGACGTCAGAGAAATAAGTAATAACTGTGATGAAATTGGATAAAAATATTGCTATATAGACCCATTCATAGCCAGATTAAGGTTGGGGGGGGGGGGGGGGGGGGCAGAGAGCATACTGTACCCACGGGCCCCTCTTTGACAGGGCCCCCCACAGTCAGAGGACACTGACATCACTAGCTTTGCCTCTTATGCAGCAGCAGAACCAGGCAACCAGAATGCGAGCAGGATAGTATGCAGTGCGAGCAGAGACACAGGAGTATCAGGTTTTACGAGCTACCTATGGAGCTTTCCGATCAGAGAAGAGATAGTAGGGTGGAGAGGGCTGTAAGTGACACAGGGATCCCTGCCTGGGTGTCTGCATCCTATGTAACCTGTTATCTAATGAGTGTCTAGAGAGAGACCTCCTGAGTCCTGTCCCAACATGGAAGTAGTGCTGCAATTCCTGCATGTGACAAGATAAATGATATACAGGTTGAGTATCCCATATCCAAATATTCCGGACTTTTTTGAGTGAGAGTGAGATAGTGAAACCTTTGTTTTTTGATGGGTCAATGTAAACAATCTTTGTTTAATACTCAAAGTTATTAATAAATATTGTATTAAGTGACCTTCAGGCTGTGTGTATAAGGTGTATATGTAACATAACTTAATTGTGTGAATGTAGACACACTTTGTTTAATGCAGAAAGTTATAAAAAATATTGGCTAAAATTACCTTCAGGCTGTGTGTATAAGGTGTATATGTAACATAAATGCATTCTGTGCTTAGATTTAGGTCCTATCACCATAATATCTCATTATGGTATGCAATTATTCCAAAATACGGAAAAATCCAAAATTCCTCTGGTCCCAAGCATTTTGGATAAGGGATGCTCAACCTGTATTTTATTTTTCTTTGTGTATTGTAAGGTTGTCTTAAGTTGTCTTTTTTTCCACTACAAGAAAATTAGGTGGAACTATAAACAGTACTCAGGCATTATTAAACTATTACTTTAAATCTAATATACAGCATAGGTTTAAATGTAATATATACAATCCATACCTCCCTACACGACCTATTTCAGGAGGGACAAAATGCTCTCTATCTGGACTTTATTCTTAAATTATGACAGCAATCACCTTTCTTATCAATTAAATAGTTCAACACAGGTGACACCAATCATAGTTTAAGAGTGAAATCCAGGTAGAGCGCATTTTACCCTTCTGGATTGGGTAATGTTCGGATGTATGCACAATCTATTGTACCTCCCCTTTCACCGTGGCCCCCCTGTCTTAACTGCCCCCGGCACCCCCAAGGCTTAATCAGGCCCTGGACCCCATAGTCGTTAAAAGAGGGAAAGCATAACGTCCTATATGCATCTCCCTGTACTACGTTCACTTAATCACTGGAAAGTATTGACTTTTTCTTGGTTAAAGGTTGCGCTGAAGTTATATTATCTGTACTGTACATCTGTTCCAATAAAACTAGATTCATTGGAATGTGCTGTGACAAATGTCATGTACAGCCTCCAAATTGTATACAGAAAGTCCGGTTGTACATACTGCAAATAATAGGCGTCACATATAATGCAAATTTAAACAATACATGTTTTAATGAAAAAAATGATATATATATTTTTTCATTTTTCAGAATTTTTTGGACTTCTTGTATCCTTTTGGTCACTCAAAATGTACACTTCTTTACATACAGTATATAGCAATGTACATATTTTCCAAATGTTCTTGCACAAAGTCATTACTGCAATTTTGTCAGTGATTGTGCAGCTATACAAATACAGTAGGCAGACTCAGAATTCGGGATATCCAGTACAGATAGCCGTTGTCCGTAGTTTATTAAACAGTTTAACATTTAACATAGTTTTCAACAGAACTTTTCATTCACTTAATATACAGTACTGTACATATCATGAGCGCATGTACTACGGGGTGTAGTATGAGTGCCGGGATCCCGGTCGCCGGCATACCGACAGCTGGGCGAGTGCTAATGAGCCCCTTGTGGGCTCGCTGCACTCGCCACGCTGTGGGCACGGTGGTAATTCTCCCTCCAGGGGGGTCGTGGACCCCCAAGAGGGAAAATATGTGTTGGCATGCCGGAGGTCGGGATTGCGGCGCCGGTATGCTGGTTGCCGGGATACCGGCCGGCGGCATACTGAAGACCCGTACTATGCATCGCATTTTGGATGCAATACATCCCAATTTTGCATGCATAGTGTATTAATAATGCAAGGTCAGCTATTCCGAAAAGGTAGATGCTAGAATCAAGTGGGCTAAGGGACCTTTTCCGTAAGGGGGAGGTGTTACGACGCAAGGGGGAGGAGCTAGGCCAGCGGGATAGTTCCTCTACTATCCACGCCACCAACTATTACCTTTAGTAATTAGGTGGTGAGCGAAGCGAGCCACCGTGCCCGAAGCGTGGCGAGCGAAGCGAGCCCGCGAGGGTACTTTTCGGGTACCCTGTTCGCCCGTAGCTCCTCCCCCTGGTGACGTAGCTCCTCCCCTCAATACGTCACAAGGTCCCTTCAGCCCCTCCGATATAGAACCAACCATTCCGAAAACGAATGTTTCACTTTCCGGAGCTTTGTACACATGGGGAGTTTTCAGCAGTTTTCAGGGAGCTGACTGAATTTTAGCCACAGTAATATATATACAAATGACGGTATGTAGTTAAGTTGCCAGCAGTTGGGATCCTGGCAGTCACGATACCGACGTCGGGATCCCAACCCCTGACAATGCCACCAGCCGGGATCCCAACCGCTGACAATGCCGCCAGCCATAAATCCGACTAACAGGGGCTATTCCCACTCGTAGGTGTCCACGACACCCATACAGTGGGAATAGATCCTGCAGTGAGTGCTGCGAGACCACAAGGGGTCTCTTTGTGATCGCCCGACTGCCGGCATACTGACAATCAGGATGCCGCTGTCGGTATACTGACAGCTGGCATCCCGATCTTCGGTAACTCATACTGATCCCTAAATGGCACTGTATATGATATTATGTCAGATCTCTCCAACAATTGGAACCAATTCAGTGGCACTTCCTTGGGTCATATGAAGATATGTGCAGGGCCACAAAGACATACGATGGGCCCAAGTGCTAGAGGAAGTGTGGCCAAACATGGAGGTGTGGCCACACCTACTCATTAGAACATTAACTTAAAATACTTTGCAGTGGCAAGCACCTAGGGGGTCATTCTGAGTTGATCGCTCACTAGCTGTTTTTAGCAGCGCATGCAAAATATTTTTGTGTAGTTTCAGAGAAGCTCAAAACCTACTCAGCGCTTACGATCACTGCAGCCTATTCAGTACTGGATTTGACGTCACACACCCGCCCAGCCACGCCTGCATTTTTCCTGGCACGCCTGCGTTTTTCCACACACTCCCTGAAAACGGTCAGTTGCCACCCAGAAACGCCCACTTCATGTCAATCACTCTGCGGCTGCCTGTGCGACTGAAATGCATTGCTAGACCCTGTGCAAAACAACATAATTCGTTGTGCCCATACGTCACGCGTGCGTATTGCGCCGCATGCGCAAAACTGCCATTTTTTAGCCTGATCGTTGCGCTGCGAACAAATGCAGCTAGCGATCAACTCGGAATGACCCCCCTAGAACGGGGCATTCCACCTCCTCCATGCCATGGCTGGCCTGGGCCCCTTCCAAGCTCTCAGATGAGCCCAGGCTTGGGTACCCTATCCCCCACATCAACATGTGGATATCACAGCACCTGAAATTATTGCAGCTTTTAGAAATGTGTTATTCCACTGGATACTGTACAAAAGATCTGAGAGGGACTTCATCTGTCCATAGTGTGGAGGTAAATCTTTTCTTTTTCTTTTAACAGAATGCAGTGGAATGTCAGGTTAATTCTGGATAAAGTATTTTAGTTACATAGTTTGTAACTGTGGGCCTGATTCAGACCTGATCGCTGCTGTGCGTTTTCGGCGACCATCGATAGACTGCGCAAGCGTATAACACCGCAATGCGCACGCACGTTGGCAAACAACAACAGGCATCGCCAGACAGCGACAGGCTGGTGCAAACATTTCAATCGCACAGCCATTCGCATGCTGATTGACAGGAAGAGGCCACTTGTGGGTGGTAACTGACTATTTTCTGGTAGTGTCAGGGAAAACGCAGGCGTTCCCAAGCGTTTTCAGGGAGGGTGTGTGACGTCAGCTCCGGCTCCGATCAGCCTGTTCTCATCGCACTGTAGGAGTAAGTCCTGGGCTACGCAGACACTGCACACAGTGGAAAAATCATTCGATGGTGAGTGAGGTGCGAACGGATTTGCAGCTGACCGCTGACTGAGCGATTTTTTGCAGCTCGGCGTACACATGCGATCGCACACTTGCACGGCGAATATACACTCCCCTTGGGCGGCGACCATCTCAACACAGCACAACAAATTTAGCAGCCCAGCGATCAGTTCTGAATCACCCCGTTTTCAATGTTATAGACCTAAAACAACCTTTTTTGCATTATGTACTTTACTAAGCTGTAATATTGGAGCATAAAAAGAGGTAGCAGCATTGGTGTCCAGCAGGGCCAAAACGATGTCTTGGTTTGTTCCACAATGCAGTAGCGGATCTTGCTACGGCACGCAAGATTTTTGCCCAGGGTGCCGCCTTTGGAGGGCGCCACCACCGTAGCAAGATCCGCTACTGGTGCCCCCCGGTCCTTGGTAGATGCAGTGCAGCGCGGTGCGCGATGAAGTCATCGCGCACCCCTTGGCATTGTGGGAGCGGCACATAGACACTAGGGATCATGATTGACCTCTAGTGTCTAAGCGGTGCTATGGGAGAGACGTTATGACGTCTCTCCCATAGATCAGAAAAGCGGCGCCGGCGGCTGGAGACTGAGGGCAGCAGCGGTCGGGAATCAGGAGCAAGGATGGTGAGTATTAATTTATTTTTATTATTTCTGTAAGCGGCACAACTCTACTAGGGGCACAACTCTACTGGGGGCACAACTCTACAGGGGGCATAACTGACCACAGCCCTTTATGAAGTCACGCCCCTATTTTCGCCTGGGGCGCCATAAGGGCTAGAACCGGCCCTGCCCCAATGGCATGCTTTCAATGTATGTGTTCACACAGTGCGGCTGAAATCTTGTGTGTCACTGGCCGGATCCTGTTCTACAGGATCCCGCAGAACAGGATCTGTGTGCACACAAACCCCCCCCCCCCCTCCCGTTCAGCGGGACCCGCTTGGCCGCTATGTGTGGCCCATCACTTAGGATGTGCACGGAGCTTATGTTCCTGCTTTGTGCGCATCAAGTGTATCTAAATAATGTTACAGTTAACCATCCACTGAGGTCTGTAGTCAAACATAATGGCTGCCTCTATTTTCAAATTTTTGGTAATTTGAAAACAAACACTAAAATGCTGCAACTAAAATAAGGTAGTACATTTGGGGTAACTAGGCATGTAAATTTATTATTTTTAATTTTTTACTTTTTTGGCATTATGAGTTCATTCAAGTACTGTCCTACAGTATGTTTGTTCCAGTTTCTGCTGCCCATTATCACACAGCACATAAAACTGGCTCTATCAGGCTGTTTTCAAACTGGTCAGATAGCAAAAATCTTTGTCTGTACCTCATCTAAACTAACAAGTCTAACAGGTGCCATGACTTGCTTCGTTATAAGATATGTGCACTGCTGACAGAGTAATTAAAACAGTGATTCAAGATACATTATCACAAGTTGTAAGGCGGAGTAAAAAGTATTCTTTGATTGCACACCAGAGTTTGTCACTTGTTGTTTTTGATATTTGTATGTGCTTTCTTTTTTCTCCTGTGTATTTAAAATAGAAAAAAACAGCATTATACTTGTTATACATTTTTACACTATATCAATTGTATCTTTCAACCATGCTTGAGCAGTCCTGATTTTGAGTACTGTCCCGCAATGAAAGGTCGGCTCCACATCAAAACAATGGGCCTCATTCCGAGTTGATCGCCGATTTTTGCAGCGCAGCGATCAGGTTACTACTGCGCATGCGCCGCAATGCGCGTCGTACGGGTACAAACAGCATTGTTGCTGTGCAATGCTTCTAGCGACGATTCCATTCGCACAGCCGTTCGCAAGGAGATTGACAGAAAGAGGGCGTTTATGGGTGTCAACTGACCATTTTCTGGGAGTAGTAGGGAAAACGCAGGCGTGTCCAGGCGTTTGCAGGGCGGGTGTCTGATGTCAATTCCGGGACCGGACAGGCTGAAATGATCGCAAGTGCTGAGTAAGTTCTGACCTACTCAGAAACTGCAAAAAACTTTTTTGTCCCGCTCGGCTGCACATGCGATCGCACACTTGCAAAGCGAAAATACACTCCCCCGTGGGCGGCGACTATACGTTACTGCAAAAAGTAGCTAGCGAGCGATCAACTCGGAATGAGGGCCAATGTGTAGCCAGCCAATTCGGCAGTCAAAGGGACCCTGCATCGGCAAATGTATACATAGGCACTATAAGGAGGGTTAGATGTAGAGATTAGGGATAGGGGAAAGATATTTACTGCAACACTGGAAGACTGCCGGTCTGACGCGGAAGTGACCGCCAGGACCCGGAGCTGCTGCAGCCTCCAGGGGCAGGCAAGTCACCTCTTGGCCACCAGGACAAAATGGCGACATTCTAACATGTTGGCATTTCATCACTGTCTACATGGGGAATGTTGACATTATGGCTGTCAACAGTTCGTGCCAAAATCGTATATTCTTTTAGGAAATGTATATAGTATGTGCAGCAAATTTTAAACTGTTAGCTCATAATGAAAATGTTACGACTTATGTAGACGGAAAGCAGTTACAGTGCATCTGGAAAGTATAATCACAGCGCTTCACTTTTTCCACATTTTGTTATGTTACAGCCTTATTCCAAAATGGAATAAATTAATTTTTTCCCCACAAAATTCTACACACAATACCCCATAATGACAACGTTAAAAAAGTTTTTTTGAGATTTTTGCTAATTTATTAAAAATAAAAAACTAAGAAATCACATGTACATACAGTAAGTATTCACAGCCTTTGCCATGAAGCTCAAAATTGAGCTCAGGTGCATCCTGTTTCCACTGATCATCCTTGAGACGTTCCTAGAGCTTAATTGGAGTCCAACTGTCATAAATTCAGTTGATTGGACATGATTTGGAAAGGCACACACCTGTCTATATAAGGTCCCACACTACCAAGCATGTAGTCAAAGGAATTGTCTGTAGACCTCCGAGACAAGATTGTCTCCAGACACAAATCTGGGGAAAGGTACAGAAAAATATCTGCTACTTGGAAGGTTCCAATGAGCACAGTGGCCTCCATTATCCATAAATGGAAGAGGTCCGGATCTTTCAGAGCTGGCTGGCTGCCTAAACTGAGCGAATGGGGGAGAAGGGCCCTAGTCAGGGAGGTGACCAAGAACCCGATGGTCCCTCTGTCAGAACTACAGCATTCCCCTGTGGAGAGAGGAGAACCTTCCAGAAGGACAACCATCTCTGCAGCAATACACCACTCAGGCCTGTATGGTAGAGTGGCCAGACGGAAGCCACTCCTTAGTAAAAAGCACATGGCAGCCCGCCTGGAGTTTGCCAAAATGCACTTGAAGGACACTCAGACCATGAGAAACAAAATTATCTGGTCTGATGAGACAAAGATTTTACTTTTTGGTGTTAATGTCAGGCGTCATGTTTGGAGGAAACCAGGCACCGCTCATCACCAGGCCAATACCATCCCTACAGTGAAGCATGGTGGTGGCATTCATCATGCTGTTGGGATGTTTTTCAGCGACAGGAACTGGGAGACTAGTCAGGATAGAGGGAAAGATGAATGCAGCAAAGTACAAAGACTTCCTGGATGAAAACCTTCTCCAGAGTGCACTTGACCTCAGACTGGGGCGACGGTTCATCTTTCAGCAGGACAAAGACCCTAAGTACACAGCCAAGATATCAAAGGAGTGGCTTCAGGACAACTCTGTGAATGTCCTTGAGTGGCCCAGCCAGAGGCCAGACTTGAATCCAATTGAACATCTTTGGAGAGATCTGAAAATGGCTGTGCACCGACGCTTCCCATTCCACCTGATAGAGCTTGAGAGGTGCTGCAAAGAGAAATGGGCGAAACTGCCCAAAGATAGGTGTGCCAAGCTTGTGGCATCATATTCAAAAAGACTTGAGGCTGTAATTGCTTCCAAAGGTGCATCAACAAAGTATTGAGCAAAGGCTGTGAATACTTATGTACATTTGATTTCTTATTTTTTTATTTTTTATAAATTTGTAAAAATCTCAAAAAACGTTTCACGTTGTCATTATCGAGTAAAGGCCCTCATTCCGAGTTGTTCGCTCGCTAGCTGCTTTTAGCAGCCGTGCAAACGCTAAGTCGCCGCCCTCTGGGAGTGTATCTTAGCTTAGCAGAAGTGCGAACGAAAGGATCGCAGCTCTGCTACAAAAAAAGATTATGCAGTTTCTGACCAGCTCGAGACTTACTCCTAGCTTGCGATCACTTCAGACGGTTTAGTTCCTGTTTTGACGTCGCGAACATGCCCTACGTTCGGCCAGCCACGCCTGCGTTTCCCCAGGCACGCCCGCGTTTGTATCTGACACGCCTACGTTTTTACACACACTCCCCGAAAACGGTCAGTTACCACCCAGAAACACCCGCTTCCTGTCAATCACTCTGCGGCCAGCAGTGCGATTGAAAAGCGGCGCTAGACCTTGTGTCAAACTGCATCGGCTTTTGTGAAAGTACGTCACGCGTGCGCATTGAGCTGCATACGCATGCGCAGAAGTGCCGATTTTTAGCCTGATCGCTGCGCTGCGAACAACGGCAGCTAGCGATCAATTCGGAAAGACCCCCACTGTGTGTAGAATTTTGAGGGGAAAAATTAATTTATTCCATTTTGGAATAAGGCTGTAACATAAAAAAATGTGGAAATAGTGAAGCGCTGTGAATACTTTCTGGATGCACTGTAGCTACCCAACGAACGGGATCCTGGTGGTCAGTATACTGACACCGGGATCTGGAGGGAGAACAGAAACCCGTCGCCACTATACCGACACCGAATGGGATGCCGGCATCAAAATAACGACAGCCGGCATTTCGATCGTCCTGAGAGCGGGACGTACAGCTGCCACGGTGGGGGTGTGGAGAAGTTAGGTTTAGGCTGCAGAAGGGGGGTTAGGGTTGGGCTGCAGAGCTGGAAAGGTTAAGATTAGGCAGCGGGGAAGGGAGGGTTAGGGTTAGGCACATACAAGGGGAGGTTAGGGTTAGGCACCAAGCAGGAGGGTTAGGTTTAGGCAGCGGGGAAGGGAGGGTTAGGCACCCACAAGGGAGGGTTAGGGTAGGGGAAAGGTGAGGGTTAGGGGGCTTCCTAGGGGGCTGTCGGGATTTTGATGGATGGGATGCTGCTTTTGGTATACGACCCCGGGCATCCTGTCCATCTGCCACTCATACTGATCCCATGTAGACAGCACTGTGCAACTGTGCAGTTTGTATTTTACATGACATTAAATAAATTAAACCGGGATACAATGTAATTTGTAGTGTTATAAATGCATTCATTTCTACATCATCATAGTGGGTTCTAAAATTATTTTAGTTACTAATGTTATTTTGTAGGATTAATATTCCACCTGTAGCCCCCTCTCAAGTGTAAACGTAGGTGATGCATCAGATGACCACACACAGTATGTCTGCAGGCAGTTTTCATGGCATTCAGAGCAAACGTACGTGTTGTACACTATGCAAACTGTGTTAGGTCTCGGAAAGCATCATCCCTTTGTACAGTAAGTAACTCTAGCAACAAAACAGACACTCTGAAACCCAATGATTAGATGATGACCTTATATAGGGAGGCAAGATTCCCTGCTTAATCACCGGCTACCGTATCTCAGGTACAGAAGGTCACTGAACAGAACAGCGATGGAATGATAAAGGCAACAGATAATTATTGCGTGTGAGTAGGCACTGTCGCAGGAAGTTCACTAATGCATACCTCCCAACATGACCCTCTCCAGGAGGGACACAATGCTCTGCTTCTGGACTGACCTCTTAAAGTATGATTATCTGCACCTGTGTTGAACAGGTCAATGGATGAGAAAGGTGTTTCAGCACAGGTGATGGCAATCATAAATTAAGAGGGAAGTGCAGGAGCAGAGCATTCTGTCTCTCCTGGAGAGGGTCATGTTGAGAGGTATGCTAATGTCACTTCTGAGGTCTATGCCGTATTGTCAGTCAATAATCCTTTGCCATCTGCCAATACAATACCTGTATTGGAGGCTTTAACCTCACTTGCAGGTCACTCTCATCTCCTTATGGAGAACAAACAAAACACTGAGCGTGTAAGAATAATGAACATTATAATTAGAGTAACACAGTAAGCAACCTCAAAATGAAGAGATGTAAGAGAAGATATTTAATGAAGAAGTAACAAAGGTATATTACCAACTGCTTGGAAATGGTACACTCAAATCTCTGACACCTTTAGCTGTCGCTTGCAAAACTCTATCATGGGTTACTGTAATGTGACCTTTGTGCATCAGTTCAACTGGGAAAAATAAAATTGTCATAATAATATGTATGTGTGTGTGTGTGTGTGTATATATATATATATATATATATATATATATATATATATATATACTGCATATATTTGCCGGTGGTCGGGATGCAATAAGTATACTTACCTTCCCCCACTGGCCCCCTAACCCTCCCTCCCCGCAGCCTAAACCTAACCCTCTCCCCCGTCCCGCAGGCTAACCCTAACCCACGAAAGTGGTGCCTAAACCTAACCCTCCTCCCCACAACCCTAACCCTTCCGGGGAAGGGGGTGCCTATCCAGGGCCGGTTCTAGCCCTTGTGGCGCCCCGGGTGAAAATAGGGGTGTGGCTTCATAAAGTTATGCCCCCTGTAGAGTTGTGCCCCGTTTGTGCCCCCAGTCAGTGGTATTGCCCCCAGTACAGTTGTGCCCCCTAGTCTTGCCGCTTACAAAAACATGAATAAATGTAAAAAAATTTTTTAAATTAATACTCACCATCCCCGCTCCTGATTCCCGACCGCTGCTGCCCTCTGTCTCCGTCTCCGGCCACCGGCGCCGCTCCTCTGATCTATGGGAGAGACGTCATGACATCTCTCTCATAGCACCGCATAGACACTAGAGGTCAATGATGACCCCTAGTGTCTATGTGCCGTTCCACAGCCAGCACCAGAGGGCACCACCAGTAGTGGATCTTGTCATGGCGGCGGCGCCCTCCGGATGGCGGCAGCGCCCTCCGGAAGACGGCGTCCCGGGCAAAAGTCCTGTGTGCCCTTAGCAAGATCCGCTACTGTGCCTATCCCTTATTCCCCCCTCCTCCATGGCTTACCTCTCGGCATTCCGGATAGTGTTGGGATTCCAGCGTAGGTAACGAGGGGTAAAGGGTAGTGAAGATAGTGGGGACAGATCCCCAAATTGGTCTTTACAGTACTTGGACAAACAAGCTAGTTTCTGAATGATCTTTTTATGTTTTGATGCAAAAGAAACACACAAATTAGATAAATACGTTTGCGAGCAACACGTTACTCCAGTGGTTTCTAAATAGTATGTCAGGACCCATTCTTATATACCGAGGAAATCTATTATTATTTACATTTATTAACATTTACGTATATGGGATGCAGTCAAAAAACTGTCTGCGGGATCCAAACAGAATCCCGACACATCCCGGAGGTAAGTACTCGGGTTGTGGTTAGGTACTAGAGGGAGGTTAGGGTTAGGCTGTGAGGGTGGGGGAGGTTAGGTTTATGCTGCAGGAAGGGGGATTTAGGGTTAGGCTTAAGGAAGGGGTGTTTAGGGTTAAGCTGCGAGGGTGGGTAAGGTTAGGCTGCAGGAAGGGGGGTTTAGGGTTGGCCTGCGAGGGGGGGTGGGGTTAAGCTGCAGGGGGTGGTCAGGCTAGGCTGCAGTGTGGGAAAGGTTAGGGATGGCTATGGGGTGCGGGAGATTAGTGTTATGCTGCAGGGGTGGGGGGGTTAGGGTTAAGCTGGGTACACACCAGACGATATCTTGAAAGATTTGCCGATTTCTGACGGATTGGAATGACAAATCTTTGAATCATCCAGTGTGTACACACTATGGGGGCTATTCAGGTTTGTTAGCAAACCAAAAAAATTAGCAATTGGGCAAAACCATGTAGAACTGCAGGTGGGGCAGATGTAACATGTGCAGAGAGATTAGATTTGGGTGAGTTATATTGTTTCTGTGCATGGTAAACTGCTGCTTAATTTTTACACTGCAATTTAGATTTCAGTTTGAACACACCACACCTAAATCTAACTCTCTCTGCACATTACATCTGCCCCACCAGCAGTGCAGCATGGTTTTGCCCAATTGTTAACTTTTTTGGTTTGCTAACAAACCTGAATAAGCCCTTATATGCGCCGTTGGTCGCATTGTAAGATTGGCCATATATGCTGCTCAATCTGACAATGTCGTTTGCGGCGCCATGCCTAGTAATGAAGTATGGAACGATGGTTCATTTCGTTATTCATTGTATCATTCAGTGTGTCTAGCCCCATATATCGCAAAACCTCACATCTGTACACAAATAAACACTTGCCAGTTTAAGCTTATTTTATTGTGTCTTGACAACGATAAGTTTTCAATTAATTAAAAAAAAAACACAATAAAAATATTAAATTAATTTATGTACTATACTTGATCCCACACAGGTAACCTGCAGCTTTCGGAGGACAAGGGTGGACAAATCAGTGTACCGCTAGCTGCTGTGGTACTACAAGTCCCAACATGAACGGCTGGCCTCCGGCTGACCCGGCTCGCTGGGGTTTCTCATTCCACATACACCTGTTGTAGGACATTCCTCAGAATTGTTTTGAAACTAAAGGGAGATTTTTCCTTTGTCATCTTCCCACTACATCCCCAGGAAACGTCCTGCTTTTAGTCTCAGGTTACTGAGCATTTTGCATGACTAATAAGTAAGATGTTATTTTGTTCTTCACTGCTAAGAACAATCTCTGCCACGCAGTGCATATATTTATGACAGCGACCAAAGGTTGAAGCCAACAGACTTGTTTGGGACAAAGTCCAAATTTAGTAATAAATACTGATTTTCTCCCAGTTTCTTTATAATCCAAGGTAGATGAGATAAAGCAGCTTCTTTACAGCCCAACTGATAAAAGTGGGTAAAAAAGCATGTCCACTTATTTTAGCCTCTGTTACGCATCCCCCACCTTGCTTCAGGGAAATGTAATCTGTTGCATTACTGATAAATGGTGGCTGAGTCAGCACTTCTATGACTTTTAACCAGCTGTATGTATCATGTGCCCTATACTGATGGCTGAAGACCAGGGCAGTATTAGACATAGACAAATATTGGGGGTCATTCCGAGTTGATCGTTAGCTGCATTTGTTCGCTGTGCAGCGATGAAGCAATAAAACGGCACTTCTGCGCATGCGTATGCGCGCAATGTGCACGCGCGACGTACTATTACAACGTCCGTTGTTACACACAGGGTCTAGCGAAGCTTTTCAGTCGCACTGCTGGCCGCAGAGTGATTGACAGGAAGAGGGCGTTTCTGGGTGTCAACTGAATGTTTTCAGGGAGTGTTCGTAAAAACGCAGGCGTACCAGGAAAAACGCAGGCGTGGCTGGGCGAACGCAGGGCGTTTTTGTGACGTCAAAACAGGAACTGAACAGTCTGAAGTGATTGCAAGCGCTGAGTAGGTTTTGAGCTACTCAGAAACTGCACAAAAAAAAACTTTGTAGCCGCTCTGCGATCCTTTCGTTCGCACTTCTGCTAAGCTAAAATACACTCCCAGTGGGCGGCGGCATAGCGTTTGCACGTCTGCTAAAAACTACTAGTGAGTGAACAACTCGGAATGACCACCATTGTTACAGCTTTTAGTGCTCGGTGTCTTTTCCAGCTAAAGTAGTACCCTGAATGTACCCCAACAATTTATTTATTAACAGTTATTTACAGTATACAGAGGCCACATATTCCACAGATCTTTACAGCGTTTCAATCATACTGTTTTTCTCGGACTGTCGTACTGGAGGGAAGGGGGTGGAAGTACACACCGCGGCTCTGCAAGGCATACACATCAGTCAGTTTCAGTGGAGTTTACAATCTATGAGGCTGATTCTGAGTCGCCCGCTAATGCGGCCCGCGGTGCAGTTTGCCGATGGAGACAAACTGCTCGGGTACACAACATATTGCGGTTGCATCCTCGATGGATGCGACTGTAATGCGATTGACAGCAGCGTGCATTTGTGGGGCAGCAATGCGGCATTGGGGGGGAAGGCGGGCTGGCTCCGTTGATGGGGCGGCTGCATGACATCAAACGCAGCTGCTCCAATAAAAAAAAAAAGGCGTCCGACCGCCTTACACCGCAGTAGGGCTGCGCTGCCTGGGGTCAACCTTAGATTCAATGTGTCCGCAATCTAATTGCATCGGAAGGCGGCTTCACACATGCTGGGCAGCCTTGCCCTGTGCTGGGCAGCCCCCAGCATGTGAGGAGATGGACGCAGATCTGGCTGCGTATGCATTGATCTGCATCCAGTTCTGAATGAGCTCCTATATTCCCTATCTCATGTACATACACACAGAAATTTGTTTCTTTTTTTCTTCTTTTTTTTGGTTAGTAGTCAACTGGTCAGGCAGTATCTTTTTTTGATTGTCAGAGGAAATCGGAGAACCTTGGGAAAAACCACCCAAACTCTGTGAGAACATACAAACTCCACACAGTTAGATCATGATCGGGAATTGAACTTACAGCATCAGCGTGAGGCAACAATGCTTACCACTACGTCAGAGGTATTCAGCATGCGACACTAGCTGCTGTGAAAATACACATCCCAGGATGCCCTGCCACAGATTAGCTATTAGGGCGTTCTAAAACTTTGGTAGCCTGCTGGAATGTGTAACTGTGTGGAGGGCCACACTCCCTCCCTGTGTGCTGGAAGAATATAATGATTCTTTAAAAACAAATCATGTTAGTAAACAAGATATTGCATCACAAATGGCTGCTTTCCCAAAATGTCAACTTTGTATCACTTCAGACAGCTGTTATTGTGCTTTACTGAGAGGTGATGTGAAACACTGTATATTTCAGAGGCTTCACAAGTGCTGTTTGGTCCCAGAAGAGGCCCACGCATTTTCTCTGCAAAGACGCATCATGACACACACAGCAAAATAAACAAGCTTGTCTATATCTTGATAGTAAAGCAAGCAGGAAGACATCACTACCAAACACAGACTAACCTGCTACATACACCGTGTAACTGCAAAGAGCTCACTCTGTGACATCACCATCCAATCACACACTAACCTGCTACACAGACTCTGTGACATCACCATCCAATCACAGACTAACCTGCTACATACACTGTGTAACTGCAAAGAACTCACTCTGTGACATCACCATCCAATCACACACTAACCT
This sequence comes from Pseudophryne corroboree, assembly GCF_028390025.1. Taxonomy (NCBI): domain Eukaryota; kingdom Metazoa; phylum Chordata; class Amphibia; order Anura; family Myobatrachidae; genus Pseudophryne; species Pseudophryne corroboree. The sequence continues at coordinate 100,687,809 of NC_086447.1, read as the reverse complement.
GCTACACAGACTCTGTGACATCACCATCCAATCAGACTAACCTGCTACACAGACTCTGTTACTGTGCTGCACTCACTCTGTGACATCACCATCCAGTCACAGACTAACCTGCTATGTAGACTGTATGACTGTGATTGGATGGTGATGTCACAGAGTGGGTGCATCACAGTCATACAGTCTACATAGCAGGTTAGTCTGTGCCTGGATGATGATGTCACAGAGTCTATGTAGCAGGTTAGTGTGTGATTGGATGGTGATGTCACAGAGTGAGCACATAGCAGTCACACAGTGTATGTAGCAGGTTACTTTGTGATTGGATGGTGATGTCACAGAGTGGGTGCATCACAAAGTAACCTGCTACATACACTGTGTGACTGCTATGTGCTCACTCTGTGACATCACCATCCAATCACACACTAACCTGCTACATAGACTCTGTGACATCATCATCCAATCACAGACTAACCTGCTACACACACTGTGTGACTGCATGTGCTTACTTTGTGACATCCCCATCCAATCACACATTAACCGGCTACATAGACTGTGTGACTGTGCTGCAATCTCTCAATGACATCACCATCCAATCACACTAACCTACTACATAAACTCTGTGACTGCACTGTGCTCACTCGTGGGGGGGGGGGGGGGTCATTCCGAGTTGAACTTTTTACTGCCCGTGCGATCGACTCGACGCCGTCTATGGGGGAGGGCTTGTGCAGCCCTGCTATGCAAAAAAAGATGTGTGTGGAACTAGACCAGGGTAACAGTTACTTACCCTGTGCGATCGATCCAGCGATGCAGGTCCCAGAATTGATGTTAGATATCCGCCCTCCAAACGCCTGGGCACGCCTGCGTTGGATTCACCACTCTCAGAAAACGGTGAGTTGCCGCCTCGGAACGCCTTCCTGCTGTCAATCTTCTTTCTTCGTTCTTCTGGCCATTGCCTGGCAACGGCCGTCGCAGGGCAACGACGCGTATGCGCATTGCGGCCGCCGCGCAGGACCGAACCGTTCGCACCGCTGCGAAAAAGAGCAGCGTGCGAACGGGTCAGAATGACCCCCTCTGTGACATCCAATCACAGACTAACCTGCTACATAGACTCTGTGACTGCATGTGCTTATTTGTGACATCACCATTCAGTTAGACTAACCTGCTAAGTAGACTCTGTGACATCACCATCCAATCACAGTCTAACCTGCTACATAAACTCTGTGACTGCATGTGCTTACTTTGTGACATCACTACATATTTGCCTACCTGACCCTCTCCATGAGGGAAAAAATGCTCTGTTCTTGGACTTTCCTGGTAATGTATGATTTCCATCACCTGTGAAGAAACACCTTTCTTATCAATTAACTAGCTCACCACAGGTGATGGCAATCATACATTACCAGGAAAGTCCAGGAACAGAGTATTTTCTCCCCCATGGAGAGGGTCAGGTAGGCAAGTATGCATCACCATCCAATCACACTAATCTGCTACATAGACCCTGTGGGGGCGATTCAATTGTTTATGTTTGGGCGCCTAACAACTCCGCCCGGTTTTTGCGCATCATTTGCGCCTGTTTCAGTGTCCCATATGGGCACAATTCAAATGTTTTTTGGGGGGGCGCTCAAAACACAAAATTCCTTGCCCAGAAACTGCGCTGTTTGGACGCCCATTCCGGCGTTTGGGCATCCGGAGTACAGACTGCTGTGAAGTGAAGCTTACAATGTCCCTCCCCCACTCTCCTCCCACCTGGCAGCTGCAGCTTCCACCGGGACCTACTCTTTTACCCAGCTGCTGCAGCTGCTTACCCCCTGGCGGCAGTGCAGCTCACACATTGTGACCCCCGCGGCTATCACTGCGGCGACCCCCTCCCGGTCTGTGCGGCCATCAATGAGGCCCCCCGCGGCTGCTCGGCTAACACCAAGTCCGCACCCCCACCCTGCACGCGGCTCACACTGTGCCCCCTCCCCGCGGCTGCATGGCCAACACCGTGGCCCACCCCCCCAGCTGACATTGTACTCCCCCTCCCCACTCTTCCACCCAGAAGAAGGTCACACTGTGCACCCCACCTCCCCTGTCTGTGTGTCAGTATGTCAGTCTGTATTGTCATCTGTGTGTGTTTCAACATGTCAGTGTCTGTCAACATCTATGTCAGTATGTTAGTGTCTGTAGCCATCTGGTTTGGCGTCTGTCAATATTTCTGTCAGCGTCTGTCTCTCAGTATGTCCGCGTATGTGTTGGCATCTGTGTGTCAGTATGCCAGCGTATGTGTCGGCATGTGTCTGAGTCGGCATCGGTCTGTGTCAGCATCAGTGTCAGTCTGTGTCTGGCAACGTCTTATGTGTCAGTGTCTGTGTCAGCATCAGTGTGTGTCCACATCTGTGTCAGCATACACCTGCATCAGTGTCTGTCAACTTCTGTGTGTCAGCATGTTTATGTGTCAGCGTCAGTCAGTGTGTTAGCATCACTCTGTCAGTGTCAGCATCTGTGTGCGTCAGTATGTCAGCATGTGTGTCAGTATGTCAGCGTCTGTCGGCATGTCTTTGAGTCCCCCGGGCCCCCTCTCAGTAAGCCCCCATCCGGAATCGCCCAGACGCAAGAAACCGCTCTCTCTGCAGTTGTGTGGTGCCGCAGGTCAGTTGAGGCGGACATTGTCATCCTTGTAGCGCAGCGTCCTTGCCCCCCACAACTCAGCCATCCTCCCATTTCTAAATCAGTGCAAACATGCCGCAGTGCAGAGTCCAGACGGGCAACATGAAGAGTAAGAAGCAGGACTCGGAGAGGAGGAAGGGAGGAGGCGGACAGACCCAGGAAAGCTGGAGGGCAGAGGAGCGATCCTGTTAGTGCAGCGCTACATAAACTCTGTGACTGTGTGCGCTTACTTTGTGACATCACCATCCAATCACAGACTAACCTGCTACATACACTGTGTGACTGCGCTGCGTTCACTCTGTAACATCATCATCCAATCACAGACTAACCTGCTACATAGACTCTGTGACTGTGTGCGCTTACTTTGTGACATCACCATCCAATCACAGACTAACCTGCTACATACACTGTGTGACTGCGCTGCGTTCACTCTGTGACATCATCATCAAATCACAGACTAACCTGCTACATAGACTCTGTGACTGTATGCGCTTACTCTGTGACATCACCATCCAATCAGAGACCAGACTGCTACATAGACCCTGTGACATCACCATCCAATCAGACTAACCTGCTACATAAACTGTGACTGAGTGCGCTTACTTTGTGACATCACCATCCAGTCACACACTAACTTACTAAATAGACTCTGTGACTGTGCTGCACTGACTCTGTGATATCACCATCCAATCACAGACTAACCTGCTATATAAACTCTGTGACTGCATGTGCTTACTTTGTGACATCACCATCCAATCACAGACTAACCTGCTATATAAACTCTGTGACTGCATGTGCTTACTTTGTGACATCACCATCCAATCACAGACTAACTGCTATATAAACTCTGTGACTGCATGTGCTTACTTTGTGACATCACCATCCAATCACACACTAACCTGCTACATAGACTCTGTTACTGTATGCGCTTACTCTGTGACATCACCATCCAATCAGAGACCAGCCTGCTACATAGACTCTGTGACATCACTATCCAGTCACAGACTAACCTGCTACCTAAACTCTGTGACTGCTACAATCACTGTTACATCACCATCCAATCACACACTAACCTGCTACATAAACTCTGTGACTGCACTGTGTTCACCCCATACCTCCCAACTTTCTGTTCTTGTGGAGCGGGACACTAGCGCGGCAAAGCCGCGCGTGCTCCCGAAAAGGGGCGTGGTCTATAGAAAAGGGGGCGTGGCTTCATGGGAGGACCCGCGATCGCGAGCCACGCCCCATTTTCATCACTGAGGGGGCATGCCCAGCGCTCTGTGAGCAGCTGGCATGCCCCCTCTCCCTCTGACTCCACTAAATAGACGCTGTGCGCATGCGCACAGCGTCTATTCACCGCTGCTTTGCTAAGCAGGGCAGCGAGTGACAGAGCCTCCCAACTGTCCTCCCACCGCGGGACACTGTGGCCCGCGGGTGGGACAGCGGGACAGTCCCCAAAAAACGGGACTGTCCCGCGAAAATCGGGACAGTTGGGAGGTATGTTCACCCTGTGACATCACCATACAATCACAGACTAACCTGCTACATAGACTCTGTGACTGTGTTCACTCTGTGACATCACCATCTAATCACACACTAACCTGCTACATACACTGTGCTCACTCTGTGACATCACCATCCAATCACACACTAACCTGCTACTTAGACTCTGTTACTGTATGCACTTACACTGTGACATCACCATCCAGTCACACACTAACTTGCTGCACAGAGGGGGTAATTCCAAGGTGATCGCAGCAGGGAATTTTTTAGCAGTTGGACAAAACCATGTGCACTGCAGGGGGGGGGGGGGGGGCAGATATAACATTTGCAGAGAGTTAGATTTGGGTGGGTTATTTTGTTTCTGTGCAGGGTAAATACTGGCTGCTTTCTTTTTACACTGCAATTTAGATTGCAGATTGAACTCACCACACCCAAATCTAACTCTCTCTGCAAATGTTATATCTGCCCCCCCCTGCAGTGCACATGGGCCCTCATTCCGAGTTGTTAGCTCGCTAGCTGCTTTTAGCAGCATTGCACACGCTAAGCCGCCGCCTACTGGGAGTGAATCTTAGCTTTGCAGAATTGCGAACGAAAGATTTGCATAATTGCGAATAGAAATTTCTTTGCAGTTTCTGAGTAGCTTGGGACTTACTCTGCCACTGCGATCAGTTCAGTCAGTTTCGTTCCTGGTTTGACGTCACAAACACACCCAGCGTTCGCCCAGACACTCCCCCGTTTCTCCAGCCACTCTCGCGTTTTTCCCAGAAACGGTAGCGTTTTTCCGCACACACCCATAAAACGGCCAGTTTCCGCCCAGAAACACCCACTTCCTGTCAATCACACTCCGATCACCAGAACGATGAAAAATCCTCGTTATGCCGTGAGTAAAATACCTAACTTTTGTGTAAAATAACTAAGCGCATGCGCTCTGCGAACCTTGCGCATGCGCAGTAAGCGACTAATCGCAATATAGCGAAACTCGGCAATGAGCGAACAACTCGGACTGAGGGCCATGGTTTTGACCAACTGCTAAAAAATTTCCTGCTGCGATCAACTTGGAATTACCCCCCAGACTCTGTGACTGTGCTGCAAACACTCTCTGACATCACCATTCAATCACACCCTAACCTGTTACATACACTGTGTGACTGCACTGTGCTCACTCTGTGACATCACCACCCAATCACAGACTAACCTGCTACATACACTGTGTGACTGCGCTGCGTTAACTCTGTGACATCATCATCCAATCACAGACTAACCTGCTACATAGACTCTGTGACTGTATGCGCTTACTCTGTGACATCACCATCCAATCAGAGAACGGACTGCTACATAGACTGTGACATCACCATCCAATCACAGACTAACTTGCTACATAAACTCTGTTACAGTATGCGCTTACTTTGTGACATCACCATCCAATCACACACTAACCTGCTACATAGACTCTGTTACAGTATGCGCTTACTCTGTGACAGCACCATACAATCACACACTAACCTGCTACATAGACTCTTTTACTGTACTCATTCAGAGTTGGTCGCACGCTGCCGAATTTCGCAGCGCAGCGATCAGGTTACTACAGCGCATGCGTATGCAGCGCAATGCGCAGGCACATCGTACGGGTACAAACAGCATTGTTGCTGTGCAATGCTTCTAGCGACGATTCCATTCGCACAGCCGTTCGCAAGTAGATTGACAGAAAGAAGGCGTTTATGGGTATCATCTGACCTTTTTCTCGGAGTGGTAGGGAAAACGCAGGCGTGTCCAGGCGTTTGCATGACGGGTGTCTGACGTCAATTCCGGGACCGGACAGGGCTGAGTAAGTTCAGATCTACTCAGAAACTGCAAAAAACTTTTTCGTCCCGCTCAGCTGCACATGCGATCGCACACTTGCAAAGCGAAAATACACTCCCTCGTGGGCGGCGACTATACGTTTGCACTGCTGCAAAAAGTAGCTAGCGAGCAATCAATTTGGAATGAGGGCCTCTGTGACTGTGCTGCAAACACTCCGACATCACAATCCAATCACACACTAACCTGCTACATACACTATGTGACTGCACTGTGCTCACTCCGTGACATCACCATCCAATCACAGACTAACCTGCTACATAGACTCTGTGACTGTGCTGCAATCACTCTTTGACATCACCATCTAATCACACACTAACATGCTACATACACTGTGTGACTGCACTGTTCTCATTCTGTAACATCACCATCCAATCACAGACTAACCTTCTACATAGACTCTGTGACTGTATGCTCTTACACTGTGACATCACCATACAATGACACACTAACTTGCTACACAGACTGTTACTGTGCTGCAAACACTCTCTGACATCACCATCCAATCACAGACTAACCTGCTACATAGACTTTCTCACTGTATGCGTTTACTCTGTGACATCACCATCCAATCAGAGACTAGCCTGCTACATAGACTCTGTGACATCACCATCCAATCACAGACTAACCTGCTCACATACTCTGTGACTGTGCTGTGCTCACTCCATGACATCACCATCCAATCACAGGCAAACCTACATACACTGTGACTGTGCTGTGCTCACTCTATGACATCACTATCCAGTCACACACTAACCTGCTACACAGACTATGTGACTGCTCTACACTCACTCTGTGACATCACCATCCAATCACAGACTAACCTGCTACATAGACTATGTGACTGTATGCGCTTACTCTGTGATATCACCATCCAATCACACACTAACCTGCTACATAAACTCTGTGACTGCGCTGTATTCACTCTGTGACATCACCACACAATCACAGACTAACCTGCTACACAGACTGTGTGACTGTGCTGTGTTCACTCTGTGACATCACCATACAATCACAGACTAACCTGCTAGACTGTGTGACTGTGCTGCGTTCACTCTGTGACATCACCATCTAATCACACACTAACCTGCTACATACACTGTGCTCACTCTGTGACATCATCATCCAATCACACACTAACCTGGTACATAGACTCTGTTACTGTATGCACTTACACTGTGACATCACCATCCAGTCACACACTAACCTGCTACACAGACTATGTGATTGCTCTGCACTCACTCTGTGACATCACCATCCAATCACACACTAACCTGCTACATACATTGTGTGACTGTGCTGTACTCACTCTTGACATCATCAGCCACTCAGTCTAACCTGCTACATAGTCTGTGTGACTAAGCTGTGCTAACTCTGTAACATCACCATCCAGTCATTCACAAACGTGCTACATAGATTGTGTCACTGAACTGTGCTTATCATCATCCAATCAGACACAGACCTGCTAGATAGACAGTGTGACAACGCCATACTTGCCCATCAAGCAGTTGGGAGACTTCAGGGGTGGGGGTCATTGGGGGTCATTCCGACCCAATCGCTCGCTGCAGTTTGTTGCATCGCAGTGATCGGGTCGGAATAGCGCATGGCAGCTTTCGTTACCTAGCGATCGCTTCTAAGACAGAGGCGGTCGCTAGGCGGGAGGGGGCTTAACGCCGCCGTTTAGGGGGAGCGGTTCGGCCAACGCAGGTGGCCGGGAGTTACTCCTCAAATACAATACTCCTACAATACAATACTCCTCTGTGCGATGCCTTTGTATTTGTGCGGGGGGACCGGCACTGACATGTGGGGCGGACTGGCCCTGTGCTGGGCGTCCCCCCGCATGTCTGAGTTAACGATCGTAGCTGTGCTAAATTTAGCACAGCTACGATCAACTCGGAATGACCCCCATTAGGCTTAAAATGATGGTGATTTGCACCATTTTAGCCCCGCCCCCTCCATGTTTAACCACGATTTCTGGCATTATCTGACTATCCTGCCTGATTCACTATGAAGCAGGCAGGGTGTGGGATGAGTACCCACTCATTTAGGACTTCGGGGGACTACCCCCCAAAAATTGAGAGTCTCCCGCAACTGCCGGGAGAGTAGGTAAGTATGGAATGCGCTGTGCTCACTCTGTGACATCACCATCCAATCACAAAGAAGCAGCATGAAATACAGAGCAAAATAAATATCTATCTATAGTCAAGCCAGTAAGAAGATATCACCATCCTACTCCAGAGTACTGCTACACAGATTTTGGGGCCCATTTATTAATTAATGGCTTTTAGACCCAATAATTACAATTTCTCATACGTCCTAGAGGATGCTGGGGTCCACTTCAGTACCATGGGGTATAGACGGTTCCGCAGGAGCCATGGGCACTATAAGACTTTTCAAGGGTGTGAACTGGCTCCTCCCTCTATGCCCCTCCTCCAGACCTCAGTTTAGAAAATGTGCCCAGGCAGACTGGATGCACTCCAGGGGAGCTATACTGAGTTTCTCTGAAAAGACTTATGTTAGGTTTTTTATTTTCAGGGAGAACTGCTGGCAACAGTCTCCCTGCTTCGTGGGACTTAGGAGGCAAAAGTAGGAACCAACTTCCTGAATAGTTTCATGGCTCTGCTTCTGTCTGACAGGACACCATTAGCTCCTGAGGGGAACTGAACGCTAGCTGCGGCTATGTGCTCACTCCCACAGCACGCCGTCACCCCCCTTGCAGAGCCAGAAGTCAGAAGATAGGTGAGTGTTAGAAGAAAGAATCTTCAATCAAAGTGACGGCTAAAGGAACTGTGCGGCTGGCGGGAGTGCAGCGCACCATGCTGCCCACACATACTGTACACAGGCACTGCAGGGTGCAGGGCGCGGGGGGGGGGGGGGGGGGCGCCCTGGGCAGCATGTGGCCTACCAAACTGGCTAGAATAAGGGGCATAAGTTGCTGAGGCACAGTCCTACCCCCGCCAGTATAAATATCTGTATCAAAGAGCTGAGGAGAAACGCGCCATTACGGGGGCGGGGCTTCCTACTCAGCCAGCACACTGCTCAGCACCATTTTCTCTCTCCTCAGGCTGCAGAGACAACGCTGGTCCTCCTCCACTGCTGAGTACAAGTATCAGGGTGACAAACAGTGGGGGGCACAGTGAAATTTGGTGCTATATATAGTGTGATAATATCATTATAAAAGCGCTGCAGGTCTGCGGGCATTTTGTGTTTCACAGACATTTGGTTACTGGCGCTGGGTTGTGAACTGGCAAATCCTATCTGTGTCCTTCAGACAGATTTTACTGTGGGGCTGTTCCCTATAAGTCCCAGAGTGTATGTCGTGTGGTTGTGCACGTGTGTGACATGTCTGAGGCAGGGAGCTGAGACACAGAGTTGTAATGTGGTGGCGCTGCCGACACACCACGAGCCTGAATGGGTGAAAGAATTACGTGATAGTGTGAATCATATCAGTAAGAGATTGGATAAGTCTGAGTCTCATGCAGAAAGCTGGAAAAAATCAGTGGAAGATGCGATTTTTTATGGTTCTACCTTTTCATCCACAGGCGACCCCTCTGGGTCACATAAGAGACCTTTTGCAAAAATTGTACATACTGATACCGACACGGACTCGGATCCCTGTGTCGACGATAGTGATTCCAGGGGGATAGATCCTAAATTGGCAAAAAGCATTCAATATATGATTGTTGCTATAAAGGAGGTCTTGGAAGTTACGGAAGCCCCTACTGTACCTCAGGAGAAGGCTTATTTTTATAAAGAAAGAAAATTAATGTAACTTTCCCTACTTCTCATGAGCTAAATACTCTTTTTGAGGGAGTTTGGGTAAACCCTGAAAAGAAATTTCAGATTCCCAAAAGGATTCAGGTTGCTTATCCTTTCCCAGCAGAGGACAGGAAAAGATGGGAGTCACCACCTGTATTAGTGCTCTGTCAAGGTTAACAAAAAAGGTGATTCTCCCTGCACCTGGGACGGCTTCACTAAATGGAGACTACGTTAAAATCTATTTAGGTGGCCAATGGTACGCTGCTCAGGCCCACCATTGCTTGCGCGTGGGTGAGTAGTGCTATTGAAAAATGGTCAGATAACTTGTCATCGGAAACTGACACGATAGATAGAGATGAGATACTCTTAACGTTAGGTCATATCAAAGACGCTGCCGCATACATGCTAGAAGCTATGCAGGATATTGGACTCTTGGGTTCAAAAGCCGCTACCATGGCAGTGTCGCCTCGGAGGGCGTTGTGGATTCGCCAGTGGAATGCTGATGCAGATTCCAAAAGAAATATGGAGGCTCTCCCGTATAAAGGTGATTCTTGTTTGGAGAGAGGGGCTGGATGCGTTAGTCTCGGCGGCTACAGCAGGTAAGTAGACATTCTTGCCTTATGCTCCTGCACCGGCGAAAAAGACACATCACTCTCAGATGCAGTCCTTTCGGCCCAACAAATACAAAATACCAAAGGTTCCCCCTTCTTTGCAGGTAGAGGGAGGGGAAGAGGAAAGAAATCCGCAGCATCTCCAGGATCCCAGGAGCAGAAGTCAACCCCTGCTTCTGCCAAATCTGCAGCATGACGCTGGGGCTCCCTTGCGGGAGTCCGCTCGGGTGGGAGCACGTCTGAAGCTTTTCAGTCAGATCTGGATTCAATCTGGCCTGGACCCATGGGTCTTACAAATAGTGTCCCATGGGTACAGACTGGAGTTCCAAGACATCCCCCCATGCCGATTTTTCAAGTCGACCTTGCCAGCTTCTCTTCCAGAAAGAGAGGCAGTAACAACGGCAATTAAAAAATTATGTCAGGATCAAGTCATTGTCCTGGTACCCTTGTCACAGCAAGGAGAAGGGTTTTATTCAAGCCTCTTCGTAGTTCCAAAGCCGGACGGCTCGGTCAGACCAATTTTAAACTTGAAAAATCTGAATCTCTACCTGAAAAGGTTCAAGTTCAAGATGGAATCTCTGAGGGCAGTGATTTTCAGTCTGGAGGAGGGGAACTTCATGGTGTCAGTAGACATAAAGGATGCTTACTTGCATGTTCCCATTTATCCTCCTCACCAAGCTTATCTGAGATTCGCTGTACAGGATTGCCATTACCAGTTCCAGATGTTGCCGTTCGGACTCTCCATGGCACCGAGGGTATTCAACAAGGTGATGGCAGAGATGATGGGCCTCTTTCGACAACAAGGAGTCAATATAATTCTTTACCTGGATGATCTCCTGATAAAAGCGAGATCAGGGAACGGTTGGTGGGGAACATTGCACTCTCCCTATCAGTACTCCAACAACATGGTTGGATCATGAATTTTCCAAAGCCGCAGTTGGAACCGATGACAAGATTGTCCTTTTTAGGGATGATACTGGACAAAGAAGTACAGAAAGTATTTCTTCCAGTAGAAAAGGCTCTGGAAATCCAGAGAATGGTCAAACAAACTTTGAAACCAACAAGAGTGTCGATCCATCAATGCATTTGGTTGTTGGGGAAGATGGTAGCGGCCTACGAGGCCATACAGTTTGCCCGATTCCGTGCCAGAGTATTCCAGTGGGACCTGCTGGACAAGTGGTCCGGATCCCACCTACACATGTACCGGAAGATAATCCGGACCTCCAAAACCAGGATTTCGCTCCTGTGTTGGCTACACAGTTCTCACCTACTAGAGGGACGCAGGTTTGGGATTCAGGACTGGGTCCTGGTAACCACGGATGCAAGTCTCTGAGGTTGGGGAGCAGTCACACAGGGGGAAAGCTTCCAAGGAAAATGGTCAAGTCAGGAAGCCTGCCTTCACATAAACGTTCTGGAATTGAGAGCCATTTACAATGGCCTTCTACAAGCGGTACATCTTTTTCAAGATCAACCCGTGCAGATCCAGTCGGACAATGTAACAGCAGTCGCGTACATAAACCAGCAAGGCGGAACGAAAAGCAGAGCGGCAATCGCAGAGGTGACAAAGATCCTCCTCTGGGCAGAAAGACATGCAAGAGCTCTGTCAGCAATTTCCATTCCGGGAGTGGACGACTGGGAAGCAGACTTCCTCAGCAGACACGATCTCCATCCAGGAGAGTGTGGCCTCCACCAAGAAGTCTTCGCAGAGGTGGCAAGTCTTTGGGGAGTTCCTCAAGTAGACATGATTGCATCTCGTCTCAACAAGAAGCTTCAGAGATATTGTTCCAGGTCGAGAGACCCACAAGCAATAGCAGTGGATGCACTGGTGACCCAGTGGATGTTTCGTTCGGTATATGTCTTCCCTCCACTTCCACTGATTCCAAAAGTTCTAAAAATCATAAGAACAAGAGTTCGAGCAATCTTCATTGACCCAGACTGGCCAAGGAGGGCTTGGTATCCAGATCTTCAGGAGTTGCTCATAGAAGATCCTCGGCCTCTTCCTCCTCGCGAGGACCTGCTACAACAGGGGCTGTGCGTGTATCAAGACTTACCGCGGCTACGTTTGGTGGCATGGCTGTTGAGCGCCAGATCCTAACCCGAAAGGGTATGCCCAAGGAAGTCATCCCCACTCTTATTCAGGCCAGGAAAGGAATAACGTCTAAACATTACCTTCGTATTTGGAGAAAATATGTGTCTTGGTGTGAATCCAAGAAGGCTCCTACGGAAGAGTTTGAGTTAGGACGTTTTCTCCATTTTCTGCAGGCTGGTGTGGATGTGGGCCTTAGACTGGGTTTAAGCAAGGTCCAGATTTCGGCCTTATCAGTTTTCTTTCAAAAACAATTGGCCTCCCTTCCAGAAGTTCAGACGTTCGTGAAAGGGGTTCTGCACATCCAGCCTTCATTTGTGCCTCCTGTGGCCCCATGGGACCTTAATGTGGTGTTGCAGTTCCTTCAATCGAGTTGGTTTGAACCTCTACAGGAGATAGAGTTGACGTTTCTCACTTGGAAAGTGGTGATGCTTTTGGCCTTGGCATCCGCAAGGCGGGTGTCTGAGTTGGGGGCCTTGTCTCACAAGAGCCCTTACCTGATCTTCCATGAAGATAGGGCAGAGTTAAGAACTCGTCAACAATTTCTTCCAAAGGTGGTTTCGTCTTTCCACATAAACCAACCCATTGTGGTGCCAGTAGCTACTGACACTTTCACTGAGTCAAAGTCTCTTGATGTGATTAGAGCTTTGAAGATTTATGTCGCAAGAACAGCTCGGATAAGGAAAACGGAGGCTCTGTTTGTCCTGTATGCCCCCAACAAGATTGGGCGTCCTGCTTCTAAGCAGACTATTGCGCGCTGGATCAGAGGAACGATTCAGCACGCTCATTCCATGGCAGGATTGCCGGTACCAAAGTCGGTAAATGCCCATTCTACTAGTAAGGTGGGCTCATCCTGGGCGACTGCCCGGTGCGTCTCGGCTTTACAACTTTGCCGAGCAGCTACTTGGTCAGGGTCAAACACGTTTGCTAAATTTTACAAGTTTGACACCTTGGCCGATGAGGACCTCAAGTTTGGTCAATCGGTACTGCAGGGTCATCTGCACTCTCCCGCCCCTACTGGAGCTTTGATATAACCCCATGAGAAAATAGGATTTTAATACCTACCGGTAAATCCTTTTCTCCTAGTCCGTAGAGGATGCTGGGCACCCGACCCAGTGCATACTTTACCTGCAGTTGTTAAACTGTAGTTACACTAATGTTGTGTTACGGTTATTTCAGCATGTTGCTGCAATTGTTCATGCCCATTGGCGTGTGTTATGTTGAATGCCATGTTGTACGGCATGGTTAAGGTGTGAGCTGGTATGAATCTCACCATTAAATTAAAGTAAATCCTTTCCTCGAAATGTCCGTCTCCCTGGGCACAGTTCCTATACTGAGGTCTGGAGGAGGGGCATAGAGGGAGGAGCCAGTTCACACCCTTGAAAAGTCTTAAAGTGCCCATGGCTCCTGCGGAACCGTCTATACCCCATGGTACTGAAGTGGACCCCAGCATCCTCTACGGACTAGGAGAAAAGGATTTACCGGTAGGTATTAAAAACCTATTTTCTTATTGTCGCTGATATTGGCAATAAGAAATGATGTCCCGTCGGTATGTAACAAGAATCATAGGCAGGGAAAAGTGCTCCAATAGCAGCTTATCCCTACTACAGTATGTGTAAAAGTCATGTGATTGGGCCGGCCGCGCTAATGTGCATGTGCGATCTGCTGACCTTGCAAATAAGTCATTCCATGTCAGTTCAACCAGGCGTGTCCACCACCCATCTCAGATTTTTATGACATTTTTTTAGTTAAGAGAGGATTTCAAAACAACTATTTCTGCCAAATATATCAACTGTCTGACAATTCGTTTATTAAATATTGATTTTTCAATGTATTATTTACTGTTTGCGGCTTCTTTATCCAGTTTATTTGAAGTATCACGGGTGTTTATTAAGGAATCACCACAAAATTTGCACCCCTAAGGTAACTCTTCCTCCTGAATCCAAAAATCCAAACCAAATCACTTTATCTGCCTTATGTTTCGAGTTACGACAAAAATGCATGTTCTTTGAAAATACTTAAAAACGCTAGGTTCAATCAGCATTAGATATCCCAATTTTTTTTAGGTGCTTAACAAAGGTATACGTTACTACCACACAAAAAATCAGCATGGTACTCTGTTTCATAGTGGAGAAAAAAATTCATGCAGTTGACATTCAATTACTGTTTCAACATTTAAACATAACTTGAGTCCATAACTGAAGTTAAGTCAACAATCTCATTATTTTTCCCTTGTTTGGAACCTGTTGTAACGGTCTGTAATTTTCCTTAAAGCGTCAGCAGATAGTGCCTTCCAGTCCTTCATTGGATAGTGGGCACTTTCATTACACAGGGAACGTGAATAAAAGGACAAAACACTAAAGGCCAGGACAACACATCTGTTGATTGGTTTCGTTTCATGAAGTTTTCCAGCACATCTTATTCCTCCTCATTACACTGAATAATATACCCGATGTACCAGATGTTATTGTACACTGCTGTAATGTTCCAGGTTGCAGATCACTTTTGTCTACATTTTTATTGACTGTGGTCATAGTGACACTAAAGGGGTTATGTAATTAGCCACGGTAAATTAACGCAGCTAATTGTCCCGCTGGGGGCTATCCACTTAGCCCTGTAAAGTCGCGGCTCGCGACGGCTGATCAGGGATTTTGTTTCACCTGCCTGAAGGAAGGCGAAACCGAATCCACGGAAATGGGGCTGTTTCTACCAAAAACAGACAGGTTTCACTGAACCTGTGTGTTTTTGAGAGATAATGTTTTTTTTTTGTTTTTTTACAGGCGTTCAAATTGGATAGCCTGTAAAAAAATATGGGTGAAACATAGGGAAAAATCGTCCAATGTATTTTTACCTGTAATTGGATTTCCCCCAAACTGTGGTTCCTGCTGCCTTCATGTCATCTGATGACAATCAGAATATGTGTAGTTCATTGGGGCAGATGTATTAACCTGGAGAAGGCATAAGGAAGTGATAAACCAGTGATATGAGCAAGGTGATAAAGGCACCAGCCAATCAGCTCCAATATGTAAACTAACAGTTAGGATCTGATTGGCTGGTGCCTTTATCACCTTGCACATATCACTGGTTTATCCAGAGGCGTAGCTAGGGTTTTCGGAGCCCAGGGCAAGATGGAAAATGGCGCCCCCCCAAAAAATAAAAAATAAAATAAAATAAAAAATGGGCGTGGTCACACTCCAGAAGGGGTGTAGCCATGCACCAGAAAGGGTGTGGCCACTGAAAACGGCCCACAGTGCCAGTTACATTGCCCCACAGTGCCAGTTACATTGCCCCACAGTGCCAGATACAATGCCCCACAGTGCCAGATACATTGCCCCACAGTGCCAGTTACATGCCCCACAGTGCCAGTTACATTGCCCCACAGTGCCAGTTACATTGCCCCACAGTGCCAGTTACATGCCCCACAGTGCCAGATACATTGCCCCACAGTGCCAGATACATGCCCCACAGTGCCAGATACATTGCCCCACAGTGCCAGTTACATGCCCCACAGTGCCAGTTACATTGCCCCACAGTGCCAGTTACATGCCCCACAGTGCCAGATACATTGCCCCACAGTGCCAGATACATGCCCCACAGTGCCAGTTACATGCCCCACAGTGCCAGTTACATGCCCCACAGTGCCAGATACATTGCCCCACAGTGCCAGATACATGCCCCACATACACCACACTAGCCCCAGACACACACAGTAAATTACACACACACACACACACACACACACACACACACAGTTTAGCCTGTCCTGCTCACCTCCTGCACCTCCCTCCGGGGCCACACGCGCACCTCCAAAGTCGCGCATGCGCTTACCTCCGAGGTCGCGCACACGCGCACTGAAGTCTTTGCAGGGAGGGGGGGGGGGGGTTAGTAGGGGGAGGCTCCTGGCTGCCGCTGCCTGCACAGTGTGACAGGCACAGCAGCCGGGGAGACAAGGAGAGCGCCACGGAATCCCTGTCGCATGGGGCGAGTGGGCCATGCAGGTGCCGGTGGCGCCCCCCTCTGCTGGGGCTGCCCCGGCGCCCAGGGCACGTGCCCTGCTCGCCCCATGCTAGATACGCCTCTGGGTTTATCACTTCCTTATGCCTTCTCCAGGTTAATACATCTGCCCCTTTATAACTAATAGGCCAAAATTAGTGATAAGCAAGTGTTCCTACCACAGTCTTTGCTGTTTCTAGACATCTATGCAGCTTGGTTTGGCAGTCTTGTATTTCATTTTGTGCCATGTATCTTTTCAGCCAAGCTATATAGGTCCAAAGGTCTCAAGATGTGATGAGTTTCTACTGCTTGCAGACTGGTGCGGGTGGCTAGATGTTTACTAGCACCATCACTAGTGAACATACTCCAATTTTAGTAATAGTTCCGCTAAGTGTTTCATAACTACCGTAATGAAGGCATGCACAGTTATGGCTACATGGTCACAGGTATCACTTATAACACACAGACTCACACAGTAAAAAGTGTCACACAATCATCCTGCCTAAAAAACAGATGTAGCCACGCTAATCGTTGCCTCGTGGTAAGTGTGCCTGCAAATGCACGCGTATGCAAGCTAATGGAAGCCTATGAAGCGAATGCCTGCTGTGATCAGTCGCAGCACAATGCATTCACACTATGCCGCGATGTGTATGCCGTGCGCACGCACCGCAGCATAGATGAGCGTGGCTCTATCTGTATACAGCAAATGAGTGAAGTGTTGCTTGTGAAGTGTCCCAGTGGAACCCTTGAATTGCATCCTGACACACAAATTAATAATTTTCTGAAAAATCTAGTAACACATAGCTTCTGTTTCTGGCCGAATGGTTTCCTTCAATGGGCGTAGGTATTCAGCCTGTGACTTTGCTGTATACAGGTGGGCTGTTGCATCATCAAGAGCACTACAAATAACTTCACAGAATTGTTCCACAGTACTAGTGATTGTAACTCATTTACTTTAGTCAGTGTGGACCCACTGCTTATAAACAACTGTGTCCTCATCATCCATGTCACTATCATGAAAAAGTTTTTCAACTATTTTCTGAAGTGCTTCCAGACCTGGCCATTTATCACATCGATGAAGCATACCGGTTTTTGAGACTGAAGAACAAACAAGGATTTCAGTTAGGTCTTTGTAGTCCATCTTTAGTGGTAGAGCAGCAAACAATCATTTTTTACGTTTTGGTGAGTTTCGCAACCACACACAGAATGCATACCTCTTGCAGCAACGCTAACTAACACACCATGTAGGTAATAAGGAACAAACCTTAGACAATCCAACTTGAATGTCTGGAAAACGGTATTTGAAAGCAAGATAAAGCTCTTTCAAGTAATAGGAGTAGCCTTTTCTGTTTGTGAATTATTTTTACTCCTGGAACTTTTACAGAAACGGACTTTCTTTCCAGGGCACTTCTGAGAATGTTCATCATCTTCGTAAAACTGTTGTACCTGATGAACGATTTGTACAGGAAGGGCTTTCCCTCTATATTTTTCAGGTTCTGCCATGAGTTTCTTTAAGTTTTCTTGATTGTTTTACCATGTTTCCTGTGACATTAAATAAGTTAGGGACTTAAGTTACGTTTAAGTTTTTAAATTTCATGGTTTCTTGTGTTAATTATGTATGCGGTACAACAGTAATTGAACGTCAACTTCATGATTTATTTTCTCCACTATGAAACAGAGTACCATACAGATTTTTTCTGTGGTATTTATGTATACCGTTGTTAATTACATAAAAAAAATAAGATTTTACTCACCGGTAAATCTATTTCTCGTAGTCCGTAGTGGATGCTGGGAACTCCGTAAGGACCATGGGGAATAGACGGGCTCCGCAGGAGACTGGGCACTCTAAAAGAAAGATTAGGTACTATCTGGTGTGCACTGGCTCCTCCCTCTATGCCCCTCCTCCAGACCTCAGTTAGGATACTGTGCCCGGAAGAGCTGACACAATAAGGAAGGATTTTGAATCCCGGGTAAGACTCATACCAGCCACACCAATCACACCGTATAACTCGTGATACTATACCCAGTTAACAGTATGAAATATAACTGAGCCTCTCAACAGATGGCTCAACAATAACCCTTTAGTTAAGCAATAACTATATACAAGTATTGCAGACAATCCGCACTTGGGATGGGCGCCCAGCATCCACTACGGACTACGAGAAATAGATTTACCGGTGAGTAAAATCTTATTTTCTCTGACGTCCTAGTGGATGCTGGGAACTCCGTAAGGACCATGGGGATTATACCAAAGCTCCCAAACGGGCGGGAGAGTGCGGATGACTCTGCAGCACCGAATGAGAGAACTCAAGGTCCTCCTCAGCCAGGGTATCAAATTTGTAGAATTTAGCAAACGTGTTTGCCCCTGACCAAGTTGCAGCTCGGCAAAGTTGTAAAGCCGAGACCCCTCGGGCAGCCGCCCAAGCTGAGCCCACTTTCCTTGTGGAATGGGCTTTTACTGATTTAGGATGCGGCAATCCAGCCGCAGAATGCGCCAGCTGAATTGTGCTACAAATCCAGCGAGCAATAGTCTGCTCAGAAGCAGGAGCACCTAGTTTGTTGGGTGCCTACAGGATAAAAAGCGAGTCAGTTTTCCTGACTCCAGCCGTCCTGGAAACATACATTTTCAAGGCCCTGACTACGTCCAATAACTTGGAATCTTCCAAGCCCCTAGTAGCCGCAGGCACTACAATAGGTTGGTTCAAGTGAAAAGCTGATACCACCTTAGGTAGAAACTCGGGACGAGTCCTCAATTCTGCCCTATCCATATGGAAAATCAGATAAGGGCTTTTACATGACAAAGCCGCCAATTCTGACACACGCCTGGCCGAAGCCAAGGCCAATAACATGACCACTTTTTTCCACGTGAGATATTTCAGATCCACAGTTTTAAGTGGCTCAAACCAATGTGATTTCAGGAAACTCAACACCACGTTGAGATCCCAAGGTGCCAAAGGAGGCACAAAAGGGGCTGAATATGTAGCACTCCCTTTACAAATGTCTGAACTTCAGGCAGTGAAGCCAGTTCTTTCTGGAAGAAAATCGACAGAGCCGAAATCTGGACCTTAATGGAACCCAATTTTTAGGCCCATAGTCACTCCCGACTGTAGGAAGTGCAGAAAACGACCCAGCTGAAATTCCTCTGTAGGGGCCTTCCTGGTCTCACACCACGCAACATATTTTCGCCAAATACGGTGATAATGGTTTGCGGTTACTTCTTTCCTGGCTTTTATCAGCGTAGGAACGACTTCCTCCGGAATGCCCTTTTCCTTTAGGATCCGGAATTCAACCGCCATGCCGTCAAACGCAGCCGCGGGAAGTCTTGGAACAGACAGGGCCCCTGCTGTAACAGATCCTGTCTGAGCGGTAGAGGCTATGGGTCCTCTGATATCATTTCTTGAAGTTCTGGGTACCAAGCTCTTCTTGGCCAATCCGGAACCACGAGTATCGTTCTTACTCCTTGCCTTCTTATTATTCTCAGTACCTTTGGTATGAGAGGCAGAGGAGGGAACACATAAACCAACTGGTACACCCACGGTGTCACTAGAGCGTCCACAGCTATCGCCTGAGGGTCCCTTGACCTGGCGCAATATCTCTTTAGCTTTTTGTTGAGGCGGGACGCCATCATGTCCACCTGTGGCCTTTCCCAATGGTTTACCAACAGTTTGAAGACTTCTGGATGAAGTCCCCACTCTCCCGGGTGTAGGTCGTGTCTGCTGAGGAAGTCTGCTTCCCAGTTGTCCACTCCCGGAATGAACACTGCTGACAGTGCTAAGACATGATTTTCCGCCCATCGGAGAATCCTTGTGGCTTCTGCCACGCCATCCTGCTTCTTGTGCCGCCCTGTCGGTTTACATGGGCGACTGCCGTGATGTTGTCTGATTGGATCAGTACCGGCTGGTTTTGAAGCAGAGGTCTTGCCTGACTTAGGGCATTGTAAATGGCCCTCAGTTCCAGAATATTTATGTGTAGGGACGACTCCTGACTTGACCAAAGTCCTTGGAAATTTTTTCCCTGTGTGACTGCCCCCCAGCCTCGAAGGCTGGCATCCGTGATCACCAGGACCCAGTCCTGTATGCCGAATCTGCGGCCCTCTAGAAGATGAGCACTCTGCAGCCACCACAGCAGAGACACCCTGGTCCTTGGAGACAGGGTTATCAGCCGATGCATCTGAAGATGCGATCCCGTCCAAGAGGTCCCACTGAAAAGTTCTTGCATGGAACCTGCCGAATGGAACTGCTTCGTAGGAAGCTACCATTTTTTCCAGGACTCGCGTGCAGTGATGCACCGACACCTGTTTTGGTTTCAGGAGGCCTCTGACTAGAGATGACCGCTCCTTGGCTTTCTCCTGCGGGAGAAACACTTTTTTCTGTTCTGTGTCCAGAACCATCCCCAGGAACAGTAGATGCGTCGTAGGAACCAGCTGCGACTTTGGAATATTCAGAATCCAGCCGTGCTGTTGTAGCACTTCCCGAGATAGTGCTACTCTGACAAACAACTGCTCCCTGGACCTCGCCTTTATAAGGAGATTGTCCAAGTACTGGATAATTCTTTCGGCCATTCCCTTGGTAAATACCCTCGTGCCGGGGACAGACCAACGGCAACGTCTGGAATTGGTAATGACAATTCTGTACCACAATTTTGAGGTACTCCTGGTGAGGAGGGTAAATAGGGACATGCAGGTAAGCATCCTTGATGTCCAGTGATACCCTGAAACTCTCCAGGCTTGCAATAATCGCCCTGAGCGATTCCATTTTGAACTTGAACCTTTGTATATAAGTGTTCAAGGATTTCAATTTTAGAATGGGTCTCACCGAACCGTCTGGTTTCGGTACCACAACATTTTTGGAATAGTAACCCCGGCCTTGTTGAAGGAGGGGTACCTTGATTTCACCTGCTGGAAGTACAGCTTGTGAATTGCCGCCAGTACTTACTCCCTATATCCGAGGGCAGCAGGCAAGGCTGATGTGAGGTAACGGCGAGGGGGAGTCGCCTCGAACTCCAGCTTGTATCCCTGTGATACTACTTGCAGAACCCAGTGATTCACCTGTGGGCAAGCCCACTGGTCCCTGAAGTTCCCGAGACGCGCCCCCACCGCACCTGTCTGTGGAGCCCCAGCGTCATGCTGTGGACTCAGAGGAAGCGGGGGAGGATTTTTGATCCAGGGAACTGGCTGTCTGTGCAGCTTTTTCCTTCTTCCCTTGTGCAGAAAGGAAGCGCCTTTGGCCCCCTTGCTTTTCTGAAGCCGAAAGGACTGTACCCGATAATACAGTGCTTTCTTAGGGTGTGAGGAAACCTGAGGTAGAAATTTTTCTTCCCAGCTGTTGCTGTGGATACATGGTCCCAGAGACCATCCCCAAACAATTCCTCACCCTTATAAGGCATAATCTCCATGTGCCTTTTAAAGTCAACATCACCTGTCCACTGCCGGGTCTCTAATACCCTCCTGGCAGAATGTACCTTGCATTAATTCTGGACGCCAGCCGGCAAATATCCCTCTGTGCATCCCTCATATATAAGACTACGTCTTTAATATGCTCCATGTTAGCACCATATTCTCCCTGTCTAGGGTATTAATATTATCTGACAGGGTATCAGACCCTGCTGCAGCAGCACTATTCATGCTGAGGCAATTGCAGGTCTCAGTATAATACCTGAGTGTGTATATACAGACTTCAGGATAGCCTCCTGCTTTTTATCAGCAGGCTCCTTCAAAGTGGCCGTATCCTAAGACGGCAGTGCCACCTTTTATGACAAACGTGTGAGCGCCTTATCCACCCTAGGGGATATCTCCCAACGTGACCTATCCTCTGGCGGGAAAGGGTACGCCAGCAGTAATTTTTTTGAAATAACCAGTTTCTTATCGGGGGAACCCACGCTTCTTCACACACTTCATTCACTCATCTGATGGGGGAACAAAACACCGGCTGCTTTTTCTCCCCAAACATAAAACCCCTTTTATGTGGTACTTGGGTTAATGTCAGAAATGTGTAATAATTTTTTTTGCCGAGATCATGCAACGGATGTTCCTAGTGGATTGTGTATATGTCTCAACCTCGTCGACACTGGAGTCAGACTCCGTGTCGACATCTGTGTCTGCCATCTGAGGTAACAGGCGTTTTTTGAGCCCCTGATGGCCTTTGAGACGCCTGGGCAGGCGCGGGCTGAGAAGCCGGCTGTCCCACAGCTGTTACGTCATCCAGCCTTTTATGTAAGGAGTTGACACTGTCGGTTAATACCTTCCACCTATCCATCCACTCTGGTGTCGGCCCCACAGGGGGCGACATCCCATTTATCGGCATCTGCTCCGCCTCCACATAAGCCTCCTCATCCAACATGTCGACACAGCCGTACCGACACACCGCACACACACAGGGAATGCTCTGACTGAGGACAGGACCCCACACAGCCCTTTGGGGAGACAGAGAGAGAGTATGCCAGCACACACCAGAGCGCTATATAATGTAGGGATAAACACTATCACTGAGTGAATTTTCCCCAATAGCTGCTTGTATAAACAATATTGCGCCTAAATTTAGTGCCCCCCCTCTCTTTTTAACCCTTTGAGCCTGAAAACTACAGGGGAGAGCCTGGGGAGCTGTCTTCCAGCTACACTGTGAAGAGAAAATGGCGCCAGTGTGCCGAGGGAGATAGCTCCGCCCCTTTTCCGCTGACTTTTCTCCCGCTTTTTTATGGAATTCTGGCAGGGGTAATTATCACATATATAGCCTCTGGGGCTATATATTGTGATTATTTTGCCAGCCAAGGTGTTTTTATTGCTGCTCAGGGCGCGCCCTCCCCCCCCCCCCCCCCCAGCGCCCTGCACCCTCAGTGACCGGAGTGTGAAGTGTGTATGAGGAGCAATGGCGCACAGCTGCAGTGCTGTGCGCTACCTTGGTGAAGACTGAAGTCTTCTGCCGACGATTTTCCGAACCATCTTCATGCTTCTGGCTCTGTAAGGGGGACGGCGGCGCGGCTCCGGGAACGAACACCAAGGACGGGTCCTGCGGTCGATCCCTCTGTAGCTAATGGTGTCCAGTAGCCTAAGAAGCCCAAGCTAGCTGCAAGCAGGTAGGTTCGCTTCTTCTCCCCTTAGTCCCTCGTTGCAGTGAGCCTGTTGCCAGCAGGTCTCACTGTAAAATAAAAAACCTAACATATACTTTCTTTCTAGGAGCTCAGGAGAGCCCCTAGAGTGCATCCAGCTCGGCCGGGCACAGAAATCTAACTGAGGTCTGGAGGAGGGGCATAGAGGGAGGAGCCAGTGCACACCAGATAGTACCTAATCTTTCTTTTAGAGTGCCCAGTCTCCTGCGGAGCCCGTCTATTCCCCATGGTCCTTACGGAGTTCCCAGCATCCACTAGGACGTCAGAGAAAATGGGATATCTAATGTTTTTAAGTCTTTTTAAAAAACGTGTGTTTTTACCGTAACTTGAAATGTAAAGCAGATAAAGTAATTTGGTTTGGATTTTTGGATTTGGGAGGAAGAGTTACCTTAGGGGTCCAAATTTCATGGTGATTCCTTAATAAACACACGTGATACTTCATAAACTAGATAAAGAAGCTGCAATTAGCAAATATTTTAATAAATTGAAAAATCAATATTTAATAATCGAATTGTCAGCCAATTGAGATGTTTGGCAGAAATTGTTGTTTTGACATCCTCTCAACTAAAGAAAAATTTGAAAAATCTGAGATTGGTGGTGAACATATCATTTATTTTTTGGGGGGTGATTTGATGTGGAATGACCCATGTGTAAAGGAGAGGGAACCTCCTGTACTTACTGTGCAGGTATCTTCCAACAGCTATGAGGCGCAATCTTACAGTGTTCTGTATGACCGTAACAGGTGCCACCTCCTAGGGGTGTGTGAGACAACACCTACACCCAGTGTCGGATTGGGGCATGTAGGGCCCACTGGTGGTATGCAGTAGTAGGGGCCCATGTTTAGGGGTGTGGCCAGTCTCTAGAAGGAGTGTGCCCAGCCGCCACATTGGTTTGCCTAACTATTTTGCATGGGTTGGGCCTCTTGATAAATATATACAGTAAATACTGTAGTGCATGCACGATAATGTACTAGATTAATAGCAGCACAGTCTGGAACCTGATCCCTAGAGGAGGGAGTGGGTCACCAGCAGACCTTAGGGCCCACTGGTGGTTTCCCCTGTACCCCTGTGGGCCAGTCCAACCCTGCCTACACCTCCTCTAACACTGACTGAGGGTGTCAGAACATCATCATCATGGACATTGAGTCCCCTGAAGAAGCATTTATTGCAGCGCAGGACAGTCCCACGCCCTTGCTACCTTGCAGTCCCAGAACGTTGACACCTTTCTAATGCTGTAAGCAACCTAAGAGCTTGTACATAATTGAGAATAAAGCTATTTTTGATATTTACTAATGATTGGCTATTGGTCCCCTCTCTTTTCGGGTGATTTGGTGAAAGAGTGTATTTCCAGAGTATACCGGACATACCAGCCTTCACATTTTGGATTTCCATGGCGACTCAAGCTAAAAAAAAACTTGTTAAATCATTTCAGATGGGACACTTAGGGGGGAAAGTCAAATGTTTGAAAAGTCAGTTGGGTGTCTGTTTTTTGCCTATCTAATAGACAGGAAAAAACAGACACCCAACAAACTTTTCAAACATTTGAATTCCTCCCTTAAAGTTTATTCTACTTTTTTTTACATACAGATATGTCCTCATACATCTTGCCTCAATTTTCTAAGAAAACACTGTAGCATACCATTTCATATGCAGATACAGCTGCGGTCACACACAGAATATAGGCATGCTCAATATAATTTTCATCAGCATGATCTGCTTGAGCATCCTAATCGCATTGTTTTGCGACTAAGATTTATTACAGGTTGAGTATCCCTTATCCAAAATGCTTGGGACCAGAAGTATTTTGGATATGGGATTTTTCCGTATTTTGGAATAATTGCATACCATAATGAGATATCATGGTGATGGGACCCAAGTCTAAGCACAGAATGCATTCATGTTACATATACACCTTATACACATAGCCCAAAGGTAATTTTAGCTAATATTTTTTATAACTTTTTGCATTAAACAAAGTGTGTCTACATTCACACAATTCATTTATGTTTCATATACACCTTATATACACAGCCTGAAGGTCATTTAATACAGTATTATTAATAACTTTTTGTGTATTAAACAAAGTTTGTGTACATTGAGCCATCAGAAAACAAAGGTTTCACTATCTCACTCTCACTCAAAAAAGTCCATATTTCGGAATATTCCGTATTTCGGAATATTTGGATATGGGATACTCAACCTGTATTGGCAAAAAAGATGCCCAAAGTTGGCAGAGTTGCACGGGACCTGGCGGCTCACTCACGCCAGGCATCTTGCGCTGCATGACGTAATGAGGATACATGTATGAGGATCATTTATCTAGCAACTTCTAGAAGTAATTGTTATAATAACAATGATATTTATATAGCACTTTTCTCCTAATAGGACTCAAAGGGGTACATTTACTAAGATGGGAGTTCTATTTGAGATGGGATGTTGCCCATAGCAACCAATCAGATTCATAGTAACGTAGTAACATAGTAACTAAGGTTGAAAAAAGACAATTGTCCATCGAGTTCAACCTATTTGTGGTCTCCTATGCAGTCTTATTATAGGACTAGTTATTTTTATGTTAGGAGTAGTTAAATTAACTATAATGCGTGCCTACGCACCATAACCCTGAATATCTTTATCCAATAGGAATTTATCTAACCCATTCTTAAAGGTGTTGACTGAGTTTGCAGTTACTACTCTCTCAGGCAGGGAATTCCAAACACGTATTGTCCTTACTGTGAAAAAACCTTTTCACCTCAATGTGCGGAAACTCCTCTCCTCTAACCTAAGCGAGTGACCACGTGTTCTCTGTGCTGATCTTATAGAAAACAGGTCCCTCCCAAGCTCTGTGTATTGACCCCTTATATATTTGTAGATGTTGATCATGTCCCCTTTTAGTCTCCTCTTTTCCAATGTAAACATGCCTAGCCTTGCAAGCCTTTCCTCGTATTCCAGCATCTCCATGCCCTTGATTAGTTTGGTCGCCCGCCTCTGAACCTTTTCTAGCTCCAGGATATCCTTTTTGTAATATGGTGCCCAAAATTGCACACAGTATTCAAGATGTGGCCTCACTAGTAATTTATATAATGGGAGTATAATACTCTCGTCCCTTGCATCAATTCGCCGTTTTATGCATGCTAATATCTTATTAGCCTTCTTTGCTGCACTCCTACTTTGGGTACTACTGCTTAATTTGTTATCTATGTGAACCCCTAAGTCTTTTTCCAGTACAGATTCCCCTAATATTACCCCATTTAGTATGTAGGTGTAATTTTTGGTCTTGCCCCCACAGTGCATTACCTTACACTTGTCTGTGTTGAATCTCATTCTCCATTTTGCTGCCCATGCTTCCAGTTTAGTTAAGTCGTTCTGAAGAGACTCAGCATCCCCCTCCGTATTTATAACCTTACACAATTTGGTATCGTCTGCAAAAAGTGACACCATGCTCTCTAGACCTACTGTTAGGTCGTTGATGAAAATGTTGAACAAAAGTGGTCCAAGTACAGACCCTTGTGGCACACCACTTAGTACTTTGGTCCAATTTGAAAATGATTCATTGACCACAACGCGCTGCTCCCTATTATCTAACCAATTACTGACCCAAGTGCATATTGTGCTCCCTAGCCCTATTTCTTGTAGCTTATAGATAAGATGCATGTGTGGTACAGTGTCAAAAGCTTTGGCAAAGTCTAAAAAGATTATATCCACCTCCTTACCCTGATCCAGGTTCGCACTTACTGTTTCATAAAAGCCAAAGTTGGTCTGACATGATCTGTCCTTCACAAATCCATGTTGGTTCCTTTTAATTACGTTATTTGCTTCAAGGAACTTTTGAATACTGTCCCTTAGAATACCTTCCAATACTTTCCCCACTATAGATGTAAGACTAACTGGTCTATAATTACCTGGTTCAGCTTTGCTCCCCTTTTTAAATATCGGCACTACCTCCGCTATACGCCAGTCCTTGGGAACCATACCCGATTTAACCGAATCCATGAAGATCAAAAATAGAGGTCTTGCTAGTTCAGCGTGCAGCTCCATAAGAACCCTGAATATGTCCTCTCCTCTGATGTCTGCAGCAGCAGCCTTCCTTGCCCCCTTGTGCAGCTCAGCAGTGGATTCAGACCCCACAGGCAGATTGTGTGTCCCTGGTAGTACCTGCTGTCAGCAGCAGTAGGCTCTTTCCCCACCGGCAGCGTCACTGGGCAGTATCTAGTATGCTCACACACAAAATAGAACAAAAACAAAGACAGAAACAAAGGCAGCCCTCAAAAAATCTGCCCCTCACATACGCATCAATCACAGCCCCTCTGCTACTCCAAGTTAGAGACCCTCTCACTCTCTCACAAGGTCAGCCCCTTGCAGATTCCAGGTATTATCTTCTAAAAGGTGCTAGATAAATGAGAAGTAGAAACGGATTGGTTGCTATGGGCAACATCCCATCTTAAACAGAACTCCCATCTTCGTAAATTTACCCCGAAGTGCTTTACACTTGTCTTTACAGCTCGAAATACAAAACAAGCTTAACAGTAGATATTAGTGAAATGCTTGAGCAATCTATTTTTGAAAAATTCTAGAGTGGAGGTTTCTCGCACTGTGCGGGGAAGAGAATTCCTTAGAGTCGGAGCCACAAAGTTGAAAGCTCGACCCCAGATGAATTCCGGGAGATGTAGAAGCTGGTTGGTTGCTATGGCCAACATCTCCACTTCTATAAACTAGCACCTTGGTAAACATATGTCTAAATCTCTATTTTTAAAAATGCCAGGCGGTGGGCCAACTTAAACTTAACAAACAGAAGCTGGTCAATACAACAACAGATCTTATGCTTGATGGCATCAACCCACACATTGTTATATTTAGAAAAATCAAATATAAAGTTTATAGCAACGTATAAGAAACTTGATTATACTAAAACGTCTTACAAATAAAGAATCACGTCGTGTGCTGAAGGCAAGTAATGCCAGTTTAAGCTCTGTGGTGAAGATAGTCTTTATTACTTCTGGAATCAGGTTACACTATAGTTCATAACTTATGCAAATTGTACAATGGGCTCCAGTGACCATTCTAAATATGCAGTATATTGCAGATACCTTGCTGTTTGAGCATAGATCCATTGCTTTTTGCATCATTTATGGGAATAGACAGACTAGTTTGATGCGATGAACAATTCTCTGGGGGAATATTTTATACCAATAATGACAGTATGTTGTAATAATTGGAAACATATTAATCTGTTCATAACAGGAGAAATATCTGTTATGGGGCAGCAGCCTCATTGCTGTGTAATCCAATAAATAAAATCTTGAACCACTGGTAAAGACTAATCTATCCCTATACACAGAGATAATACATAATCCCTTCTTTCTGGCCTCTAATCATAATTATGAGCTACTACTGATGCTTATCACTAGCTAGTATCATGCCAGGTGCTGCCCAGGGTGGTGCGCACAGAGAAGTGCTCATCATAAAATAACACTGTAAAACATGTTGCAGCCTTCTGCAGAAGCAGCCTAAAACATGTTAGACACCATATGCTTCCTCCCTGTGGCAGGGGTTATGTTGCCCACAGAAGGGTAGTGGGCCAGCGCTGTGCCCCCCTTGCCCAGCCCCAGCAGCCACTCAGCACATTCCACTGTATTTTAGCCGTCTTGATCGTCAGCTTCCCCTTTATGTTGGCTTCTCCTGGTTGGGTGTTGGGGATCATCCTGGATAGGTCACCTGACTCTGCATCAAGCCACGCCCCCCTCAGTGAGGCAGATCTGATAGCTCCCTCCCCTTGTGCTGTGTTTTGCAGTATTATTGGCCACAGTGTGGCCCTGACTCCAGCTCCAGGCAGTTTCTAATTATTACAGAGGTGAGGATGGGCTCGTAGCTACCTCTCCCCTGGTCTCTCCCTGACATGACCGACACCCCGACAATTAGAATGCTGACATGGGATGGGGTAATTATTTTACCCCTCCCCTGTCCTTTACCCTAATCCACCTGGGGTAATGTCTAGGGCTAAGATTCGTTGTGTGGCGGCTAGGGCCAAGAATCAGGGGGTGGTGGCTACGGATAACCCCCCCATGCCTAACCCTAGGCTCCCCCCAGCCCTAACCCTGAGACTTACCTTTGTGATGTCGGCACCAGGATTCCGAGTGGTGTCGGGATTATGGCGCCAGTCACATGACCACCGGCATCCCGTCTGCTGAAATGGTAACTGCATCCAAAATAAACATTTACTGTACATTCTGTATTTGTCCTGTAAAGCAACAAAAAGCATAGTATAAGGAGAGATAAATTAACATGTTTTACTGCTAATATTTTTTCTGTAGTTTAGATATCTTGAAATATTTATAGATTTCTATACAAAGAACATATGAACACTGGCATTTCTTGTGATTCTTTCCAAACATGCTCATTTTCCTCATAAATATGGGGGTCATTCCGAGTTGATCGTAGCTGTGCTAAATTTAGCACAGCTACGATCATTCACATTGACATGTGGGGGGACGCCCAGCACAGTGCTAGTCCGCCTCGCATGTCAGTCCCCCCCACCGCGCAAAAGCATCGCACAGCGGCGATGCCTTTGCACTTCAATAGTAGCTCCCGGCCAGCGCAGCTTTAGCGTGCTGGCCGGGAGCTACTCATCGCTTCCCGGCCCGCAGCGGCTGCTTGTGACGTCACGCAGCCGCTGCGGCCCGCCCCCGCGTGCGTTGGCCGGACCTCTCCCACGAAAACGGTTGCCAAATGCCACCGTTTCGCCCCCTTCCGCCCAGTCCCTGCTACGGCCTCCGGCAGTAGAGACCCGTTCGCTCGGCTGCGACAAACAGCAGCGAGCAAACGGGTCAGAATGACCCCCTATATGTCTACATCACACATGCAGAACTGTATGTTATTGCTAATGCTAATCATTAACACTGGTTGTTAAATGAGGATCAGAAGCTGAACACTAGTAGTGGGGCATTTAAGTTAATAGCTGGCAGAACACATTGCTTATATATACAATAAGACTTTTAAATATTTGCTCCTCTAGTCTGTCCTTCTGTGATCTCGCTACCTTGTTTTCCACCATATCCCAGCAAAACACTGCTGTACCCATCCCTATTCTCTGTTTAAATGCACAAAGTTTAAGAGACAGATTAAATAGTTATCAGGACTTGATCCCAATAAGTACAATTTCCCTGATAACTCCAGTTTCTGCTGCGGTCCCCCACAATACATTCAGGGGATCCTTAATACTAGACAGCAGTGGCGTGTTTGTCCTAGTTGCCTGGAGGCAAGATAAATATTGGTGCCCCCCTTCCTTATATTTAGATAAATATGTGTGTGTGTATGGAATGTTCTGAAAAAAAATCTATATACTGTATATATACACATTTCATTGTCTTTTATTTTAAAATCACACATTTCTCAGCAGCCATTCCCAGGATTAGAACCCATGACCTGTTACATTGACAGCAGACACTTTACTGATGGAACTATTTGCTCCTGAACAGCAAGCATGAGAATTCTAACTATATGAGGTTATGTGTAATTGTCAGAGAAGTAACTTCATATAGTTAGAATTCTCATATTTCTTAGACAGGAGCAAACAGCTCCCAATCTGGTGTCACAGAATGGGAGGAGAGGTGCCCCCATTCAGAGCAGGAGCCCGGCGGCAGATGACTCCCTTGCCTCCCAGAGTTACGCCTCTACTTGACAGTAACCCCCCCCCCCCTCCTCCCTATTTGCCCAGAAATATGGGCGTTTTCAGGAGATATTCCATGTGTATATATATATATATATATATATATATATATATTTAAATAAATATGCACCTAAATGTTCAAGGAATATAATTTTTTTTCATGGAAAGTGCACCTCCAACATTAATCTCATTTGAAACCTATTTTTGTCTCTGTAAAAGCTGCCTGGTCCTCAACTATGGCTTAACTATCAGGACGGCTGTCATGTCACAATCTTATATTTCTTTACTTTTAAAACAATCTCTTCCTGCTCATTGTGGGAAATACACTTCATGGGCCAAAGGATGGGGCTACCCAAATATCACAACCACAGCGCTCCGCTAGGACAGCATTCTTAGTCATGGCGTGCTGCGAGGCCACGTCTCTGTGACTCATGACACACATCTGTGACATGTGGCCGCCCCCTGCGCTGTGCGTACGCAAGGAAACAATGCTGGGGATGAACTGTAGCCCCATGCTGCCTCTAATTACAACCATGCAGATGTGTACTCATACACTTAGCGACTATGAGGTCTAAGGGGGGCATTCCGAGTTGATCGCTAGCTGTTTTCGTTTGCAGCGCCGCGATTAGGTAAAAAAGCAGAACTTCTGCGCATGCGTATGCGGCGCAATGCGCACGCGCAACGTACTTTCACAACAACCGATGCAGTTTCACACAAGGTCTAGCGACGCTTTTCAGTCGCACTCCTGATCGGTGAGTGATTGACAGGAAGTGGGTGTTTCTGGGAGGTAACTGACCGTTTTCGGGGAGAGTGTGTGGAAAAACGCAGGCGTGTCAGATACAAGCGCAGGCATGCCTGGGGAAACGCAGGCGTGGCTGGCCGAACGCTGGGCGTGTTCGTGGCGTCAAAACAGGAACTGAACAGTCTGAAGTGATCGCAAGCTAGGAGTAGGTCTGGAGCTGCTCAGAAACTGCACAAACTTTTTTTGTAGCAGCGCTGCGAACCTTTCGTTCGCACTTCTGCGAAGCTAAGATACACTCCCAGAGGGCGGCGGCTTAGCGTTTGCACGGCTGCTAAAAGCAGCTAGCGAGCGATCAACTCGGAATGAGGACCTATGTACTAAGCCTTGGAGAGAGATAAAGTGGAGAGTGATAAATGACCAGCCAAACAGCTCCTGTCACTTTCAAACACAGCCTGTGACATGACAGTTAGGAGCTGGTTGGCTGGTCATTTATCACTGTAGCCATCTCCACTCTATCTCTTGTTAAGGCATAATACATTTGGGCCTGAGTTTGAAAAATGGCAGTTAGGAGCTGGTTATTTGGTATTTTGGGGGATTGGTTGATGGAGCAACTTCTCCACTGGCACACTTCTCTGCTCTTATCACTGCTTAGTAAATGTACCCCCCAAGGCTTCAGCTGGGTATACACTGAGAGATATATCATCTAATGTGGCAGATGGGACTGACATATTGCTCAATTTGGTGCATATCGGGCAGTGTGTATGCCCGATATGTGGGTGCCCACGGTCTGCCCGCGCTCTGTGCTGACTTCTTCCACACTAAACTCAGCTAACCATTTTTTGATGGACCCCACTCCAAACTCATGTCACAAAGAAAATACAACTCATTGTACACTATAGCAAAAAAAACCCCAACTGCATAGCTTAACTCCTCCTCAACTAAACTATACAGTGGTACAGCTGGTAGCAGTGTCGAACTGGGGCAAGAAGGGCCCACCGGGGAAATGTAGTGATAGGGGCCCATTCTTAAGGGTGTGGCTAGGTAATAGTGGAGGTGTGGCCAACCACCACAGAGACCCGGCTAACCACTAGAGAGTGCATGGGCTGGGCCCATAGTCCTGTATAGTATAAGGTAACATGTATAATGTATAATTAAAGCGCACTAGGATAATGTCTGGAACCTAATCCCTAGAGGAGTATGTGGCCCCACAGGCAGTGGGGTTCACCGGTGGTTTCCCCTGTGGGCCAGTCGGACCTTGGCTGGCAGTATGCATTCAGATGGGAAGTATTCTAGTGCAATGTTGTTCACAGTCCCGTCAGCCGCAGCATGATTGACATGCAATGGCATTTGGGGGGCAGAGAGCGGGGACGCCACCAGGCACCATTCTTCAAAACGGGGGCGTGTTGTCCCCATTTTAGAGGTGTGACGGGTCATCAGAAGTAGACTTCCTGTACCTGGGTGTCCCGATCCCACGGCCAGCCTAAGTACGCTTGGGTGATCTGATGCGTGTGTCCTCAGCCGCAGCGCTCAGATCTCACTAATGCAAACAGGAGGAGTCTATCTCCTACAGATGCCTCCTGCTGCATTTGAATGTTAATGACATGGATTTGCACAGACGGTTACTTGCAGCTGTGCAATTCATTCCAAACACAACTAAGTCCCTGTGTGAGGAAAAACACTTGATCGGCATTCCATTAACATGCCTGAGACAGATCATGTTTGCGAGTCTTACTAGCCACCTTCCAGTCACCACCCAAGAATGCCCAGCACTTTTCCAAGACATTCATCTCAATAGCAGGTGCGCCTTTGTGTGTACATACTGTGTAACGCATGCCACGCACAACTTTTAGGAATTTTCGCTCATACGCAGTACTCCGATTCAAGCCCAAACGCATCAAATCATGAAAATTATGAAAATCCGGGGCCTGCCGACGCTGGGTTCCATGGTCCCAGATTTGAGTTGATTTTTACAACGGGCTGCTCATGTAGCATACAGCTGTTTCAACTTCTGCAAAAACACTGTGTATGGGTATAAACACATTGCTTTTTACTAGTGTAAGTATGTAGAGATGTATCCACATAGCCCCATTTGCAGGCCTTGTGTCTAGGCCGCGCCATGCATCCTGACAGAGACTGTTTCACAATGGGTGCTGGACACTGGCACTGCATGCAGCTCCTGTGTGTGACTCAGACGCTAATATGTGTACAAAATCAAGGCTGCACCATGCTTCCTGCCAGGCACGGTTGTGTTTAATATGCAACTTTTTACCGATATGTTTTGTAGCAAAACCACTAATACCATACCTCCCAACTGTCCCGATTTTCGCGGGACAGTCCCGTTTTTTGGGGACTGTCCCGCTGTCCCACCCGCGGGCCGCAGTGTCCCGCGGTGGGGGTGGGGGGGGGGGCAGTTGGGAGTCTCTGTCACCCGCTGCCCTGCTTAGCAGAGCAGCGGTGAATAGACGCTGTGCGCATGCGCACAGCGTCTATTCAGTGCAGACAGAGGGAGAGGATGCATGCCAGCGGCTCACAGAGCGCTGGGCATGCCCCCTCAGTGACGAAAACGGGGGCGTGACTCGCGATCGCGGGTCCTCCGCGAAACCACGCCCCTTTCGTATGCCACGCCCCCTTTTCGGGAGCGCGCGCGACTTCGCCGCGCGAGTGTCCCGCTTCCCCGAAGAAGAAAGTTGGGAGGTATGCTAATACTCGTTCCTAGTACACTATAAACAACTTTGGGCCTGATTCAGAGTTGCAAGCAAAGCCAAAAAGCACACAACTGGGCAAACCCATGTTGCACTGCAGGTGGGGCAGATGTAACATGTCCAGAGAGAGTTAGATTTGGGTGAGTTATATTTTTCTGTGCAGGGTAAATACTGGCTGCTTTTGCATGTATCCCACAAATACTGGACAGCTTTATTTTAACACTGCTATTTAGATTTCAATTTGAACACACCCCACCCAAATCGAACTCTCTATGCATGTTACATCTGCAGCATGGTTTTGCCCAGTTTTGTGCTTTTTGGCTGTGATTGCAACTCTGAATTAGGCCCTTTATGTGCAGCCACAATGCAAATAAGATGCTGAAAGTCCAGGGATCACCACTTCTGGCGGAGCATCTAAGTTGCGCCACACTACTGACGCTACTGTACATAGGCCCTCATTCCGAGTTGATTGCTCGCTGGCTAGTTTTAGCAGCCGTGCAAACGCTATGCCGCCTCCCACTGGGGAGTGTATTTTAGCTTAGCAGAAGTGCGAACGCATGTGCAGCCGAGCTCTGCAAAAACAGTTTTTGCAGTTCCTGAGTAGCTCTGAACCTACTCAGCGCTTGCGATCACTTCAGCCTATTCGTGTCCGGGTTTGACTTCATACACCCGCCCAGCGAACGCCCAGCCACGCCTGCGTTTTTTAAAACACGCCTGCGTTTTTGCAAACACTCCCTGAAAACGGTCAGTTGACACCCAGAAACGCCCCCTTCCTGTCAATATTCTTGCGGCCGTCAGTGCGACTGAAAACTTCGCTAGAACCTGTGCACAACCACAAAAGCCTTTGTACTCGTACGTCGCGCGCGTGCATTGCGGTGCATACGCATGCTCAGAAATGCAGATTTTTAGCCTGATCGCAGCGCTGCGAACAACGGCAGCTAGCGATCAACTCGGAATGACCCCCATAGAGCATAGAGGAGACGTGTCGTTAACAGTCACATTCAAAAATAGAATACACTGATCGTTGTTGCTGAGAATTGGGAAGAAGAGCTTCATACAAGAAGTTACAGTAGGCGGAGGTCAGAGAAAAGAACAACATCGCCACCTATAGCATATAATAGGAAACGCATACAATTAAAACCCTCCGCTTACAAATTTGCTCTTTAAAAACTTTGCTTAAATTAAACTTGTATTATCCACATCAAACTTCTTACGTTACACGTCTAGTTTCCATTCGTGGAGAGGACCTTTTGCTGTGCGGTGCGCGATGACGTCATCGGGCACCGCTCAGCATTTAAGCGGCGCTACTACTGTACAGGGGGGCGTAACTGACCACACCCCCTGTATTAAGCCACATCCCCATTTCCTGCCCGGGGCGCAGAGAGGGCTCAAACCGGCCCTGGTTATATCTGCCCCCCCCCTGCAGTGCGCATGGTTTTGCCCAACTGCTAACAAATTTGCTGCTGTGATGAGGTCTGAAGTAGGCCTTTAATCCCATGTCGCTTACCATTAATTACACATTCTATCTAACAAAAAAAAGGAAACGTGTCCCTTTGTACAGTGAAACAAGAAAAATCTTTACCTATTCTCAAACTGTGACATAATTCATGATGTTCTAAATTCTACATATATTAAATTACTTTTGTCCTTCTCATTTTCACTGAAAAAAAAACAAAAACGTGTCTGTGAAGCTAAGGCTTTAATCAGGTTTGTTAGCAATCCAAAAAAGCAGACTAATGCACAAAACCATGCTGCACTGCACGTGGGGCAGTTGTAACATGTGCAGAGAGAGTCAGATTTGGGCGGGTTGTGTTAAAACTGAAATCTAATACCCCTTTTAGTGCCTGAAACAGTTGCTTCCTGGGTGTGACCCGCCTCAGGCCCCTCGCCACTGCTGTTCCTAAGCCGGAATATTGCTAGGTTGGTGATGTCAGCGGTGATGCGGCGGGAGTGTCGCTTAGAAATCACATAATCTCCAAGCGCCACCCATCCAAACAGGGTGAACGGGAAAAGGGACGATACGACCCGGCTTCCCGTTCACACAGCACAGCGAGCCGGGTTGAACACGTGTTGAAGCCTGCAAGCTACCGTGTCCCCAGCCTCAGCCGCTGCATGGCAACCAGCACGGCGCTGCTGTCTGAATAGACCGCGTGCGCCGTGATCTCCAGCCTCCCGACCGCCCCCTGGACACTGTCGTTCGGGAGATCTGCAATGCTGTAAATGGGTCCCGAGTCAGATGACCTGGCTTACCCATTTACACCGCCTGGCCCTACTACTTACCCGTGTCCAACCCTGCACGCAAGCCGGGTTGGATTGCTGGGAATTTGGACCCGGGGTTTTGGAGAAGGATCCTTTTACACCACCTGCAATCCCAGGATTTTGCGCACTCCCGTGCAAAATCCCGGGATATATCAGGCGGTGTAAAAGGGTTATAAGTTATTCCTACTAATATAGTTTGGGTACTAAAATGGCACACACCTGGGTGTGGTTCATCAAATCGACAGTGTCTAGGTCGACAATGTTTAGGTTGACCACTATAGGTCGACAGTCACTAGGTCGACATGGATGGAAGGTCGACAGGGTTTCTAGGTCGACAGGTCTAAAGGTCGACATGAGGATTTTTTTTTTTTTTGTGTCGTTTTCTTCGTAGAGTGACCGGGATCCCAAATTAGTGCACCGCGTCCCCTCGCATGGCTCGCTTCGCTCGCCATGCTTCGGGCATGGTGCCTTCGCTCCGCTAGGCACACTTTACCGTTCCAATCGTAGTCCACGTGGATTGTTAAGTATGAAAAAATTCAAAAAAAGAGAAAAAATGTGAAAAACTCATGTCGACCTTTAGACCTGTCGACCTAGCACATGTCGACCTAGAAACCCTGTCGACCTTCCATCCATGTCGACCTAGTGACTGTCGACCTATAGTGGTCGACCTAAACATTGTTGACCTAGACACTGTCGATCTTCAGATCAGATCCCCACACACCTATTGATACTGTACATGCTACACGTGTGCTGTAACCTACAGACACTGCCTGGATTCTATCGTACATGTGTTTAGTGTGGTAGTTAAAACAATGAGGAGGAATTGTATCATACCTTGGAGAAAGAGAAAGTGGAAAGAGATAAAGGGATACATTTACTTTTAATCAATTTTAAATTGATCTACATTGATTTAAATTGATGTTGTGTTTCAAGGGCTAAGTCGCACACTTAGTATCATAAAAAAAGTATATAAAAAATCATGTTAGTCAATGTGCGTTATAGCCCCTGAAACACAACATCGATTTAAAAATGTATTTAAAATCGACACAAACTACCCCAAAGTACCAACCAATCAGCTTCTAAATGTCATGTTACAGACGGTGTCTGAAAAATGACAGAAGCTGATTGGTCGGTACCTTATATCTCTCCACTTTATCTTGCTCCACGGTTTGATACCTCTCTCCCAGCATGCTGAAAGTGGTTGCTACGGGTTAATGATCATGTATTTCTGAGTCTAAAACAGTTCCAGGTATAGAAACGTTCAAAATAAAACAAAATGAACAGAGCCAGAGAGAACATTATGTCGCCACCGACTATTGCAAATAGGAGTTGGCCGTCTGCCGCCAACTCTCTATCAATATCAAGGGCAACAATGAACTGGAACTGACCTGTTATTTTCTGTCTCGCATTATGAGGATAGAGGGAATTAACCAATGAGCGCCAGCGGTTCTAGATCATCTGCTTTGTTTATAAACACCAAATTGCTGTTAACAATTGACAAGGAAAAACCAAATCATTAACTTTTTCTTAATTTTGTCTGCTCAAAGATCAGAACTGGGAATACAATTTACCGGTGGTCTAAATCCTGATAAATCTAGAACGCCTGCACTCGTAGCATGAAACCCCACATAGAGATAGAAACACATATGGGATCTCCAATCAGAAAATGCATTTTCCAAAAAAGGTCAGGAAAGGGCAAAATAATTTTATTTCAAGTATTTCTGGTGTTGGCTGACTTTCTCATACACCGATGTGATCACACATTATTTCTTCCTGCGGTTACTATTACCAGTGACAATGGGGAAAACGACATGGTTAATGTTATATATATATATATATATATATATATATATCAGTAGATTACTTTATATAGAAGGAGTCAGCGAACCCCGGTACGCATGCCAGGCGGGACACACAGGGCGGAATTCAAATATTTGTCTGCCGGTAGCCACTAGATGGTGCCCAAACTGAGCTATACAATTGTAGCTCCATTCCAGTGTGCTGGCTGTTGGCGTTTTCATTTCAGCTGGCACCCCCTGGGGGTGGCAAGCGGAAATGCACAAAGTGACCTGTTTGGGCACCCTACCGCCACTTTTTGTGATCGCGCCCAGCACCTTGGTCGGGTTTAGCCGCTTTACGTGGCTAAACCAGACCTTTATGGGCGCAGAAAGAAAAACTGAATTGCAACCAGCGATCTCCTATCGCTTTAGACTGGAGATTGTGGGTGCAAAACACTTGAATATCGCCCACAGAATAGTTATAAGTAAGAAGCCGAAGGTTTGAGGATACACCAGTATGCAAGTTGCAGGCTTAACTTTAGACCTCAATATTTTATAATTAAAACAGAAATGTCTTTATACAGTTACAGATAGCAAACAATACTAAAAGGTCCTAACCCGACCAATTTACCTATGAACTTGGGCGTTGTGTTGGCTTTGCTAGGTGTAGGGAGGCCAATCCCGGGATCAGGATCGGCGGGATCCTGGGATTTAGTGCCAAAAACTGCCGGGATTCAATCCCAGGACTGGAAGGTCCAATCCCGGGGATTGAGGGATGAGCGTTGAGCGTCCACATGACGCTCAGGCGCTGCCCGGCTCTCCAGTGCAGTGCGAGGTCACGCTGCGCCGTCGCTGCTGCCGCTGCTGCTGCCGCTGGGGGAGAGAGAGAGACAGTGTGGAGTTTCCCACCAGCCCGGTTGCGGTATACGGTTAGTTATGTGTGCGGGGCGAGGGGACGGCCACATACTGTAGTTAAAAAACAATCCTGGGATTAGTCTTTTTCAATCCCGATACCCGGGATTGAAAAAATGGCCCGGGATTGGCTTCCCTAGCTAGGTGCCACCATCTTTTAGTTCTACCACTCATACTATGTATACTTTTAAATGTATTAAATATTTCTCTAAATAAAAACATGGGATATGATTATTAAAATTATATCTGGCACACTTAGACCTGGCACACTGAGCTTAACTAGCTTTTAGCTTCCACTCGGATACTAAATGGTTGCCGACCATTGTTACGTATAGTTACGGAAAAAGCCTTGCCGTGGAATACACAAAGCTATCTGGATAACAGATTGCAGACCGTACCATGACTGCACGTCCAGACTGTAATGTGGTAAACAGTACAGTACATAAGGATGACTACAGATGTGCATCATTGCTGCAGGCAGGCCAGGTTCCGTGAGACTCTGCTACTGTCTGTGCGCAACTGAGTTTCTGAGTCTGTATACAAAGTGCTACGATGCAGCAGCCGTGGCTTTTTTCCATGCCAAGTTCTGTTCTGCTCCATACACAGACACAATCACACACAATATATGTGTGTCTTATATCAAATTAATCAGCACAGTCTCCTGGTGCATCCTAGTTGTATTGAGTTGCGACTAAGGTGCATTTTTGGCATTAGAAAAAAAAAAAGACGCCCTACGCTAGCAAAGTTGCACCAGACCACGAGGACACATCTGTATCTTGTTCTGCTTACCCTCAAGGCATAATTAATGAAAAGCTATAAACAAAAAATGTAGACATCGTACACCAGACTGTATATTGAGCTAGTTAACTAGTATTAGGTGACCAAGTGTATAATAAAGGACGTATACATGTACACAACCAGAGGACAAGTGCACAGCACATACTGGGTAGGGGAAATGTTCCTACACATTTTCTGGTTTATAATAACATATGGGGCCAGATTCTGAGTCGGACCCTCCAGCTTCTGTATGACTGTTTTTTGCCGGTATTGCTTCTGAGACTTAATGCAAGTATCGCTACAAGCCGTTCCCTGGTGTACATTCGTGTGTCTACATGTGCAAGGATGGAGGCGCCCACTTTTAACATTTTCCAGAAGCTCAAACAGTGCTTGATGAGTTTTTAGAAGCAACCATCAGTCACTAGGGCCATAGAGAGCAGCGCCGGGCCTGGGTACTGCATGGGGATGTTGCCTTGTGTATCCATGTTCCCCACCAACAAAATAGAATTTTAATTACCTGCCGGTAAATCCTTTTCTCGTAGTCCATAAGGGATATTGGGGAGACTTAGTACGAATGGGTATAGACGGTTTCCAATGGAGCCGGAGCACTTTAAATTTCTTCACTGGGTGTGCTGGCTCCTCCCCTCTATGCCCCTCCAACAGGCAGTTATAGGTAAAAGAGTGCTCTAAGGAGAAGGAACATAACAACAAGGAGTGGTGAGATTTATATACCAGCACACCACTAACATACAACAACCAGCAATGGCTGGTAACAA
Organism: Pseudophryne corroboree; assembly: GCF_028390025.1. NCBI lineage: Eukaryota > Metazoa > Chordata > Amphibia > Anura > Myobatrachidae > Pseudophryne > Pseudophryne corroboree. Next base: position 100,646,645 of record NC_086447.1, on the reverse strand, counting down.
TTACAGCAACAGCTGAGCAGGTAACCACAGAAAAGAGAACCTGCAGAAAAGTCACTGCAGAGTCGGGCACCCAATATCCCTTATGGACTACGAGAAAAGGATTTACCGGTAGGTAATTAAAATCTTACTTTCTCTACCATCTATAAGGGATATTGGGGGAATCTAGTACGATGGGGACGCCCCAAAGCTTCCAGAACGGACGGGAACGTGCGGAGACTTCTGCAGCACCGCCTGCCCAAACTGGAAATGCTCTTTGGCCTGGGTATTAAACTTGTAGAACTTAACAAAAGTGTTCTTCCCCAACCAGGTAGCAGCTCGGCATAGTTGCAAGGCTGAGACTCCACGGGCAGCCGCCAAGGAAGAGCCCACCGATCTTGTAGAGTGGGCATTCAGAGACTTAGGAACAGGTAAGGCTGCCGACACATAGGCCTGTTGGATAGTAAGCCTAAGTCAACGAGCAATGGACTGCTTCGAAGCAGGACAACCCTTTTTCTGCGCATCATAGAGCACAAACAAGTAATCCGTCTTTCTGATCCGAGCTGTTCGCCTGACATAGACCTTCAAGGCTCGCACAGCATCCAATGTCTCCAGAGGAGCATAAGTGTCAGAACTTGACGGAACCACAATAGGTTGATTCAAGTGGAACGCAGAGACTACCTTCGGCAGGAACTGCTGCCTAGTCCATAGCTCTGCTCTGTCCTCGTAAAAGACCAAGTACAGACTTTTACATGATAAGGCCCCCAATTCTGAGACACGCCTAGCAGCAGCCAGGGCCAGTAACATCACCATCTTCCACGTGAGGTACTTGTCTTCTACCATCGTCAGAGGTTCAAACCAGGAGGACTGTGGAAATTCCAACTCCACATGCAAGTCACAGGGTGCCGTAGGCGGCACAAAAGGAGGTTGTATGTGGACTACCCCTTGCAAGGTCTGAACTTCTGGCAACACTGACAATTTGTTCTGAAAGAAAATTGAGAGAGCTGAAATCTGGACCTTAATGGAACTCAGACGTAAGCCCTTATCCACATCAGCCTGCAGGAAACGTAAGAAACGTCCCAAGTGGAACTCTGCAGGTGGTTACGTGCGTTCCTCGCACCAAGAGACATATCTTCTCCAGATAAGATGATAGTGCTTTGAAGTCACAGGTTTCCTGGCCTGAACCATGGCAGCAATACAATCGGATGTGTCTGTGCGCTTCAGTGACTCCAAATAGAGTGATAAAAATGAGTGTTTGCCTTTACTAAAAAACCAAGAGACTTGTTATATTATATTCTTTGACTAGAAACAAATAGTGTTACACTTAAATAAATACACTTGTTAAAACACACAATAAAATGTATCAGCTCAATTGCTATTATATTTCAACCAGAATGCATTCCTTATTTAGTGAAGTATTATGATGAAAAACCACTTTAACTTAATTGATTAAACCCGTATTTCTTACAAAGGTATCCAATTAGTAAGAAACATTATTCAATTATTTCATTTGCCGTTATTGACACATATTTCTCATCACTATATGCCAGTTTGTAAATATATAATTGATTAAATAAAATAAAAAGTCTCCACTTATCCTGTCACTGGCGTCCCAGTGCAGGATTAATCCTTCGTGATGTGTTTTGCCCGATCAAACGGGGTTAATATTTACCCTTTCCTGGAAATGTCCTCCGCTACAGCACTATAGCACAAGGATTGATTTTTAGGTAAATATCTTAGGGAGTTCCAGGCTGATGGGCAGCGTTTGTAAGCACACAATCAGCGGTAGTGGAGGCTTTAACAAGCCGTCGGTGCTGCACCAAGCAGCGTCCAGGGAGCCACAGTAGCAGTGAGCCGTAGGTGTAAATGTCCTCGGTGTATAGCACACACCGCGAGCGGCAGTCGAATGGCACGGATGGATGCGGCAGAGGTGAGCGGCAAGAGACCGGCACAGCTGAGAACGGCAGGAGCGGCCAAAGACACAGTCACACATGCAGCAGTTGAAAACGGGTGATGACGTCAACGCGTTTCGTCCCGTTAACTCTCGGGACTTCCTCAAGTCTTGAGGAAGTCCCGAGAATTAACGGGACGAAACGCGTTGACGTCATCACCCGTTTTTAACCGCTGCATGTGTGACTGTGTCTTTGGCCGCTCATGCCGTTCTCAGCTGTGCCGGTATCTTGCCGCTCACCTCTGCCGCATCCATCCGTGCCATTCGGCTGCCGCTCGCGGTGTGTGCTATACACCGAGGACATTTACACCTACGGCTCACTGCTACTGTGGCTCCCTGGACGCTGCTTGGTGCAGCACCGACGGCTTGTTAAAGCCTCCACTACCGCTGATTGTGTGCTTACAAACGCTGCCCATCAGCCTGGAACTCCCTAAGGTATTTACCTAAAAATCAATCCTTGCACTTGTGCTATAGTGCTGTAGCGGAGGACATTTCCAGGAAAGGGTAAATATTAACCCCGTTTGATCGGGCAAAACACATCACGAAGGATTAATCCTGCCCTGGGACGCCAGTGACAGGATAAGTGGAGACTTTTTATTTTATTTAATCAATTATATATTTACAAACTGGCATATAGTGATGAGAAATATGTCTGAAAATTTGTGTATGGGTGTAACAGATATGCGCAGTTAAAAACAGAATCATGCAGCAGAAGTACACATGAATAGAGTGTTCATCCAAACACTCAAAAAGACTGAATGTAAAAGATAATTAACATGTGTTCAGACCTGCGCTATTCTGTTTAAGCATGTGTACAGTGTATACCACAAAAGTGCAAATAAGGAATAAATAACCATGCAACATAGGTAGTGTACATGCAGAGCACCACATCCAAATAAAACAAAATGGTTACTGAGCTTTTGTAAATGAAAATGAGTTCCACGCTTCTATGAGCAGCTTCTTGGTATATGAAGGAGACAAGATCATCCAAGAATTTCTGAAATCAGAAAAAAGTGCTTCCCTCTAATGGGTATGACCCTTGTCAGGGGGGATCAGCACAGGGAATAAATCATAGTGCAGTATTTTGTATAAAATCAAAGGGGTTTTAATACAAATCGCACTTACAACATTTAGGAATAAAAATCACATGTAAAAACTCCTTTTCTGGCAACAGCACTTGAACATTCAGAAAATATCACCCAAACTCCTATTGATGTTCTCAGGATAGGGTTCGACACACACAGCTCCGGAATCTGTGGGAACCTCTCCAAGGTGACAGTGCACGAAAAGTCCAAGCAGGCAGGAGTTACAGGAACCACACACTTAACGCGTTTCGGACCTCGCTGGGTCCTTCATCAGAAGAGTGGTTACAGTCACAAAATAGACCTTTTTAAAGGGTTTACTAATTGTACAATTCAAAACAGCGGTGCGGGATCTTCGTTTCCTGTTCCCCGACCGGAAGTGATGTTATCCGCTTCAGGACGTCGCGTTCCATGGCCATCTTACCGGAAAGCAGGAAGTCCTTCTCTACTCGCGTCGGTGATGCGTACCACGCTGCGTTCCACTGCGGGTACAGGAACTCCTTCTCTAATGACGTCAGCGTTGCGTTCCACGCTGCGTTCCACTGCGGATCGTAGCGCTCATACAGTTACTTGTATAGATGTTCATTCAGGTCCATGCTTAACACATAAACAGTGGATGTAATCATATTTTTATCCAAAGAGGTATTCCAACAGACCCTGCCAAGAATGTAAAATGCATAGTGATACATACATTCATAGTATTCGTAAATTACTGATATTAACCGTCACCATACCGATAGTTATAAAGTGACAATGCTTATTATAGAATGTATGGGGAAGAATATTCCATTCACACTAATACGAAAAATCCCAAAAAATTATAAAGTGACAGTGCTTGGTGTAGAATAGGTTAAAAAGGCTAATCAATATATAAATATATTAATTAGGTTAAAAAGCATCCTAATTCAAATTCATTATTCAGACCATTGGGAATGAGAGTTTTTAAATAGGAAAATCCACCGCATCTCTGCTTTAGATAACCTTTTTTCTACATCCCTGGTTCTCAACTTTGGCAGGATTAATTCTATACCACAAAACATTTTTAGATGGCATTCCTTTTTCTCATGGAATTTTTTAAAATGTGCCGGCACGGTATGTGTGTCCAGGCCTTTTCTAATGTTGTATATGTGCTCGGCCAACCTAGTTTTTAAAGCTCTAGTGGTTCTGCCTACATAGTATAGGCCACAGCTACAGCCGAACACATATACAACATTACGGGAATTACACGTAATGAATTGATTAATAGTATAATTCTTATCATTAATGGTTAATTCCTTGATTTTGCTGGTGTCACTTTTGACTGTTCGACACATAAGGCAGCATCCGCACCGGTGGAAGCCCTTAGTTCGAACACTCTGACGTGACTCCACTTCTAAGCTACTTCTCACAAGTTTGTCCTTTAGGGCCGGAGCCTTCCTATAGATAAAGGACGGTACTGTAGGTAGACTCTCTGAGAGAGCTTGATCCTGCAATAAAAGCTTCCAATTTCTTTTAAAAATGTTTTCAATACTTTTAAAATTGGTACTGTACTGACTAATAAAAGCCCATTCATACTTGTCATTTTTCTTTTTATCACCATCTTTAATCTTTAATAAATCATCTCTTTCTATATTATTTATTCTTGTTCTAGCTTTCTCAATTGTACCTGATGTATACCCCTTCTGTTTAAAACGCTCTGAGATCTCATTCAGCTGTGTATCACAGACCTCTTTATCTGTACAGTTGCGTTTAACTCTTGAAAACTGACTGAAAGGTATCCCCTCCAGCCAGTTATCATGGTGCAGGCTTGATCTCTCAATGAAACTATTAGTATCAGTGGGTTTTCTATAGTTTTTGGTTTTTATGCATCCATGATCAACATAGATGCACAGGTCCAAGAAATGAATTTCCTTTTTGCTTGAAGAGAACGTGAGTTTTATCTCCATGTTGTTCTCATTAAGTTGGTTGCAAAACATGGTTAGTGATTCCTCTTCACCTTTCCACACAAACAGGATATCGTCTATGTACCTCTGCCAGGACACCAGGTTCGCCACCAGACCGCCTCCCGGCCATACCTGGCGGTCCTCCCAGTACGCCATAAATAAATTGGCGTAACTGGGGGCGAACCTGGTGCCCATGGCAGTGCCCACAACCTGTAAGTAGAAATCACCATCAAAAATAAAATAATTATTGTCGAGTATAAACTCTATCCCTTCCAAAATAAATGTTTTTGTTTGTGGATTTAAATCACTTTTTTCTAAGAAAAAAGAGACTGCTGTTAGACCCCTTTCCTTCTTAATAACAGTATATAACGTGGTGACATCAGCACTACATAGGAAAAGATCAGCTTCCCAAACCTGATCTTTCAGTTTTCTAAGTACATCCCCTGTGTCCTTCAGATAGGCTTTTGTCGATATTACTAGAGGTTGTAAGTAATAGTCAATTACTGCTGAAAGATTTGAAGTAATGCTATTACACCCCGAAATTATAGGGCGACCGGGCGGGTTATTACAATCCTTATGGACTTTCGGAATAGTATATATAGTTGGAATAGTAGGATTCTTTATCTTAATGAAATCTACTTCATTTTGCGTTAATACCCCATCATCCATAGCTTTTTGGACAAGGCCTTCTAGTGCCTTCTCAATTTTTAAAGTGGGGTCACTTTTTAATTTCTTATAAGTAATTCCATTGTTAAGTTGTTTGTGGATGTCTTCCATATATTTACTTTTGTCCATAAGGACTACTCCCCCGCCTTTATCGGCGGGTTTTATTATAAGTTCGGGGTCCTCCTTTAACGATTTAATAGCTTTAAATTCGTTCTTAGTGAGATTTAAGCTTCTATTTTGACCCTTTTTATTTTTATTTTTACTGGACAACATGATGTCTATTTCACTGCAGACAACTTTGTTAAAGCAGTCAACGCAGCTTCCCCTACAATGGGTGGGGTAAAAAGTGGATGGAGGTTTAAATTTAGACTTCTTATTTATGTCTATTGTGCCTATATTTGGTGCTTCTTTCTCCTTATTTAAAAAGAAACGTTTCACTGCCAGTTTCCTGACAAACTTTTGTACATCCACATAAATTTCAAAGGGATTGGATTGATGAGAGGGAGCAAACTTAAGTCCCCTCTTAAGGACTCTCTCTTCATTAGTATCTAAAACTCTTGAACTTAAATTAAAGATTTTTATTTCCTCACTAGTCTTTTCTATTTTATTTTCAATGTCGGGAGTATTTCTCTTCCTTTTTTGTTTATTAGGTTTAGATTTTATTCCCGCTCTTTTCCCCCTGTATCTCTTCTTATTTTTACCATTTTTTACACTTTGGGTCTCCTTGGGGTTCTGGGGTCCCAGTTTAAACGGGGCGAATATGAGGTGGATGGGTTTTCATCCTGCATCTCTTGAAAGACCGAAAACCTATTCGTAGTATTATAAGAGTTATAGTTCCTTGGTACCCTCTCAAAAGGGGCCTTCCGTGTATCCAATCTATAGGGGTCATCACTTTCCTGATTATATCTCTGTCTGTGGTTATAATTCCTATTTTTAAACTTTAATGCTCGTCTGTTATGAAATGGTTCAAATGATTCATTGTGTTGGTATGGGTCATTTCTCCATTGTACATTATTTTGAGTCCTAAAATTTCTAGCATTATTCTTCCTCCAAGAAGGTGTATTATTAGGAGGTTTTTCGTGAATGACAGACACTTTTTCTATATTCACTTCCCCTATGTCTCTCAAATATTTTTTGTCTCTCAATTCTTTAGTATTTTTGGTTATTTTCCTTAATAACTCTTTTTCAGCTGTTCTAAAATCTTCAAGTTCCTTAAAAGGATTAACGAGGGTGTGTAATAAATTAATTTCATCATTTAACTTAGATATCGCTGACCTTCTCTCCTTAATGATGAGACCTATCAGGGACAGTGAACAGCTGTCCAAGATAGAGTCCCATTCCCGCTTAAAATTCCCATCTTCAGTTGTAAATGAAGGGGGCTTAGCAATCTTAAGACCTTTAGGGATAATCTGGTCAGCATGATACTTTTCTAAGGTAATTAATTCCCACCATAAGCGGTTCTCTTTTAACATCACACCTTCTAATTTAGAAAAAATAGTGTCTAGATCCTCATCACAGACATCAATTAAATCATTAGTCTTTGAAAAGGTGGATGATATCAAATCTTTTCTCGTTTCTCTAAAATTAAACATGTCTGCCGCAAGATGTAACACACAAAGGATGAAAAAATAGACCTGAAAATTTGTGTATGGGTGTAACAGATATGCGCAGTTAAAAACAGAATCATGCAGCAGAAGTACACATGAATAGAGTGTTCATCCAAACACTCAAAAAGACTGAATGTAAAAGATAATTAACATGTGTTCAGACCTGCGCTATTCTGTTTAAGCATGTGTACAGTGTATACCACAAAAGTGCAAATAAGGAATAAATAACCATGCAACATAGGTAGTGTACATGCAGAGCACCACATCCAAATAAAACAAAATGGTTACTGAGCTTTTGTAAATGAAAATGAGTTCCACGCTTCTATGAGCAGCTTCTTGGTATATGAAGGAGACAAGATCATCCAAGAATTTCTGAAATCAGAAAAACGTGCTTCCCTCTAATGGGTATGACCCTTGTCAGGGGGGATCAGCACAGGGAATAAATCATAGTGCAGTATTTTGTATAAAATCAAAGGGGTTTTAATACAAATCGCACTTACAACATTTAGGAATAAAAATCACATGTAAAAACTCCTTTTCTGGCAACAGCACTTGAACATTCAGAAAATATCACCCAAACTCCTATTGATGTTCTCAGGATAGGGTTCGGCACACACAGCTCCGGAATCTGTGGGAACCTCTCCAAGGTGACAGTGCACGAAAAGTCCAAGCAGGCAGGAGTTACAGGAACCACACACTTAACGCGTTTCGGACCTCGCTGGGTCCTTCATCAGAAGTGTGGTTACAGTCACAAAATAGACCTTTTTAAAGGGTTTACTAATTGTACAAATCAAAACAGCGGTGCGGGATCTTCGTTTCCTGTTCCCCGACCGGAAGTGATGTTATCCGCTTCAGGACGTCGCGTTCCATGGCCATCTTACCGGAAAGCAGGAAGTCCTTCTCTACTCGCGTCGGTGATGCGTACCACGCTGCGTTCCACTGCGGGTACAGGAACTCCTTCTCTAATGACGTCAGCGTTGCGTTCCACGCTGCGTGCCACTGCGGATCGTAGCGCTCATACAGTTACTTGTATAGATGTTCATTCAGGTCCATGCTTAACACATAAACAGTGGATGTAATCATATTTTTATCCAAAGAGATATTCCAACAGACCCTGCCAAGAATGTAAAATGCATAGTGATACATACATTCATAGTATTCGTAAATTACTGATATTAACCGTCACCATACCGATAGTTATAAAGTGACAATGCTTATTATAGAATGTATGGGGAAGAATATTCCATTCACACTAATACGAAAAATCCCAAAAAATTATAAAGTGACAGTGCTTGGTGTAGAATAGGTTAAAAAGGCTAATCAATATATAAATATATTAATTAGGTTAAAAAGCATCCTAATTCAAATTCATTATTCAGACCATTGGGAATGAGAGTTTTTAATAGGAAAATCCACCGCATCTCTGCTTTAGATAACCTTTTTTCTACATCCCTGGTTCTCAACTTTGGCAGGATTAATTCTATACCACAAAACATTTTTAGATGGCATTCCTTTTTCTCATGGAATTTTTTAAAATGTGCCGGCACGGTATGTGTGTCCAGGCCTTTTCTAATGTTGTATATGTGCTCGGCCAACCTAGTTTTTAAAGCTCTAGTGGTTCTGCCTACATAGTATAGGCCACAGCTACAGCCGAACACATATACAACATTACGGGAATTACACGTAATGAATTGATTAATAGTATAATTCTTATCATTAATGGTTAATTCCTTGATTTTGCTGGTGTCACTTTTGACTGTTCGACACATAAGGCAGCATCCGCACCTGTGGAAGCCCTTAGTTCGAACACTCTGACGTGACTCCACTTCTAAGCTACTTCTCACAAGTTTGTCCTTTAGGGCCGGAGCCTTCCTATAGATAAAGGACGGTACTGTAGGTAGACTCTCTGAGAGAGCTTGATCCTGCAATAAAAGCTTCCAATTTCTTTTAAAAATGTTTTCAATACTTTTAAAATTGGTACTGTACTGACTAATAAAAGCCCATTCATACTTGTCATTTTTCTTAATCTTTAATAAATCATCTCTTTCTATATTATTTATTCTTGTTCTAGCTTTCTCAATTGTACCTGATGTATACCCCTTCTGTTTAAAACGCTCTGAGATCTCATTCAGCTGTGTATCACAGACCTCTTTATCTGTACAGTTGCGTTTAACTCTTGAAAACTGACTGAAAGGTCAGTATAGCGCAGGTCTGAACACATGTTAATTATGAGAAATATGTGGCAATAACGGCAAATGAAATAATTGAATAATGTTTCTTACTAATTGGATACCTTTGTAAGAAATACGGGTTTAATAAATTAAGTTAAAGTGGTTTTTCATCATAATACTTCACTAAATAAGGAATGCATTCTGGTTGAAATATAATAGCAATTGAGCTGATACATTTTATTGTGTGTTTTAACAAGTGTATTTATTTAAGTGTAACACTATTTGTTTCTAGTACAAGAATATAATATAACAAGTCTCTTGGTTTTTTAGTAAAGGCAAACACTCATTTTTTATCACTGTATTTGGAGTCACTGAAGCGCACAGACACATCCGATTGTATTCTAGTTTGTTTTCTAGGCTCTTGCAAAGCCTTAGTTTGTGCAGCTAGTGTCTACCTAATACAAGTGAATTAATTAAACATAGAATTTTGCGCCTGGGATTTGGGTGTCAAGTACATCCATTTGTTCCATGGCAGCAATAACCTTTTTGGAAAAGCCCTTGTGAGCTAGGATGTTCCGCTCAACCTCCATGCCGTCAAACGAAGTCGCCGTAAGTCTGGGTAGACGAACGGTCGCATTGACGAAGATCGCTTCTTAGTGGTAGAGGCCAAGGGCCTTCGACGGACATGTCCAGAAGATCCGCGTACCACGCCCTCCAAGGCCAATCCGGGGCAGTCAGAATTGCCTGGACTCCTTGATTTCGTATTCGCTTGAGCACCCTTGAGAGCAACGGAATTGGAGGAAAAGGTAGACCAGCCGGTAAGGCCAAGGCGACGCCAGTGCATCCACTGCCCTCACCTGAGCGTCCCTGGTTTGTGAGCAATACCAGTGAAGCTTCTTGTTGAGTCGAGAAGCCATCATGTCTATCTGTGGACAGCCCCACCGGTGGATGATCTGCTGGAACACCTGATGGTGGAGTTCCCACTCTGCCGGGTGGAGATCGCAACGACTCAGGAAGTCCGCTTCCCAGTTGTCCACACCCGGAATGAAGATTGCCGACATTGCTCTTGCATTTCTTTCTGCCCAGAGGAGTATCTTTGACACCTCTCACATGCAGGCTTTACTTTTCGTCCCTCCTTGCCGATTGATGTACGCCACTGCTGTGGCATTGTCCGACTGAACTTGGAGCGCGTGATCCGTGAGCAGAGAAGCCTGAAGCAGAGCATTGTAGATCATCCGAAGTTCAAGAATGTTGATCGGAAAGAGGGCTTCGTGGGCTAACCACCTGCCCTAGAATTGCGCCCCTTGGGTGATAGCTCCCCATCCTCGCAGACTCGCATCTGTCGTGAGGAGGGTCCAATCCTGAATCCTGAAACTCCGGCCTTCCAGGAGATTGGAGGACTGCAGCCACCACAGGAGGGAAATCCTCGCCTGAGGTGACAGCCGAATCATTCGGTGCATCTGTAGATGTGATCCGGACCACTTGCTCAGGAGATCCAATAGAAATGTTCTGGCATGGAACCTCCCATATTAGATCGCCTCGTAGGAGGCGACCATCTTCCCCAACAATCTGATGCAAAAATGTATGGACACTCGAGCAGGTCGGAGCACCATTCAAACCATCTCCTGAAGTGTTCTTGCTTTGTTTTCACCTTCTGGGCCACCGTATCCAGTAACATCCCCAGGAATAGGAGCAGCTGAGTTGACTCCAGGTGGGACTTCTGTAGATTGAGAATCCACCCATGGCGTGACAGAAGTTGGATAGTGTGGACGGTATGGAGCAATAAAAGCTCCCTGAATCTTGCTTTTATCAGAAGATCATATAGGTAAGGGACAACATTGACCCCTTGGACCCGGAGTTGGAACATCTTCTCCGCCATCACCTTTGTGAATACCCTCGGAGCCGTGGACAGGCCAAAGGGTAGTGCCTGGAACTGGTAGTGATCGTCCAATAGGGCAAACCTCAGATAAGCCTGGTGAGGTGGCCAAATTGGAATATGAAAGTAGGCGTCCTTGATATCCAAGGAAACCAGGAATTCCTGTTCTTCCAGGCCCACAAATACTGCCCACAGGGATTCCATTTTGAACTTGAAAACCTTTAGGTAAGGGTTCAAGGACTTTAGATTCAAAATTGGCCATACTGAGCCATCCGGCTTCGGTACCACAAACAGGTTGGAGTAATAACCCATACCTCGCTGTGGTATTGGTACTGGAACAATGACGTGGGACTGGACTAACTTTCGGGTGGCCTGTTGCAATGTAACTTGCGTATCCTCCAAAGCTGGCAAGCTTGATTTGAAATATCGTTGGGGAGGAGCACTGTCGAACTCCAGCTTGTAGCCCTGAGAAATGAGGTCACTTAACCAGGTATCCTGGCAGGAACTTTCCCAGATGCGGCTGAAGTGACGCAGTCGAGCTCCCACCTCGATATTTCTTCGGGGTGGGCACCATCATGGTGGGGACTTAGTGGAAGCAGAACTGGTGCTCAGTTCCTGAGAACCGGTGGTTGCAGGTCTTTTTGACTTACCTCTGGTGCCTCTATTCACATTGGAGGCACCTCTGGCCCTAGATCGAAATTTGTTAGACTGAAAGGACTGAACAGACGGCCCCAGGTAGGAACGCCTAGCCAGAGGGGCCCCAGTGGGGAGAAACGTGGATTTCCCAGCAGTGACTTTGGAAATCCACGTATCCAACTCAATCCCAACGAGCCATTCCCCAGAAAAGGGGAGGGATTCCACACTGCGCTTGGATTGTGCATCCGCTATCCACTGACGCAACCACAAGGTCCTGCGTGCCGACACTGCCATGGCAGAAGTCCTAGCATTAATATTGCCCATCTCCTTGGGTGAGTCACAAAGGACGCGTGCAGTGTCCTGAATGTACTTCAGGAGAGTCACTGTAGTGACCAGAGGCATACCCCCGGAAAGGCCCTCCTGAATTTGAGAAGCCCACATGTGAAAGGCATGGGTTATCCAGCAACCCGCTACGAACGCCCTCTGCGATACACCAGCTGCCATGTAGATAGACTTTAGTGTAGTCTCTATTTTTCTGTCCCCAGGGTACTTTATGGTAAAGGAGCCCGGGGCAGGCAGCACCACCTTTTTAGACAGACAAGAGACTGATACGTCAACCTCGGGGGTTCTTCACAGAATTTCCTACCTTTAGGAGCAAATGGGAAAGTGTGTAAAAATCTTTTCGACACTTCGTATTTTTTGTCTGGATTTTTTCAGGCTAATTTAAATAGGTCATCTAACTCTGCAGAATCAGAATTAGGCTTGTTTTGTGTAAAGAAAAACTACTGTTGTGACGCAGCATCCTCTAGAAGGAGCTTTAACATGTCCTGTATAGCCAGAATGAGGGGTTCAATACCCTGAGCAGAAGCGAAATCCCCAGTATCGGGATCCAAATCATCCCCATCCTCCTGTATTAACTCATCTGAATCAGAGAGTAGAGCAGGTAAACCATGCTTTTGTGGTCCTGAGGTTGAGAGGGGGGGGGGGGGGGGGGGCTGGGTAATATCTGCCCTAGCAGCTAAATCTGCAACAGCCTGTTGTAGTAGCTGAGTTTTCTGAACATTAGCAGTGAGTTGTGATGACATATCAGACATCAGAGGGGGTCATTCTGACCTGATCGCTCGCTTCAGTTCTTCGCAGCACAGCTATCAGGTCAGAACAGCGCATGCGCAGCCGACGGCTGTCGTTGCCTAGCAAACGCCTGGGAACACCCTGGTGGATCTGGGTTTTGCTGGACAATCAGGTTCCGGAACCGGACTCCAGTACAGGACCTTTGAAGTAGCAGCGGCCTCTCAGCGGGATGGTACAAATGGGAGAGCAGTACGCTTAACGCGTTGCAGACATGTGTCCTTCGTCAGAAGCGACTGCTCACCCGGACTCCCTATTTATACCCTATCTAATACAGAATTCACCTGAACTAAATCGCAGCTAAATGGCTTCCTGATTGTCCGCGCCGAGGCAGTTCGATGAAAAGACCAGATCCAAGATGGCCATGCGTTCCACCCGGCCGGAAGTCGTCATCATCACATGGCTGTATGGCATGAACCCTCTAAATTCCGGAAGTTAGCATTGGACTGCTAATGTGTTCCACAAACAATACAATGTTTGCGTTCCAGTCAAGGATTCACTAAATGTATAATAGTGTCCACATCTGTTCAAAGTAAAACGCGGTACCTCGAAATAAAAACAATCAATAACAGACACATGCAGATGACATGACCAACAATTTAAGACCAAACGCCATAATACAAAAAGGAGTGCAAACCAGTAAATAATTAATGACAGATAATTGAGAAAAAAAACATTCAAGTTAAAATAAGATTTTACTTACCGATAAATCTATTTCTCGGAGTCCGTAGTGGATGCTGGGGTTCCTGAAAGGACCATGGGGATTAGCGGCTCCGCAGGAGACAGGGCACAAAAAGTAAAGCTTTTCCGATCAGGTGGTGTGCACTGGCTCCTCCCCCTATGACCCTCCTCCAGACTCCAGTTAGGTACTGTGCCCGGACGAGCGTACACAATAAGGGAGGATTTTGAATCCCGGGTAAGACTCATACCAGCCACACCAATCACACCGTACAACTTGTGATCTAAACCCAGTTAACAGTATGATAACAGCGGAGCCTCTGAAAGATGGCTTCCTTCAACAATAACCCGAATTAGTTAACAATAACTATGTACAATTTATGCAGATAATCCGCACTTGGGATGGGCGCCCAGCATCCACTACGGACTCCGAGAAATAGATTTATCGGTAAGTAAAATCTTATTTTCTCTATCGTCCTAGTGGATGCTGGGGTTCCTGAAAGGACCATGGGGATTATACCAAAGCTCCCAAACGGGCGGGAGAGTGCGGATGACTCTGCAGCACCGAATGAGAGAACTCCAGGTCCTCCTTAGCCAGAGTATCAAATTTGTAAAATTTTACAAACGTGTTCTCCCCTGACCACGTAGCTGCTCGGCAAAGTTGTAATGCCGAGACCCCTCGGGCAGCCGCCCAAGATGAGCCCACCTTCCTTGTGGAATGGGCCTTTACAGATTTAGGCTGTGGCAGGCCTGCCACAGAATGTGCAAGTTGGATTGTGCTACAGATCCAACGAGCAATCGTCTGTTTAGACGCAGGAGCACCCATCTTGTTGGGTGCATACAATATAAACAACGAGTCAGATTTTCTGACTCCAGCTGTCCTTGCAATATATATTTTTAATGCTCTGACAACGTCCAGTAACTTGGAGTCCTCCAAGTCACTTGTAGCCGCAGGCACTACAATAGGCTGGTTCAGATGAAATGCTGACACCACCTTAGGGAGAAAATGCGGACGAGTCCGCAGTTCTGCCCTGTCCGAATGGAAAATCAGATATGGGCTTTTGTAAGATAAAGCTGCCAGTTCTGACACTCTCCTGGCCGAAGCCAGGGCTAGAAGCATGGTTACTTTCCATGTGAGATATTTCAAATCCACCTTTTTTAGTGGTTCAAACCAATGAGATTTTAGGAAGTCCAAAACCACATTTAGATCCCACGGTGCCACTGGAGGCACCACAGGAGGCTGTATATGCAGCACTCCCTTAACAAAGGTCTGGACTTCAGGGACTGAAGCCAATTCTTTTTGAAAGAAAATCGACAGGGCCGAAATTTGAACCTTAATAGATCCCAATTTGAGACCCATTGACAATCCTGATTGCAGGAAATGTAGGAATCGACCCAGTTGAAATTCCTCCGTCGGAGCACTCCGATCTTCGCACCACGCAACATATTTTCGCCAAATTCGGTGATAATGTTGCACGGTTACTTCCTTCCTTGCTTTAATCAAAGTAGGAATGACTTCTTCCGGCATGCCTTTTTCCTTTAGGATCCGGCGTTCAACCGCCATGCCGTCAAACGCAGCCGCGGTAAGTCTTGAAACAGACAGGGACCCTGCTGAAGCAAGTCCCTCCTTAGAGGTAGAGGCCACGGATCTTCCGTGATCATCTCTTGAAGTTCCGGGTACCAAGTCCTCCTTGGCCAATCCGGAACCACTAGTATCGTTCTTACGCCTCTTTGCCGTATAATTCTCAATACTTTTGGTATGAGAGGCAGAGGAGGAAACACATACACCGACTGGTACACCCAAGGCGTTACCAGCGCGTCCACAGCTATTGCCTGCTGATCTCTTGACCTGGCGCAATACCTGTCCAGTTTTTTGTTGAGGCGAGACGCCATCATGTCCACCATTGGTCTTTCCCAACGGGTTACCAGCATGTGGAAGACTTCTGGATGAAGTCCCCACTCTCCCGGGTGAAGATCGTGTCTGCTGAGGAAGTCTGCTTCCCAGTTGTCCACTCCCGGGATGAACACTGCTGACAGTGCTATCACATGATTCTCTGCCCAGCGAAGAATCCTTGCAGCTTCTGCCATTGCCCTCCTGCTTCTTGTGCCGCCCTGTCTGTTCACATGGGCGACTGCCGTGATGTTGTCCGACTGGATCAATACCGGTTTTCCCTGAAGCAGAGGTTCTGCCTGGTTTAGAGCATTGTATATTGCTCTTAGTTCCAGAATGTTTATGTGAAGAGACGTTTCCAGGCTCGTCCATACTCCCTGGAAGTTTCTTCCTTGTGTGACTGCTCCCCAGCCTCTCAGGCTGGCGTCCGTGGTCACCAGGATCCAATCCTGTATGCCGAATCTGCGGCCCTCCAATAGATGAGCACTCTGCAACCACCACAGAAGAGACACCCTTGTCCTTGGAGACAGGGTTATCCGTAGGTGCATCTGAAGATGCGACCCTGACCATTTGTCCAACAGATCCCTTTGGAAAATTCTTGCGTGGAATCTGCCGAATGGAATCGCTTCGTAAGAAGCCACCATTTTTCCCAGGACTCTTGTGCATTGATGTACAGACACCTTTCCTGGTTTTAGGAGGTTCCTGACAAGCTCGGATAACTCCTTGGCTTTTTCCTCCGGGAGAAAAACCTTTTTCTGAACCGTGTCCAGAATCATCCCTAGGAACAGCAGACGAGTTGTCGGCATTAACTGGGATTTTGGAATATTCAGAATCCACCCGTGCTGTTTTAGCACTTCTTGAGACAGTGCTAATCCCATCTCTAGCTGTTCTCTGGACCTCGCCCTTATTAGGAGATCGTCCAAGTATGGGATAATTAATACGCCTTTTCTTCGAAGAAGAATCATCATCTCGGCCATTACCTTTGTAAAGATCCGAGGTGCCGTGGACAATCCGAACGGCAGCGTCTGAAACTGATAGTGACAGTTTTGTACAACGAACCTGAGGTACCCCTGGTGTGAGGGGTAAATTGGAACGTGGAGATACGCATCCTTGATGTCCAAGGATACCATAAAGTCCCCCTCTTCCAGGTTCGCTATCACTGCTCTGAGTGACTCCATTTTGAACTTGAACTTCTTTATGTACAGGTTCAAGGACTTCAGATTTAGAATAGGCCTTACCGAGCCATCCGGCTTCGGTACCACAAAAAGAGTGGAATAATACCCCTTCCCTTGTTGCAGAAGAGGTACCTTGACTATCACCTGCTGAGAGTACAGCTTGTGAATGGCTTCCAACACCGTCTCCCTTTCGGAGGGGGACGCTGGTAAAGCAGACTTCAGGAAACGGCGAGGTGGATCTGTCTCTAATTCCAACCTGTATCCCTGAGATATTATCTGCAGGATCCAGGGATCTACTTGCGAGTGAGCCCACTGCGCGCTGTAATTTTTGAGACGACCGCCCACCGTCCCCGAGTCCGCTTGAGAAGCCCCAGCGTCATGCTGAGGCTTTTGTAGAAGCCGGGGAGGGCTTCTGATCCTGGGAAGGAGCTGCGTGTTGCTGTCTCTTCCCTCGACCTTTGCCTCGTGGCAAATATGAATAGCCCTTTGCTCTCTTATTTTTAAAGGAACGAAAGGGCTGCGGTTGAAAAGTCGGTGCCTTTTTCTGTTGGGGAGTGACTTGAGGTAGAAAGGTGGATTTCCCGGCTGTAGCCGTGGCCACCAAATCTGATAGACCGACTCCAAATAACTCCTCCCCCTTATACGGCAAAACTTCCATATGCCGTTTTGAATCCGCATCGCCTGTCCACTGTCGCGTCCATAAAGCTCTTCTGGCCGAAATGGACATAGCACTTACCCGTGATGCCAGTGTGCATATATCCCTCTGTGCATCACGCATATAAAGAAACGCATCCTTTATTTGTTCTAACGACAGTACAATATTGTCCCTGTCCAGGGTATCAATATTTTCAATCAGGGACTCTGACCAAACTACCCCCGCACTGCCCATCCAGGCAGTTGCTACAGCTGGTCGTAGTATAACACCTGCATGTGTGTATATACTTTTTTGGATATTTTCCATCCTCCTATCTGATGGATCTTTAAGTGCGGCCGTCTCAGGAGAGGGTAACGCCACTTGTTTAGATAAGCGTGTTAGCGCCTTGTCCACCCTAGGAGGTGTTTCCCAGCGCTCCCTAACCTCTGGCGGGAAAGGGTATAATGCCAATAATTTCTTTGAAATTATCAGCTTTTTATCAGGGGTAACCCACGCTTCATTACACACGTCATTTAGTTCTTCTGATTCAGGAAAAACTATAGGTAGTTTTTTCATACCCCACATAATACCCTGTTTAGTGGTACCTGTAGTATCAGCTAAATGTAACGCCTCCTTCATTGCCAAAATCATATAACGTGTGGCCCTACTGGAAAATACGGTTGATTCGTCACCGTCACCACTGGAGTCATCGCCTGTGTCTGGGTCTGTGTCGACCGACTGAGGCAAAGGGCGTCTCACAGCCCCTGACGGTGTTTGAGTCGCCTGGACAGGCACTAATTGATTGTCCGGCCGTCTCATGTCGTCAAACGACTGCTTTAGCGTGTTGACACTATCCCGTAGTTCCATAAATAAAGGCATCCATTCTGGTGTCGACCCCCTAGGAGGTGACATCCCCATATTTGGCAATTGCTCCGCCTCCACACCAATATCGTCCTCATACATGTCGACACACACGTACCGACACACAGCAGACACACAGGGAATGCTCCTAATGAAGACAGGACCCACTAGCCCTTTGGGGAGACAGAGGGAGAGTTTGCCAGCACACACCAAAAGCGCTATATATATATCAGGGATAGCCTTATAATAAGTGCTCCCCTATAGCTGCTTTGTTATATAAAAATATCGCCATAAATTTGCCCCCCCTCTCTGTTTTACCCTGTTTCTGTAGTGAGAACCTGGGAGCCGTCCTGACCAGCGGAGCTGTGAGAGGAAATGGCGCCGTGTGCTGAGGAGATAGGCCCCGCCCCTTTTCCGGCGGGCTCGTCTCCCGCTATTTTGAGAAATCAGGCAGGGGTTAAATATCTCCATATAGCCTCTAGGGCTATATGTGAGGTATTTTTAGCCTTTATAGGTACTCATTTTGCCTCCCAGGGCGCCCCCCTCCCAGCGCCCTGCACCCTCAGTGACTGCCGTGTGAAGTGTGCTGAGAGGAAAATGGCGCACAGCTGCAGTGCTGTGCGCTACCTTTAGAAGACTGCAGGAGTCTTCAGCCGCCGATTCTGGACCTCTTCTGTCTTCAGCATCTGCAAGGGGGCCGGCGGCGCGGCTCCGGTGACCATCCAGGCTGTACCTGTGATCGTCCCTCTGGAGCTTGATGTCCAGTAGCCAAGAAGCCAATCCATCCTGCACGCAGGTGAGTTGACTCCTTCTCCCCTCAGTCCCTCGCTGCAGTGATCCTGTTGCCAGCAGGAATCACTGTAACATAAAAAAACCTAGCTAAACTTTCTCTAAGCAGCTCTTTAGGAGAGCCACCTAGATTGCACCCTTCTCGGCCGGGCACAAAAATCTAACTGGAGTCTGGAGGAGGGTCATAGGGGGAGGAGCCAGTGCACACCACCTGATCGGAAAAGCTTTACTTTTTGTGCCCTGTCTCCTGCGGAGCCGCTAATCCCCATGGTCCTTTCAGGAACCCCAGCATCCACTAGGACGATAGAGAAAAAACATTTTAATTCAAATTCCCCCTTTAGTCCCTTGGGTACAAGGGTACCTAAATGGTGAATCCATTTCACCTCTGCCTGAGACAGTCTTTTTTCTAAATTTCGAGTTTTCCAATGAGGTTGTATTTGTTGTATACCCCAAATTTTTTTTATACTGCACTCCTTTGACAAATGGCATTCCTTAAAGTGAGAGGAAACAATATGAGTAGACAGACCTTTTCGGCTGTTGTAAATATGTTCCGCTGCTCGAACTTTTAGACTCCTCGTGGTTTTACCCACGTAGAAGTAACCGCTCGAGCATTCAAGAACATTTCTCGAATGACAAGTAATAAATTCTTTTATTTCTACCTTCCTTTCATTAATTACTAAATTAGTGATCTTTCTATCTTTAGATCTAACGGTTTTACACATTAAACAATCACCGCAACGGTGGAACCCCTTGGTTCTAATACTCTGTCTGGGGTTGGTTTCAACATTACTCCTTACTAGATGGTTTTGTAATGATGGTACTCTTTTATACATAAATTTAGGTCTATCAGGTATGACTTTCCCCAGCAGAGGATCTTGTTTTAACAATTTCCAGTTTGACTTAAAGATTTTTTTTATATTTAGCATTGAATTGACTAATAAATGCCCACTGGAAATTGGGGTTGCACTACATCCTACAGCACCTAGACCAACCGGGCTCTTATGCGAGGATCCTATTTGTCGATTTCAGTTTGGCATTCAACACAATCCTGCAAGCCAAACTCCTCTCCTTAGGGGTCCCAGAATCAACATGCTTCTGGATCGTCAACTTCCTGACTGCAAGGAAACAGGTGGTGAAAGCCAGGTCATTCACGTCTGGTGGGCGCACAATCAGCATGGGTACTCCTCAAGGATGTGTCCTTTCCCCCCTGCTCTTCTCTCTATATACCAGAAACTGCACCTTGGCCGAGCAATCAGTAAAAATTATAAAATTCGCAGACGACACCACTGTCATCGGCTTAATCAAGGACAAAGACGAATCTGCATACAGACGCTAAGTGGAACGGCTAACGAGGTGGTGCAGCAGGAACAACATTGACCTGAATCCCCTCAAAACAGTTGAGATGGTGGTAGACTTCAGAAGGAAACCCAATGCCATGCAACCACTCGTAATAGCCGACAGCGTGGTTTCGTGAGTCAACTCCTTCAAATTCCTAGAGTCAAATATTTCCAGAGACCTCAAATGGGGACCCAACATAAGCACTGTCATAAAGAAGGCCCAGCAGCGGATGTTCTTTCTGAGGCAACTCAGGAAAGTCAACATCTCGCAGAAGCTGCTGCTCATCTTCTACACAGTGATCGTAAAATCAGTCCTATGTTCGATTACAGTCTGGTATGGAGCTGCCAATGAAAGTGACAGACTGAGGCTGCAAAGGGTGGTAAGGACAGCTGAAAAGATTGTTGGGGCTGACCTCCCTCCCGTCCAGGAATTATCAAGGGTCAGGAAGCAAGCGGAGAAAATCGTGTCAGATATGCAGCACCCAGGTCACAAACTGTTTGAACCGCTTCCATCAGGCAGACGCTACAAGTCCATTCCCGCGAAGTCGACCAGATCCATTAAAAGATTCTTTCCACTAGCTGTCCACCAGCTGAACAATATATAAAAAGTCTAACATGTATAATATGTCTAATATGTTGAGTCTATCGTACAGTTGCAATGTGCAGTATGAACTCATACGTGTATGTACTGTTTGTAATGTATGCTACATTCCCCCCCCCCCTTCTTATGCTATGTATTCCCCCTTAATGTTGCTGCTTGGCAACGCATTGTACCGCAAAAAATTCCTAGTGTACGTGAGTACACCTGGCCAATAAGGAGATTTATGGTAGACTTACCATTGTTAAATCTCTTTCTGCAAGGTACACTGGATTCCACAGGAAAAAACATTGTGGTGTAGAGTTGGATCTTGATCCGAGGCACCAACAGGCTAAAGCTTTGACTGTTCCTAGGATGCACTGCACCGCCTCCTCTATAGCCCCGCCTCCAGGCACTGGAGCTCAGTTTCGTTAACCAGTCCAATGCATTAGCAGGTAAAAGAGACGGAAGATGTTAGTCACATAGAACCACATTCTCACGACAGGAGAAGGGACTAGCGGCTAATGCCATACAAACCCAAAGAAGCTAAGTGCGTCAGGGTGGGCGCCCTGTGGAATCTAGTGTACCTCGCAGAAAGAGATTTAACAATGATAAGTCTACCATAAATCTCCTTTTCTGCAGCGGGGTACACTGGTATTCCACAGGGAATAACATCGGGGATGTCCTAAAGCAGTTCCTCATGGGAGGACACGCACAGTAGCGGGCACAAGAACCCGGCATCCAAAGGAAGCATCCTGGGAGGCGGAAGTATCAAAGGCATAGAACCTGATGAACGTGTTCACTGAGGACCACGTAGCCGCCTTGCACAATTGTTCTGCAGACGCGCCACGGCGGGCTACCCAAGAAGGTCCAACCGACCAAGTAGAATGGGCCTTGATAGCAGCAGGAGGTGGGAGCCCAGCCTGCGCATAAGCTTGTGCAAACACCATTCTAATCCATCTGGCCAAGGTTTGCTTATTTGCAGGCCAGCCACGATTGTGAAAACCACACCATGAGGCATAGTACTTGCATCGCCGAGTGTATCGACACTCTCTGGTGAGAGAGGAAGTATCTAATCCTGTCCTGAACTTTCAGGACCTTCTCTGGAGACAAAAACAAACGTTGTGTGTCCAACAATGCCCCCAGGTGCACCATGCTCTGAGCAGGGACCAGCGAGGACTTCTTCCAGTTGACTGACTAGAACCTCTGGGAAATTCGCCAGGATCAGCAAGTCGTCCAGATATGGCATGATCCTGACACGCTGATGGCGGAGAAGAGCCGTCATGACTGCCATGACCTTGGTGAAGATCTGAGGAGCTGTGGTCAGTACGAAAGGCAAGGCATGGAATTGTTAATGTAGGTTGCCAATAGCAAACCACAGATATTGCTGATGCGAAATGGCAATAGGAATGTGCAGGTAAGCATCCTGTATATCCAGGGATACCATATAGTCCTTGGGTTCCATGGCCAGTACAATGGAACGCAGAGTTTCCATACGGAATTTGGATACCCTCACAAATTTGTTCAAAGATTTGAGGTTGAGTATAAGCCGGGAGGACCCATTTGGTTTCTGGCCTAGAAACAGGGTCGAATAGTAGCCCCTGCCTCTCTGAGACAGAGGTACTGGCACAATCACTCCAGTATCTAGGAGAGATTGTACAACCAAGTGTAAAGTCTGTGCTTTCAGCGGATCCGAAGGGATAACAGTCGAGCAGAACTGGTGAGGGGGACGTCTCCTGAAGGACAATAAGGTGAACTTGACCTCAAAAAGTGGAAGTTCAAGGAAGATTAAGGATATATCCTGACAGCGCCGGCTAAGTGTTTACTCCATTTTTTATATTGTACACTTGTGGTGAGGGGTGAAGGAAACCTCTTAGGAGTGTTGCATTGGGTTGGCTGCTTCTGTTTGCGCACAAAGTGCTCTCTATAATCTCTTTCTTATTGTCATTTGTCTTTCCTTCAATAGAGATCACATAGTGCTGCATAAAGAAAAAAAAATTTAAGTTAAGAGAAAATCGCAAATCAACATTTGATTATGTTTTTAGGGAGGAAGGAGACCCAGCAATACTTGTAGATGAAAGTTTGGAAAGTCTAATGAAGAAATTAGAGGGTGCTCTCCTAAAAGAAAGTCGTATTTGGTGGGAGATGGTGACACTGGAGAGGTACCTTTCTCACCAAATTATCCCCAAAGGATTGAAACTGTCAGGCTCCGGAGCCTTACCTCCGGCGGGTGCTTCCACGGGTTGCCGTCCCACTGGTTGGCGCGGCTGCGGCGGCGGGTCCTCCTGGACGGATGCGCGGCTGCCAAGGGTCGGGGGCAGAGGGTCTGGAGAACAAAAAATCTGAAGAGACAGAAGATTCTGATGGGGAGGATGAGGGGAACATCGACAGTCAATCCCATCCAGTGTCACCTCCCAATATAACACCAGTTGCCCAGAGGAAACTGAATCCTCCTCTTCAGAGATATAGAAGGATGATGGATTCTGAATCAGAATCACAACAGCAACGAAATCATCCATATAGGGACAATTATACTGCTGATCCAACATTGAGACGCCTTCAAAACAGGGGCAGATTGGGATATAGGAGATATGGGAATGATGATAAAACAAGGCAAAATAGACCTAGAACCCATTTCTTTGGAGGGGAGAGGTTTAGAAGTTCACTGTATGGAGAAAGATGGAGACAAGGAAGAGACCAAACCCCCATGAATTTAAGAACATCCAACAGATCTAAACCATTGGAGACGTATAATAGATTTAAACCATTGGAAGACCATCCGGAGTCTCCTTTTTTATACAGGGGGAGGAGACAAGGGTTTATAAGATAAGCACGAGGGGAAAAAGAGGAGGCCGAAAGAGGAACAAAAGACAGAAACAGAATAAGAAAAAAAGAAAGAGAAAGAAAGGAGAGAAAAGTTTGGAATTAAAAGAAACAGTGTTAGAACAATCAGGGAAAATTAAAATTTTTAATCTCACCAACCATAGTTTGGCAAAAGAAGAAATTTCTTTGTTGGAGAAAGGCTTAAAATATGCCCCAGCACTCCCCCTCAATAAGTTTAGCACATTTGTTGATTTACACAAATATGTCAGAAAACGGAGTATAAAAAAATTATTTTTAACAAGAGATGAAGGGACTATGATGACTGTGCCATTGGTAACGGTTACCCCCTTTAAACCAAAATCCATTTTAATCCATCACATATACGAGGCAATTTTTTAGAAACCTTCCTTAAATTAGTCACCGATGAGATTCAAGAAATGGACACGAGAATAGGGAAATTTAATTTAACACACAAAGAATGGCAAGCTTTGAGAAATGTAAAAGCAAATGAGCATCTGGTCATCAAGCCAGCTGACAAAGGGGGAGGGGTGGTGATAATGACTAGGAAAGATTATGAAAAGGAAGTTTTAAAACAGTTGGACGATGGGAGAACATATAAAAAATTAAGGACTAATCCCACAAATAAAATTCAAAAAGAACTGGAGAAATTAATAGAGGAATATTATGAGAAGGGAACATTAGAGGAAAGAGAAAAGAAGTTTATATTAATAGAAGAACCAGTTATTCCGGTACTTTATGTTTTACGCAAGGTCCATAAAGATCCCGTAAAACCCCCTGGATGCCAGATTGTTTTGGGAATCGGTTCAATAACATCCAATTTATCAGAACTCATCGATTTTTACTTACAACCCTTGGTAGTCAAGAATAAGGCCCATTTAAAAGACACCAAGGAGTTTTTAAAGGTTATTCAGAGCATCAAATGGGAAGATGGATTCATTTTGGGCACAGCAGATGTCAGGTCACTTTATACCATTATCGAACATTTGGCCGGCCTTGACACCCTTTCTCTGCATTAACTAAGAGTACTTTGAATAGAGACATACAGGATTTTATTATCAAGGGGATTAAATTTATTTTAAACAATAATTATTTCTCTTTTAACGGATCTTTTTATCTCCAAAATGTTGGCACAGCGATGGGCACCAGGTTCGCTCCAAGTTATGCAAACATTTTCATGGGACAGTGGGAAGATGATAATATTTGGAAACACTGTCCTTTGGAGCGAACCTGGTGTTCTGGAAAATATATATTGACAATGTGTTTTTTATTTGGTAGGGGGGAGAATATTTATTAAAATAATTTTTTCAATATTTAAATACTAATGTTTTAAATATTTTCTTCTCTTTTGAGCATAGTAATGTGGGGATCAACTTTTTAGATATTACAGTTTACATAGAAAATAAGAATTTACTCACCGGTAATTCTATTTCTCGTAGTCCATAGTGGATGCTGGGACTCCGTAAGGACCATGGGGAATAGCGGCTCCGCAGGAGACTGGGCACAACTAAAAGAAAGCTTTAGTCTAACTGGTGTGCACTGGCTCCTCCCACTATGACCCTCCTCCAGACTTCAGTTAGGATACTGTGCCCGGAAGAGCTGACACAATAAGGAAGGATTTTGAATCCCGGGTAAGACTCATACCAGCCACACCAATCACACCGTATAACTCGTGATACAATACCCAGTTAACAGTATGATAACAACTGAGCCTCTCAACAGATGGCTCAACAATAACCCTTTAGTTAAACAATAACTAAATACAAGTATTGCAGACAATCCGCACTTGGGATGGGCGCCCAGCATCCACTACGGACTACGAGAAATAGAATTACCGGTGAGTAAATTCTTATTTTCTCTGACGTCCTAAGTGGATGCTGGGACTCCGTAAGGACCATGGGGATTATACCAAAGCTCCCAAACGGGCGGGAGAGTGCGGATGACTCTGCAGCACCGAATGGGCAAACTCTAGGTCCTCCTCAGCCAGGGTGTCAAACTTGTAGAATTTAGCAAATGTGTTTGACCCCGACCAAGTAGCTGCTCGGCAAAGTTGTAAAGCCGAGACCCCTCGGGCAGCCGCCCAAGAAGAGCCCACCTTACTCGTGGAATGGGCTTTCACTGATTTAGGATGCGGCAGTCCAGCCGCAGAATGTGCAAGCTGAATCGTACTACAGATCCAGCGAGCAATAGTCTGCTTTGAAGCAGGTGCACCCAACTTGTTGGGCGCATGCAGGATAAATAGCGAGTCAGTCTTTCTGACGCCAGCTGTCCTGGAAACATAAATTTTCAGGGCCCTGACTACGTCCAACAACTTGGAAGCCTCCAAGTCTTTAGTAGCCACAGGCACCACAATAGGTTGGTTCAAATGAAAAGCGGATACCACCTTAGGGAGAAACTGGGGACGAGTCCTCAATTCTGCCCTATCCATATGAAAAATCAGATAAGGGCTTTTACATGACAAAGCCGCCAATTCTGATACACGCCTGGCCGAAGCCAAGGCCAACAACATGACCACTTTCCACGTGAGATATTTCAATTCCACGGTTTTAAGTGGCTCAAACCAATGAGACTTTAGGAAATCCAACACCACGTTGAGATCCCAAGGTGCCACTGGAGGCACAAAAGGGGGCTGAATATGCAGCACTCCCTTAACAAAAGTCTGAACTTCAGGCAGTGAAGCCAGTTCTCTTTGAAAGAAAATCGATAGAGCCGAAATCTGGGCTTTAATGGAACCCAATTTTAGGCCCATAGTCACCCCTGACTGTAGGAAGTGCAGGAAACGGCCAAGCTGAAATTCTTCCGTTGGGGCCTTCCTGGCCTCACACCACGCAACATATTTTCGCCAAATGCGGTGATAATGGTTCGCAGTCACTTCTTTCCTAGCTTTAATCAGCGTAGGAATGACTTCCTCTGGAATGCCCTTTTCCTTCAGGATCCGGAGTTCAACCGCCATGCCGTCAAACGCAGCCGCGGTAAGTCTTGGAACAGACAGGGCCCCTGCTGCAGCAGGTCCTGTCTGAGCGGCAGAGGCCATGGGTCCTCTGAGATCATTTCTTGAAGTTCCGGGTACCAAGCTCTTCTTGGCCAATCCGGAACAATGAGTATAGTTCTTACTCCTCTTCTCCTTATTATCCTCAGTACCTTTGGTATGAGAGGAAGAGGAGGGAACACATAAACCGACCGGTACACCCACGGTGTCACTAGAGCGTCCACAGCTATCGCCTGAGGGTCTCTTGACCTGGCGCAATATCTTTCTAGCTTTTTGTTTAGGCGGGACGCCATCATGTCCACCTGTGGCCTTTCCCAACGGTTTACAATCAGTTGGAAGACTTCTGGATGAAGTCCCCACTCTCCCGGGTGGAGGTCGTGCCTGCTGAGGAAGTCTGCTTCCCAGTTGTCCACTCCCGGAATGAACACTGCTGACAGTGCTAACACGTGATTTTCCACCCATCGGAGAATCCTTGTGGCTTCTGCCATCGCCGTCCTGCTTCTTGTGCCGCCCTGTCGGTTTACATGGGCGACTGCCGTGATGTTGTCTGACTGGATCAGTACCGGCTGGTTTTGAAGCAGGGGTTTTGCCTGACTGAGGGCATTGAAAATGGCCCTCAGTTCCAGAATATTTATGTGTAGGGAAGTCTCCTGACTTGACCATAGTCCTTGGAAGTATCTTCCCTGTGTGACTGCCCCCCAGCCTCGAAGGCTGGCATCCGTGGTCACCAGGACCCAGTCCTGTATGCCGAATCTGCGGCCATCTTGAAGATGAGCACTTTGCAGCCACCACAGCAGAGACACCCTGGTCCTTGGAGACAGGGTTATCAGTCGATGCATCTGAAGATGCGATCCGGACCACTTGTCCAACAGGTCCCACTGAAAGGTTCTTGCATGGAACCTGCCGAATGGAATTGCTTCGTAGGAAGCTACCATCTTTCCCAGGATCCACGTGCAGTGATGCACCGACACCTGTTTTGGTTTTAGGAGGCCTCTGACTAGAGATGACAGCTCCTTGGCCTTTTCCTCCGGGAGAAACACTTTTTTCTGTTCTGTGTCCAGAACCATCCCCAGGAACAGTAGACGTGTCGTAGGGACCAGCTGTGACTTTGGAATATTTAGAATCCAGCCGTGCTGTTGTAGCACCTCCCGAGATAGTGCTACCCCGATTAACAACTGCTCCCTGGACCTCGCCTTTATCAGGAGATCGTCCAAGTACAGGATAATTAAAACTCCCTTTTTCCGAAGGAGTATCATCATTTCGGCCATTACCTTGGTAAATACCCTCGGAGCCGTGGATAGACCAAACGGCAACGTCTGGAATTGGTAATGACAATCCTGTACCACAAATCTGGTGAGGATGGTAAATAGGGACATGCAGGTAAGCATCCTTGATGTCCAGTGATACCATGTAATCCCCCTCGTCCAGGCTTGCAATAACCGCCCTGAGCGATTCCATCTTGAACTTGAATTTTTTTTATATATGTGTTCAAGGATTTCAAATTTAAAATGGGTCTCACCGAACAGTCCGGTTTCGGTACCACAAACATTGTGGAATAGTAACCCCGTCCTTGTTGAAGTAGGGGTACCTTGACTATCACCTGCTTAGAATACAGCTTGTGAATTGCCTCTAGCACTGCCTCCCTGCCTGAGGGAGTTGTTGGCAAGGCAGATTTGAGGAAACGGCGAGGGGGGGGCGTCTCGAATTCCAGCTTGTACCCCTGAGATACTACTTGAAGGATCCAGGGATCCACCCGTGAGCGAGCCCACTGATTGCTGAAGTTTTTGAGACGGGCCCCCACCATACCTGGCTCCGCCTGTGGAGCCCCAGCGTCATGCGGTGGACTTGGAGGAAGCGGGGGAGGACTTTTGCTCCTGGGAACTGGCTGTATGCTGCAGCTTTTTCCCTCTACCTCTGCCTCTGGGCAGAAAGGAAGCACCTTTAACCCGCTTGCCCTTATGGGGCCGAAAGGACTGTACCTGATAATACGGTGCTTTCTTTGGCTGTGAGGGAACATGGGGTAAAAATGCTGACTTCCCAGCTATTGCTGTGGAAACGAGGTCCGAGAGACCATCCCCGAACAATTCCTCACCCTTATAAGGCAAAATTTCCATGTGCCTTTTAGAATCTGCATCACCTGTCCACTGCCGAGTCCATAACACTCTCCTGGCAGAAATGGACATTGCACTTATTTTAGATGCCAGCCGGCAAATATCCCTCTGTGCATCTCTCATGTATAAGACTGCGTCTTTAATATGCTCTACGGTTAGCAATATAGTGTCCCTGTCTAGGGTATCAATATTTTCCGACAGGGAATCTGACCACGCAGCTGCAGCACTGCACATCCATGCTGAAGCAATAGCTGGTCTCAGTATAATACCTGTGTGTGTGTATACAGACTTCAGGATAGCTTCCTGCTTTCTATCAGCAGGCTCCTTTAGGGCGGCCGTATCCGGAGACGGTAGTGCCACCTTATTTGACAAGCGTGTGAGCGCTTTATCCACCCTAGGGGATGTTTCCCAACGTGACCTATCCTCTGGCGGGAAAGGGTACGTCATTAGTAACCTTTTAGAAATTACCAGTTTCTTATCGGGGGAAGCCCACGCTTCTTCACACACTTCATTTAATTCCTCAGATGGAGGAAAAACTACTGGTAGTTTTTGCTCTCCAAACATAATACCCTTTTTTGTGGTACCTGGGGTAACATCAGAAATGTGCAACACATTTTTCATAGCCTCAATCATGTAACGTGTGGCCCTATTGGAAGTTACATTAGTCTCATCGTCGTCGACACTGGAGTCAGTATCCGTGTCGACATCTGTGTCTGCCATCTGAGGTAGCGGGCGTTTTAGAGCCCCTGATGGCTTTTGAGACGCCTGGGCAGGCACAGGCTGAGAAGCCGGCTGTCCCATATTTGGTATGTCGTCAAACCTTTTATGTAAGGAGTCGACACTGTCACGTAATTCCTTCCACATAACCATCCACTCAGGTGTCAGCCCCGCAGGGGGTGACATCACATTTATAGGCATCTGCTCCGCCTCCACATAAGCCTCCTCCTCAAACATGTCGACACAGCCGTACCGACACACACCGCACACACACAGGGAATGCTCTGACAGAGGACAGGACCCCACAAAGCCCTTTGGGGAGACAGAGAGAGAGTATGCCAGCACACACCAGAGCGCTATAATAATACAGGGATTAACTGAATTATTTCCCCTTATAGCTGCTATATAAGTTATACTGCGCCTAAATTTAGTGCCCCCCCTCTCTTTTTTACCCTTCTGTAGCTTGAAACTGCAGGGGAGAGCCAGGGAGCGATCCTTCCAGCGGAGCTGTGAGGGAAAAATGGCGCCAGTGTGCTGAGGGAGATAGCCCCGCCCCTTTTTCGGCTGACTTTTCTCCCGCTTTTTTTATGGATTCTGGCAGGGGTATTTATCACATATATAGCCTCTGGGACTATATATTGTGATTTTTAGCCAGCCAAGGTATTTATATTGCTGCTCAGGGCGGCCTCCCCCCCAGGGAGCCCTGCACCCATCAGTGACCGGAGTATGAGGTGTGCATGAGGAGCAATGGCGCACAGCTGCAGTGCTGTGCGCTACCTTGTTGAAGACCGAAGTCTTCTGCCGCCGATTTCCAGGACCATCTTCATGCTTCTGGCTCTGTAAGGGGGACGGCGGCGCGGCTCCGGGACCGAACGATCGAGGTCGGGTCCTGTGTTCGATCCCTCTGGAGCTAATGGTGTCCAGTAGCCTAAGAAGCCCAAACTATCTCCAGTCAGGTAGGTTCGCTTCTTCTCCCCTTAGTCCCTCGTCGCAGTGAGTCTGTTGCCAGCAGATCTCACTGAAAATAAAAAACCTAAAATATACTTTCTTTCTAGAAGCTCAGGAGAGCCCCTAGTGTGCATCCAGCTCAGCCGGGCACAAGATTCTAACTGAAGTCTGGAGGAGGGTCATAGTGGGAGGAGCCAGTGCACAACAGTTAGACTAAAGCTTTCTTTTAGTTGTGCCCAGTCTCCTGCGGAGCCGCTATTCCCCATGGTCCTTACGGAGTCCCAGCATCCACTTAGGACGTCAGAGAAAACGGTTTGATCCACACCAGGAATTATGTGAAACCCACGGATTCAGGGGCCTATATAGGAGTTTCACGCTATCATCATCCTAACTGGTTAGGATCGATACCATTGAAAATGGGAAAGATAAAAATGGCTTCAATTGGGCCTTCGTTACATCGTTCAGTTCTCAATATAAAAATATAGAAAAATTCCTTAACAAACATTGGGGAATCCTAAGAAAGAATCCGATAATAGGTAACCTATTACCAATGAAACCTAAATGCATTTTCAAAAAGGCCCCGAATTTGAAAATTAATTTAGTCAGAAGTGCCTTACCACCAAAAAAACCTATGTGTACTATAAAATCGAAAGGTTTCTTTCGGTGTGGACTATGCCTAGGATCAGGGCCGGATTAACAATGGGGCGGATGGAGCTGCAGCTCCAGGCCCCCCATTGAAAATAGGCCCAGAGCTCGGCACAGTGAAGAGGGCGAGGTCCATAACCACCAGCATTTCAATGAGTCACACTGACTCATTGTATGCTGCGGCGAGACAGTGTGCCGATCCCCAGTCTGCAAATCGGAAATCCCGGCCAGAGTAGGATGAGGGTCCGCTGACGCTCTCTTCTCCAGCCAGCGTTTCCTCCCCACAGGTTATTGAACTGCCCGGCCGGGGAGGAGGAGGAGCCGCTCTCCCCTCTACTCTCAGCTCCTCCCCCCAAAAAACTTTAGTACCGCTAATGAGGAGGATTGGCCGGCCGGAGGGGGAGAAGCCAGGAGGGGCTCCACTACCACAGAGTTCAGCACCTTCCCCCCGCCGCCCACACTGCACTGGCCAGAACCTTCGCCTGCCGCCTCCCGCGCAGCACACAGTGCTAGCCGGCACCTTACCTCCAGTCCCCCCGCCACATCTTCTCTCGCACCGCACAGGTGCACAACGCGCTGGCCGGTACCTTTCCCCCCTCCCGCGCCGCACACCGCGCTGCTACCCCCCTCGGCCAGCACCACCCCTAGCCGCCTCCCACTGCCCACACTACACTGCCCCCACCTCAACTCACTTTCGTCCTGCCTCAGGCTGGGCATGGGGCCAGGGGGATATACTGGAGCCGATGCTGTTAGCGGTGAGTGATACACACACACTCGCACACACTCTCACACACATAGACTCACTCTCTCACAAACTCACACTCACAGGGGCTACCTGGTGCAACGTATATGTGGGGCTACCTGGTGCAACGTATATGTGGGGCTACCTGGTGCAAGGTATATGTGGGGCTACCTGGTGCAAGGTATATGTGGGGCTACCTGGTGCAAGGTATATGTGGGGCTACCTGGTACAATGTATATGTGGGGCTACCTGCTGCAATGTATATGAGGGGCTACCTGGTGCAAGGTATATGTGGGGCTACCTGGTGCAAGGTATATGTGGGGCTACCTGCTGCAATGTATATGAGGGGCTACCTGGTGCAAGGTATATGTGGGGCTACCTGGTGCAAGGTATATGTGGGGCTACCTGGTGCAAGGTATATGTGGGGCTACCTGGTGCAACGTATATGAGGGGCTACCTGGTGCAACGTATATGAGGGGCTACCTGGTGCAACATATGAGGGGCTACCTGGTGCAACGTATATGAGGGACTACCTGGCGCAACGTGTGTGAGGGGCTACCTGGCGCAACGTGTGTGAGGGGCTACCTGGCGCAACGTGTGTGTAAAGGGCTACCTGGCGCAACGTGTGTGTAAAGGGCTACCTGGCGCAACATGTGTGTAAAGGGCTACCTGGCGCAACGTGTGTGTAAGGGGCTACCTGGTGCAACGTGTGTGTAAGGGGCTACCTGGTGCAACGTGTGTGTAAGGGGCTACCTGGCGCAACGTGTGTGTAAAGGGCTACCTGGCGCAACGTGTGTGTAAGGGGCTACCTGGTGCAACGTGTGTAAAGGGCTACCTGGCGCAACGTGTGTGTAAAGGGCTACCTGGCGCAAAGTGTGTGTAAAGGGCTACCTGGCGCAACGTGTGTGTAAAGGGCTACCTGGCGCAACGTGTGTGTAAAGGGCTACCTGGCGCAACGTGTGTGTAAAGGGCTACCTGGCGCAACGTGTGTGTAAAGGGCTACCTGGCGCAACGTGTGTGTAAGGGGCTACCTGGCGCAATGTGTATACAGGGCTCTGCCTGGCACAACATGCATAAGGGGCTACCTGTCCCTGTTTTCAATGGGGAGAGGGGGGTGCCAAAGGAAACATTCGCCGTGGGTGCCGCAAGGTCTAGAACCAGCCCTGACTACATATACAGACTAGGAGGGGAGGGGGGGCACACTGACGCCTATACAGACTAGGATAGGGCACACATGCATATACAGACTAGGAGGGGAGGGGGGCACACTGTCGCCTATACAGACTAGGATAGGGCACACTGATGCATATACAGACTAGGAGGGGAGGGGGGGCACACTGACGCATTTACAGACTAGGAGGGGAGGGGGGCACACTGACGCCTATACAGACTAGGATAGGGCACACTGATGCATATACAGACTAGGAGGGGAGGGGGGGCACACTGACGCCTATACAGACTAGGATAGGGCACACTGATGCATATACAGACTAGGAGGGGAGGGGGGCACACTGTCGCCTATACAGACTAGGATAGGGCACACTGATGCATATACAGACTAGGAGGGGAGGGGGGGCACACTGACGCATTTACAGACTAGGAGGGGAGGGGGGCACACTGACGCCTATACAGACTAGGATAGGGCACACTGATGCATATACAGACTAGGAGGGGAGGGGGGGCACACTGACGCCTATACAGACTAGGATAGGGCACACATGCATATACAGACTAGGAGGGGAGGGGGGGCACACTGACGCCTATACAGACTAGGATAGGGCACACATGCATATACAGACTAGGAGGGGAGGGGGGCACACTGACGCCTATACAGACTAGGATAGGGCACACTGATGCATATACAGACTAGGACGGGAGGAGGGCACACTGACGCCTATACAGACTAGGATAGGGCACACTGATGCATATACAGACTAGGAGGGGAGGGGGGCACACTGACGCCTATACAGACTAGGATAGGGCACACTGATGCATATACAGACTAGGAGGGGAGGGGGGGCACACTGATGCCTATACAGACTAGGATAGGGCACACTGATGCATATACAGACTAGGAGGGGAGGGGGGCACACTGACGCCTATACAGACTAGGATAGGGCACACTGATGCATATACAGACTAGGAGGGGAGGGGAGGCACACTGACGCCTATACAGACTAGGATAGGGCACACTGATGCATATACAGACTAGGAGGGGAGGGGAGGCACACTGACGCCTATACAGACTAGGATAGGGCACACTGATGCATATACAGACTAGGAGGGGAGGGGGGCACACTGACGCATTTACAGACTAGGAGGGGAGGGGGGCACACTGACGCATATACAGCGTAGGAGGGGGCACACTAACACATATACAGACTAGGAGGGGGGCATACTGATGCATATACAGACTAGGATGGGGCACACTGACGCATATACAGACTAGGAAGAAAGGGGGGCACAGTAATGTGTAGCTATACAGACTAGGAGGTGAGGGTCACACTAATGCATGTAGTTTGAAGGACACACTCCTTTTCTGTGGCCATGTCCCCTTTTTAGGTGCGCGCAACAGTAATCCCATTTCATTTCCCATAGCCCCACTTCAAAATTCCCACTTTGACGACCACTGTATGCAGGGCTTAAAGTGGTCCTGGAGAGGTGGGGGAACTCATCTCCACTATCACCTGCGCGCCGTAGGCGCGCGCCGCAGAAAGGGGTGTGGCCTCACTAAGGGGCGTGGTCACACAATAGTACCCCCAATTAAAAATCAGCTCCATTACACCTAATTACATCACTGTTACTTTAACATTAATGAAAAAACTGAGCCAGCCTAAAACTACACCTGCAACCTGGGAAGCATATAAGTTAACCCAATACACAGCCAAGATGGGGGTAGGGGACCCCAGCTGGATACATACAGAGCAGTATCACTATATAAACACAGCGAGGGGGTCTCAGCCCCGGTACTCACAGAAAAATCCCGAACAGCAGTGCAACAACTCCGAGCTCCTGTAGCTGCACCCTCATCGTCCACTGCAGGGGCAAACACAGGATTTGGTAGGGTGGGGGGCGTGTGTGTGTGTCATATATAAATAAAATGCCCCTGCACACACACTGGGACTGCAGACTGTACATACACACACACACTGGGACTGCAGTCTGCCCCACCACACCATAACTGCAAATTACAAACACACACTGGGACCGCAGACTGTCCCCTCCACACACTCACAGACACTTAAACTGCAGAATACATTACACACATGCTCATCCCCCCCCCCCCCCCCCCCCCCTCCCACACACATACACAATAGGACTGCAAATGACACACACACACATATGCTGGGACTGCAGATAGTACACACACACACTCCCCCTTCTCCCTCCTTCCCCAGGGACAGCGGCAGCTCACATCTGACCTGTGTAAGTGTAATTATGGGAGGCACTGGCAGCTGTGGACTGGAGCCGAGGAAGACGGGAGTTCCTGCCGAGGAGTAGTGCAGTGAGTGTCCCCTGCACTGCTTGGAAAATGAAAGGGCTGCACGGAGCTGTGCCGCGGCAGCACAGATCACAGTTCAAGCTTGAGGCTTCTCTCACAAATAAATAAACAATAATCGGTGCACTGCGATGGGTCTGCCTGTCAGTCCTCCTGCATCGCAGTGCAATGATTATTGTTTATTTATTTGTGAGAGAAGCCTCAAGCTTGAACTGTGAAATGTGCTGTCCACCGGCATCATAGAGATGGGGACAGCCGGTGGCACTGCACTGGAGGGAGGCGGCTATCCGGGGACTGCTAGACGCGGGAGAGAGGAGGGAGTACACCTCTGTCAGTGGGACGGAGGAGTAGCAGAGTGCGTCAGTGGGTCCCAGCTGTAGTGAGGTTTGACGTTATCTGCAGCCGTCAGCCATTCCTGCGGACCGGCTGCTGATCAAAAGAAGAGGCCGCTCTTTGAATCTGATTATGGCGCCGATTGTGCACCAATCACGGCTAGCGGACCGCCAGCCAATGAGAAGGTGCCACTAGGCAGCTTCTCATTGGCTGGCGGTGCGCGAGCCATGATTGGCTCACATGCTCACCCACTTTTTAAAAAAAAAAAGCCTTGCTTTCTTTTTATTGGCAGCCGGTCCGCCCATGAGCCAGGATTGGCTGGCGGCTGCTGCAAGTTTCCAAGTACACTGAGCAGACGCTAGTGGCCGGACGGAGGCGGAACTGGTTCCGCCTTCAATTTGAAGTGACGGAACGCAGTTCCGCCCCGTTCCGGACCACTTTAAGCACTGACTGTATGTATGTGTGTATGGGTCTGTTGTTCTGCTCCTCTATTAAATGGTTGAAGGTAGGCACTATGACCTCCATGGAGATAGCCACACCCATGGCACAGGCCACACACCCTATTTAGACAACCCTCACTACAGCGCTTGTCATACCTCCTGCCAATGCACACTATAGGCCCTTCATACATTTCAGCTCCAGGCCCATGTGGACCTTAATCTGGCACTGCCTAGGATGCAGAGGCATAAGAACAAAGAAGAGCAAAAATAAGAATTTACTTACCGATAATT
The DNA here is from genome assembly GCF_028390025.1 of Pseudophryne corroboree. Taxonomy (NCBI): domain Eukaryota; kingdom Metazoa; phylum Chordata; class Amphibia; order Anura; family Myobatrachidae; genus Pseudophryne; species Pseudophryne corroboree. The sequence continues at coordinate 100,610,132 of NC_086447.1, read as the reverse complement.
CTATTTCTCATAGTCCGTAGTGGATGCTGGGGACTCCGTAAGGACCATGGGGAATAGCGGCTCCGCAGGAGACTGGGCACATCTAAAGAAAGCTTTAGGACTATCTGGTGTGCCCTGGCTCCTCCCCCTATGACCCTCCTCCAAGCCTCAGTTAGGATACTGTGCCCGGACGAGCGTACACAATAAGGAAGGATTTTGAATCCCGGGTAAGACTCATACCAGCCACACCAATCACACCGTATAACCTGTGATCTGAACCCAGTTAACAGCATGATAACAGAGGAGCCTCTGAAAGATGGCTCACAACAATAATAACCCGATTTTTGTAACAATAACTATGTACAAGTATTGCAGACAATCCGCACTTGGGATGGGCGCCCAGCATCCACTACGGACTATGAGAAATAGAATTATCGGTAAGTAAATTCTTATTTTCTCTAACGTCCTAAGTGGATGCTGGGGACTCCGTAAGGACCATGGGGATTATACCAAAGCTCCCAAACAGGCGGGAGAGTGCGGATGACTCACCAACACCAAATGAGAGAACTCCAGGTCCTCCTCAGCCAGGATATCAATTTTGTAGAATTTTACAAACGTATTTGCTCCTGACCAAGTAGCTGCTCGGCAAAGTTGTAAAGCCGAGACCCCTCGGGCAGCCGCCCAAGATGAGCCCACCTTCCTTGTGGAGTGGGCATTTACAGATTTTTGGCTGTGGCAGGCCTGCCACAGAATGTGCAAGCTGAATTGTACTACAAATCCAACGAGCAATAGTCTGCTTAGAAGCAGGAGCACCCAGCTTGTTGGGTGCATACAGGATAAACAGCGAGTCAGATTTCCTGACTCCAGCCGTCCTGGAAACATATATTTTCAGGGCACTGACAACGTCTAGCAACTTGGAGGCCTCCAAGTCCCTAGTAGCCGCAGGCACCACCAATAGGTTGGTTCAGGTGAAACGCTGAAACCACCTTGGGGAGAAACTGAGGACGAGTCCTCAATTCCGCCCTGTCCGAATGGAAAATCAGATAAGGGCTTTTTCAGGATAAAGCCGCCCATTCTGACACGCGCCTGGCCCAGGCCAGGGCCAAAAGCATGACCACTTTTCATGTGAGATATTTTAACTCCACAGATTTAAGTGGTTCAAACCAATGTGACTTTTGGAACCCAAAACTACATTGAGATCCCAAAGTGCCACTGGAGGCACAAAAGGAGGCTGTATATGCAGTACCCCTTTTACAAACGTCTGAACTTCAGGGACTGAAGCTAGTTCTTTTTTGGAAGAAAATTGACAGGGCCGAAATTTGAACCTTAATGGACCCCAATTTCAGGCCCATAGACACTCCTGTTTGCAGGAAATGTAGGAATCGACCCAGTTGAATTTCCTCCGTCGGGCCTTACTGGCCTCGCACCACGCAACATATTTTCGCCAATTGCGGTGATAATGTTTTTGCGGTTACATCCTTCCTGGCTTTGATCAGGATAGGGATGACTTCATCCGGAATGCCTTTTTTCCTTCAGGATCCGGCGTTCAACCGCCATGCCGTCAAACGCAGCCGCGGTAAGTCTTGGAACAGACAGGGTCCTTGCTGGAGCAGGTCCCTTCTTAGAGGTAGAGGCCACGGATCTTCCGTGAGCATCTCTTGAAGTTCCGGTTACCAAGTTCTTCTTGGCCAATCCGGACCACGAATATAGAGCTTACTCCTCTCCATCTTATCAATCTCAGTACCTTGGGTATGAGAGGCAGAGGAGGGAACACATACCCTGACTGGTACACCCACGGTGTTACCAGAGCGTCTACAGCTTATTGCCTGAGGGTCCCTGGACCTGGCGCAATACCTGTCGAGTTTTTAATCATGTGGGAGACTTCTGGATGAAGTCCCCACTCTCCCGGGTGGAGGTCGTGCTGAGGAAGTCTGCTTCCCAGTTGTCCACTCCCGGAATGAATACTGCTGACAGTGCTATCACATGATTTTCCGCCCAGCGAAGAATCCTTGCAGCTTCTGCCATTGCCCTCCTGCTTCTTGTGCCACCCTGTCTGTTTACGTGGGTGACTGCCGTGATGTTGTCCGACTGGATCAACACCGGCTGACCTTGAAGCAGAGGTCTTGCTAAGCTTAGAGCATTGTAAATGTCCCTTAGCTTCAGGATATTTTATGTGAAGTGATGTCTCCAGGCTTGACCATAAGCCCTGGATATTCCTTCCCTGTGTGACTGCTCCCCAGCCTCGCAGGCTGGCATCCGTGGTCACCAGGACCCAGTCCTGAATGCCTAATCTGCGGCCCTCTAGAAGATGAGCACTCTGCAACCACCACAGGAGGGACACCCTTGTCCTTGGTGACAGGGTTATCCGCTGATGCATCTGAAGATGCGACCCGGACCATTTGTCCAGCAGGTCCCACTGGTGCGTGGAATCTGTCGAATGGGATTGCTTCGTAGGAAGCCACCATTTTACCCAGAACCCTTGTGCATTGATGCACTGAGACTTGGCTCGGTTTTAGGAGGTTCCTGACTAGCTCGGATAACTCCCTGGCTTTCTCCTCCGGGAGAAACACCTTTTTCTGGACTGTGTCCAGGATCATCCCTAGGAACAGAAGACACGTCGTCGGAACCAGGTGCGATTTTGGAATATTGAGAATCCAATCGTGCTGCCGCAACACTACCTGAGATAGTGCTACACCGACCTCCAACTGTTCCCTGGATCTTACCCTTATCAGGGAATTGTCCAAGTAAGGGATAACTAAAATTCACTTCCTTCGAAGGAATATTGTCACGATCCGGGTATCTGGACGCCATTACTTACCCTTCAGATGCCTCCTAAGGCTGGCTCAGCGTTCCAGGACCGGATTCCGCTGTTCCTGAGTTTCCACATGCAGAATGTCAGAGTGGTGATTTCATCAGCCGCGGCCTCCGCTGTGCCCGCGTGGTTAAATGTGCGCTTGTCAGTCTGGCGTCTCCTGTCTCCTGTGGCCGGCGTCGCCATTACTGTTTCAATTCTCACATGGATTACAAACCAAACTTCCCTCCAAGTGTCTGCATGGGCGCAGCCATCTTGGATTTTGTCATCTGATTATTTCCACCAATCTGCTGTCTGTATTGTTGATTTGCATAATTGCCTAGCCAACCCCTTCCTTGCTGCAGGTATAAGTATGCTGTGCCTGAGCAAGGAAGGCGTCAGTGCTTTGGTTGTCTAACCTAGTTCCAGTTTGTCTCTCTCCTGTGGTTGTCTTCCAGGTTCCAGCTCCTGTCTCCAGACTTCTGCTATAGAGACCCGCACCAGCATTCCATCTGCGGTGTAGCCTGACTCCCCGATCCATTCTGGACTCACCTGTTTCCAGCTACAACAATCACCTGCTTCCAGCCCAGCTTCCAGCAGTGTGCCGGTGTCCTTTCTGCAGTTTACCACTCTCCACCGGTATTATTATTTCACTGCTCTCAAACTCCAAACTTCATTATTATTTCACCGCTCTCAAACAATCACCTGCTTCCAGCCCAGCTTCCAGCAGTGTATAGCTTCTCTTAAAGGGCCGGTGTCCTTTTCTGCAGTTTACCACTCTCCACCGGTATTATTATTTCACCGCTCTCAAACTCCAAACTTCATTATTATTTCATCGCTCTCAAGTTCGTTTATTATTTAACTGGTTCCAGCCAGTATCCACTCCGTACCAACAACAGTCTGGTTCCAGCCAGTCTCCACAGCAGCCGTTTTACCTTCAGCAGCCCAGCCTTTCCTGGAACATCAGCTGGTACGATCCTGGGTTCTCTCCATTGCTACAGTCAGGCCTGGTAAGGACTTTCCAACTAGAAGATTATAAGAACTGTCTCACACTACCAGTGCCTGTGGCCCTTGCCACCCTGTAGTACCCAGGAATTGTATTTATCCTCTGTTGACTTTTATGTTTCCTTTACTGCTGCTGTGTTACGGAATTTGTCATAATAAACATCATTGACTTTTATCCTGGTTGTCGTGGTCACGCCTTCGGGCAGTTATTCTACATGTTACTTACATGTCTAGGGGTCTGATACAACCTCCCAGGTTCCGTTACATCTCAGCCCCTACAACTGAGGCTGCCTCCTGTCAGCTCAGGCCCTCAGTTGTGACAAATATCATCATTTCGGCCATTACCTTGGTAAAGACCCGGGGTGCCGTGGACCATCCATACGGCAGCGTCTGAACTGATAGTGACAGTTCTGTACCATAAACCTGAGGTACCCTTGGTGAGAAGGGTAAATTTTGACATGAAGGTAAGCATCCTTGATGTCCCGAGACATCATGTAGTCCCCTTCTTCCAGGTTCGCAATCACTGCTCTGAGTGACTCAATCTTGAATTTGAACCTCTGTATGTAAGTGTTCAAAGATTTTAGATTTAGAATCGGTCTCACCGAGCCGTCCGGCTTCGGTACCACAGCAGTGTGGAATAATACCCCGTTCCCTGTTGCAGGAGGGGTATCTTGATTATCACCTGCTGGGAATACAGCTTGTGAATGGCTTCCAAAACTGTCTCCCTGTCAGAAGGAGACATCGGTAAAGCCGACTTTAGGAAACGGCGAGGGGGAGAAGTCTCGAATTCTAATTTGTACCCCTGAGATATCACCTGAAGGATCCAGGGGTCTACTTGCGAGTGAGCCCACTGCGCGCTGAAATTCATTGAGATGGGCCCCCCCACCGTGCCTGATTCTGCTTGTAAAGCCCCAGCGTATACTGAGGGCTTGGCAGAGGCTGGAGAGGGTTTCTGTTCCTGGGAACTGGCTGATTTCTGCAGCCTTTTTCCTCTCCCTCTGTCACGGGGCAGAAATGAGGAACCTTGTCCACGAAAAGACTGCGCCTGATAATACGGCGTCTTCTCATGTTGAGAGGCGACCTGGGGTACAAACGTGGAATTCCCAGCTGTTGCCGTGGCCACCAGGTCTGAAAGACCGACCCCAAATAACTCCTCCCCTTAATAAAGCAATACTTCCAAATGCCGTTTGGAATACGCATCACCTGACCACTGACGTGTCCATAACCCTCTACTGGTAGAAATGGACAACGCGCTTAGACTTGATGCCAGTCGGCAAATATTCCGCTGTGCATCACGCATATATAGAAATGCATCTTTTAAATGCTCTATAGGCAAAAATATACTGTCCCTATCTAGGGTATCAATATTTTCAGTCAGGGAATCCGACCACGCCAACCCAGCACTGCACATCCAGGCTGAGGCGATTGCTGGTCGCAGTATAACACCAGTATGTGTGTAAATACCTTTTAGGATACCCTCCTGCTTTCTATCAGCAGGATCCTTAAGGGCGGCCATCTCAGGCGAAGGTAGAGCCCTTACAAGCGTGTGAGCGCTTTATGCACCCTAGGGGGTGTTTCCCAACGCACCCTAACCTCTGGCGGGAAAGGATATAATGCCAATAACATTTTAGAAATTATCAGTTGTTATCGGGGGAAACACACGCATCATCACACACCTCATTTAATTTCTCAGATTCAGGAAAACTACAGGTAGTTTTTCCTCACCGAACATAATACCCCTTTTTTGGTGGTACTCGTATTATCAGAAATGTGTAAAACATTTTTCATTGCCTCAATCATGTAACGTGTGGCCCTACTGGAAGTCACATTCGTCTCTTCACCGTCGACACTGGAGTCAGTATCCGTGTCGGCGTCTATATCTGCCATCTGAGGTAACCGGCGCTTTAGAGCCCCTGACGGCCTATGAGACGTCTGGACAGGCACAAGCTGAGTAGCCGGCTGTCTCATGTCAACCACTGTCTTTTATACAGAGCTGACACTGTCACGTAATTCCTTCCAACAGTTCATCCACTCAGGTGTCGACCCCCTAGGGGGTGACATCACTATTACAGGCAATCTGCTCCGTCTCCACATCATTTTTCTCCTCATACATGTCGACACAAAAGTACCGACATACAGCACACACACAGGGAATGCTCTGATAGAGGACAGGACCCCACTAGCCCTTTGGGGAGACAGAGGGAGAGTTTGCCAGCACACACCAGAGCGCTATATATATACAGGGATAACCTTATATAAGTGTTTTTCCCCTTATAGCTGCTGTATAGTTAATACTGCGCCTAATTAGTGCCCCCCTCTCTTTTTTTTAACCCTTTCTGTAGTGTAGTGACTGCAGGGGAGAGACAGGGAGATTCCCTCCAACGGAGCTGTGAGGGAGAATGGCGCCAGTGTGCTGAGGATATAGGCTCCGCCCCTTTTTCGCTGACTTTTCTCCTGCTTTTTTATGGATTCTGGCAGGGGTTAAATGCATCCATATAGCCCAGGAGCTATATGTGATGCATTTTTTTGCCATCCAAGGTGTTTTTATTGCGTCTCAGGGCGCCCCCCCCCAGCGCCCTGCACCCTCAGTGACCGAAGTGTGAAGTGTGCTGAGAGCAATGGCGCACAGCTGCAGTGCTGTGCGCTACCTTGTTGAAGACAGGACGTCTTCTGCCGCCGATTTTCCGGACCTCTTCTGCCTTCTGGCTCTGTAAGGGGGCCGGCGGCGCGGCTCTGGAACCCATCCAAGCTGGGCCTGTGATCGTCCCTCTGGAGCTAATGTCCAGTAGCCTAAGAAGCCCAATCCACTCTGCACGCAGGTGAGTTCGCTTCTTCTCCCCTTAGTCCCTCGATGCAGTGAGCCTGTTGCCAGCAGGTCTCACTGAAAATAAAAAAACCTAATCTAAAACTTTCACTAAGAAGCTCAGGAGAGCCCCTAGTGTGCACCCTTCTCGTTCGGGCACAGAGATCTAACTGAGGCTTGGAGGAGGGTCATAGGGGGAGGAGCCAGTGCACACCAGATAGTCCTAAAGCTTTCTTTAGATGTGCCCAGTCTCCTGCGGAGCCGCTATTCCCCATGGTCCTTACGGAGTCCCCAGCATCCACTTAGGACGTTAGAGAAATTACGAATGTAAAGATTAATAAGATAGATGTGAAAATCACAGATTTCATCACATGCAATAGTGCCAATGTAATATATGCAATAGAATGTGATTGTGGCCTATGGTACATAGGCCGAACATCTAGGCCAGTAAAAGTGCGGATAAGTGAGCACCTGAGAAACATCAGGAATGGTCTCACAACTGGTGCTTTATCGGAGCACTTCAGGGTCAAACATAATAGCAACACAATGGCTACCAAACAATTCTGTGTTTTGAAACATATAAGAGGTCATTAGAGAAGGAAGGATACCTCAAGTCAGTTAACGCAGGCCGAAATAAAGAGTATTTTTGAATTAGGCACCTTAAAACCAGGAGGATTAAAAGCAGATTTTGAAGTCAAATGGTTTTTATAAGAAAGTGGTTTTAATGGTTTTATAGGACAAATCTATGATGCTGTTAGTGGCTGTATAATATTTTATTAACTTTCTATTAGTTTTTAAGATGTGTGTAATGTATTTTCAATCCATTTGTTTACATATGACGTCACCAGAAGTGACGTTCCGGTCCCAAGGGAGCGAGATCGTATAATCTGTCAATATAGGATAAAGATGTAGTTCTCCCTTTATGGAAGGTGCTCTCAGTGTAATTAAGTTAGTATAAAAGGAAGAAACAAAGTAATAAACAGTTATATAAGAAACTATATTGTTTATATATGACGTCACCGGAAGTGACGTTCCGGTCCCGAGGGTGCGGAATCATACGATTTGCTAATATGGGATAAGGCTGTAACTTTCCCTGCACTGAAAGCACTTTCAATAAGGATATGTTGATATCAATTTTATGGACTAACTAATAAACAAACTATCTTTCAAATAGACATAGGTACCGGAAGTGACGCGACGGCTCCCCATACCTAAACAGGATTGGACATTGAATAACTATGGCAACTTGTATACACACAAGAGATGCTACAGGAAGTTGTAACGCAGAGCAGAGGACCATGGGACTTATAGTAAATTAATGTATAGGGTCCAGCTGTGCGTTTTGGATTTGGATTGGTGGCTGTGTTACTTAAATATTTGACTGTTGGGACTGATCAGCATTCAACTTTTTACCTTGACAAAGACCGGGGTGGAAACGCGTTGGCTATCCCTGTGGCAGTAAGAAACAAGTGATCAGCGAGTGAGATCTACAGTTGTGGTGGGATATCCGGAATCCTTACACTAAACAAACGCTGACAGGAACTGTTTGGTTACAGTTTCGTGGAATCTGGTAATTACCTGCTTCACAAACTGCCAATGGATTTAAGTTGTATCTAATCTGTGCTTTTCGTTTATTTTGTTTATTTGTATTAAATGGTCTCTTGAAGGAGATTGCTTACCCGTGACAGACACCATCCCGCACCCAGGCGTCTGAAGTGGTCTTTAACCAGGCCTGGGCGAACTGCAGAAGTTGGCCTCCCACCCGGGGGTCCCCCAGGGGGAGGCCCGCCCCTTCATGCCGCAGGCTTGTCCGGTTTGGAAAAAGGATGACGGGCGGCCCAAGAATGCTTAGACTTGGCCTTGGTGGTTTTGGAAGTACAAGCCTGTGTCGGGCACGCCTGATCCTTTGCTTTACCTGGAGGTCGAAAGGAACGAAAAGTGGTACTCTTAGCCTTCGGAGCAGAAGGATTAGTACTTGTGAGAAATGCAGTCTTAGCTGTTGCCAAGTCAGTCACGATCTTGTTCAGATCCTCTCCAAAGAGTCTGTCTACCTTAAAAGGGAGAACCTCCAAGGTATTTTTGGAGTCCAGGTCCACTTTCCAGGACCTTAACCACAAAATCCGGTGAGCCAGGATAGACATAGTATACGCCTTGGCCGCCATTATGCCTGCATCAGAGGCCGTCTCCTGAAAATAGTGAGAGGCTGTGGTAATATATGACAGATATTGGGGGTAATTCCAAGTTGATCGCAGCAGGAATTTTTTTAGCAGTTGGGCAAAACCATGTACACTGCAGGGGGGACAGATATAACATGTGCAGAGAGAGTTAGATTTGGGTGGGGTGTATTCAATCTGCAATCTAATTTGCAGTGTAAAAATAAAGCAGCCAGTATTTACCCTGCACAGAAATAAAATAACCCACCCAAATCTAACTCTCTCTGCACATGTTATATCTGCCTCCCCTGCAGTGCACATGGTTTTGCCCAATTGCTATAAAAAATCCTGCTGCGATCAACTTGGAATTACCCCCATTGTCTGGCAGTGTCAGAAAAATTTAGAGGTAGCTCATCCTCAATTGCCTGAACCCATGCTTCATTAGCTTTTGCAGCCCAAGAGGCTGCCATAGTGGGTCTATGCACAGCACAGGCAAGTGTGTAAATAGACTTCAGGCATCCCTCCACACGCTTATCCGTCGGTTCCTTCAGTGAGGTGACAGTGGTGACAGGCAGAGTAGACGATACCACTAGACGGGCAACATGAGAGTCCACCGGCGGTGGAGTTTCCCACTTGTTACTCAACTCCGCAGGGATAGGGTAATGAGCTAGCATCTTTTTAGACAGGGAAAATTTCTTCCCTGGAGATGACCAGGATTCCTGACGTATGTCAATTAAAAGATCAGAATGCGGTAAAACTACTTTAGTAACCTTCTGACGTTTAAACTTATCAGGTTTCTTAGACATAGCGGAAGGCTCAATATCATCATCAATCTGGAGAATCAGCTTGATAGCCTCCATTAAGTCAGGAACATCAACATGAGTTGTAGATTCCTCATCAGAAGCAACTGTATCAGTGTCTGACGGATCAGTATAATCCCCATCCTCATCAGAAGAATCATCCAAAATATTAGTGGATTGTGAGGAATAAATGGCCCGTTTAGATGAACCCTTGGCCCCAGCAGGGCGAGGGGTAGGTTTTTGTCTAACCAAAGACTGATTTAATTTTTGTAACTGGGTAGACAGAGCATCCGCCCAAGGAGGGTTAACTACAGGGACAATATGTGGCTGCAATGGCACAGGAGGTCCCACAGGGGGCGTAAGCCGCGTTACAAGCGTCATCAGCATATTTGAAAAAGCAAGGTGGGTCTTGATTTGCCACAGGTGCTGCAGACTGACTGGAAGGTGCAGGGCACGCAGTACCTGAACCCTCAGCTGAAACCTTTTCCTCAGTCAATCCGTGGTGCCAGCATTGCATGATGCAGGAGCATCTGCGGATTTCCCGCCGTGTGTAGCAGACATTATTGGGAATGTAGCCTTAGGTGGCAGCAGTACAATATAGCCAGACAAACACAATACCTGCAAAAAAAAACCTGTGTTATGTGATAGCAAATGCAAAGCACAAACCAGAGGATTTAAGTGGTGTAAGGTGACTGAAACACACAGTAAAAATACAAAACAGTATATCCTGTGGAACACTATCTTTTAAATGAGACCCTGACGCACTTAGCCCCCCCAGGGTACTGAATATAGTGATAGCAATATGTGCGATACATAGAATAGAATCTACACAGCAGCTATAGGCACACACAGTCACAGGTATAATGCAGAAATTATTACATATTGGGGGTCATTCCGTGTTGATCGCTCGCTAGCTACTAGTGTGAATTACTGACCAATAAACACTTAATGAACCTGCACCCACTAAGTGAGTGGACACGTAGGATCACAGTCACCTGTGAGAAACAATGTAGACAGGGGAACATATGCACACTAGTGACAGGGATGGTGCTAGGAGGAGAGGACGAAGAAAGAAGGCCCTGCACGTGAGGGATAACATAAAAAAACCTCTATATAATAATCAAGTGTGGTCTTTCCCATCTCAGTGAGAGTGGGGGTTAATGCTGCAGGCCCACGATACCCTCCCCGCCCTCCAGACTACCACAAGATGTAGGAGAACCACTGCACCGGCAACAAGGGGTAAATATAGAAAGAAGGGAGCAGGGAGGGGGATGTGCATACGTTGGATCCATTTAACTAGTATTACTACTGTATATAGTATACTGCCCTGCAGAACTACGTCAAACACACTGAACAGAACTATATTGTGTAATAGCACAATACTAAAACAAAATTCCTGGGATAAACCTTTCATGTCTGACATTTGGCAGTAGACATAGGTTATAGTGACAGTCATAGGTTAAAGTGCATTATTTCTTACATGACTAGGGGAAATGTACTAAGCAGTGAAAAATAGCATTTTAATTACCTACCGGTAAATCCTTTTCTCGTAGTCCGTAGAGGATGCTGGGGTCGACATTAGTACCATGAGGTATAGACGGGTCCACTAGGAGCCATTGGCACTTTAAGAGTTTGAGAGTGTGGGCTGGCTTCTCCCTCTATGCCCCTCCTACCAGACTCAGTATAGAAACTGTACCCGAGGAGAAGGACAACTTTGAGAGAAGGATTTTACACAGATAGTGGTGAGATTCACACCAGCTCACGCATACAAGGCAAACCAAGCTAGCCCGCTTGAAAAGTCAGCAACGGCTGAACAAGATTACTTAACCAAGTACATAGGCGTGCGCAGGGGGGGTGCCTGGTGCGCACAGGCAGCCCCTAATGTCTGTAACCCCCTCACACAGAACTGCTGCTGCAGTATTGGCGATCGCAGTGTGTGCTCATTTCTGTCCTCCCACCCATTGCGCCTGCCACCCCCTCCGCTCAGTCTGGCTGTCATTCATTTTTATGGTGCAGCATCACCCGACGTAATCCTACTCCCAGTTCCTCTAACCTGTAGGATGTGTCGTGATGATGTCATGCCGCGTGCATGCCCGCCCATGCTCCCACCCACGCGCTCTCTCTCCTTATCATGTGCCAACGCCACACAATACAGCGTTCCTCTTGGAGGAGGACAAGTTCAAATTCAATATCGATATATGTTTTGATAAAGCTGAATATTTATCTTACTTAAAACCCTCTAAAAGGTAAAAGAACACAGTACGCTATTGGCGTATGGTATACCGTAAGGGTACGCACGTTGCGTAACAATCGCTTAGCCGTAGTCGAGACGCTTGAGCGTCACGTTCGCTCACGGCCAAGAGATCACAGGCAGGCACGCTATAGGCTGCCGACTAACGTAATGATATGCTACTAGCGTAGCGGACGCTTGGGACCACGAGGAGATCACAAGCGGCGCTGATGCTCACAATGTTAAACCTTTATAACTATACCATAAACAATGTATTTATGCAATAAACCTTGGTGCAGTGATAGGGTGTAAATGTAACACAGTGTAACCTTGTTAGTATGAGCGTATGTGACGCTCGGAGAACCCCTTAGCAATATAATAAACAGTCAAATACCGGTCTAAGGGTCTAACGCCTTTTAAGGAAATGAATGAACGTTCAAAAAGAATAATACAATACAAGTCATACACTACCAAAATAACATAGAATATCTAACCAAGTGACTACACATAAAATACAATAAAGGTACAATTACTATTAAAGGAGAAAGAGAGAGAGAGAGAGAGAGAGAGAGAGAGAGAGAGAGAGAGAGAGAATGGCTTATAACAATAAAGACAATATGGTTGCGGAGAAACTTACGCTCAAGGGAAACAATCGCATGTGCCTCTGGATATCCAGCTCCCGATTATCAGTGGTGAGAACCGTTGAAGAGAATAGAGAGCTGGCCCAGATCGGCTTGTCCTTTTATACCCTACACATAATACAGTACAATGGTCCCTATATTCTTATTGTTCATTGGACACAGGAATTCGTCTTCGCATTATAACAAAAGGTCATAGGTTGATTCATACAGGTGGGCTGTGACTATTTCCAACTGCTCAGGTGGGTGGGAAACTAGGTTTCCCGCCGCATGGATAATAAAGTGCAAATAATAGCAAATGTCCATAAACTTCTTATGTCCATAACTATTCGCACGAGCGATTAATCCGCTCCAAACCAACACCGGAATATTGCTAATTAAATACTCTTCCGATGGATACTAAACACCACTGTATAACCCCTGTCTGACCCTTCGTATCAAACAAAGAGGGATCTCTTTGTCTATGAACATGCTATATTAACTAAACTTTCAGATTCTATCAAAGGGACCATAATCTACAAAATACATTATATAGTTAAAATATGTTACGAACGAGTCGCCCGCTAGACGCACATAAACTTTACCGTAAATGCGCACACCGTGCGCCTGCGGGTGCCCGCAGCGGCGAGTATGCGCACGCACGGCAGGGCTCATGAACGTGCAACAGGCACTCGCATGAGGTGCAAATATGGCAGTGTGTAGCGTGATATTTTTCTGACTTTGACAGTCCACCCTTTGGCAGTCACCAATAACTGCCACTTTCTAAAACATTTCAAAACGAGAAAAATATATATGTTATGTGTTAATATTTCTATGGTTGGGTAGGGGAGGAGAGGAGAAGGTGAGAAAAGGGTATGACCTAGTGAGATAGCAGAAGCATGTGTGTATGAATCCATGTTTGGGGGGTCATGTATCATCGTGCCGTACGTGTCTTAAATCAAGCTTCGAGGTATTGCGAAGTATACATTTGAATTCCTTCTTATCCCGTGGTACGGGTCTGTGGATGGGCTGTCAAACTTTACCGAGCTCTTTTCGGCTTTTAGTTGCAACAAAATGGGGGAGCACATTTTAGTTGATGATACATGAATGGGGGGGAATATGTGAGTGCTGATATCTGTGCCTGTATTCCCTATCGACTATGTGTGTCATTACCTGAAGTTTGTAGAGATGAAGATAAAGAACACTTATGGTAAATGCATTGATAAACTATGTGAGTTTAATATACATTTGCCGATTGAGGTCTTGTCTTGTCTTGTCTTGATGTACATGTTGACTGTAGTCTCTTTGTGCTTTTGCTAATAAACGTAAGCAAAGCTTTATCAATGTCCATAGACTTACAAAAAGTGTTGGGCTAGCGTTTTCATTAAAGTACTAGGGACATGGGGGGTCTATGGCATAGTCCATCAGTTGTCTGTGTAAGAGGTTGTCAAACTTCTTCTTTAGTCCATCTGTTGTCTGCATACAAGGTCGTCAAATTCCTCTTCCAAGCGGGTCTTTTTACCTTGGAGAAAAACGAGAAACAGGTGAAAGAAACGGACCGTGGAATCACATTTTCATCACAACATTGTCTCTATCGTTGGGTCATAAATCACATCAGTCGTTGTTATTACAGTATCTTCACTCCTTAAACTCATCACTCGGGCGCTACGTTTACACTTTGTTAAAATCCGAACGCATCTAAATATCTAAATATCAGACCGACTAGTATGATGACACCCAGAACACACAAAAGGAATTTTCCTACATCCATTATAACTCCTTGAGCCCATTCTCCTAAACCAGAGAACCAATTTCGCGGGTTCAACCATGACACCCAACTGGTCAGCTCATTACCCACAGCGGCAAGGGTGAGATTGTGTTTCCTTCGGAACTCCCATTTTAATTGGAGAATGTCGTCCATCTTTTGGTCTATGACCTTGACCGGGTCCTCGGTGTTGTTTGTGATATACGTGCAGCACTTTATTCCATACTGAGTTGCTAGGGTGACACAATACCCACCCGTCACAGCTGTGAGATAATTGAGAATCATCCTATGCTGAACCAGTTCTGTTTTATAAGCTTGGAGCTCCCTTCCAGTATACCTGAATGTGTCATCATACATTTCAGTGATATTGTCTAATAAATTTGCAAGCGCAGATATATATTTATAATTTATCACTCCTCTGGCGGTACGAGTGATATCTAACGCGATTAGGAATTGAATCCCGGTGGATTCACTGATCAGGTCAGAGGCCGGATGCTCTGTTCTCTCTATCAGGTGCCGTTTAACGATGTGCTCGTAATGAGTGTGAGTATAAGGAGCTTGGGCACTGCGGTGAATATCCTTCATTTTAGTGTGGGATACGGTCATTACCTCAGGCAGTACTTTTCCAATATAACATAACCCTTCTGAATTTGGGGCAAGCCACTTATACGCCTTCCTCCCGCATATGAAATATGCATCATCGGGGAGAACATATGGGACGGAGTAGGACATAACCATATTACACATTTTCCATATGAAATTTCCTAACCCTAATTCTCCCATCTGTTTAGTACACGTATCGGTTTGTACGATGTGTGCACAGTATCCTGGTGATACCTCTCCAACTCTCATGGTCCTACTTCCTAGGGTATACCTATATCGGAAATATTTTCCACTACCGGCTATGTGGCGTATAAGTTCTGTATCTGTTGGCATTCTATCGGCTCTGTATGAAAAGGTCATGGTTTGGTTATTCCATGACACTTCCCAATTTCCCGGCTTTCGGGGATTGGAAATGTTAAAACATACTAGGGATCTATCCACATGATATTGGTGGAGCTTCAAACTAGGAGGACTGGAGATATTAAACCTCCTGTCCACCGGCCTCCCACCACTTAGCTCAAGTACCTCCCCTATAGTTAAAGAGAAGGGCACTAATCCTGATTTGCTATGGCCTTGAGGTACTTGAGAGCATACCCAACAATCTGTCTGATTTAACACTTTACCCACTAAGGAGTGATAGTCACTCAATGGATGCCGGTCCATGTGGATATTAAAACTGGATTGGCATTTCTTGATACACCCATACTCAACTACACTGTCACAGAGTCTACAGATACAGTTCTCTTCAGCTAACAATCCTTTACAATTTCTTCTATTGTCAATGCTACCAGATCGTTTTCTGATACTCGCCTTTACTCGTGATTATGTTGTTCTTGGAAATCTACGCCTCCATCTCTGTCATCAGAACCCATTCCAGAACCTCTCTCGACCTCCATTGTACTCTCGCCGGAACAGACTGCTCTGGTCAACATCATGGTCAACAGGAAAATCCGGATCACAGTCTCTTGGGGCAAGTCCATCTTATAGGAGGAAATGGAGAAGAATGAGAAGGGGGAAAGAAATAATTGAGGGAGATGGGATGGGAAGTGGAGAAAAACAATAAAAGGGAACAGGGGATCGACAACTGCCTCCGATCTTATTATTTTCAATGCTCAGGTGCCGTCTCAGTCCTCCTGAAACAGACACTCCAGTGATACAACTTCCTCTACCGTCTGTTCTTTATCACGGGATCTCTCTGGATCAGCAACCTTCTTACAATGGGACGAATGAACCCAAGTCTCTCTCTCGGCAACCTTCAATGCTGTCGTGCTAATCAATAAGACTTGGTATGGTCCTTCCCATCTGTCAATAAGGCAACCTGAGCGTAGAAAATTCCGTATCATTACATAATCCCCAGGTTCAATGTCATGACAATTACTATCTGGCAAATCAGGAATCACTAACTTCAGATTGTCATTTTGATTCTTTAGCTGTTTACTCATGTTAACCAGGTATTTTACAGTCACTTCATTGTTACACTTCAAATCATCCTGAGGGTTAATCATAACATGCGGTTGTCGACCAAACAGAATTTCAAAGGGGGACAGATTAAGAGGGGACCTGGGAGTGGTTCTGATGCTGTATAGTACAATGGGTAAAGCTTCTGGCCATGTTAATCCTGTTTCTGCCATAACTTTGCTCAATTTATTTTTAATAGTGCTGTTCACTCTTTCCACCTTCGCACTCGCCTGGGGGCGATATGGAGTGTGCAGCTTACTATCAATTCCCATCAACTTACACATGCCTTGAAAGACATCACCTGTAAAATGGGTACCCCTATCACTTTCAATTATTCTAGGGATACCATATCTACACACAAATTCCTGCACAATTTTCTTAGCAGTAAACATGGCGGTATTTGTGGCCGCCGGAAATGCTTCGACCCAATTTGAAAACACATCTATACAAACAAGTACATATTTCAAATTTCGACAAGGGGGTAATTGTATAAAATCAATCTGTATTACCTGAAAAGGGCCGCCTGTAGGTGGGATATGGGATGGTTCTGTTGGTATTGCCTTTCCGATGTTCTTCCTCAAGCAGGTAAGGCATGACATTGCTCTCTTACCTGCATGGGATGAGAATCCTGGGGCGCACCAATATGCTCTTACCAACTTGCACATTCCCTCCTTGCCCAGGTGAGTCAGCCCATGTGCTGCTTCAGCTAAACATGGAAGGTATGCTCTGGGTGCCACTGGTTTACCCTGTCCATCTGTCCAGAGTCCTGAGGACTCCTGGCCATATCCTTTTGACCTCCAAACTGCCTTTTCCTGTGTGGAACACAAATTTTGCATTTCACACAACTTCTGTGTGTTGATGGTATTGAATACCATCAATTGTGTGGTGTCTGTCTGTCTGGGGGTACCAGCTGCTAACTTAGCAGCTTCGTCTGCTCGGCTGTTACCAAGTGATACTGGGTCTTGGCTATATGTATGTGCTTTACACTTGATAACAGCCACTCTGTCAGGTTCCTGTATCGCTGTTAGAAGTCTTTTGATGTGGGCTGCATGCGCTACCGGTGTACCAGCTGCCGTCATGAAATTTCTGAGGCGCCATAGGGCTCCGAAATCATGGACTACCCCGAAGGCGTATCTAGAATCGGTGTAGATATTGGCTGACTTTCCCTTAGCCAATTCACATGCTCTGGTTAGGGCAACCAGTTCAGCAACCTGGGCTGAGTGAGGTGGGCCTAGCGGTTCTGCTTCTATGGTGCCTTGGTCATCTACGACTGCGTATCCAGTACACAAGTCTCCCGAGTCCGTCTGTCTGTGACAACTACCGTCAGTGTAGAAAGTAAAATCTACATATTCCAGTGGGTTGTCACTGATGTCAGGTCTTGCCGTGAAATTTTGGGTCAAATATTCCATACAATCATGTGTGTCATCCCTTGTATTAAATCCTCCTTCCCCATCACTCTCGTCCTCCACCCTTTGTGCCTGTCCAGGCACACCTGGGAGATATGTTGCAGGATTTAATGCACTGCATCTCCTTATGGTGATGTTTACGGGGGCCATTAATGCCAGTTCCCATCTTGTAAACCGCGCTGATGAGACGTGCCTGGTTTGGGCAGAATTCAGCAAGGCTGACACTGCATGTGGTGTATGAATTGTGAGGTTGTGTCCTAGCACTACATCTTCGCTTTTTGTGACTAGCAATGCTATCGCAGCGACACTTCGCAAGCATGTAGGGAGGGATCGCGCTACCGTATCTAGCTGAGCGCTGTAGTATGCTACCGGCCTGCTGGTATCACCGTGCTTTTGGGTTAGGACGCCTGCCGCGCAACCAGCACTTTCTGTTCCGTACAGCTCAAAGGGTTTCCCATAGTCTGGCATACCTAATGCTGGCGCCTGCGTTAGGCACTATTTGAGTCTCTCAAATGCCATCTCGGATTCGTCTGTATGCGAAATCCGATCAGGTTTGTTTGATGAAACCATCTCCTGCAAAGGTAATGCTAGAATGGAAAACCCTGGGATCCAGTTACGGCAATACCCACACATTCCTAAAAACGTTCTGATCTGTTGCTGGGTTTGTGGCAGAGTCATGTCTCTAATTGCTTGAATTCTATCAGCGGTCAGGTGTCTCAGTCCTTGTGTTAGACAGTGTCCCAGATATTTTACTTTAGGCTGGCATAATTGTAGTTTGTCTTTGGAAACCTTGTGTCCTGTGTCTGAAAGATGAAACAGCTGTTTCGTATCCTTCAGGGACGCTTCCAGTGAATTTGAACACAGTAGTAAATCATCCACATACTGTATCAATATTGATCCACTCTCTGGTTGGAAAGACTGTAAACAATCATGCAAAGCCTGTGAAAATATACTTGGACTGTCTATGAAACCTTGCGGTAATCGAGTCCATGTGTATTGGACTCCTCTGTATGTAAATGCAAACAAATATTGGCTGTCAGGATGCAGGGGTACCGAAAAAAAGGCGGAGCAGAGGTCAATAACAGTGAAAAATTTCGCAGTGGGAGGGATCTGCATAAGGATGACAGCTGGATTTGGCACTACAGGGAACTGACTCTCAACTATTTTGTTAATCCCCCTTAGATCCTGCACTAGCCTGTAACCCCTCCCCCCACTCTTTTTCACAGGGAAGATGGGACTATTGGCAGTGCTGGATGTTCTTACCAGAATGCCCTGTTGTAGCAATCGCTCTATTACGGGGTATACTCCTAATTCCACCTCTGGCTTCAGAGGGTATTGTGGGATTTTTGGAGCTATCCTACCATCTTTTACTTGCACAACTACTGGAGCTACGTTTGCCATTAATCCAGTGTCTTGTCCATCTTTAGTCCACAGTGACTCTGGTATTTGGGATGTCATTTCTTCTACCTGGGATGGATTCCTATTTAATATAACAGTGTGGGACATTAATTTTGATGGGGAGTCTAACATGTCTCGCACTTCCTGAGCGTGATTCTCAGGTATGTCTAAGAATACACCTTCAGGAGTACAATAAATGACGCACCCCATTTTACACAATAAATCTCTTCCCAGGAGATTAGTCGGTGCCGATACCGCCAGCAAAAAGGAATGCTTGGTATGCAAAGGCCCTATTGTAATCTCTGCTGGTTTGCTAACAGGGTAGTGCTGGACTACTCCCGTTACTCCCATGGCTGGAATTGTCTTACCAGTGGTTCTCATGCCCACTGTCGAATTTATCACTGATTTGGCCGCCCCCGTATCTACAAGGAAGTTTAATGATTTACCAGCTACATCGATTGTGACCTCGGGTTCACTTCCAAGGCTTGCAATCAATTTTACTGGCTGCAGATTACAGGTATGGCCACACCCCTATTGGGTATGGTGACCTCCCTGAATCGCGCTGGCAGCAACTACTTGAGAAGGGGGTAAATGGGAACTACCCGAGACTTGCCAGTCTCTTTTTGGGGGATACCTTTTTGTTTCCCCTGCATGTGGCTCATGACTCCGTCTCTGCGGTCCCTGATCCCAATTTCGTGTGTCATGTCGTTGTCTAGGGGGTTGATATGATTTTTGTGTGTTTTTCACTCTACAGTCTCGTGCAAAATGTCCCTCTTTATGACAGGAATAACAAGTTACCACATTTGACTTACCCACAGGGTTTGGAGATTTATACAAAGGTTGCCTTGTGGTCAGGGCCTGTATACTTACTGCCATTAACTTATCACTTTGTGACTCTCTGTGTCTGGTGATATTGCGATCATGATCAACAGCGGCCTCTCTCAAAGTAGCCACCGACAGACCTCGCCAACATGGTTGCGTGGTCTGTACTCTTGTCTTTAATGCTTCTTTTAAACCATCCATTAGCACAGATACTGCTACTTCTCTATGATTTACATTTGTTTTGATGTCTTCAATGCCTGTGTATTTAGCCATTTCTAGTAGTGCCCTATGAAAATACTCAGCAGCTGTTTCTGACTCTTTTTGTTTAATGGAGAAAATTTTGTTCCATTTAACTACAGCTGGAAAATACTCTTTTAACTGTAAATTTATCCTCTTTACATTATCTTGGTTGTACACATCCGTAAGGGGTACATCCTCATCTAATTTACAGTCAACTAAGAATTGTGCTGAGTCGACATTGGAGGGTAAACATGCCCTCAGCAATATCTGCCAATCTTTGTTATTGGGCTCTACCGTATTCCCTAGGTCTCTAATGTATTTCTGGCTAGCAACTAGATCTTTTCTAGGGTCAGGGAATTCAGACACTATTGCTCTTAATTCCATTCGGGAAAATGGGCAGTGCATGGCAATGTTTCTGACAGGAGTGACTCCTGAAGTGTCCGTTTTCCCATTTGGCACTGCTATTACCCTAACGGGATTAAGTCTACTAACATCATTCTGAATAGATTCTACAGCTTGTGGTGAAATGGTTTCAGCATAGTGTATGGTGCCGTACTTACCCGTTGATACGACCTCACCTGTCCCTCCGCTAGGGGCCTTTGATACTAATCTCGGGGGTTGGGACGTGCCTACTGCGGTTTCTGATATGGTGGCTGCTAGAGAGAGCGCCGATATTGTTGCCGATTCGTCCTCTTGATCACACTCCTGGGGAAAGTTTAAAACAGGGTACAACTTGCACGGGTTAATACTTGCATTACTCATCTTATTCATATTATCCTTAACATTTATACAGTTACTAAGTGCCTGTTTATTACACATTAGTGCGTCATTCTCCGCAACCAACTTCTCTCCCGTTATGTAAGGTGGCGGTGGTGCCGTAGCTATCAGTTTCCTGATAGGGTTAGATCCCGCCGCCTGAGCCAATCCTCTCTGTATTTCACCCTCCTGTTGCCATAACTGTAAATAATCATAATGTTTGATCCGTCTCTTTGCTGATTAAATGAGACATATCCTTCTCCTTAGATTTAGTAACACATCTGGGCTAAAGCTGCCTACTCTTGGGAACTTCTCCCCGTCATGTACAGTCATTCTTTCCCATTCATCACATAAAACCTCTGTGTGTGAACCGTATTTTTCACACATTACATACCTTGCCGACCCGATTGGCCGGTTTAGTGAATCAACCCGAACCGAGGTTGATCGCCCACTACCAGAACAACTGGCCCCCATAACTTGCAGGTGTTGCTTTCACTACCTCTGACCTTAATCAGGGTCTTCAGCGAACCCTTACAAAAACCAAGATGTTCAAGATAGGCCGACGGTGGCGGTTTACAGAGTACCCCACTCACTCGCCCACGCCGACCAATACGCCCACACACTGCCTTAGCGCTGGCGTACTCGACCTAGGGCCCCTATGAACCTTTATTTACTGGAACATGTGAGTGTGTTCCGCAGAGCATTGACCCTTTCCAGTAACTATTGGTTGTTGGATAGTCCCTGAGTGACCAGCGAACCTCCCTTAAAATAAAAAAAAAATTCACAAATCACGTTAAAATGTACAAATAGCGTTTATGACCCCTCTAGCGTACGCAAAAGGTACTGGGTCAAATTACTAACTAATGCACACAATTACGTGCGGTACAATCGTTCTGCACATAAGCAACTAATCTTATGTGCGGAGCGACCAGTGGAATCGAAAATTGCGGCTGCGAATTCCTTCAGCCAGAGCTTTAATGGCCTATATGGGTTCTGCACCAACCCCCTGGGTTGTGCTCTTTTCTCTATAGCGGACTTCTTAGTCTGCTGTACCTGGACCTCCTGGTCTGTTCCGGACCTCCTGGTCTGTGCTACAGTAGACCTCCTGGTCTGCTATACTCTAATGCTCAAATTTATGTTTAACAAGGGATGCCTCCCCAGCCACCATGCACGTCACTTACATGTATGTACCTCACGAGAACTCGACTTCTTGTGGTTCAACCCAAAAATTGTAAAAACATATATATGCAAACACTCACTCCCCACATGTACACTTTACTTTTGTTTCTATTTCTGCGCAGAAATTTCTTTCCTTTAGACCAGATGAGTCGTAAATTTAGAGAAGGATCTATTAGTTTAAATTTCGGACACTAAAATTGACTTGCGCTATTTATCGCGTTGCCACCTTTTCGCCTGTTAAAATAATACTATAGTGTGATTTGAGTTACGTGGGCGTACCCAGACGCTCCGTTGCGTAATATACGCTGCGTGCGTCGGCCTTTACGTTGCGTACACTAGTCTAACCCTTTTGTTAGAAACACGTGTATGCCAGCCAGATATGTCCACAGAAATACAATTAACACGTTTATCAATGTAGATGGTCTTCAATCATCTACCGAGCACCACACAGATCTCTCCTTGTATCTTAGGCAAAGCTGTGTGCGTGCTTTACAAATTACCCCTTAATGTATTACTTTTACTCTTTAACTACTAATAGCAACAAATCTTTCTTAGCACGTTATCAATTGTGAAATGGCAAACAGGAGAGTGATATGTGAAAATACACGAATGAAAAGAAATGCAGATATATGCGTGCGTGCGTACGCAAGACAGAAATAAACAGTTTTAAAAAGACACTAGCGTGTTGTTCTTACCTCCGGTTCCGGATTCCTTCAGCACCCTTTACTAAGCGAAGCAGATGCTTATCCGGTCAGCACGACGAGGAATATTACCTCCCGCCCTTTGCTGATGGATAATGTCTGCTGAAATTACCTAGTGCAGATATGTGAAGGACGGACGAGCCGCCAATTGATAAAGCTGAATATTTATCTTACTTAAAACCCTCTAAAAGGTAAAAGAACACAGTACGCTATTGGCGTATGGTATACCGTAAGGGTACGCACGTTGCGTAACAATCGCTTAGCCGTAGTCGAGACGCTTGAGCGTCACGTTCGCTCACGGCCAAGAGATCACAGGCAGGCACGCTATAGGCTGCCGACTAACGTAATGATATGCTACTAGCGTAGCGGACGCTTGGGACCACGAAGAGATCACAAGCGGCGCTGATGCTCACAATGTTAAACCTTTATAACTATACCATAAACAATGTATTTATGCAATAAACCTTGGTGCAGTGATAGGGTGTAAATGTAACACAGTGTAACCTTGTTAGTATGAGCGTATGTGACGCTCGGAGAACCCCTTAGCAATATAATAAACAGTCAAATACCGGTCTAAGGGTCTAACGCCTTTTAAGGAAATGAATGAACGTTCAAAAAGAATAATACAATACAAGTCATACACTACCAAAATAACATAGAATATCTAACCAAGTGACTACACATAAAATACAATAAAGGTACAATTACTATTAAAGGGGAAAGGAGAGAGAGAGAGAGAGAGAGAGAGAGAGAGAGAGAGAGAGAGAGAGAGAGAGAGAGAGAGAGAGAGAGAGAGTACGAGAGAGAATGGCTTATAACAATAAAGACAATATGGTTGCGGAGAAACTTACGCTCAAGGGAAACAATCGCATGCGCCTCTGGATATCCAGCTCCCGATTATCAGTGGTGAGAACCGTTGAAGAGAATAGAGAGCTGGCCCAGATCGGCTTGTCCTTTTATACCCTACACATAATACAGTACAATGGTCCCTATATTCTTATTGTTCATTGGACACAGGAATTCGTCTTCGCATTATAACAAAAGGTCATAGGTTGATTCATACAGGTGGGCTGTGACTATTTCCAACTGCTCAGGTGGGTGGGAAACTAGGTTTCCCGCCGCATGGATAATAAAGTGCAAATAATAGCAAATGTCCATAAACTTCTTATGTCCATAACTATTCGCACGAGCGATTAATCCGCTCCAAACCAACACCGGAATATTGCTAATTAAATACTCTTCCGATGGATACTAAACACCACTGTATAACCCCTGTCTGACCCTTCGTATCAAACAAAGAGGGATCTCTTTGTCTATGAACATGCTATATTAACTAAACTTTCAGATTCTATCAAAGGGACCATAATCTACAAAATAGACGCACATAAACTTTACCGTAAATGCGCACACCGTGCGCCTGCGGGTGCCCGCAGCGGCGAGTATGCGCACGCACGGCAGGGCTCATGAACGTGCAACAGGCACTCGCATGAGGTGCAAATATGGCAGTGTGTAGCGTGATATTTTTCTGACTTTGACAGTTTCGAGAGATTAGGATATAATCTATGGTAATAAAATATACAAATTGAACATATATTAAACAGATATATACATATATATATATATATATATGTGCATCAATTCTCTATATTATTTAGTCTGCTTTGAGTGTCAATATGTGGTGGTAGACACGCCTGATAGGTGGTGCTAGACACGCCCATTAGGTGGTGTTAGACATGCCCAATAGGCGGTGCTAAACATGCCCTTCTAATCGAGCACCCCCTAATAAAATGTTCTGCGCACGCCTATGACCAAGTAACAAAACAGTACTTAACCAAAAACTAAGCAGTACTGAACTAAGTAACCACTGCAGGATCACGAAGCGCTGTCCAGCATCCTCTACGGACTACAAGAAAATGATTTACCGGTAGGTAATTAAAATCCTATTTTGTCTTACGTCCTAGAGGATGCTGGGGTCCACATTAGTACCATGGGGATGTACCAAAGCTCCCAGAATGGGAGGGAGAGCGCGGAGGCTTCTGCAGAACTGATTGGCCTCTGAGGACCTGAAGTTTGGTCAAAGTATCGAACTTGTAGAACTTTGCAAACGTGTTCGACCCAGACCATGTAGCCGCTCGGCAAAGCTGTAAAGCCAAGACACCCCGGGCAGCCGCCCAGGAAGAACCCACCTTACGAGTAGAGTGGGCCTTAACAGATTTTGGACACGGCAATCCTGCCGTAGAATACGTATGCTGGATAGTGAAGCCTGATCCAGCGAGAGATCGTCTGCTTAGAAGCAGGACACCCAAATTTCTGGAGATACAGGACAAACAGAGAGTCTGATTTTCTGTGACGAGCAGTCCTCTTCACATAGATTTTCAGAGCCCTTACAATATCCAAGGACTTTGATGAAATTGAGCAGTCAGTAGCAACTGGCACCACAATAGGTTGGTTGATATGAAATGCCGACAGAACCTTTGGAAGGAACTGTTGATGTGTCCAGAGCTCAGCTCTATCTTCATGGAAGATCAAGTAGGGGCTCTTACAAGACAAAGCCCCCAACTCCGACACACGTCTAGCAGAAACTAAGGCCAATCTAATTACAGCCTTCCACGTGAGAAACTTGACCTCAACCTCCGGTAGAGGTTCGATACAATCCAATTGGAGAAACTGTAACACCACGTTAAGATCCCAGGGCACCGTAGGTGGCACAAAGGGAGGCTGGATGTGCAGAACCCCTTTCAAGAAAGTCTGAACCTCAGGGAGGGAAGCCAATTGTTTCTGGAAGAAAATGGATAGGACCCAAATCTGGACCTTTACGGATCCCAACCTCAGGCCCATATCCACACCTGCTTGCAGCAAGAGCAGAAACCGTCCCAGTCGAAAGTCCACCATAGGAAACTTCTTGGACTCACACCAAGATACATATTTTTTCCAAATGCGATGGTAATGTTTAGACGTTACTCCTTTCCTAGCCTGTATCAGGGTAGGAATAACCTTGTTCGGAATGCCCTCCCGAGCTAATATCTGGCGTTCAACCTCCATGCCGTCAAACATAGCCGCTGTAAGTCTTGATAAGTGAACGGACCCTGCTGCAGCAGGTCCTTCCGAAAAGGAAGAGGCCTTGGCTCTTCCAGCAGTAGATCCAGAAGATCCGCGTACCAAGCCCTTCTTGGCCAGTCTGGAGCAATGAGGATTGCCTGAACTCTTGCTCTCCTTATGAGCTTTAGAATCCTTGGAATTAGTGGAAGTGGAGGAAACACGTACACAGAGTGGAACACCCATGGAGTTACCAGGGCGTCCACCGCCACTGCTTGTGGGTCTCTTGACCTTGAGCAATACCTCCAAAGTTTTTTGTTGAGGCCGAAGGTCATCATGTCTATTTGAGGAACCCCCCAAAGGTTTGTCCTCTCCGTGAACACCTTTGGATGGAGGCCCCACTCTCCTGGATGGAGATCGTGTCTGCTGAGGAAGTCTGCTTCCCAGTTGTCCACTCGAAAATTGCCGACAGTGCTAACGCATGCTTTTCCGCCCAGAAGATGATTCTTGTCACCTCTGACATTGCAGCTCTGCTCTTTGTTCCGCCTTGTCGGTTTATGTAGGCCACCATTGTTACATTGTCCGACTGCACTTGAATGGGTCGATCTCGCAGAAGGTGAGTTGCTTGGAGAAGACCCAGAATGTTTATTGGAAGGCAGGATTCCAGACTTGACTACCTTCCTTGGAAGGTTTCCCCTTGAGTGACAGCGCCCCATCCTCGGAGACTTGCATCCGAGGTTAGAAGGATCCAGTCCTGAATCCCGAACCTGTGGCCCTCCAGAAGGTGAGGCATTTGTAGCCACCAGAGGAGTGAAATCCTTGCTTTCGGCGACAGACGTATCCTCATGTGCATATGTAGATGAAAACCCGACCACTTGTCTAGGAGATCCAATTGGAAGGATCGAGCACGAAATCTTCCGTATTGTAGAGCCTCGTAGGAGGCAACCATCTTCCCCAGAAGGTGAATGCTCTGATGAATGGAAACTCGGGCTGGCTTCAGGACATCCCGGACCATTGTTTGTATCACCAACGCTTTCTCCTCCAGTAGAAACCACCTCTGTACTTCCGTGTCGAGGATCATCCCCAGGAAAGACAATCTCCTTGTCTGCTCCAAATGGGACTTTGGAAGGTTCAGGATCCAACCATGGACCCTGAGCAGATGAGTCGTGGACTGCAACAGCTTCTCCCTGGATGACGCCTTTATCAGCATATCGTCCAGGTATGGAATTATGTTCACTCCCTGCCTGTGGAGGAGAACCATAATTTCTGCCATCACCTTGGTGAACATCCTCGGTGCCGTGGAGAGACCGAATGGCAGTCCCTGAAACTGATAGTGACTGTCTAACAGTGCAAATCTGTGATAAGCCTGGTGCGTGGTCCAAATAGGAATGTGGAGATACGCATCCTTGATATCTAGGGATACCAGAAACTCCTCCTCCTCCAGACCTGAGATCACCGCTCTCAGAGACTCCATTTTTGAATTTGAACTCCTTTAGATAAGGGTTTAGCGATTTCAAGTTCAAAATTGGTCTGACTGAACCATCCGGTTTCAGTACCACAATAGTATAGTAATAGTAACTCACGCTGTGCATATGAGGTCGAACTGGAACAATGACCTCTGCCTGTTCCAATTTTTGGATAGCTTCCTGTAGGACAGTTCTGTCTGACAGTAAAGTTGGCAAGCGTGATTTGAAGAATCGGTGAGGTGGGGTTTCTTGAAATTCCAGTCTGTACCCCAGGGACACAATATCCTGTACCCAGGGATCCAGGCCGGACGACACCCAGATGTGGCTGAAACGCCTGAGTCTCACCCCCACCAGCCCGTCCTCCAGGCTGTGTGGTCCACCGTCATGCTGAGGATTTTGAGGAACCAGAGGCAGGTTTCAGGTCCTGATAGCCTGCGCATGCAGGCTTTTTAGATTTTGCCCGCCCACCTCTAAAGAAGGTGGTAGGAGGCTTGGACTTTTTTGCCTTAGGGGTCGGAAAGGACTGTGATGCAGATAAAGAAAAGGGTTTCTTCGTAGAAGGCGTAGCAGAGGAAAAAATAAGATTTTAAACCTACCGGTAAATCTTTTTCTCGTAGTCCATAGAGGATGCTGGGGACTTCGCAAGGACCATGGGGATAGACGGGCTCCGCAGGAGACATGGGCACTTTAAGAAAGACTTTAGGTATGGGTGTGCACTGGCTCCTCCCTCTATGCCCCTCCTCCAGACCTCAGTTAGAGAAACTGTGCCCAGAGGAGACGGACAGTATGAGGAAAGGATTTTTGTTAAACCAAGGGCAAGATTCATACCAGCCCACACCATTCACACCGTATAACTTGTGATAAACTAACCAGTTAACAGTATGAAAAAACAACATAGCAACAGACGGAGACCGATGAAAACTATAACATAACCCTTATGTAAGCAAAACTATATACAAGTCTTGCAGAAATAGTCTGCACTTGGGACGGGCGCCCAGCATCCTCTACGGACTACGAGAAAAAGATTTACCGGTAGGTTTAAAATCTTATTTTCTCTTACGTCCTAGAGGATGCTGGGGACTCCATAAGGACCATGGGGATTATAACAAAGCTCCCAAACGGACGGGAGAGTGCGGATGACTCTGCAGCACCGATTGAGGTCCTCCTCAGTCAGGGTATCAAACTTATAGAACCTTGCAAAGGTATTTGAACCCGACCAAGTAGCAGCTTGGCACAGCTGTAGTGCCGAGACCCCTTGGGCAGCCGCCCAAGACGAGCCCACCTTCCTAGTGGAATGGGCCTTGACCGATTTTGGTAACGGCAATACAGCCGTCGCATGCGCCTGCTGAATCGTGTTACAGATCCAGCGAGCAATAGTCTGCTTTGAAGCAGGAGCGCCAACCTTGTTGGCTGCATACAGGACAACAGTGCTTCTGTTTTTCTGACTCTAGCCGTTCTGGCCACGTACATTTTCAAAGCCCTGACCACATCAAGGGACTCGGAATCTTCCAAGTCTCGTGTAGCCACAGGCACCACAATAGGTTGGTTCATATGAAAAGATGACACCACCTTAGTCAAAAATTGAGGATGGGTCCACAATTCCGCTCTGTCCATATGGAAAACTAGATAGGGGCTTTTATGAGACAAAGCCGCCAATTCCGACACACGCCTAGCCGAAGCCAAGGCTAACAACATGACCACCTTCCAAGTGAGATATTTTAACTCCACCGTTTTAAGTGGTTCAAACCAGTGCGACTTAAGGAAACTCAACACCACGTTAAGGTCCCAAGGCGCCACCTGAGGTACAAAAGGAGGCTGAACATGCAGCACTCCCTTCACAAAAGTCTGTACTTCTGGGAGAGAAGCCAATTCTTTTTGAAAGAAAATGGATAAGGCTGAAATCTGAACCTTAATGGAGCCTAACTTTAGGCCCAAATTCACTCCAGTTTGTAGGAAGTGAAGGAAACGGCCCAGATGGAATTCTTCCGTAGGAGCATTCCTGGCCTCACACCAAGAAACATATTTTCGCCATATACGGTGATAATGTTTCGCTGTCACGTCCTTCCTAGCCTTTATCAGAGTAGGAATGACCTCATCCGGAATGCCCTTTTCCGCTAGGATCCGGCATTCAACCGCCATGCCGTCAAATGCAGCCGCGGTAAGTCTTGGAACAGACAGGGCCCCTGTTGCAACAGGTCCTGTCTTAGAGGAAGATGCCACGGATCTTCTGTGAGCATCTCCTGCAGATCCGGATACCAGGCCCTTCGTGGCCAATCTGGAACAATGAGAATTGTCTGTACTCCTCTTTTTCTTATTATTCTCAACACCTTTGGGATGAGAGGAAGAGGAGGAAACACATAGACCGACTGGAACACCCACGGTGTCACTAGGGCGTCCACAGCTACCGCCTGAGGGTCTCTTGACCTGGCGCAATACCTCTGCAGCTTTTTGTTGAGGCGGGACGCCGTCATGTCTGACTTGCAATCTGTGCGAAGACTTCCTGATGAAGTCCCCACTCTCCTGGATGCAGGTCGTGTCTGCTGAGGAAGTCTACTTCCCAGTTGTCCACTCCCGGAATGAACACTGCTGACAGTGCGCTTACATGATTTTCCGCCCAGCGAAGAACCCTGGTGGCTTCCGCCATTGCCACTCTGCTCCTTGTGCCGCCCTGGCGGTTTACATGAGCCACTGCGGTGATGTTAGTCTGAATATGGCCCTCAGCTCCAGGACGTTGATGTGAAGACAAGTCTCTTGACTTGACCAAAGACCCTGGAA
The DNA here is from genome assembly GCF_028390025.1 of Pseudophryne corroboree. Taxonomy (NCBI): domain Eukaryota; kingdom Metazoa; phylum Chordata; class Amphibia; order Anura; family Myobatrachidae; genus Pseudophryne; species Pseudophryne corroboree. The sequence goes on along the minus strand of NC_086447.1, from coordinate 100,580,149 downwards.
GTTTCTTCCTTGTGTGACTGCTCCCCAACCTCGGAGGCTCGCGTCCGTGGTCACCAGAACCCAGCCCTGAATGCCGAACCTGCGGCCCTCTAGAAGGTGAGCACTCTGCAGCCACCACAGGAGAGATACCCTGGCCCTGGGGGACAGGGTGATCAACTGATTAATCTGTAGATGTGACCCGGACCACTTGTCCAGTAGGTCCCATTGGAAGGTCCTCGCATGGAACCTGCCGAATGGAATGGCCTCGTAAGATGCCACCATCTTTCCCAGGAATCGAGTGCAGTGATGCACCGACACCTGTTTTGGTTTCAATAGGTTCCTGACCAGAGTCATGAGTTCTTGAGCCTTTTCCATCGGAAGATAAACCCTTTTCTGGTCCGTATCCAGAATCATGCCCAAGAAGGTCAGACGAGTCGTAGGAACCAGCTGCGACTTCGGGATATTGAGAATCCAGCCGTGTTGCTGTAACACCTTCAGTGAAAGTGACACGCTGTAACTGCTCTCGTGATCTCGCTTTTATGAGGAGATCGTCCAAGTATGGGATAATTGTGAAACCTGCTTGCGCAGGAGCACCATCAGTTCCGCCATTACCTTGGTGAAAATTCTCGGGGCCGTGGAAAGCCCAAACGGCAACGTCTGAAATTGGTAATGACAATCCTGTACCGCAAATCTCAGGTACGCCTGATGAGGTGGATATATGGGAACATGAAGGTATGCATCCTTTATGTCCAGAGATACCATAAAGTCCCCCCCTTCCAGGCTGGCGATGACCGCCCTGAGCGATTCCATCTTGAACTTGAACCTTTTCAAGTATAGGTTCAGGGATTTTAAATTTAAAATGGGTCTGACCGAACCGTCCGGTTTCGGGACTACAAACAGGGTTGAGTAATATCCCCTCCCTTGTTGAAGTAGGGGAACCTTGACCACCACATGTTGAAGATACAATGTCACGATCCGGGTATCTGGACGCCATTTCTTACCCATCAGATGCCTCCTAAGGCTGGCTCAGCGCTCCAGGACCGGATTCCATCTGTTATCCTGATGTGTACATTCCTGTATCCTCTCCTGTCACTCTGGGACGCTGTCACAGTAAACGCCATATTACACCTGGCATGGCGTCTCCCGCGGCCTCCGCCGCCGTCCCTGAACTTCTGCATGCAGAGTGTCTGAGTGGCGATTACGTCAGCCGCGGCCTCCGCTGTGTCCGCGTGGTTGGATGTGCATCTGTCAGCCTGGCGCCTCCTGTCTCCGGTGGCCGGCGCCGCCATTACTGTTTTCATTACCACATGGATTACAAACCAAACTTCCCTCCAAGTGTCTGCATGGGCGCAGCCATCTTGGATTCTGTCAGCTGATCATTTCCACCAATCTGTTCTCAGTATTGATAATCTGCATAATTGCCTAGCCAATCCCTTCCTTGCTGCAGGTATAAATACACTGTGCCTGAGCAAGGAAGGCGTCAGTGCTTTGGTTGTCAAACCTAGTTCCTGTTTGTCTCTCTCCTGTGATTGTCTTCCAGGTTCCAGCTCCTGTCTCAAGACTTCCACCATAGAGACCCGCACCAGCATTCCACCTGCGGTGTAGCCTGACTCTCCAATCCATTGTGGATTCATCTGTTTCCAGCTACAACATTACCTGCTTCCAGCTCAGCTTCCAGCAGAGTACAGCTTCTCTTAAAGGGCCGGTGTCCTTTCTACACTTTACCACTCTCCACCGGTATTATTATTTCTCCGCTCTCAAGTTCTACATTTCAGTTCATATTTCATCGCTCCCAAGTTCATTTATTATTTAACTGGTTCCAGCCAGTATCCACTCCGTGCTAACAACAGTCTGGTTCCAGCCAGTATCCACAGCAGCCGTTTTATCTTCAGCAACCCAGCTTTTCCTGGAACACCAGCTGGCACAATCCTGGGTTATCTCCATTGCTACAGTCGGGCCTGGTAAGGACTTTCCATCTAGAAGATTATAAGAACTATCTCACACTACCAGTGCCCTGTGGCTCCTGCCATCCTGTAGTACCCAGGAACTGTATTTATTCTTTGCTGACTTTTACGTTTTCTTTTACTGCTGCTGTGTTGCGGAGTTGTCATAATAAACATCATTGACTTTTATCCAAGTTGTCGTGGTCACGCCTTCGGGCAGTTATTATTCATGTTACTTACATGTCCAGGGGTCTGATACAACCTCCCAGGTTCCGGTACATCTCAGCCCCTACAACTGAGGCTGCCTCCCGTCAGCTCAGGCCCTCAGTTGTGAGAGTAAGCACTGACCTAATGAATCCAGCCGGAGACCAGGATCAAGCGGCCAGGCCGATGCAAGAACTGGCAGCCCGACTAGAACATCAGGAGGCTGCACAGGGCCACATCATCCGCTGTCTCCAGGATCTCTCTACTCGGCTGGATGGGATTCAGACAACTCTCCGTGGATCAGGCGCGTCTGGTGCGTCAACCACAGTGACTCCAGCTATAACCCCACCCACCTTACCCATTTCTGCTCCACGTCTTCATCTTCCAACGCCAGCAAAATTTGACGGATCTCCAAGATTCTGCAGGGGATTTCTCAACCAGTGTGAGATTCAGTTTGAGCTACAACCTGGCAATTTTCCCAGTGACCGTACAAAAATTGCCTACATTATTTCTCTTCTCAGTGGCTCAGCCCTTGATTGGGCATCACCGTTATGGGAGAGGTCCGACACCCTGCTATCTTCCTACACTGCCTTCGTGTCAACATTCAGGCGCATCTTCGACGAGCCAGGCCGGGTAACCTCAGCTTCATCCGAGATTCTCCGTTTACGCCAGGGGTCACGTACTGTGGGACAATATCTGATACAGTTCCAGATCCTGGCATCCGAACTGGCATGGAACGACGAGGCCCTGTATGCTGCATTCTGGCATGGCTTGTCTGAGCGTATTAAAGATGAGTTAGCTACCAGAGACTTACCTTCTAAGTTAGATGAGCTAATCTCACTCTGCACGAAAGTTGATTTACGTTTCAGAGAGAGAGCAACTGAGCGTGGAAGATCATCTGCTCCAAAATCTTCTGCTCCTCCTCCTCGTCAACTGTCACCATCTAAAGATGAGCCCATGCAACTTGGCCGTTCCCGTTTAACCCCTGCTGAGCGCCGAAGACGTCTCTCCGAGTCTCTCTGTCTCTATTGTGCAGCTCCGTCTCACACCATTAATGCCTGTCCCAAACGTCCGGGAAACTCCAAATCCTAGCTCGCCAAGGAGAGGGCCGGCTAGGAGTAATGATCTCCTCTCCATCTCCTCAAGATTGTAATCTCCCAGTCTCGCTTCAAGTTGCTCAACGTTATCGGAACGTCATTGCCCTCCTTGATTCCGGAGCAGCTGGGAACTTTATTACCGAAGCCTATGTTAAACGGTGGTCCCTACCCACCGAGAGACTTCCTTCGTCCATTTCTTTAACTGCCGTGGATGGCAGCAAAATTTTTGATGCAGTTATTTCTTTAAGGACTCTACCAGTTCGTCTGAGAGTGGGAGTTCTTCATTCCGAACTTATTTCTTTTTTAGTGATTCCAAGAGCCACACATCCTGTGGTCCTGGGCCTTCCATGGCTCCGTCTTCACAATCCTACAATTGATTGGACGACTACGCAAATCCTGGCATGGGGTTCCTCCTGTGCTGAGACATGTTTGTTTAAAGTATTGCCTGTCTGTTCTTCCTCCCCCAGGTCGTCTGATGTTCCACCTCCTCCATATCAAGATTTCACGGATGTGTTCAGTAAAGCTTCTGCCGATATCCTTCCTCCTCATAGAGAATGGGACTGCCCGATTGATCTCGTTCCAGGGAAGGTTCCACCTCGAGGCCGAACTTATCCGTTGTCTCTGCCTGAGACGCATTCTATGGAGGAATATATTAAAGAGAACCTAGCAAAGGGGTTCATTCGACCTTCTTCTTCTCCAGCCGGCGCAGGCTTCTTTTTTGTAAAAAAGAAAGATGGTGGTCTGCGGCCGTGCATCGACTACAGAGGTTTGAACGACATTACCATCAAGAACCGTTATCCTTTACCCCTGATTACTGAGCTCTTTGACAGAGTTAGCGGAGCCACCATCTTTACAAAGCTGGACTTGAGAGGTGCATACAATCTCATCCGGATCCGTGAGGGTGACGAGTGGAAGACCGCCTTTAACACCCGTGACGGACATTATGAGTACCTCGTCATGCCCTTCGGATTGAGCAATGCTCCAGCTGTCTTCCAGCATTTTGTCAATGAGATCTTCAGAGACATTCTATACCGTCATGTCGTGGTCTATCTAGACGATATCCTCATTTTTGCCAACGATTTAGAGGAACATCGTTTTTGGGTTAAAGAGGTTCTGTCCCGTCTCCGTGTCAATCATCTCTATTGCAAATTAGAAAAATGCGTCTTTGAAGTCAAGTCCATTCCGTTTCTAGGGTACATTGTGTCCGGTTCCGGACTAGAGATGGATCCTGAGAAACTACAAGCAATCCAAAATTGGCCGGTACCCTTAACCCTCAAAGGGGTCCAGAGGTTCTTAGGGTTCGCCAACTATTACCGAAAGTTTATACGAGACTTTTCCACCATTGTGGCGCCTATTACTGCTTTCACTAAGAAGGGTGCTAACCCGTCCAAGTGGTCTGAAGAAGCCATGCAAGCATTTCATCTTTTAAAACAAAGGTTCATCTCTGCGCCTGTTCTGAAACAGCCTGACATCGACTCTCCTTTCATCTTAGAGGTGGATGCCTCCTCCGTTGGAGTAGGAGCGGTGTTATCTCAGAGGGCTAAAGATGGCCATTTACACCCTTGCAGTTTCTTCTCCCGGAAGTTCTCCCCAGCTGAGCGCAACTATGCCATTGGCGACCAGGAGTTGCTAGCCATCAAGCTCGCTCTAGAAGAGTGGAGGTATCTGTTGGACGGAGCTTCTCATTCAATCACCATACTTACAGACCACAAGAACCTTTTATATCTGAAAGGCGCACAATGTCTCAACCCTCGTCAGGCCAGATGGGCACTTTTCTTTTCCAGGTTCGACTTTAAACTCCAGTTCTGTCCGGGCTCTCAGAATCGCAAGGCCGATGCCCTTTCCCGCTCATGGGAGCAAGAAAATGAGTCAGAGTCTTCAGACAAGCATCCTATTATAAATCCGTTGGCATTCTCCACGGTAGGGATGGACTCTACGCCCCCATCAGGGAAAAGTTTTGTGAAACCGATGCTAAGGAAGAAGCTCATGCATTGGGCCCATGCTTCCCGTTTTGCCGGACATACAGGTATCCAAAAAACCCTGGAGTTTATCTCTAGGTCCTATTGGTGGCCAACTCTGAAAAAGGACGTCTTGGAGTTTATTGCATCTTGCCCAAAGTGTGCTCAACATAAGGTATCCCGCCAGTCGCCTGCGGGGCAACTGGTTCCACTATCTGTTCCCCGTCGACCTTGGACCCATTTGTCGATGGATATTATTACAGATTTACCCATGTGCAACAAGTTCAATACCATCTGGGTGGTAGTTGACCGGTTCACCAAGATGGCACACTTCATTCCTCTCACCGGTCTTCCGTCAGCTTCCAAGTTGGCTCAAGTATTCATACAAGAGATCTTCCGACTCCACGGTCTTCCTGAAGAAATTATCTCAGATCAAGGAGTTCAATTCACAGCCAAATTCTGGCGAAGTTTATGTCAAGTCCTCCAAGTCAAGCTAAAGTTTTCCACGGCTTACCATCCTCAGACCAATGGTCAAACCGAGAGGGTGAATCAGGACTTGGAGGCCTTCCTCCGCATCTATGTGTCCTCCTCTCAAGATGACTGGGTTCAATTACTTCCCTGGGCCGAGTTCTGTCATAACAACAAGTATCATTCTTCATCTGCTTCAACACCATTCTTCACTAACTTTGGATTCCACCCTAAAGTCCCTGAGTTCCAACCGCTTCCAGCAACTTCTGTTCCCGCAGTGGATATCACCTTGCATCAGTTTGCCAATATCTGGAAGAGCGTACGATCAGCTCTGCTCAAGGCATCGTTCAGGTACAAGAAGTTTGCGGATAAGAAGCGTCGAGCAGTTCCTGCTCTCAAGGTGGGTGATCGGGTATGGTTATCCACGAAGAATTTGAGGTTAAGAGTTCCCAGTATGAAGTTTGCACCTCGCTATATCGGTCCTTTCAAGATTGAACAAGTCATCAATCCTGTTGCTTACAGACTCCAGTTGCCTCCCTTCTTAAAAATACCCAGGACATTCCATGTTTCCCTGTTGAAACCGCTGATCTTGAATCGGTTTCATTCCTCACTTCCTCCAACTCCGAAAGTCCAAACTCAACGAGGCGTTGAGTATGAAGTGGCCAAGATCCTGGACTCACGTCACCGTTACGGTCAACTACAATATCTTATTGACTGGAAGGGTTATGGTCCTGAGGAACGTTCATGGACCAATGCTTCTGATGTCCATGCTCCTGCCTTGGTCCGGAGATTCCATTCCAAGTTTCCTCAAAAGCCAAAGAAGTGTCCTGGGGCCACTCCTAAAGGGGGGGGTGCTGTCACGATCCGGGTATCTGGACGCCATTTCTTACCCATCAGATGCCTCCTAAGGCTGGCTCAGCGCTCCAGGACCGGATTCCATCTGTTATCCTGATGTGTACATTCCTGTATCCTCTCCTGTCACTCTGGGACGCTGTCACAGTAAACGCCATATTACACCTGGCATGGCGTCTCCCGCGGCCTCCGCCGCCGTCCCTGAACTTCTGCATGCAGAGTGTCTGAGTGGCGATTACGTCAGCCGCGGCCTCCGCTGTGTCCGCGTGGTTGGATGTGCATCTGTCAGCCTGGCGCCTCCTGTCTCCGGTGGCCGGCGCCGCCATTACTGTTTTCATTACCACATGGATTACAAACCAAACTTCCCTCCAAGTGTCTGCATGGGCGCAGCCATCTTGGATTCTGTCAGCTGATCATTTCCACCAATCTGTTCTCAGTATTGATAATCTGCATAATTGCCTAGCCAATCCCTTCCTTGCTGCAGGTATAAATACACTGTGCCTGAGCAAGGAAGGCGTCAGTGCTTTGGTTGTCAAACCTAGTTCCTGTTCGTCTCTCTCCTGTGATTGTCTTCCAGGTTCCAGCTCCTGTCTCAAGACTTCCACCATAGAGACCCGCACCAGCATTCCACCTGCGGTGTAGCCTGACTCTCCAATCCATTGTGGATTCATCTGTTTCCAGCTACAACATTACCTGCTTCCAGCTCAGCTTCCAGCAGAGTACAGCTTCTCTTAAAGGGCCGGTGTCCTTTCTACACTTTACCACTCTCCACCGGTATTATTATTTCTCCGCTCTCAAGTTCTACATTTCAGTTCATATTTCATCGCTCCCAAGTTCATTTATTATTTAACTGGTTCCAGCCAGTATCCACTCCGTGCTAACAGTCTGGTTCCAGCCAGTATCCACAGCAGCCGTTTTATCTTCAGCAACCCAGCTTTTCCTGGAACACCAGCTGGCACAATCCTGGGTTATCTCCATTGCTACAGTCGGGCCTGGTAAGGACTTTCCATCTAGAAGATTATAAGAACTATCTCACACTACCAGTGCCCTGTGGCTCCTGCCATCCTGTAGTACCCAGGAACTGTATTTATTCTTTGCTGACTTTTACGTTTTCTTTTACTGCTGCTGTGTTGCGGAGTTGTCATAATAAACATCATTGACTTTTATCCAAGTTGTCGTGGTCACGCCTTCGGGCAGTTATTATTCATGTTACTTACATGTCCAGGGGTCTGATGCAACCTCCCAGGTTCCGGTACATCTCAGCCCCTACAACTGAGGCTGCCTCCCGTCAGCTCAGGCCCTCAGTTGTGACATACAATTTGTGAATTGCATTTAACACTATCTCCCTTTCTGGGGGAGAAGTCGGCAGGGCCGATTTGAAAAACCGGCGAGGAGGCACCTCTTCGAATTCCAGCTTGTAACCCTGAGAAACAATTTCTATTGCCCAGGGATCCACCTGTGAGTGAACCCAGATGTGGCTGAAAATTCGAAGACGTGCCCCCACTGGGGCGGACTCCCTTAGCGGAGCCCCAGAGTCATGCGGTGGATTTTGTAGAGGCCGGGGAGGACTTCTGTTCCTGGGAACTAGCTGTGTTGTGCAGCTTTTTCCCTATGCCCTTACCTCTGGCAAGAAAGGACGCACCTCGTACTCTCTTGTTTCTTTGTGACCGAAAGGACTGCATTTGATAATGTGGCGCTTTCTTAGGCTGTGAGGGAATAAGGCAAAAAATTTGATTTACCAGCTGTAGCTGTGTTGACCAGGTGCGAGAGACCTCCCCCAAACAATTCCTCACCCCTGTAAGGTAAAACCTCCATATGCCTCTTTGAGTCGGCATCACCTGTCCATTGCCGGGTCCATAGGACTCGTCTTGCAGAAATCGACATAGCGTTGATTCTAGAACCCAGTAGACCAATGTCTCTTTGAGCATCTCTCATATATAAGACAGCATCTTTTATATGTCCTAGGGTCAATAAGATGGTATCCTTATCCAGGGTTTAAATTTCCGCTGATAAGGTATCTGTCCATGCTGCTACAGTGCTACAAACCCAAGCCGACGCAATAGTCGGTCTGAGTAAGGTACCCGAATGTGTGTAAATGGACTTCAAGGTAACCTCCTGCTTGCGATCAGCAGGATCCCTGAGGGTAGCCGTATCTTGCGATGGCAGCGCTACCTTTTTGGATAAGCGTGTCAACGCTTTGTCCACCCTAGGGGAGGATTCCCACCGTATCCTGTCCGTTGGCGGGAAAGGATACGCCATAAGAATCCTTTTGGGAATCTGCAGTTGTTTGTCTGGAGATTCCCAAGCTTTTTCACATAACTCGTTCAGCTCATGTGAGGGGGGAAAGGTTACCTCAGGTTTCTTTCCCTTATACATGTGTACCCTCGTGTCAGGGACAGGGGGTTCCTCTGTGATATGCAAAACATCTTTTATTGCAATAGTCATATTTCGAATACATTTAGCCAATTTTGGCTGTAACTTTGCATCATCGTAGTCGACACTGGAGTCAGAATCCGTGTCGGTATCTGTGTCTACTATTTGGGATAGTGGGCGCTTTTGAGACTCCGAAGGTCTCTGCGACATAGGGACAGACATGGGTTGACTCCCTGGCTGTTCCCTAGCTTCAGCATTGTCTAATCTTTTGTGCAATAAATTTACATTAGCACTTAAAACATTCCACATATCCATCCAGTCAGGTGTCGGCGTTGTCGACGGAGACACCACATTCATTTGCTCCTCCTCCTCCCTAGGAAAGCCTTCTACCTCAGACATGTCGACACACTCGTACCGACACACCACACACTCTGGGAATCCTCTTATTTGAAGATAGTTCCCCCACAAGGCCCTTTGGAGAGACAGAGAGAGTATGCCAGCACACACCCAGCACTATATGACCCAGGAAAAAACACACACAATATGTTTACCTAGATAGCGCTGTATGTATTTTGCGCCAAATATATGCCCCCCCCCCCTTCTTTAAAACCCTCTTTCACCGTGGATAAGCAGGGGAGAGTCTGGGGAGCTTCCTCTCAGCGCTGTGCTGTGGAGAAAATGGCGCTGGTGAGTGCTGAGGAAGAAGCCCCGCCCCCTCGGCGGCGGGCTTCTGTCCTGCTCAAATATCTAAAAACCTGGCTGGGGCTCTTTATATATACAGTGCCCAGCTGTATATATAGACTTTTGCCAGAAAACAAGGTTTATTGCTGCCCAGGGCGCCCCCCCTGCGCCCTGCACCCTTACAGTGACTGCCGTTTGTGTGTGCTGTGTGGGAGCAATAGCGCACAGCGTTACTGCTGTGCGTTACCTCAGTGAAGATCTGAAGTCTTCTGCCGCCTCTGAAGTCTTCTTTTCTTCTCATACTCACCCGGCTTCTATCTTCCGGCTCTGCATGGAGGACGGCGGCGCGGCTCTGGGACAGACGGCGAGGGTGAGACCTGCGTACCGATCCCTCTGGAGCTAATGGTGTCCAGTAGCCTAAGAAACAGAGCCTAACATTAAAGTAGGTCTGCTTCTCTCCCCTCAGTCCCTCGATGCCGGGAGCCTGTTGCCAGCAGGCTCCCTGAAAATAAAAAACCTAACAAATATACTTTCTTTCAGGAAACTCAGGAGAGCTCCCTGTAATGCACCCAGTCTCCTCTGGGCACAGTAGTAAACTGAGGTCTGGAGGAGGGGCATAGAGGGAGGAGCCAGTGCACACCCATACCTAAAGTCTTTCTTAAAGTGCCCATGTCTCCTGCGGAGCCCGTCTATCCCCATGGTCCTTACGGAGTCCCCAGCATCCTCTAGGACGTAAGAGAAAAAAAGTGACTTACCCGCGGTTGCTGTAGAAATCCACGCATCCAACGCTTCCCCAAATAGAGTCTGACCTGTGTAGGGTAGGTTCTCCACACTTTTCCTGGATTCTGCATCTGCAGACCACTGCCGTAGCCAGAGTCCCCTGCGAGCTGAGATAGACATGGAAGATATCCTTGCAGTCAGCGTACCCAGGTCCTTCATAGATTCCACCATGAACCCCGCAGAATCCTGTATGTTATGTAAAAATAATTCAATGTCACTTCTATCCATTGAATCCAAATCCTCTAGTAACTTGCCTGACCGCTTTACTATAGCTTTAGAGATCCACGCGCAGGCAATAGCAGGCCTCAGCGCTACCCCCTGAAGCAATGTATATGGATTTGAGAGTAGTGTCAATCTTACGATCAGCCGTTTTTTTAACGCGGTAGATCCAGGGACTGGTAAAACCACCTTTTTCGACAGTCTAGAAACAGATGCGTCCGCTATGGGTGGGTTTTCCCATTTTTTCTATCTTCCTCAGGGAAGGGGAAAGCAACCAGAATCCTTTTAGGAATCTGGAATTTTTTCTCCGGGTTTTCCCAGGATTTTTCAAATAAAGCGTCTAATTCTTTAGACGCAGGAAAGGTTAGCGAGGCTTTCTTATTATCTGTGAAGTAAGCCTCCTCAACCTGCTCAGGTGTTGTGTCAGTAATATTTAACACATCTCAAATGGCCTCAATCATGAGCTGCACCCCCTTTGCAAGGTATGCCGCCCCCCTCAGCACATCCCCATCACTGTCTGCTGTGTCAGAGTCAGTATCCGTGTCATCTTGCATAATCTGGGCAAGTGCACATTTCTGTGGGTATATGCTATGTGATTTGGAAGGAATAGGAACAGAACCCGACCAAACTGCCATAGACTTCTTTAAAACCTGAGTTTCAGTCTCAGTATGAGCTACCCTAGTAGAGATTTGAGAGATCATTCCCTTAATAGAGGTTAACCACTCAGGCTCAGCAATAGGGATCTGAGACAATGCATTACATTCCTGTATACATGGAATGGATTCCTACTGAGAGGAAATGTCCTCTGCAGCATAAGACACAGAGTACCTAGACATGGCAATGGGGGTAATTCCAAATTGATCGCAGCAGGAAATTTTTTAGCAGTTGGTCAAAACCATGTGCACTGCAGGTGTGGCAGATATAACATTTGCAGAGAGAGTTAGATTTGGGTGGGTTATTTTATTTCTGTGCAGGGTAAATACTGGCTGCTTTATTTTTACACTGCAAATAAGATTGCAGATTGAACACACCACACCCAAATCTAACTCTCTCTGCACATGTTATATCTGCCTCCCCTGCAGTGCACATGGTTTTGCCCAATTGCTAACAGAATTCCTGCTGCGATCAACTTGGAATTACCCCCATTGTGAGACAACAACACCCACACACACACAGGGAAATATCAGACACAGTTTCCCCCCCCCAAGAATGCCACAGAGAGACACAGAGATTGGATCCAACCCACACACAGCGCTTCCCAAGGTAGATATAATACAACTACCTGGGGCTTACTGTGCACCTTAATAGACTACACAGTATTTACATAGCTTCACCCCCCTTCTACAACCCCCTGGTACCGCACAGGATAGCTGGAGTTGCTTGGAGGGACAGCTCTCCCTGTCAGCGTCACAGTAGAGGATCTGCAGGCAGGAAAATGGCGATGAACGCTGTTGGGTCCGCTGAGAAGCTCCGCCCCCTGAACATGGCGCTGCTTCCCGCTCTCCACTTCTTTATACTGGCCAGAGGAATTGTGCTGGCAGCGTTACCGAGATCCCTGACAGCCTTGGTGCCAGTGTAGGGTATAGGCGCTGGCTCAAGGCGCCCCTCACAGTGCCGCACTATGTACCGCTGAGCCTCCGGAGCGCAGTTAATACTGCGCTCCCACCCTGTTGCCGCCATCTTCACACCAGCTCCCCGCTTGCCAGGGAGGCCGGGGACTCACTCGCCACCGGAATCTTCTGGCTCTGTTAGGTGGTGGCGGCTGTGCTGCGGGAGTGAGGGGTCGCCTGGGGCGGCTAACGATCATCACCCTTAGGAGCTCAGTGTCCTGTCAGCGAAGATAGTGGCTCAGACCCCACACGGCGGACACTACTCCCCCCCTAAGTCCCACGAAACACGGAGGCTGTTGCAACAGCCTCCCTGTGCCTATACTAACTCTAAGAAAAAAATAAAACTAAAGAAGCTCTGTAGAGCTCCCCTAGCTGTGACCGGCTCATTCGGGCACATTTTATAAACTGAGTCTGGTAGGAGGGGGATAGAGGGAGGAGCCAGACCACACTCAAACTCTTAAAATGCCAATGGCTCCTAGTGGGCCTGTCTATACCCCATGGTATTAATGTGGACCCCAGCATCCTCTAGGACGTAAGAGAGAGAGAGTGAAGTTGCCCAAGGCAACCATTCAGTATTAAAGTAACATTTATAATTTGCATACTGTAAAATTATACAGAGCAGAGATTGGTTGCCATGGGCAACTTCTCCACTGTTCACACTGCTTAGTACATCTCATAACAGTAAACAAAGCTAAATCAGAGCAGTGGGTAGGGATAAATGGAGAGTACATAATACATACCTCCCAACATGACCCTCTCCAGGAGGGAAATCCAGAAGCAGAGCATACTGTCCCTCCTGGAGAGGGTCATGTTGGGAGGTATGCATAATACATACTGCATAGTTGTACCTCCAATCTGGGTTTGATAAATCACGTGTTTGCCTCCAGTCGGGTGCCGGCTGTCATTGCGCAAGCTCCACCCCTCAGCGAGGCCCTGCTAGGCGGACCAGGTGAGCAGGCCCGCTCCTGGAAGCTGCAGCAGCAATACCGCCTCGCTGCTGGCCGGCCCTCTGCACCCCGCACTCCAGCGCGGGCCGGGTAAGTGGCGGCTAGCAGATGGGCCCAGCCCCACACTCCTCCCATTGCGGTTATAATGGCGTCCAGTGGGCTGTAAATCCGTGTATTGGGTGCTTTCTGCCTGTGTCCCTATGACCTGTTCCTGCAGGGGCTTGTGCTGCAGATGGAAGGGTGCACTGGGTACTGTGAACACATCATGCAGTCAGTATATCACTAATGCATACCTCCCAACATGACCCTCTCCAGGAGGTACAGAATACTCTGCTCCTGGACTTCCCTCTTAATGTATGCGTGCCATCACCTGTGCTGTACCACCTTTCTTATCCATGAAACTGTCCAACACAGGTGATGGCAATCATAAATTAAGAAAAAAGTCCAGAAGCAGAGCATTGTGTCCCTCCTGGAGATGGTCATGTTGGGAGGTATGCTAATGGGGGGTGCTGTCACTGGCCACTATCACTAATGGGGGCTGCTGTCACTGGCCACTATCGCTAATGGGGGGGTGCTGTCACTAGCCACTATCACTAATGGGGGTGGGGGTGCTGTCACTGGCCACTATCACTAATGGGGGTGTGGGTGCTGTCACTGGCCACTATCACTAATGGGGGGCTGCTGTCACTGGCCACTATCACTAATAGGGGTGGGGGTGCTGTCACTGGCCACTATCACTAATGGGGAAGGGGGGGGGTGTCACTATATCGCTATCACTGATGGTGTTTACATTTAGTGCATAATTGTTGGGAGTAGTATTGTATCATTATTCGATATATCCCCTATGACTGGTGCTCTACTCCCATTGTAGAACAGGAACGGTCAGCGTGGGGATCACTTCTACCCATGTGTTATTTACTGATCGTGGTGAATAATGTAATATTGGTGTTACTCTCCATTATGGGTGGTCAGTTTTTGTCAGAAGCCGGTTATTCTACCAGCATGTGTTTTTTCGGAAGTGGGAGGAAACCAGATCACTTGCTGCAAACCTGTACAAACACGGAGAGTATGTGTAAACTCCACACAGGAATGAGCCATAAATAGGAATTACTGTAAACTCATGGCCTTCATGCTGTGAGGCAGTAACACTAGTCCCTATACCAAGGTAAAAAGAAACAAATTAGAGAATCTTCAATACACATTGGGGCAGATGTATTAAGCCTGGAGAAGGCATAAGGAAGTGATAAGTGGAAGGTGAGAAACGCACCAGCCGATCAGGTCCTAACTGACAATTTGCATATTGGAGCTGATTGGCTGGTGCGTTTATCACCTTGCACTTCCTTATGCCTTCTCCAGGTTAATACAACTGCCCCAATGTGTGGTAAATGTTTTGGTGATAGAAGACTGTCAATAGGGTGTTTGCAGGCGACATGATAAAGGAATTTTCAATAGCCAAAGAGTACACACACAAATTTAGAACGCTCTGTATGCAGTGAGGTCTATGAAAGTGAGGTAAAACTGCCTCACTCTCTGCAGATCTCCCCACTGCACAATGCCGTTGACCAGAACGAATAAATATCCGCATTTGTACATATGTCACGGTTTGCTTAACACACTTATCAGAACCTTTATTGTTACATCCTCTATGTACAGTATTGCTGGTCCTACCCCATTCGTGTCTTGTGGACGTGACGTTGAGACATGTGAAATGCTCTGGTATACTTAATTGCCCGATAATTTGTCTAGAGCAGTGGTTCCCAAACTTGATTCTTCTTGACAGTCCAGGTTTTAAGGATATCCCTGCTTGAGCTCAGGTAGCTTAATTAGGGGATCAGTATGAAATGCCGGGATCCTGGCTGTCATAATGCCGACAGCAGGATCCCATCAGCTGTAATGCCGGCAACAGGGTAAGCGCTAGAAAGCCCCTTGCGGGAATGGTGGCTTGCTGTGCCACCTAGGCTATTTTGTGGGTGTCCACGACACCCACAGGGAGAATAGCCTAGGCGGCATTTCACCGCTAATTGGGATTCCTGCTTCGGCATTGTGACGGCCAGGCACTCGACTAGTGGTATTTTAACCGCTTCCCTTAATTAGTACCTCAGTCAATTTGATTTAACCTGAGCTCAAGCTTAAAACTTAGGGGGACATTTACTAAGCAGTTATAAGAGTGGAGAAGTGAGCCAGTGGAGAAGTTGCCCCATCAACCAATCAGCTAATTCTATAGTATGCAAATTATAGTTACTTCAGTGCTGATTGGTTGCCATGTGCAACTTCTCCACTGGCTCACTTCTCCACTCTTATCACTGCTTAGTAAATGTCCCCTTTAGACTGTTAAGGTGCCTGGAGGACCGAGTTTGGGAGCTGAATCTAGCAGAGAAATAGACGTTCATTGGATTCCTCAGCGCTAGTGTGGCAGGATGTCTGCTTGCACATGCCTTCTATATGCAGATAAACACCATTATTTGTTGCAGTATGTCGACAGGGTAAAGAAATCATCTGTAGCTGTGATACGGTTTTCTTTATTACCATTAAGAAAACACTGTATGATGGAACAGTATAACGTATCATCCCTCCAACAGACTTCCATATACTTGTATCTAAGCCAAGTACTAACTTATGGGGACTCAGCGCACTTGTGAGAGGCTCCAAGTTAACGGTTTCTTAATTTAGGTTGCAACTTGTTTACCTTGCAATTTATTTCCTTAATGGAGTGCAGGACCTGGAACTGCTTGCAGAAATTTGTTAGTGACCATTCAGCAAATTATAAATGTGTTACTGAGTTTAACAGCTGTTCTGACATACTAGGAATGTACGGTTCATCACATTTTACAAATTAGATTTTCAAGTGCGGTCCTCACTGGCTGCACCGGGCCAGATTTTAAATCTCTCTCTCTGCTTCAGAATGTGGTTTAATCATAATCGCTGAACAAGTGTCTAACTCCTTTTGAGTGTGTGATTAAAGCGGTCACTTGTCCGGTTATGGATCTTCTCTTATAAAGGGAACTTTTCCAATGACGCGCTGTAGTAATTGGTCACTCACAAAGCAGATGAGGTCAGAAAAACAAGACAAAAGGGTGGTTGCTGAATAGAAATGTCCTGTACTATGGTCAGCCGCAATGGAACAAGTATAATATTTTTGAACATAATGCACACTATGGATCTGTGCTGTCAGAAAAGTGTTTATCTGGCAGTTTGGTGCGCCGGCAGATGACGAGAACTGCAGGCACTGGGCACATGACAGGGAGAGGATGTGGTTGGAATCCTGACGGTCAAAATACAGACGCCGGAATCCCGATCGACAGAGTGCCGGTAGCGCCGCCATAGCTATTCCCACTCCTAGGTGTCCACGACACCCATAGAGTGGGAATAGAACCTGTAGCGAGCCCGCAAGGGGCTTCGTTCCGCTCGGCCGCCCTGCCGGCATTCTGACGGTCGGGATTCAGGCGTCTGTATATCGACTGCTGGGATTCCGAACGTCAGGATCCCGTACCGAACCCGACAGGGAGTATACACAGCAGAGTCCTTAGTGAGGCAGATGCAGCGGGACAAATTGTGGCCCGCAGAACCAGTCAATGGGGCCAACCCTGAAGGAGACACAGTGGGCCCGCTGCAGCACCAGTTGGGCATATGCAGTAGGAGATACAGTGGGGCAGCAACAGCAGCACCAGTCAATGGGACATATTCTGAAGGAGACACTGGGGCAGATGCAGCAGACTAGGGATCAGTGGCCCTCATTCCGAGTTGTTTGCTCGCTAGCTGCTTTTAGCAGCAGTGCAAACGCTAAGCCGCCGCCCTCTGGGAGTGTATCTTAGCTTAGCAGAAGTGCAAACGAAAGGTTCGCAGCGCTGCTACAAAAAAAATCTGTGCAGTTTCAGAGTAGCTCGAGACTTATTCCTAGCTTGCGATCACTGCAGACTGTTTAGTTCCTGTTTTGACGTCACAAACACGCCCTGCGTTCGGCCAGCCACGCCTCCGTTTCCCCAGCCACTCCTGCGTTTTTATCTGGCACGCCTGCATTTTTTCTTACACTCCCTGAAAATGGTCTGTTGCCACCCAGAAACACCCACTTCCTGTCAATCACTCTGCGGTCAGCAGTGCGACTGAAAAGCGTCGCTAGACCTTGTGTAAAACTGCAATGGCTTTTGTGAAAGTATGACGCGCGTGCGCACTGCGTACCATACGCATGCGCAGAAGTGCCGATTTTTTGCCTGAACGCTGCGCTGCGAACAACGGCAGCTAGCGATCAACTCGGAATGACCCCCAGTGTTTGGGAACCTGCACCAAGTGCTCTCGCTTAGCATTAGTAAATCAGTTGGTTCACTAACCTCTCCCGGCTCACTATTTATTTATTTATTTATTTATTTATTTATTAGCAGTTTCTTATATAGCGCAGCATATTCCGTTGCGCTTTACAATTAGGACAACAGTAATAGAACAAAACTGGGTAAAAACAGACAGACATAGAGGTAGGAAGGCCCTGCTCGCAAGCTTACAATCTATAGGGAGATAGGCATAGATACACAAGGATAGATGCTACCTATTGCATAATGGTGCACCAGATTGCTAGGTTCTTAATGGGTTGTATGATGATACCCCACAAAGTTATCCAAGTGTCAGGAGGGTGTGAGACTAAAGAAAGACAAGATATGTGATGTTATGAATACTCTACAGAGGATGTAATTAGATAGGGAAGCACTGAAGGTTATGTGGCTGGGTCTGGAATTTGATAGGCTTGTCTGAAGAGGTGAGTTTTCAGGGAACATTTAAAGGTTTGGAGACTAGAGGCGAGTCTTACTGTGCGTGGGAGGGCATTCCACAGAGTGGGTGAAGCCCGGATAAAGTCCTGTAATTTTGAGTGTGAACAAGTAATGTGTGTGGATGAGAGACGTAGATCTTGTGCAGAGCGGAGAGGTCGGGTAGGGAGATATTTTGAGATGAGTGAAGAGATGTATGTTGGTGCAGTTTGGTTAATAGCCTTGTATGTGAGTAAAAGTATTTTATATTTAATACGGTAGAATACCGGTAACCAATGGAGGGACTGACAGAGCGGATCTGCAGACGATGAACGTCTGGCAAGGAAAATTAGCCTCGCAGCTGCATTCAAAATGGATTGTAGCGGTGAGAGCCTATGTTTGGGAAGACCGGTCAGGAGACTATTACAATAATCAATGCGGGAGATAATGAGAGCATGGATTAGAGTTTTTGCTGTGTCTTGTGTAAGATAAGGGCGTATTTTGGATATGTTTCTTAGATGTATGTAACATGATCTTGAGACAGATTGAATGTGGGTAACAAAGGACAGTTCAGAGTCAAGAATGACACCTAGGCAGCGAACTTGTGGGGTAGGGGTGATTGCAGAGTTCTCAACAGTGATAGAGATATCAGGTTGGAAACTACTATTGGCCGGTGGAAATATAATTAATTCTGTTTTGGAAATATTAAGTTTGAGGTGGCGAGATGTCATCCAAGATGAAATGGCAGAAAGGCATTCAGTGACACGGCCCAGTACAGATAGGGACAAATCAGGGGAGGATAGGTAGATTTGAGTATCATCCACATACAGATGGTACTGAAATCCGAAAGAGTTGATTAGTTTGCCAAGAGATGTGGTATAGATAGAGAAAAGCAGAGGACCTAGGACTGAGCCTTGCGGTACTCCAACTGATAGAGGTAGCGAAGAGGAGGTGGTATCAGAGAAACGAACACTGAAGGAGCGATTAGATAGGTAGGATGAGAACCAAGAAAGGGCTGTGTCCTGAATACCTAGGGATTGTAGTGTTTGTATGAGAAGAGAGTGGTCGACAGTGTCAAAAGCAGCAGAGAGATCAAGAAGAATAAGTAGTGAGTAATGGGCTTTAGATTTAGCAGTGACCAAATCATTCACTACCTTAGTCAGTGCTGTCTCTGTGGAGTGTTGGGCACGAAATCCTGACTGAAGTGGGTCCAGTAGACTGTGTGAGTTAAGAAACTGCCTCTTTATTCCCACAGGACCGCCACTGGTGTGACTGAAGAGCTGACATTTCTTCCATTCTTTGCAGATATCCATTTACTAAGTGACTGTGTCTAATGGCAGCGGTAAGTTATACACGTATATAGAGATGTTTGTGATTGAAAAATATGTCAAACAATTATACTGTGTGCAAAGCTGAATGGTGGGAGGCCATTGGAATAGAGCTAGCAGCATTTAAAATCTGGACCTGAACCAAAGTTATAATGTGTCTGAATATGCGCAGCGCATGCAGAGTGCGCCAATGGGCAACGGGTAATAATAAAGAAGCACCAGTTCCCGCTCGGCCTTAATAACTACTGTCCTTTGTATTACACAGTACAGTTTGAAGTCTATTAAATATTCTCATGGTTCATGGCCAGTATATGAGGAAAAAAAGTAGATGGTTTCAAGGAGTGGGAATTAAAAAAATAGATTTATTATTCTCACTTAATTACTTACTTGCACTTTATATACAGTACTTTTGATTTTTGTTTTGTGACTTTATAGGGATAACAAAGAGTTGAATTTCATTGGTAGTTCTGTTCCAAAATACAGGCATTCACATACTACAGGTCTTAGTGATATCCATGCTTAAGCACAGTTGGCTAAATCAAAGTAACTGAGATACTGATTGTCACCTGTGCTTCAACATGGATATAACTAAAACCTGGACTGTGAGTGTGCCTTGAGGCCCAAAGTTTGGAATGCCCTCCGCAAAATGGTATTTTCCACAATGTTCAGTAAGTTTCTGGATGCACAAAAGGTATTATATTTACAAACGAAATGAATACTTTGTTTTTTCAAAGTATTGAAAGTTGCATGATTTGGAACCACTTGGTGAAGCAGGTATGTCTGCAACGTGCTAGATGAATGTCTCCACTGCAGCTTCCGGTGCCTCAAAACTAATCCCACGAGTTTGATTTGTGGGAACACGAAGAAGTCGCAGGGGGCCAGGTCTAAACTGTTCGGCGGATAACCATGCTCCTGGATGCGTTCATGGGCCGAAACATGCACCACTTTCCTGGACTTTGTGGGCGGTTGCATTGACATGATGGAGAAGGGTACCATGAGCGCAAGTTCTTGGACGGTGCACTTGCAGCAGGCATTGGTTGGTGGACCAGTCCCCAGTGAGCACAAGTAGTACAGTAGCTACAGTACATGACCAGTCTGGGCCACAAAACCACCACCATCTGCTTGTGCACGCTGCATTTACGTCGGAACTTCTGTGGCGGGGCACTTCCAACTGGGGTACACTGGGTCAACTGTTGCTTGGTCTTGGGGTCAAAACTGTAGATCCAGGATTCATTGCCACTGATGTCCTCCCAGAAAGTTTGAGTGCCCACCTTCAAACCTGCCAGCATGTTGCGGCACCAAGCCTTCTGCTCTCCAGTCAGCTGATGGGGCACCCAGCGTGCTGAATCCTTGCTCAGGCCAAGCTTTTTGTGGCGTATCAAGTGGCTGGATCCCAATGAGTTTCCTATCTCCTCCTTTAACTGGACCACAGTCACATTGGCATCCTACTATGGACCACACAACAGTAGAGTTGTCTCCGGTGATGGCGGACACAGGTCGGGCGCAGCACTCATCTTCTTCCATGGACTGTCTGCGAACACCGAAATTCTGCAAACTGTTCGAACACAATGGATTGGGATGGTGCTTAATCCACAAAAGCAGCTGCTCACATTCGGTCAAAACTTTCCTTCTGTCACAGACCACTCTTGCAGCAGTAGAAGATCATTGCTCTCCAGTGGCCTCTGTTGAGCTCCATAATGAGTATGTGATGGAAATTAACATGTTGACTTCTTTGGTGTGCAGTGCTGCTTTTAGGGCCTAATTCGGACCCCCCCCTTCCCCTGCCCGAAGACCCTCCGCTTGCTCCCCTGTGACGTTAGGGGTACCGGCAGCATGGCTTGCTCACCGCTACCATTGGCTCGTGTGAGTTGTCCTGTGCAGGTAGGGGACACACACTCTCTCAGTACAATGAACTGTTTTTAGCAGCAATACTGTGTACATTTGAGTGTGTATTTACCAAGAGGTGGCTTTTTGTATCCCGTCGGCCGTTCTGCCCATGGGATACAAAAGGTCAAAAATATAAAATTCAAAACACTCCAGGTTTTAAATTTAATATTCATTATTATTTTTCTCTAACGTCCTAGTGGATGCTGGGAACTCCGTAAGGACCATGGGGAATAGCGGGCTCCGAAGGAGGCTGGGCACTCTAGAAAGATTTATGACTACTTGGTGTGCACTGGCTCCTCCCACTATGACCCTCCTCCAAGCCTCAGTTAGATCTTGTGCCCGGCCGAGGTTGGATGCACACTAGGGGCTCTCCTGAGCCCTTAGAAAGAAAGTATAGATTTAGGTTTTTTATTTTCAGTGAGACCTGCTGGCAACAGGCTCACTGCAGCGAGGGACTAAGGGGAGAAGAAGCGAACTCTCCTGCTTGCAGCCGGATTGGGCTTCTTAGGCTACTGGACACCATTAGCTCCAGAGGGATCGACCGCTGGCCCAGTCCTTGGTGTTCGGTCCCGGAGCCGCGCCGCCGTCCCCCTTACAGAGCCAGAAGCAAGAAGAGGTCCGGAAAAACGGCGGCAGAAGACATCAGTCTTCACCAAGGTAGCGCACAGCACTGCAGCTGTGCGTCATTGCTCCTCATGCACACCACACACTCCGGTCACTGAGGGTGCAGGGCGCTGGGGGGGGGCGCCCTGAGCAGCAATATAAACATCTTGGCTGGCAAAAATACATCACATATAACCCCCAGGGCTATATGGATGTATATTAACCCCTGCCAGATTCCATAAAAATGCGGGAGAAAAGGCAGCAAAAAAGGGGCGGAGCCTATCTCCTCAGCACACTGGCGCCATTTTTCCCTCACAGCTCCGTTGGAGGGAAGCTCCCTGGCTCTCCCCTGCAGTCTACACTACAGAACAGGGTTAAAACAGAGAGGGGGGGCACTAAATTTAGGCGCAGTATAAATTATATAAAAGCAGCTATAGGGGACATAACTCAGTTAGTCCCTGCATTATATAGCGCTCTGGTGTGTGCTGGCATACTCTCACTCTGTACCCCCAAAGGGCTTTTGTGGGTCCTGTCCTCATTGGAGCATTCCTTGTGTGTGTGCGGTGTGTCGGTACGGCTGTGTCGACAGGTTTGATGAGGAGACATGTGGAGGCGGAGCAGATGCCGATAAATGAGATGTCGCCCCTGTGGGCCGACACCAGAGTGGATGGATAGGTGGAAGGTATTAACCGACAGTGTCAACTCCTTACATAAAAGGCTGGATGACGTAACAGCTATGGGACAGCCGGCTTCTCAGCCCGCGCCTGCCCAGACGTCTCAAAGGCCATCAACACTCCCTCAGATGGCAGACACAGATGTCGACACGGAGTCTGACTCCAGTGTCGACGAGGTTGAGACATATACACAATCCACTAGGAACATCCGTTACATGATCCCGGCAATATAAAATGCGTTACACATTTCTGACATTAACCCAAGTACCACTAAAAACAAAGGGTTTTATGTGTGGGGAGAAAAAACAGGCAGTGTTTTGTTCCCCCATCAAATGAGTGAATGAAGTGTGAAAAAGCGTGGGTTTCCCCGATAAGAAACTGGTAATTTCTAACAAGTTACTGATGGCGTACCCTTTCCCGCCAGAGGATAAGTTACGCTGGGAGATATCCCCTAGGGTGGATAAGGCGCTCACACGTTTGTCAAGGTGGCACTGCCGTCTTAGGATACGGCCACTTTGAAGGTACCTGCTGATAAATAGCAGGAGGCTATCCTGAAGTCTGTAATTACACACTCAGGTACTAGACTGAGACCTGCAGACTGCTGCAGCGTGGTCTGTACCCCTTTCAAACAGGGATACTATTTTGCGAACATAAGACGTCGTCTTATATATGAGGGATGCACAGAGGAATATTTTGCCGGCTGGCATCCTGAATTATTGCAATGTCCATTCTGTCAGGAGGGTATTGGAGACCCGACACTGGACAGGTGATGCTGACTTTAAAAGGCACATAGAGCCTTATAAGGGTGAGGAATTGGTTGGGGATGGTCTCTGGGACCTCGTATCCACAGCAACAGCTGGGATGAAAATATTTTACCTCAGGTTTCCTCACAGCCTAAGAAACGCACTGTATTATCAGGTACAGTCCTTTCGGCTTCAAAAAAGCAGGCGGGTCAAACGAGGGAAGAGGGAAAAAGCTGCACCAGCATCCAGTCCCCAGAATCAAAATTCTTCCCCTGCTTCCTCTGAGTCCACCGCATGACGCGGGGGCTCCACAGGCGGAGCCAGGTACGGTGGGGGGCCGTTTCAAAAATTTCAGCGATCAGTGGGCTCGCTCACAGGTGGATCCCTGGATCCTTCAAGTAGTATCTCAGGGGTACAAGCTGGAAGTCGAGGCGTCTCCCCCCCGCCGTTTACTCAAATCTGCCTTGCCGACAACTCCCTCAGGCAGGGAGGCTGTGCTAGAGGCAATTCACAAGCTGTATTCCCAGCAGGTGATAGTCAAGGTGCCCCTACTTCAACAAGGACGGGGTTACTATTCCACACTGTTTGTGGTACCGAAACCAGCCGGTTCGGTGAGACCCATTTTAAAATGGAAATCCTTGAACACTTACATAACAAAGTTCAAGATGGAATCGCTCAGGGCGGTTATTGCAAGCCTGGACGAGGGGGATTACATGGTATCCCTGGACATCAAGGATGCTTACCTGCATGTCCCTATTTACCTTCCTCACCAGGAGTACCTCAGATTGTGGTACAGGATTGCCATTACCAATTCCAGACACTACCGTTTGGACTGTCCACGGCACCGAGGGTGTTTACCAAGGTAATGGCAGAAATGATGATACTCCTTCAAAAAAAAAGGGAGTTTTTATTTATCCCATACTTGGACGATCTCCTTATAAAGGCAAGGTCCAGGGAGCAGTTACTGGTCGGAGTAGCACTATCTCAGGAGGTGCTACAACAGCATGGCTGGATTCTGAACATTCCAAAGTCACAGCTGGTTCCTTCCACTCGCTTACTGTTCCTGGGGATGATTTTGGACACAGAACAGAAAAAAGTGTTTCTCCCGCAGGAGAAAGCCAAGGAGCTGTCATCTCTAGTCAGAGACCTCCTAAAACCAAAAGGGTATCGGTGCATCGTTGCACACGAGTCCTGAGAAAAATGGTGGCTTCATACGAAGCAATTCCATTCGGCAGGTTCCATGCGAGGACCTTCCAGTGAGACCTCTTAGATAAGTGGTCGGGATCGCATCTTCAAATGCATCAAATGATAACCCTGTCTCCAAGGACCAGGGTGTCTCTACTGTGGTGGATGCAGGGTGCTCATCTTCTAGAGGGCCGCAGTTTCGGCATACAGGACTGGGTCCTGGTGACCACGGATGCCAGCCTTCAAGAGGCTGGGGAGCAGTCACACAGGGAAGAAACTTCCAGGGCCTATGGTCAAGTCAGGAGACTTCCCTACATATAAATTCTGGAACTGAGGGCCATTTACAATGCCCTAAGTCAGGCAAGACCCCTGCTTCAAAACCAGCCGGTACTGATACAGTCAGACAACATCACGGCAGTCGCCCATGTGACCCGACAGGGCGGCACAAGAAGCACGATGGCAATGGCAGAAGCCACAAGGATTCTCCGATGGGCGGAAAATCACGTACTAGCACTGTCAGCAGTGTTCATTCCGGGAGTGGACAACTGGGAAGCAGACTTCCTCAGCAGACACGACCTACACCCGGGAGAGTGGGGACTTCATCCAGAAGTCTTCCTGCTGTTGGTAAACCGTTGGGAAAGGCCACAGGTGGACATGATGGCGTCCCGCCTCAACAAAAAGCTAAAGAGATATTGCGCCAGGTCAAGGGACCCTCAGGCGATAGCTGTGGACGCTCTAGTGACACCGTGGGTGTACCAGTCGGTTTATGTGTTCCCTACTCTGCCTCTCATACCAAAGGTACTGAGAATAATAAGATGGCGAGGAGTAAGAACGATACTCGTGGTTCCGGATTGGCCAAGAAGGGCTTGGTACCCGGAACTTCAGGAAATGATATCAGAGGACCCATGGCCTCTGCCGCTCAGACAGGACCTGCTTCAGCAGGGGCCCTGTCTGTTCCAAGACTTACCGCGGCTGCGTTTGACGGCATGGCGATTGAGCGCCGGATCCTGAAGGAAAAGGGTATTCCGGAAGAAGTCATTCCTGCGCTTATTAAAGCCAGGAAAGATGTTACGGCAAAGCATTATCACCGCATGTGGCGGAAATATGTTGCATGGTGCGAGGCCAAAAAGGCCCCAACAGAGGAATTTCCACTAGGTCGATTTCTACATTTCCTGCAAGCAGGAGTGAATATGGGCCTAAGTCTAGGCTCCATTAAAGTACAGATCTCGGCTCTGTCGATTTTCTTTCAAAAAGAATTAGCTTCAGTACCTGAAGTTCAGGCATTGTGAAAGGAGTGCTGCATATTCAGCCCCCGTTTGTGCCCCCTGTGGCACCTTTGGATCTCAACGTGGTGTTGAGTTTTCTTAAAATCACATTGGTTTGAGCCACTAAAAACCGTGGATCTAAAATATCTCACGTGGAAAGTGGTCATGTTATTGGCCTTGGCTTCAGCCAGGCGAGTTTCAGAATTGGCGGCTTTATCATGTAAAAGCCCTTATCTGATTTTCCATATGGATAGGGCAGAATTGAGGACTCGTCCCCAATTTCTTCCTAAGGTGGTGTCAGCGTTTCACCTGAACCAGCCTATTGTGGTGCCGGCGGCTACTAGTGAATTGGAGGACTCCAAGTTGCTAGACGTTGTCAGGGCCCTGAAAATATATGTTTCCAGGACGGCTGGAGTCAGAAACTCTGACTCGCTGTTTATCCTGTATGCACCCAACAAGCTGGGTGCTCCTGCTTCTAAGCAGTCTATTGCTCGCTGGATTTGTAGTACAATTCAGCTTGCACATTCTGTGGCAGGCATACCACAGCCAAAATCTGTAAATGCCCATTCCACAAGGAAGGTGGGCTCATCTTGGGCGGCTGCCCGAGGGGTCTCGGCTTTACAACTTTGCCGAGCAGTTACTTGGTCAGGGGCAAACACGTTTGCAAAATTCTACAAATTTGATACCCTGGCTGAGGAGGACCTGGAGTTCTCTCATTCGGTGCTGCAGAGTCATCCGCACTCTCCCGCCCGTTTGGGAGCTTTGGTATAATCCCCATGGTCCTTACGGAGTTCCCAGCATCCACTAGGACGTTAGAGAAAATAAGAATTTACTCACCGGTAATTCTATTTCTCGTAGTCCGTAGTGGATGCTGGGCGCCCATCCCAAGTGCGGATTGTCTGCAATACTTGTAAATAGTTATTGTTAACTAAAGGGTTATTGTTGAGCCATCTGTTGAGAGGCTCAGTTGTTTTCATACTGTCAAACTGGATATAGTATCACGTGTTGTACGGTGTGATTGGTGTGGCTGGTAAGAGTCTTACCCGGGATTCTAAATCCTTCCTTATTATGTCTGCTCGTCCGGGCACAGTGTCCTAACTGAGGCTTGGAGGAGGGTCATAGTGGGAGGAGCCAGTGCACACCAGGTAGTCATAAATCTTTCTAGAGTGCCCAGCCTCCTTCGGAGCCCGCTATTCCCCATGGTCCTTACGGAGTTCCCAGCATCCACTACGGACTACGAGAAATAGAATTACCGGTGAGTAAATTCTTATTACATTTTTGATATTTTTTTTTTATTGGAATGTGTACAATGCCCTTTTGAATACTGCCGCCACAATCTCAAACAAGAAGCGCCTTTGGAAAGGTGCTTCTTAGCTAATGTACTGCTTAATTTCTCTAACGTCCTAGTGGATGCTGTGGACTCCGTAAGGACCATGGGGAATAGACGGGCTCCGCAGGAGACAGGGCACTTTAAGAAAGAATTAGGAATACTGGTGTGCACTGGCTCCTCCCTCTATGCTTCTCCTCCAGACCTCAGTTAGAATCTGTGCCCGGACAGAGCTGGGTGCACTTTAGTGAGCTCTCCTGAGTTTGCTAATAAGAAAGTATTTTGTTAGGATTTTTTATTTTCAGAGAGATCTGCTGGCAACAGACTCTCTGCTACGTGGGACTGAGGGGAGAGAAGCGAACCTACTAACTGCGGATAGGTCGTGCTTCTTAGGCTACTGGACACCATTAGCTCCAGAGGGATCGAACACAGGAACGCACCCTTGGTCGTCCGATCCCAGAGCCACGCCGCCGTCCCCCTCGCAAAGCCAGAAGCCGGCGTTAGAAGCAAGAAGACTTCAAAAGCGGCGGCAGAAGACTCCAGTCTTCATATGAGGTAGCGCACAGCACTGCAGCTGTGCGCCATTGCTCCCACATTACACCCACACACTCCGGTCACTGTAGGGTGCAGGGCGCAGGGGGGGGCGCCCTGGGCAGCAATTAGAGACCTCTTGGCAAAGTGGGCATATATACAGTTGGGCACTGTATATATGCATGAGCCCCCGCCATTATTTTACACAAAATCGCGGGACAGAAGCCCGCTGCTGAGGGGGCGGGGCTTCTTCCTCAGCACTCACCAGCGCCATTTTCTCTCCACAGCTCCGCTGAGAGGAAGCTCCCCAGGCTCTCCCCTGCAGAAGCACGATAGAAGAGGGTGAAAAGAGAGGGGGGGCACATAAATTTGGCGTAAAAACAATATATACAGTAGCTATTGGGTAAACACTACGTTAGTGTGTGATTCCTGGGTCATATAGCGCTGGGGTGTGTGCTGGCATACTCTCTCTCTCTGTCTCTCCAAAGGGCCTTGTGGGGGAACTGTCTTCAAATAGAGCATCCCCTGTGTGTGTGGTGTGTCGGTACGTGTGTGTCGACACGTCTGAGGTAAAAGGCTCCCCTAAGGAGGAGATGGAGCTAATATGTGTGTGAGAGGGTGTCTCAGTCGACAACGCCGACACCTGTTTGGATATGTGTAAGTGCTAAGGTGAATTTATTGCACAAAAGATTAGAGAACAGACAGGAAATCTACCCATGTCTGTACCTATGGCGCAGAGACCTTCAGAGTCTCACAATGCTCACTATCCAAAATAATGGACACTGATATCGACATGGAGTTTTTGACTCCAGTGTCGACTACGATAATGCAAAGTTACAGCCAAAATGGCAGAAAAGTATTCAATATATGATTATTGTAATAAAGATGATTAGCATATCACTGATGACTCATCTGTCCCTGACACAAGGGTACACATTTTAAGGGGAAGAAAGCTGAGGTAATTTTCCCTCCTCTCATGAGGAAAAAGAGCGGATATCTCCAGACAAGAGACTGCAGCTTCCCACAAAGAATTCTCAGGCAGTATCCTTTCCCCACTAGGGCCAGGATGTGATGGGAATCTTCCCCTAGGGTGTCACGTTTGCCCAAAAGGTAGCCCTAGCTATTCTCAGGGATCCTGCAGATAGCGTGCACATTTTGGTACACTACTCAGACCGGCGATTGTGTCGGCATGGGTTTATAGCGCTGTGGCGGCGTGGACAGGTACCTTATCAGCAGAAATTGAGACCCTAGTATATATATATATATATATATATATATATATATATGTATGTGTGTATATATATATATATATATATATAATATATATATATATATATATATATATATATATTAAAGATGCTGTCTTAAGAGATATATATCATAAAACATGCCCAAAGAGACATGAGTATACTGGGTCCCAGAGGCAAAGCTATGTCGATTTCTGTTTGACGTATCCTGTAGAATATGCAATGGACAGATGATGCCAACTTAAGTGGCATATGGAAGGCTGAGGATTGTGTGGAGAAAGGTTCTCAGACCTGTTCTCCACAGCTATAGCTGGTAATTCTGATATTTTGCCTTGTATTCCTGCACAGCCTAGGAAAGCACGTCATTATCAAATGCAGCCTTTCGAACAAATAAACAAGAAAGTCTGAGGTGCGTCCTTTCTTGCCAGAAGCGGGGGCAGAGGAAACCAGCTGCACAACACAGCTAGTTCCCAGGAACAGAAGTCCTCCCCGGCCTCTACGAAAATCCACTGCATGTCGCTGGGGCTCCACAGGCAGAGCTAGGCCCGGTGGGGGCACGCTTTCGTAAGTTCAGCCACAAGTGGGTTCACTCCCTGTTAGATACCTGGGCAATAGATATTGTGTCTCAGGGATACAAGCTGGACTTTGAGAAGATGCCTTCCTTCCCCCCCGAGAGGGAAACAGGGTTAACTGCAATTCACAAATTGTATCTTCAACAGGTCGTGGTCAAGGTTCCCCTCCTTCAACAAGGAGGGGGTTATTATTCGACCAGGTTGTAATCTCGAAACCAGATGGTTCGGTCAGACCCATATTGAATTTAAAATCCCTGAACATATACTTGAAAAGTTCAAGCTCAAGATGGAATCGCTCAGAGCGGTCTTCGCAAGGGAGGGGGATTTTATGGTGTCTCTGGACATAAAGGATGCTTACCTTCATGTACCCGTTTATCCACCTCATCAGGAGTACCTCAGATTTGTGGTACAGGATTGTCATTACCAATTCCAGACGTTGCCGTTTGGTCTGTCCACGGCACAGAGAGTATTTACCAAGGTAATGGCAGTAATGATGGTGCTCCTGCGAAAGCAAGGAGTCACAATTATCCCATACTTGGACGATCTCCTCATAAAGGCGAGGTCCAGAGAGCAGTTGCTGATTAGTGTAGCACGCTCTCGGGAAGTGTTACAACAGCACGCCTGGATTCTGAATATTCCAAAGTCGCAGCTGATTCCTACGACGCGTCTGCCCTTCCTGGGCATGATTCTGGACGCAGACCAGAAGAAGGTTTTTTTCCCCGACGGAGAAGGCTCAGGAACTCATGACACTGGTCAGTGACCTCTTAAAACCAAAACAGGTGTCGGTGCATCACTGCACGAGAGTCCTGGGAAAGATGGTGGCGTCTTACGAGGCCATTCCCTTCGGCAGGTTCCATGCGAGGACCTTTTCAATGGGATCTGTTGGACAAGTGGTCCGGATCGCATCTACAGATGCATCGGCTGATCACCCTATCCCCCAGGGCCAGGGTGTCCCTTCTGTGGTGGCTGCAGAGTACTCACCTTCTCTGGTGACCACGGATGCAAGCCTCCGAGGGTGGGGGGCAGTCACTCAGGGAAGAAGTTTCCAAGGGCTGTGGTCAAGTCAGGAGACTTGCCTTCACATCAATATCCTGGAACTAAGGGCCATATACAACGCCCTAAGTCAAGCGGAGACCCTGCTTCGCAACCAATCGGTGCTGATTCAATCAGACAACATCACCGCAGTGGCTCATGTAAACCGCCAAGGCGGCACAAGGAGCAGGGTGGCGATGGCGGAAGCCACCAGAATTCTTCGATGGGCGGAGAATCACGTACGAGCACTGTCAACAGTGTTCATTCCGGGAGTGGACAACTGGGAAGCAGACTTCCTCAGCAGGCACGACCTCCACCCGGGAGAGTGGGGACTTCATCAAGAAGTCTTCGCGCAGATTGTAGGTCGGTGGGAACTGCCACAGGTGGATATGATGGCATCCCGACTCAACAAAAAGCTACAGAGGTATTGCGCCAGGTCAAGAGACCCTCAGGCGATAGCTGTAGAAGCACTGGTGACACCGTGGATGTTCCAGTCGGTTTATGTGTTGCCTCCTCTTCCTCTCATACCCAAGGTGCTGAGAATCATAAGAAAAAGAGGAGTGAGAACAATACTCATTGTTCCGGATTGGCCAAGAAGGACTTGGTATCCAGAGCTGCAAGAAATGCTCACAGAGGAGCCGTGGCCTCTGCCTCTAAGGCAGGATTTGTTGCAGCAGGGACCTTGTTTGTTCCAAGATTTGCCGCGGCTGCGTTTGACAGCATGGCGTTTGAACGCCGGATCCTAGTAGAAAAAGGGATTCCGGATGAGGTTATTCCTACGCTAATAAAGGCTAGGAAGGACGTGACGTCTAAACATTATCACCGTATACGGCGAAAATATGTTGCTTGGTGTGAGGCCAGGAATACCCCTACAGAGGAATTCCAGCTGGGCCGTTTCCTTCACTTCCTACAGTCGGGAGTGACTTTGGGCCTAAAATTGGGATCCATTAAGATCCAGATTTCGGCCCTATCCATTTTCTTTCAAAAAGATCTAGCTTCTCTACCTGAAGTTCAGACGTCTGTAAAGGGAGGGCTGCATATTCAGCCCCCGTTTGTGCCTCCAGTGGCACCTTGGGATCTTTACGTGGTGTTGAGTTTCCTGAAATCACACTGGTTTGAGCCACTTAAAACCGTGGAGTTAAAATATCTCACGTGGAAAGTGGTCATGCTATTGGCCTTAGCTTCGGCTAGGCGTGTGTCAGAATTGGCGGCTTTGTCATGTAAAAGCCCCTATCTGGTTTTCCATATGGACAGGGCAGAATTACGGACTCGTCCGCAATTTCTGCCGAAGGTGGTGTCATCTTTTATTGGAACCAACCTATTGTGGTGCCTGCGGCTACTCGTGACTTGGAGGATTCCAAGTTACTAGATGTAGTCAGGGCTTTGAAGATTTACGTAGCCAGAACGGCTGGAGTCAGGAAAACTGATTCGCTGTTTATCCTGTATGCATCCAACAAGCTGGGTGCTCCTGCTTCAAAGCAAACTATTGCTCGCTGGATCTGTAACACGATTCAGCAGGCTCATTCTGCGGCTGGATTGCCGCATCCAAAATCAGTAAAAGCCCATTCCACAAGGAAGGTGGGCTCTTCTTGGGCGGCTGCCCGAGGGGCCTCGGCATTACAGCTTTGCCGAGCAGCTACTTGGTCGGGTTCAAACACTTTTGCAAAATTCTACAAGTTTGATACCCTGGCTGAGGAGGACCTTGTGTTTGCTCATTCGGTGCTGCAGAGTCATCCGCACTCTCCCGCCCGTTTGGGAGCTTTGGTATAATCCCCATGGTCCTTACGGAGTCCCCAGCATCCACTAGGACGTTAGAGAAAATAAGATTTTACTTACCGGTAAATCTATTTCTCGTAGTCCGTAGTGGATGCTGGGCGCCCGTTCCAAGTGCGGACTTCTTCTGCAATACTTGTCTATAGTTATTGCTTAAATAAGGGTTATGTTATGGTTGCATCAGGTTTGTCTGATGCTCTGTTGTTGTTCATACTGTTAACTGGGTAAGTTTATCACGAGTTATACGGTGTGATTGGTGTGGCTGGTATGAGTCTTACCCTGGATTCCAAAATCCTTTCCTTGTACTGTCAGCTCTTCCGGGCACAGTTTCCTTAACTGAGGTCTGGAGGAGAGGCATAGAGGGAGGAGCCAGTGCACACCAGTATTCCTAATTCTTTCTTAAAGTGCCCTGTCTCCTGCGGAGCCCGTCTATTCCCCATGGTCCTTATGGAGTCCCCAGCATCCACTACGGACTACGAGAAATAGATTTACCGGTAAGTAAAATCTTATTTTTTATTTATTTTTTTCTATTGCATTTTCACACCTAGCACTTGGTGTATCTGATCTATTTCCTTGCTTATACTGTGTAATATGATCAAGAAAAAAAACATTTTGCTTCCCACAGCACCCTGAATGATAGCTGTAACCAGATTTAAATCCTACACAATATTAGAATTCAGAGATCTTTGTTACATATATTTGCACAAATGTATGAATAAGCCCCCAAGCCCCGTCAAGGCCTCTATGTATGTTGGGGGTCGCTAGCGCTATATCTAGGTGCAGGGAGTGGCTCCCTAAAAATCAGCGTAAGCCAGAAAGCCCAGGGCAACATACCAGTGAAAAAACTATAGTGTTAATAAATTAGTGTTAGGAAGCCGAAGTTATATACAGAGAGTGTTACAAAATTAATGAGATGTACTGTAATTAAAATAAAGAAATAGTGATAGTGAAGAAATTAGTAAGTGATAAGTTTAAAGTGTTGACTTGGGGGCTTATTCATACATTTGCTCAAATATATGTAACCAAGATCTCTGAATTCTAATATTGTGTAGGATTTAAATCTGGTTACTGTTATCATTCAGGGTGCTGGGGGAAACGAAATGCTTTTTTTTCTTGCTTAAAAAATACCTCTCCCTTGCAAGCACCTCAGTGATATCACTAAGCTAATTGAGTATCTACCACTATATATGTCTACTGTGTAATATGATTGTAGAACGCCATGCTCTTGCCGTCGGAATGACACTGCCTTCTGAAGCACTTCAGTGAAGGTTTTGGGAAGTGGGGACTGTTCCATAGCATCTGCTTGGTTTGGGGCCGCGTTACTGATGGGCGGGATCCCGGCCGCAGAATGCCAGGGGAGGGGGGTGGGCGAGCGCCACGAAGCCCCTTGCAGGCTCGCTACGCTTGCCGCGCTGCTGACTCAGTGGCGAGCTGCACTTGCCACAGGTTCTGTTCCTACTCTATGGGTGTCGTGGACAACCACGAGTGGGAATAGTCCCTTCTAGTCGGCATGCCGACTGTCTGTATTGTCAGTGTTCGGGATGCAGGGGGAGGTGTCACATAACTACAGCCCATCTTCTTAATATGCCATGGTTACCGTAGACGACTACAGTATCATTGCAGCTTAAATTGAAACTTTAAATACACCAACCCCATGGAGTGTTTTTTTTTCTTAAAGTTTCCGCTTTCAGAGTTGCAGGGAAAATGTAGAAAGTTGTCAAGTTATAAACAAACCAAAAACCACCCGTAAGCGGTTTATGTTACACACCTAATTTTCTCTGACGTCCTAGTGGATGCTGGGTACTCCGTAAGGACCATGGGGAATAGATGGGCTCCGCAGGAGACTGGGCACTCTTTAAAGAAAGATTAGGTACTACATCTGGTGTGCACTGGCTCCTCCCTCTATGCCCCTCCTCCAGACCTCAGTTAGAATCTGTGCCCGGCCAGAGCTGGATGCACTTAGTGGGCTCTCCTGAGTTCACTAAAAAGAAAGTATTTGTTAGGTTTTTTATTTTCAGTGAGATCTACTGGCAACAGACTCACTGCTACGTGGGACTTAGGGGAG
Organism: Pseudophryne corroboree; assembly: GCF_028390025.1. Taxonomy (NCBI): domain Eukaryota; kingdom Metazoa; phylum Chordata; class Amphibia; order Anura; family Myobatrachidae; genus Pseudophryne; species Pseudophryne corroboree. The sequence continues at coordinate 100,546,073 of NC_086447.1, read as the reverse complement.
AGAAGCAAACCTACCTGCTTGCAGCTAGCTTGTGCTTCTAAGGCTACTGGACACCATTAGCTCCAGAGGGATCGAACACAGGGCCCGACCTCGATCGTCCGTTCCCGGAGCCGCGCCGCCGTCCCCCTTGCAGAGCCAGAAGACGGAAGATTCCGGAGAAAATCGGCGGCTGAAGACTCCGGTCTTCAATAAGGTAGCGCACAGCACTGCAGCTGTGCGCCATTGCTCCCAGAGCACACCACACGCTCCGGTCACTGGTGGGTGCAGGGCGCTGGGGGGGGGGGGCGCCCTGGGCTGCAATATGTATACCTTTTTGGCAAAATGCACATAATACAGTTCTAAACTGTATTTCTCTGACGTCATAGTGGATGCTGGGAACTCCGTAAGGACCATGGGGAATAGCGGCTCCGCAGGAGACTGGGCACAAAAAGTAAAAGCTTTAGACTAGCTGGTGTGCACTGGCTCCTCCCCCTATGACCCTCCTCCAAGCCTCAGTTAGATTTTTGTGCCCGAACGAGAAGGGTGCAAGCTAGGTGGCTCTCCTGAGCTGCTTAGAAGTAAAAGTTTAAATAGGTTTTTTATTTTCAGTGAGTCCTGCTGGCAACAGGCTCACTGCATCGTGGGACTAAGGGGAGAAGAAGCGAACTCACCTGACTGCAGAGTGGATTGGGCTTCTTGGCTACTGGACATTAGCTCCAGAGGGACGATCACAGGTTCAGCCTGGATGGGTCCCGGAGCCGCGCCACCGGCCCCCTTACAGAGCCAGAAGAGCGAAGAGGTCCGGAGAAAGCGGCGGCAGAAGACGTTCCTGTCTTCAAATAAGGTAGCGCACAGCACTGCAGCTGTGCGCCATTGCTCTCAGCACACTTCACACTCCGGTCACTGAGGGTGCAGGGCGCTGGGGGGGAGCGCCCTGAGACGCAATAAAAACAATATAAAAACCTTATATGGCTAAAAAAAAATGCATCACATATAGCTCCTGGGCTATATGGATGCATTTATCCCCTGCCAGTTTCCTGAAAAAAGCGGGAGAAAAGGCCGCCGTGAAGGGGGCTGAGCCTTTCTCCTCAGCACACAAGCGCCATTTTCTTTCACAGCTCCGCTGGAAGGACGGCTCCCTGACTCTCCCCTGCAATCCTGCACTACAGAAACAGGGTAAAACAGAGAGGGGGGCACTATTGGCAGCTAATATATAAATACAGCAGCTATAACAGGGAGTAACACGTATATAAGGTTATCCCTGTATATATATAGCGCTCTGGTGTGTGCTGGCAAACTCTCCCTCTGTCTCCCCAAAGGGCTAGTGAGGTCCTGTCCTCTATCAGAGCATTCCCTGTGTGTGTGCTGGGTGTTGGTACGATTGTGTCGACATGTATGAGGAGGAAAATGATGTGGAAGCAGAGCAATTGCCTGTGTTAGTGATGTCACCCCCTAGGGAGTCGACACCTGACTGGATGGTAGTAATTAAAGAATTACGTGACAATGTCAGCACTTTGCAAAAAACTGTTGACGACATGAGACAGCCGACAAATCAATTAGTGCCTGTTCAGGCGTCTCAGACACCGTCAGGGGCGCTAAAACGCCCGTTACCTCAGATGGTCGACACAGACCCTGACACGGATACTGAATCCAGTGTCGACGGTGACGAGACAAACGTAATGTCCAGTAGGGCCACACGTTACATGATCACGGCAATGAAGGAGGCATTGAACATTTCTGACACTACAAGTACCACAAAAAAGGGTATTATGTGGGGTGTGAAAAAACTACCAGTGGTTTTTCCTGAGTCAGATGAATTAAATGAGGTGTGTGATAAAGCGTGGGTTTCCCCCGATAAAAAACTGCTGATTTCTAATAAATTATTGGCACTATACCCTTTCCCGCCAGAGGTTAGGGCACGTTGGGAAACACCCCCTAGGGTAGATAAGGCGCTCACACGCTTATCAAAACAAGTGGCGTTACCGTCTCCTGATACGGCCGCTCTCAAGGAACCAGCTGATAGAAGGCTGGAAAATATCTTAAAAGGTATATACACACATACCGGTGTTATACTGCGACCAGCGATCGCCTCAGCCTGGATGTGCAGCGCTGGAGTGGCTTGGTCGGATTCCCTGACTGAAAATATTGATACCCTGGATAGGGACAGTATATTATTAACTATAGAGCATTTAAAGGATGCATTACTATATATGCGAGATGCACAGAGGGATATTTGCACCCTGGCATCTAGAGTAAGTGCGATGTCCATTTCTGCCAGAAGAACGTCATGGACGCGACAGTGGTCAGGTGATGCGGATTCCAAACGACATATGGAAGTATTGCCGTATAAAGGGGAGGAGTTATTTGGGGTCGGTCTATCGGACCTGGTGGCCACGGCAACGGCTGGAAAATCCACCTTTTTACCCCAGGTCACCTCTCAGCAGAAAAAGACACCGTCTTTTCAAACCCAGTCCTTTCGTCCCTATAAGGGCAAGAGGGAAAAAGGCCGCTCGTTCCTGCCCCGGGGCAGAGGAAGGGGAAAAAGACTGCACCATGCAGCCTCTTCCCAAGAGCAGAAGCCCTCCCCCGCTTCTGCCAAGTCCTCAGCATGACGCTGGGGCTCTGCAAGCAGACTCGGGCACGGTGGGGGGCCGTCTCAAGAATTTCAGCGCGCAGTGGGCTCACTCGCAAGTGGACCCCTGGATCCTGCAGGTAGTATCACAGGGGTACAAATTGGAATTCGAGACGTCTCCCCCTCGCCAGTTCCTGAAGTCTGCTCTACCAACGTCTCCCTCCGACAGGGAGGCAGTATTGGAAGCTATTCACAAGCTGTATTCCCAGCAGGTGATAATCAAGGTACCCCTCCTACAACAGGGAAAGGGGTATTATTCCACGCTGTTTGTGGTACCGAAGCCGGACGGCTCGGTGAGACCAATTTTAAATCTAAAATCTTTGAACACTTACATAAAAAGGTTCAAATTCAAGATGGAGTCACTCAGAGCAGTGATAGCGAACCTGGAAGAAGGGGACTATATGGTATCTCTAGACATCAAGGATGCTTATCTCCATGTCCCAATCTACCCTTCTCACCAAGGGTACCTCAGGTTTTGTGATACAAAACTGTCATTATCAGTTTCAGACGCTGCCGTTTGGATTGTCCACGGCACCACGGGTCTTTACCAAGGTAATGGCCGAAATGATGATTCTTCTTCGAAGAAAAGGCGTATTAATTATCCCTTACTTGGACGATCTCCTGATAAGGGCAAGGTCCAGGGAACAGTTAGAGGTCGGAGTAGCACTATCTCAGGTAGTGCTACGTCAGCACGGGTGGATTCTAAATATCCCAAAATCACAGCTGATTCCAACAACACGTCTACTGTTCCTAGGGATGATTCTGGACACAGTCCAGAAAAAGGTGTTTCTCCCGGAGGAGAAGGCCAGGGAGTTATCCGAGCTAGTCAGGAACCTCCTAAAACCAGGACAAGTGTCAGTGCATCAGTGCACGAGAGTCCTGGGAAAAATGGTGGCTTCTTACGAAGCGATTCCATTCGGAAGATTCCATGCAAGAACTTTTCAGTGGGATCTGCTGGACAAATGGTCCGGATCGCATCTTCAGATGCATCAGCGGATAACCCTATCTCCAAGGACAAGGGTATCTCTCCTGTGGTGGTTACAGAAGGCTCATCTTCTAGAGGGCCGCAGATTCGGCATTCAGGATTGGATGCTGGTAACCACGGATGCCAGCCTGAGAGGCTGGGGAGCAGTCACACAGGGAAGAAATTTCCAGGGCTTGTGGTCAAGCATGGAAACGTCTCTTCACATAAATATCCTAGAGCTAAGGGCCATTTACAATGCCCTAAGTCAAGCAAGGCCTCTGCTTCAGGGTTAACCGGTATTGATCCAGTCGGACAACGACCTCCACCCGGGGGAGTGGGGACTTCATCCAGAAGTCTTCCAAGTGATTGTAAACCGTTGGGAAAAACCAAAGGTGGACATGATGGCGTCCCGTCTCAACAAGAAACTGGACAGATATTGCGCCAGGTCAAGGGACCCTCAGGCAATAGCGGTGGACGCTCTGGTAACTCCGTGGGTGTTCCAGTCGGTATATGTGTTCCCTCCTCTTCCTCTCATACCAAAAGTACTGAGAATCATAAGAAGGAGAGGAGTAAGAACGATACTCGTGGCTCCGGATTGGCCAAGAAGAACTTGGTACCCGGAGCTGCAAGAGATGCTCACGGAGGACCCGTGGCCTCTACCTCTAAGGAAGGACCTGCTCCAGCAGGGACCTTGTCTGTTCCAAGACTTACCGCGGCTGCGTTTGACGGCATGGCGGTTGAACGCCGGATCCTGAAGGAAAAAGGCATTCCAGATGAAGTCATCCCTACCCTGATCAAGGCCAGGAAGGATGTAACTGCAAAACATTATCATCGCATTTGGCGAAAATATGTTGCGTGGTGTGAGGCCAAGAAGGCCCCTACGGAGGAATTTCAACTGGGTCGTTTCCTACATTTCCTGCAAGCAGGATTGTCTATGGGCCTAAAATTAGGATCCATTAAGGTTCACATTTCGGCCCTGTCGATCTTCTTCCAGAAAGAACTGGCTTCAGTGCCTGAAGTTCAGACGTTTGTCAAAGGGGTACTGCATATACAGCCTCCTTTTGTGCCTCCAGTGGCACCTTGGGATCTCAATGTAGTTTTAGGGTTCCTAAAATCACATTGGTTGAACCACTTGCCACAGTGGATTTGAAATATCTCACATGGAAAGTGGTAATGCTGTTGGCCCTGGCTTCAGCCAGGCGCGTATCAGAATTGGCGGCTTTATCCTATAAAAGCCCTTACCTGATATTTCATTCGGATAGGGCGGAATTGAGGACTCGTCCTCAATTTCTCCCTAAGGTGGTTTCAGCGTTTCACATGAATCAACCTATTGTGGTACCTGTGGCTACTAGGGACTTGGAGGACTCCAAGTTGCTGGACGTAGTCAGGGCCCTGAAAATATATGTTTCCAGGACGGCTGGAGTCAGAAAATCTGACTCGCTGTTTATACTGTATGCACCCAACAAGCTGGGTGCTCCTGCTTCTAAGCAGACGATTGCTCGTTGGATTTGTAGTACAATTCAACTTGCACATTCTGTGGCAGGCCTGCCACAGCCAAAATCTGTAAAAGCCCATTCCACAAGGAAGGTGGGCTCCTCTTGGGCGGCTGCCCGAGGGGTCTCGGCTTTACGACTTTGCCGAGCAGCTACTTGGTCAGGGGCAAACACGTTTGCTAAATTCTACAAATTTGATACCCTGGCTGAGGAGGACCTGGAGTTCTCTCATTCGGTGCTGCAGAGTCATCCGCACTCTCCCGCCCGTTTGGGAGCTTTGGTATAATCCCCATGGTCCTTACGGAGTTCCCAGCATCCACTAGGACGTCAGAGAAAATAAGAATTTACTTACCGATAATTCTATTTCTCATAGTCCGTAGTGGATGCTGGGCGCCCATCCCAAGTGCGGATTGTCTGCAATACTTGTATATAGTTATTGTTACAAACAAATCGGGTTGTTTATTGTTGGAAGCCATCTTTTCAGAGGCTCCTACGGTTATCATACTGTTAACTGGGTTCAGATCACGAGTTGTACGGTGTGATTGGTGTGGCTGGTATGAGTCTTACCCGGGATTCAAGATCCTTCCTTATTATGTACGCTCGTCCGGGCTCAGTATCTTAACTGAGGCTTGGAGGAGGGTCATAGGGGGAGGAGCCAGTGCACACCAGCTAGTCTAAAGCTTTTACTTTTTGTGCCCAGTCTCCTGCGGAGCCGCTATTCCCCATGGTCCTTACGGAGTTCCCAGCATCCACTACGGACTATGAGAAATAGAATTATCGGTAAGTAAATTCTTATTATGTGCCTAATCCCCCGCCATAATTATTATTAAAAAAGCGGGAGAAGCCCGCCGCTGAAGGGGCGGGGCTATCTACCTCAGCACAGCCAGTGCCATTTTCTCTTCACAGCTCCGCTGGAAGGACGCTCCCCAGGCTCTCCCCTGCAGTATACACTACGGAAAGGGTAAAAAAGAGAGGGGGGGCACATAAATTTAGGCGCAAATTGTGATATAAGCAGCTATTGGGGTAAAAATTCACTTTGTACTAGTGTAAATCCCTCTGTTATATAGCGCTCTGGTGTGTGCTGGCATACTCTCTCTCTGTCTCCCCAAAGGACTTTGTGGGGTCCTGTCCTCAGTCAGAGCATTCCCTGTGTGTGTGTGCGGTGTGTCGGTACGGCTGTGTCGACATGTTTGATGAGGACGCTTACGTGGAGGCGGAGCAGGTGCCGATAAGTGTGATGTCGCCCCCTGCGGGGCCGACACCAGAGTGGATCGATATGTGGAAGGTATTAACCGACAGTGTCAACTCCTTGCATAAAAGGTTTGATGACGCAGCTTTGGGACAGCCGGCATCTCAGCCCGCGCCTGCCCAGGCATCTCAAAGGCCATCAGGGGCTCAAAAACGCCCGCTACCTCAGATGGCAGACACATATGTCGACACGGAGTCTGACTCCAGTGTCGACGAGGATGAGACAAATGTACAATCCACAAGGGCCATCCGATGCATGATTACGGCAATGAAAAATGTGTTGCACATTTCTGACATTAACCCGGTTACCACAAAAAAGGGTATTATGTTTGGGGAGAAAAAGCAGCCAGTGACTTTTCCCCCATCTGATCAGTTAAATGAATTGTGTGAAGAAGCGTGGTGTTCCCCAGATAAGAAACTAGTGATTTCTAAGCGGTTACTAATGGCGTACCCTTTCCCGCCAACGGATAGGTTACGCTGGGAGACATCCCCTAGGGTGGACAAGGCGCTCACACGCTTATCAAAAAAGGTGGCACTGCCGTCTCAGGATACGGCCGCCTTAAAGGAGCCTGCAGATAGTAAGCAGGAGGCTATCCTGAAGTCTGTGTATACACACTCACGTACTATACTGCGACCTGCTATTGCTTCAGCATGGATGTGTAGTGCTGCAGCAGCATGATCTGATTCCCTGTCAGATAACATTGATTCCCTCGACAGGGATACTATTTTGCTAACCATAGAGCATATTAAAGACGTAGTCTTATATATGAGGGATGCACAGAGGGACATTTGCCGGCTGGCATCTAGAATTAATGCAATGTCCATTTCTGCCAGGAGAGTATTATGGACTCGGCAGTGGACAGGTGATGCTGATTCTAAGAGGCACATGGAGGTTTTGCCTTATAAGGGTGAGGAATTGTTTGGGGACGGTCTCTCGGACCTCGTGTCCACAGCAACAGCTGGGAAGTCGACCTTTTTACCTCAGGTTCCTTCACTGCCTAAGAAAGCACCGTATTATCAAGTACAGTCCTTTCGGCCCCAGAAAGGCAAGCGGGTCAGAGGCGCGTCCTTTCTGCCCAGAGGCAGGGGTAGAGGGAAAAAGCTGCACCAGACAGCCAGTTCCCAGGATCAAAAATCCTCCCCTGCTTCCACTAAGTCCACCGCATGACGCTGGGGCTCCACAGGTGGAGCCAGGTGAGGTGGGGGCCCGTCTCCGGAACTTCAGCGACCAGTGGGTTCGCTCACAGGTGGATCTCTGGGTTCTACAAGTGGTATCTCAGGGATACAAACTGGAGTTCGAGACGTCTCCCCCTCGCCGTTACCTCAAATCAGCCTTGCCAGCTACTCCCAAGGAAAGGGAGGTAGTACTGGCGGCAATTCACAAGCTGTACCTCCAGCAGGTGATAATCAAAGTGCCCCTCCTTCAACAGGGTCGGGGTTACTATTCCACAATGTTTGTGGTACCGAAACCAGACGGTTCGGTGAGACCCATTCTAAATTTGAAATCCTTGAACACTTATATAAGGAAGTTCAAGTTCAAAATGGAATCGCTCAGGGCGGTTATTGCAAGCCTGGAAGAGGGGCATTATATGGTATCACTGGACATCAAGGATGCTTACCTACATGTCCCCATTTACCCACCTCACCAGGAGTACCTCCGATTTGTGGTACAGGACTGCCATTACCAATTCCAGACGTTGCCGTTTGGTCATACACCTTTGAAAAAGTCACGTGATACGTGACGAAACGCGTTAGGACCCCGCCTCATCATCCACCTTGATCCAGGTATCTACACCAGCAGCTCTCTGCCAAGATCCAACGGACTTTCATACCGGCACTTCGGTTCCTGCAAGCCGCACACACCAGCACGCGGCTCCTATCAGCTACATCCGTCTCACGTACTACATCAGCCCGGCGGCTTTTACCATCTCCTTGCTGCATAGCACGAGTGGGCAACGCAGGATCAAGAACCGGGGACGCCCGGTCTCAGACCAGCCCACAGGAGAGGTATACATTACAGCAACACAGCTTTGTGACGGGCACATTGTGCACTATTTGGGACCGTTTTTCATTTATCATCTATACAAATGAATCCACAAGTGAAAACCTTGTGAGTAATTACGGATCTTCAACAAGTCTCCTTATATAAGCTGCTCCTAAATTTCCTACGATACCTATATTCATCAAGGTGTGTTTCATTATACAGTTATACATACTACTAACTTTTAAATTACTAGTTTTATGAAAAGCATATTTTTATTCAGTATTCATGGTTAATAAATTGTGTTAATTTTTAAACAAAACGTCGGCTCTTTTCATTTTTTCCCTGATACACTGCGCAGCCATTTCCCTGTTTTTTGCAATCTCTATATAACACACACCTAGTGTTGTCGGCTGCGCGCCATATCAGGGAAATTTTGGTATTTTATAGTCTATTACTTGGGCGCTTTCAAGCAGTTATTTAGTTTTTTTTGTTGCCGTTTGGTCTGTCCACGGCACCGAGGGTATTTACCAAGGTAATGGCCGAAATGATGATACTCCTTCGAAAGAAGGGAGTTATAATTATCCCGTACTTGGACGATCTCCTTATAAAGGCGAGGTCCATGGAGCAGTTGTTGGTCGGAGTAGCACTATCTCAGGAAGTGCTACAACAGCACGGCTGGATTCTAAATATCCCAAAGTCGCAGCTGGTTCCTACGACGCGTCTGCTTTTCTTGGGTATGATTCTGGACACAGAACAGAAGAAGGTGTTTCTCCCGGAGGAGAAGTCCAAGGAGTTGTCATCTCTGGTTAGAGACCTCCTGAAACCAAAACAGGTGTCGGTGCATCACTGCACGCGAGTCCTGGGAAAGATGGTAGCTTCTTACGAAGCGATTCCCTTCGGCAGGTTCCATGCAAGGATCTTTCAGTGGGATCTGTTAGACAAGTAGTCCGGATCGCATCTTCAGGTGCATCGGTTGATCACCCTGTCCCCGAGGGCCAGGGTGTCTCTGCTGTGGTGGCTGCAGAGTGCTCATCTTCTCGAGGGCCGCAGATTCGGCATTCAGGACTGGGTCCTGGTGACCACGGATGCAAGCCTCCGAGGTTGGGGGGCAGTCACTCAGGGAAGAAACTTCCAAGGACAATGGTCGAGTCAGGAGACTTCCCTATACATAAATATTCTGGAACTAAGGGCCATTTACAATGCCCTAAGTCAAGCAAAACCCCTGCTTCAAAACCAGCCGGTGCTGATTCAGTCAGACAACATCACGGCGGTCGCCCATGTAAACAGACAGGGCGGCACAAGAAGCAGGATGGCAATGGCAGAAGCCACAAAGATTCTCCGATGGGCAGAGAATCACGTGATAGCACTGTCAGCAGTGTTCATTCCGGGGGTGGACAACTGGGAAGCAGACTTCCTCAGCAGGCACGACCTCCACCCGGGAGAGTGGGGACTTCATCCAGAAGTCTTCCAGCTGATTGTAAATCGTTGGGAAAGGCCACAGGTGGACATGATGGCGTCCCGCCTCAACAAAAAGCTAAAAAGATATTGCGCCAGGTCAAGGGACCCTCAGGCGATAGCTGTGGATGCTCTAGTGACACCGTGGGTGTACCAGTCGGTTTATGTGTTCCCTCCTCTTCCTCTCATACCAAAGGTACAGAGGATAATAAGAAAGAGAGGAGTAAGAACTATACTCATCGTTCCGGATTGGCCAGAAGAACTTGGTACCCGGAACTACAAGAAATGATCTCAGAGGACCCTTGGCCTCTGTCGCTCCGACAGGACCTGCTACAGCAGGGGCCCTGTCTGTTCCAAGACTTACCGCGGCTGCGTTTGACGGCATGGCGGTTGAATGCCGGATCCTGATGGAAAAGGGCATTCCGGTGGAAGTCATTCCTACGCTGATAAAAGCTAGGAAGGATGTGACAGCAAAACTGTCAGATTGTGTTTTGGCTGTGTCCCCGGAGGGGGCGCTAGTGGGTCAGTGGAGGTACCTGGGAGAAATTGAGGAGGCTGGATAACGTTCCTGCGCATGAGCGCAATGATATTTATTAGCAGATGATATAAACAGAATGGCAGCAGAAATAATAATAACAAATGGAAATGTCAATCACACAGCGTAATAGCTGAAAGTCTATGGCAACAGGATGACAGATGACTGGAGAAATAATAACCGGTAATATGATAAACAGAAGAACAGGTGCTTGTAGAGATGATTCTGGTTTGGAAACCAGTGCAGGTTTTAAACATGAAACTTGGCAGTGAGATGTTGAATGGCAAACCTGGTAGCAGAGGCAGGAGTCTGACTATCCACAGTGCAGGTGGTGAAGCACTGACAGCAGCAAGCTGTATCACAGGTGGAGGAATGGAACACACCTGGAGTCAGTCTCAACTGCAAGGCTGAAGCACACAAGGTGGTGATGAGTGTGAAGCCTGTTTGAAGATTGCAGGTATTGCTGGGCCTTGAAGTTCCACGGAGCTGTGCAGAGTAACCAGGAGTACAAGTCTTAAAGCAGAGAGCCAGGAACACGGAAGGAACAGGAACAGATCCTTTCACATGGGTCGCAGGAGTGACACAAAGTCCAGGATGCCTGCAGACTGATCCTGCAGTCTCTTATGTACCCCTTGGTGCACAGGCATTGGATGAGTGAGGGAAAGTGGGTGCGGCCAAGCACCGGATTGGCCGCTGTATGCTGGTTGTTGTGAACTGTCATGGCGGCGCCCATGCCGCGGCCTAGCGGGAACGCGGCGTGCTACACGCCTGCTGTCTCAGAAGCGCTCCCAGACCCGTGATGGCGTCCAGAGGCAGGGACACGGACGACAGGTGACCGCAGGGAGCCAGGTCGGAGTCCGCAACGGCGGACGGATGTCAGCTTGGTGAGTCGATTCCTGACAAAAACATTATCCCCGCATATGGCGAAAATATGTTGCTTGGTGTGAGGCTATGAAGGCCCCAACAGAGGAATTTCAGCTGGGTCGATTTCTGCACTTCCTACAGTTAGGAGTGACTATGGGCCTAAAATTGGGATCCATAAAAGTCCAGATTTCGGCCCTGTCTATTTTCTTTCAAAAAGAACTGGCTTCACTGCCTGAAGTTCAGACGTTTGTTAAGGTAGTGCTGCATATTCAGCCCCCTTTTGTGCCTCCAGTGGCACCTTGGGATCTCAACGTAGTGTTGGATTTCCTAAAATCACATTGGTTTGAGCCACTTCAGACCGTGGAGTTGAAGTATCTCACGTGGAAAGTGGTCATGCTTTTGGCCTTGGCTTCGGCTAGGCGTGTGTCAGAATTTGGCGGCTTTGTCATGTAAAAGCCCTTATCTGATCTTCCATATGGACAGGGCAGAATTGAGGACTCGTCCCCAATTTCTCCCTAAGGTGGTATCAGCGTTTCATTTTAACCAACCTATTGTGGTGCCTGCGGCTACTCGGGACTTGGAGGATTCCAAGTTGCTGGACGTAGTCCGGGCCCTGAAAATCTATGTTTCCAGGACGGCTAGAGTCAGAAAAACTGACTCGCTGTTTATCCTGCATGCACCCCACAACCTGGGTGCTCCTGCTTCTAAGCAGACTATTGCTCGCTGGATCTGTAGCACGATTCAACTTGCACATTCTGCGGCTGGACTGCCGCATCCTAAATCAGTAAAAGCCCATTCCACGAGGAAGGTGGGCTCTTCTTGGGCGGCTGCCCGAGGGGTCTCGGCTTTACAACTTTGCCGAGCGGCTACCTGGTCGGGATCAAACACGTTTGCAAAATTCTACAAGTTTGATACCCTGGCTGAGGAGGACCTTGAGTTTGCTCATTCGGTGCTGCAGAGTCATCCGCACTCTCCCGCCCGTTTGGGAACTTTGGTATAATCCCCATGGTCCTTACGGAGTACCCAGCATCCACTAGGACGTCAGAGAAAATAAGAATTTACTCACTGCTAATTCTATTTCTCGTAGTTCGTAGTGGATGCTGGGAGCCCGTCCCAAGTGCGGACTTCTGCAATACTTGTATATAGTTATTGCTTAACTATAGGGTTATTGTTCTGAGCCATCTGTTGAATGAGGCTCAGCTATTGTTCATACTGTTAACTGGGTATAGTTATCACAAGTTGTACGGTGTGATTGGTGTGGCTGGTATGAGTCTTACCCTGGATTCCAAATCCTTTCCTAGTAATGTCAGCTCTTCCGGGCACAGTTTCCCTAACTGAGGTCTGGAGGAGGGGCATAGAGGGAGGAGCCAGTGCACACCAGATGTAGTACCTAATCTTTCTTTAAAGAGTGCCCAGTCCTCTGCGGAGCCCGTCTATTCCCCATGGTCCTAACGGAGTACTCAGCATCCACTACGGACTACGAGAAATAGAATTACCAGTGAGTAAATTCTTATTTTAAGGGACGATTGCAGTTTTGGTAATGCTCTGAGTAGCCGTACTGATCGTTTATGTATATACTACTGTCCTGAATCGCATCTCTTGCTTTGCATGCTCGGGCAGAAAAAAATAGATTCTGTATAAAAGACCAAATAATTGTTTGGATTGTGTAGATAGATGTTCAGTAACTATGGGGGTAATTCCAAGTTGATCGCAGCAGGATTTTTGATAGCAATTGGGCAAAACCATGTGCACTGCAGGGGGGGGCAGATATAACATTTGCAGAGAGAGTTAGATTTGGGTGGGTTATTTTATTTCTGTGCAGGGTAAATACTGGCTGCTTTACTTTTACACTGCAAATTAGATTGCAGATTGAACACACTACACCCAAATCTAACTCTCTCTGCACATGTTATATCTGTCCCCCCTGCAGTGCACATGGTTTTGCCCAGTTGCTATCAAAAATCCTGCTGCGATCAACTTGGAATTACCCCCTATATCCTCTCCATTGTTTTGTTGTTTAGCTTATGTAATTAACACACAAGCGTTTGGCTCTTTGTTTTTTGGCTCTTGAAATTTATTAAAAAGCCCTTCACATTAAATGTATCCCTCCCCAGTACAAGTATATGCTCTCTGAGTTGACTTTTACTGTATTGCAAACATTAGCCCCAAACATGTTTATTTGCCAAAACAACAAAGTAAATGTGAGCTTCGCTTTATACCATGCAACAATTCCTTCCCTAACATTTTTGTCTTGCCTGGCCCCTCTCACTCAGTTCTAGTTTCCGTCTTCCCTTTCTTTGCAACTATTAGCTCTGTGCATGATTTAAGCTTTAGCTGATGCAGCCTTCCTACAGGTATTATCTGGAAGTCGGAAAGCTTCAGCGCAACTGTACAATAGAGAGGGGAGCTGGAATGAAAAAGCTTATTTACCTGATCTGGTGTAGAATAGCAGAGACTCCTACAGGTTATGGTGTGTACACACGGTGAGATCCTTGCTATGCCCGATTTTCACTTTGCGATTTCCCCTGAACTCCCCAGAGCCCAGAACCACCGATTTTGACTAACTTTTCTTGAGATATGGACTATGTGTGCTTACGATTTTGGCTTATGTGAGATTTTGGCTTATGTGAGATTTAATTGACTTATGTGAGATGAACTAGATAGTACACCGATCTAGCAAGGATTTACTTGTCTGCACAGTCTATCTTTTCTTGCAATACCGACCTGGCGGGACCGCTCATCGGGATCGAATCGGGATTGCAAGTGGCATAACACATTGCTGTTTGCACTAACTTTTCTTGCAATTTTGACTATATAGTCAAAATCGAAAGAAAAAATCTCACCGTATGTACACACCATTACAGCTTGTAGTATCTGCCTTGAAAGTTTTCCGGTACAGTGTTTCTGATTTTCTAGCCGCACCTTTTATTTTAGTGTCATACAAATAGTATTATTATGAAAGTAAATAACTGTATCCACTAGATGGCAGTAGAACCGTATCTAAGCATACAAGTACATAGAATTTGACAGCAGATGAGAACCACTTGGCTCATCTAGTCTGCCCATTTTTAAATCTTATTGTAACCAAACTCTATTTGATCCTTTGTTCTATGTAACACTATTCTTACTGCTATCCCAAACATGTTTAAATTGCACTAATATACTCTATTATACTCTGCCACCTCTTATGGGAGGCTATTCCATGTATCTACTACCCTTTCTGTGTGTATTTAGATTTTGTTTGGACCAACTTCCCTTCAGTTTCTGTGCTTGTACAAGATGATTTATTTTGACATATGTAACCCTGTTTGGATAGGTGGGAGACCAAGCACTCTTTAGTAAGATATGGGAGACCCTTTTCTTTTTTTCTTTTTAAACTGTCACGTTAATACATCTGCAGCTTAACTCACTGGTGATATACTTAGTTAATGAGTCAATGAGGTTGATTCAGTTATTCTCCTGTCGCGAGTCTGTGCTGGTAAGTCCTGCTATATGTTCTTCAGTCATATATGAAAGCTGTTAGTGCAGGCATGTCCAAACTGCGGCCCTCCAGCTGTTGAGAAACTATACATCCCAGCATGCCCTAACACAGCTTTAGCATTCACTGACAGCAAAACTGTGTTAGGGCATGCTGGGATATGTAGTTTCACAACAGCTGGAGGGCCGCAGTTTGAACATGCCTGTGTTAGTGTATTAGAAGTGACTAGAAAAAAGAATGTTTTGAACCTCTTATATATTTGGCTCTTTAAAATGACCTTTTTTTCTAATTCTGTTTTCAGATACGATGGATTATTTGTCTTTAATAGAAAAGTCTGATTTGAATATGGACTTGAAGATCTTGAATATCAGTTGCAGCCCTGGTGATGTACTTGTAAAATTCCAAGGACAGTACATGTCGGACTGTGAATTTGACTATCACATATTACAGAAGGAAATACAGCTGGTTCAAAAAGTGAATGAGGACATCGGCATTGGAGCATTTTGTTTGGCGCAAGATAAGCCTTTTGGAGAATGGTACAGGGGAAAAATTTGGGATAAAGTTAAACAGACTTTTGAAGTAGCTCTTATAGACGTTGGGAATGTAGTCAAAGTTGGTCTTCCGCAAATTGCGTTGGCTTCTGGCGAATTGTTCACCCTTCCACCAAAAGTGGTGAACGGAATCTTTTCGAACTTACTACCACTTGAAGAGAAATGGACCTTAAGAGCCGTCAATTATTTTTCATCCCTGGCTGGTCAGCAGCTCAGTGGACATGTGCAAATCTTCTTGCCCCACCAAGTTGTTGTGTTACAAGTCCCGAAAGTCATCGGCCATGCCATAGAGTTCAGTTTGGCGAGGTATGTGGATTCCGACTCCTTCTGCCTCCTTGTAGAAATTATTCAGAAAGTCCCAGCAAACTCTCATTGCAAGCAAATGCCTGACTTGCTTCCACAAAAGCAGTCTCCTGATATATCTTTCACTTTGCATGACAATCTTCCACGCTTCCAGAAGATACTGGATCACCTAAGGCCTGATATTTGTGTTGGCACCATGGAAAAAATTAAAATCTCAGCTGCGGTGAGTCCAGACCGGTTTTATTGTCTCATTTTGTCGTGGGAGGAAGCGTTAAACAAGCTGACGGCTTCTATGTGTTCCCACTATGGAACTGTTCAAACAAGAGACAGTTCTGCAATCGGCAGTTTTGGAGTCGTGTGTGCTGCCCAGAGAAGAGATGGCATATGGTGTAGGGGAATTATCCAGACACTTATCTCGGTTAGCGAGGTCAAAGTATGGTTTATTGATGTGGGTAGTAGTGAAACAATATCATCCTCTTGTGTTCAGAAGCTAGAACCAGAATTCCTATCGTTGCCCATGATGGCTATCCCGTGTGCATTATCTCCTGAAAATGATCATATAGATGGTGTCAAAAATGGGCAGCTAGCGCTGTTTAAGGAGGCCCTGATGGGGCACATTGTCATTGCCTATTTAAACAATTTCTGTAGTGACAGACGTCTGTTTTTCATATCGCTGTATGATAAGGAATATGAACTTAGCACAAGCTGTCATCTGACTAACAAGGAAGTTCCATTTTTTTCTCCCAACTCTTATACGGACGTTGTAAAGTCTGAATATGATGCAAAAGAGCCAGAAATAGTGTTGCCCAAGGCTTCATCATTGAATCAAGAAGAAACCATTTCCTTCAAATCTATACAGATGGATCTGGAATCGGTCCATGTAGTTTATGTTGAGTACGTGCTGAACCCTTCGGACTTTTGGGTTAGAACCGATGACTGTCAGATCGAGTTTTCTGCCATGATGGCCGAGATTGCTGAACAATACACTAAATGTGAGCTTATGGAAATGGTGATGGAAGATCCAAAGCCAGGACAACTGTGCTGTGCAGTTTATTCGAAAGACCGGCACTATTACAGAGCTGTCATCACGGAAGTCTTCCATCCTCAAATTTGTGTTTATTTCATAGACTTTGGGAATACAGAGATGATTCCTTTCTACGACGTCAAGATTTTGTTGCCGCACTTCAGCGTTTTGCCCGCATTGGCGATGTGCTGCACTCTGGCGCATGCATATCCCCTCGAAGACGTGTGGATCAATAGTGCAAATGATTACTTTAAAGAAATAGTGGTGGGGAAAGAGCTTCTCTGCCATGTTCTCACAAAACAGAAATACAAGTATGTAGTTGAACTGCGCCTTTTGGATAACTCAGAATCTTCAGACATTGTCTCTCTTCTGGTCCAGGCTGGATATGCAGAACTCTGGAAAATTAACTTAAATTCAAGCTCTTTAAATTCAGAGTGCAGTTCCCCAGAAAAAGGGACAAAATGTGAAAAGAAAGTCATTAGTAGTGTAGCTGCTAAAAGCCACAAACCAAAAGCTGATAAAGACGTAACAATCGGCACTTGGACCTTGAAACTAAAAACAACGGAGACAAAGTTTTCATTCTGCGCCCCACCAAATGATTGTCTCGCGCCCAGTGTTACTCCTATTTGTTATAAGCAATATATCTTTACACCTGGGGCTATTATGGATGTGAGGTGTTGCCACGTGGAGTCACCGGGAAACTTTTGGTGCCAGATGTCCGATAACCTTCCCAAATTAGATTCATTAATGGACAATATACAGAGGCTTTATCTATCTTGTAGTAGCAGGTATCAACATGGACAAATTGCCTGTATTGCGAAGTCTTCAGGCATGGGCAAGTATTGCAGAGCAGCTGTGGTGAAACAGGTTTCAAGAAATCGAGTCAATGTTGTGTTTGTGGACTATGGAAATAGTGAGAGTGTGTTGGTGTCAGAACTCAGAGAAATTAAAGCAGAACTTCTTGACCTAGAAGGCCAGGCATTTAGATGCTGCCTGAGTAATGTATTGTCTCCTTCCCACACACAACACACATGGTCTGGGAAAGCATGTGAAGACTTCAAAATTTATGTCGGTTCAGCTGCTCCGGATGTCATGAAATGCACCATTGTTGCTCTCCTTACTACTGGTTCTGGGGATCTATGTAACGCAATAAATTTAGAGACTTCCTGTGGTCATGCAAACCAGTTACTAGCAAGTGAAGGCCATCTAGTCTTGCGCGGAAAAGTTCCACCTATACATCTACATACGTTTTGCTACTCCAGTTTTGATATTGAGTTGGGGCGTGCAGAAGGTGTATATGTAACTTATGTTTACAGCACCGGAATGTTTTATTGCCAATTTGCAAAAAATGACCAGATTTTTGACATGTTAATGAAGAGAGTATTTAAGTTAAGTGAGAAGATCAAGTCGGAAATTGTGAATGGACCAAAGGAGCTTTGTCTTGTTAAGTACAATCACGATGGTAATTTTTACCGAGCATTGGCATGTCCCATAGAATCGTCGTCTATGTTCATAGCCTTTTTTGTCGACTTCGGAGATAGTCAAGTGGTGAAAAGCAATGAGCTGTTGCCTATTCCAGAGAAAGCTGCAGATGTTCTGTTTCAGCCGATGCAGGCTATTCCTTGTTATCTGTCTGGTTTAAAAGGAGCCCATCTCACCACAGAAGCTAAAGCTTGGTTTGAAGAGCAATGTGTCGGCAAACTGCTTAATGCTGTTGTGGTATCCAGGGACAACGAAGGACATCTGGAATTGGAACTGTGTTCTGGAAGCATCTCTGTTAACAAGAAAATAAAGGAGCTACTGTGCTTGCATTCTTTGCAAGAGGAGACGAGCGTTTCACTAGTCACACGTTTCAACACTGCTAAGCCAGACATTTGTGGCGGTGTCGACACAATAAAAGATCACAGCCAGATTCAAAAGTCTGATTGTCAGCAGGCAAAAAACACATGCAAAGCAAGTACTTTATCTGATTTCAATGGAAATGAAATACCCTTCAAACAAGATAAGTTTATGTCGGACAATTCTATAGACACTTTATTTAGAAACGCATTGCAGAAAGCAACTTTTTGTGATTCTGTAGGAGCTTCAAAGCCAAGAAATGACATCCATGTCATGACTTCTACCCAGTGGCCAATAAACCGTAAAGAACTTGTTACATGTATTGATCTACCTCAAATTGATCTTGAAGCAGGTGAAAATTGTCTGGTGTATATTTCTCATGTAAACAACCTGTCCAATTTTTACTTACAGCTGGCAGAAAATGAGAATCAGATAATGCAACTAGGGGAAGATCTCAACAACATGTCCTTCCAAACCATTGATTCAGTAGATCTTGTGCAAGGTGTTTTAGTTGTGGCTCAGTATCCAGATGACAATTTGTATTATCGAGCAGAGATTAAAGAAATTCTGCAAGACCGTTCATTTAAAGTAGAGTTTATCGACTACGGTAATGCAGCACACGTGGATTCTTCTTGTGTTTTTAAGATCCCAGAAAAGTTTTGCACTATACCCAAGTTAAGTGTGTCCGTTTTTCTCACTGGTGTACAAAAGCTTCAAAGTTCTGGCGAGTGGGGGGAAAAAGTCGTAGAAAACTTTTGCGAGATCGTATCTAATGAACCGTTCAATTGTGAGTTCCTCTGCAAACATGACACATGGTGGGAAGTCAATATAATCTTTAAAGGGAAGTCCATCTCAAAAGAGCTTCTTAAAAACTTTGGGTCTCCTCTTAAACAATCCACTGGCATTAAAAAGGACTCTATTTCAAAGTCTGAACTCAGCTATTTCCATGTCTCGAGCAAAACGTTGAGAGAGGAAACATCCATGCCGACTACGAATAAAATTATTCATGAATATAAAAGTCTGAAATTGAAGGCTGGCCAGATAGAAAAAGTAAAACATATGTACGTCTCCAATTGTGGAATGCTGTTTGTCACCTTGACCGATTTCTCTGACGGACCTAAACTAAAGCACCAGATTACTGCTAATGTGCAGAAGGATGACAATCACCTCTTCATAAACCAGATGTTGGAGGGAATGCCCTGTTTAGCAAAATCTGAAGTAATGCAAAATTGGTTCCGTGCAATCATCGAGGAGGTTTTTCGAGGCAAAATGAAGATAGCAGTTTTCTTTGTGGATAATGGTGCACGTGAAGTTATAAGTGGGCACAATGTGAAAATGCTTACTCCTGAAGAACTGATCATGCCTAAGCAAGCAGTTGCTTGTATTTGGGTGCAGAGCGATAAAATAGGAGAAAATGTGTTTAAAACACAAATACGGTCCATTCTGCAGAAAGAAGTGCAAGTCATATTTCTGGAGTTTTTGGAAGCTATCAATGCATGGAATGTAGAGATTTTAGTCAATGGCATATTGCTACTGCGTTACTTTGATAGGACCTTACATCAAGGAGAAAACAAGTGGCGTGACACAGGTTCTCAGTTTTACTTAAACAATATTTTGTCTCCTCCAATTCGTAGCGCCTCCCTCAAACTTCTACAGGCCTACCCCGGGTATGTTACTTTGTTTCAGGACCCCTCAAATTTCTTTGTCCAGCTTGGAGACTCCTTTGACACAATGGCCCACGTATCACAGTTGATAAAAATATTGCCGCATAACCCCTTGCCTTTGACTGTTGATTCATTAAGAGCTGGTTCTCATTGCATGGTCAAGTGTTTTGCAGAAACGGAGTGGTGCAGGACTGAAATAGTGGGCATTAACATGACCTCGATTCTGCTGTACCTTTTTGATTTTGGAATTTACAAGTCAATCCCGTACTCGGACGTTGGCCAGCTGAAAAGGATTCCTGATGAGCTTGTATCTCTGCCGTCAACGATATACCACTGCATGTTGCATGACGTGATTCCACAAGGTGGGGCATGTTGGTCCAAAGAAGCTATTCTGTATTTTATCCAGTTTGTACAAAACCGTGACTTGATCATTCTGCCTATTACAAGTGCTGGCAAAAATATTACAGCTGTCATCCTTTATGGTGATGGAGATTTGGCGCACAAATTAGTTTCAACAGGACTTGCGATACACTCCGATCCCAAAAGAAAATCGGCAGAAGGCGCAGTGAATTCTTCTGCGTCAACACATTTGTTGCCACCGCGCTCGAACACGGAACAGTATTTACAAGATGCTCACTGCAGTGAGAGTTCAACGTTCAAAGAGTTCTCTACACTGAAAGCAAAGTTAAATTCTACTGACCTGCAATGGAACCAAAAGTAAATGTATTCACCTACTGCTTCTGTCCAGAGAATATTTTGTAAGTATTGATGGAGAGATTGAATATATATATACAGTACCTGCACAAAATCTGAATGGAGTTAAACATCCTGTATAGGGACTGAGACAGAGTTGGAAGAAAACCTGGCACAAAGTGTAAAAATTTTGCACTAGTGCAGAGCCTTATGCATCCATAGATGCACGTGGCTCTACATCTGCAGCATTTTGCATTTTTTTTATACAAGTTCTTATCTGTAGGAGCTTGTGCCTGACCTAGAATACAGAGGCGTCCTGATACATTATTGCAGAAGTTGCGCCAAACAGCCCCTCTCAGCACGCCAGGTCACATACAGTATCAAATTAATCAATGCCTCCCAATGTGACCTAGTCACAGTACATTTTCAGGTAAGAAGACGCTAATGACTGTCGGCACTATCAGTTGCAGGACCAGACGTCTCACTTGCACCAGGTATCTCGCCTTATTGAGGCTAGCAGTATGAGGACACATCTGTAGGTGCTAAATATACGCCTCCTAACTGGCACATATATGCTTACATGCTGGTCTGCACGTGCTGCATTTGTATGAATGTGCACACACTATGCCACTCCCCCATGCCATCTCTCCAGTCTGAACTGGAGCTACACTATATGGACAGAAGTATTCAGACGCCTGACCATTACACCAACAGGGACTGTAATGACATCGTATTAAAATGGAGTTGGCCCCCCTTTTGCAGCTATAAAAACTTCCAGTCTTTTTGAAATGCTTTCCACAATATTTTGAACTGTTTTTGTGGGAATTTGTGCCCATTCAGTCTGTAGAGTATTTATGAGGTCAGACACTGATGTTGGACGAGTAGGTCTGGGGCCTTATTCAGGTTTGTTAACAAATCAAAACAATAAGCAATTGGGCAAAACCATGTGCAGTGCAGGTGGGGCAGATGTAACATGTGCAGAGAGAGTTAGATTTTGGGTGGGGTGTTTTTCAAACTGAAATCTAAATTGCAGTGTAAAAATGAAGCAGCCAGTATTTACCCTACACAGAAACAATATAACCCACCCAGATCTACAGTATAGTGCATCCGGAAACTTTTTCCACATTTTGTTATGTTACAGCCTTATTCCAAAATTGAATAAATTCATATTTTCTCATACGTCCTAGAGGATGCTGGGGTCCACTTCAGTACTATGGGGTATAGACGGTTCTACAAGAGCCATGGGCACTTTAAGACTTTTCAAAGGGTGTGAACTGGCTCCTCCCTCTATGCTCCTCCTCCAGACCTCAGTTTTAGAAATGTGCCCAGGCAGACTGGATGCACTCCAGGGGAGCTCTACTGAGTTTCTCTGAAAAGACTTATGTTAGGTTTTTTATTTTTAGTGAGAACTGCTGTCAACAGTCTCCCTGCTTCGTGGGACTGAGGGGGCAGAAGAAGGAACCAACTTCCTAAAGAGTTTCATGGCTCTGCTTCTGGCTGACAGGACACCATTAGCTCCTGAAGGGAACTGAACGCTAGCTGTGCCTAGATGCTCACTCCCACAGCCCGCCGTCACCCCCCTCACAGAGCCAGAAGTCAGAAGACAGGTGAGTGTTAGAAGACAGATCTTCAAGCAAGAAAGTGACGGCTAAAGGTACCGCGCGGCTGGCGGGATCGCAGCGCGCCATACTGCCCACACAACACAGGCACTGCACAGCCCTACCCCCGCCAGTATAAATATTGTGTACAAATCTCTGAGGAGAAACGCGCCATTGTGGGGGGCGGAGCTTCCTCCTCAGTCAGCCAGCACACTGCTCAGCGCCATTTTCTCTCTCTCCTCAGGCTGCAGAGACAACGCTGGTCCTCCTCCACTACTGAATACAGGTACAGGTTGAGTATCCCATATCCAAATATTCCGAAATACAGATTTTTTTGAGTGAGACTGAGATAGTGAAACCTTTGTTTTCTGATGGCTCAATGTACACAAACTTTGTTTAATACACAAAGTTATCAAAATATTGTAATAAATGACCTTCAGGCTGTGTGTATAAGGTGTATATGAAACATAAATGAATTGTGTGAATGTACACACACTTTATTTAATGCACAAAGTTTTTAAAAATATTGGCTAAAATTACCTACAGGCTGTGTGTATGAGGTGTATATGAATCATAAATGCATTCTGTGCTTAGACTTAGGTCCCATTGCCATGATATCTCATTATGGTATGCAATTATTCCAAAATATGGAAGAATCCCATATCCAAAATACCTCTGGTCCCAAGCATTTTGGATAAGGGATACTCAACCTGTATCAGGGTGCAAAACAGGGAAGGGCACAGTGAAATTGGTGCTTTACATTGTGTATTTATATTATAAAAAGCGCTTTATGTCAGCGGGTATTTGTGTTTCACAGACATTGTGTACTTTCGCTGGGTTTGTGAACTGGCTGCTCCTAACTGTGTCCTTCTGACAGAGTTTACTGTGGGTCTGTCCCCTATAAGTCCCGGAGTGTCTTGTGTGTTTTGTGCAGTGTGACATGTCTGAGGCAGGGAGTTCTTCCCCTGAGGGAGCCATTTTAGGGACACAGAGTTGTAATGTGGTGGCGCTGCCGGCACACCAAGATCCTGCATGGGTGAAAGAAATACGTGATAGTGTGAATCATATCAGTAGGAGATTAGATAAGTCTGAGTCTCATGCAGAATGCTGGAGAAAATCAGTGGAAGATGTGATTTCTGCTGCGGAGTACACTGGGCTCCACAAGGATAGACATTGGGGTGTAGCGTAGGATCTTGATCCGAAGCACCAACGGGCTCAAAAGCTTTGACCTTCTTCCCAAGATGCATGGCGCCGCTTCCTATATCACCCAGCTTCCGTGCACAGGAGCTCAGTTTTTGTAGTTGGTGCTTGCAGTGCAAGCATGTAACAGGAAGAGCTGCTCACAGCAACTCTAGAAAAAGCTTTTTCTGAGGAAAAAAGAAGACTACAAGGGCTGCAGCAGAGGCACAGATTGTGCTGGATGTCAGTAGACATAACCTGCTGCAGCTCCATCTCTCCCCCAGCGGCGCTGTACACTCCCGCGCCCTGGTTGCCGGGTACCTACAGCAAGAGGCTCCGGTTTTCTTCCAAGTCAGTCACACACGGCTGGGGCTCTCCGGGATCGCGTGGCCGCACTTTGGGAGAAGGTAAGCGGGTCCCGCTCGCGGGATCCGTACTTTATCGCGATCCGGTACGGCCGTTGGCAGGCGGGCCGCGCGCGCTGGCGGTGGACACTGTGGCAGTACAGGCGATCCCACTAGATCACCAGGGCATGGGTGCAGGTCAGGTTTTCTCTCTAAACCTTTTTACTAGTAGTCCGCAGTACCCTGTGGTTTTGCCAGCAGAGGGGATAAGGCTTAGACCTGGAGCCCCTCCCCCAGCCCAAGGGCGCCATTTCCAGTAAATGTTCCTGCCCTGGAGCTGCATATCTGTCTCTCCCTCACTCCCTGTCAGTGTTTGGGCGCCATTTCCCCAGCTACACTGTTCCTGGGACTGCTTGGGCAAATCCTCCTTTGTAAAGCCGCCTGGTTGTCAGCGCTGTGACTTTACATGACACTTAAGTATTCTACATGTCAATTAGACAGTGTTAGTTAAGAAAGAGTGCATTTAGTCAGGGTTCTCTGGTACAAGTACCCTGTGATATACATCCAGTTCTTACTGTGCAGTGTTATATCTATTGATTATAGAGCTATATATATTTCTCTAACGTCCTAGAGGATGCTGGGACTCCGTAAGGACCATGGGGAATAGACGGCTTCGCAGGAGATAGGGCACTTTAAGAAAGCTTTGGATTCTGGGTGTGCACTGGCTCCTCCCTCTATGCCCCTCCTCCAGACCTCCGTTTTTACACTGTGCCCAGAGGGAAATGGGTTCTCTGCCTAGAAAGAATTTTTGTTTGGATTTTTTCTCTATTTTTTACAGGGAGCACTGCTGGCAACAGGCTCCCTGCATCGAGGGACTTAGGAGAGAGGGGCAGACCTACTTAAATGATAGGCTCTGCTTCCTCGGCTACTGGACACCATTAGCTCCAGAGGGGGTGAACACAGGTTCGTCCTGGGCGTTCACTCCCAGAGCCGCGCCGCCGTTCTCCTCACAGAGCCAGAAGAAAAGAAGTCAGAAGACGTCTCAGGCGGCAGAAGCCTTCAGAGCTTCACTGAGGTAACACACAGCATTGCAGCTGTACGTCATTGCTTCACACACCTCACACACTCCGGTCACTGTAAGGGTGCAGGGCGCAGGGGGGGCGCCCTGGGCAGCAATATAAACACCTCTCTTATGGCCAAAGACTATATACATGTACAGGTGGGCACTGTACATGTATATAAAAGAGCCCCCGCCATTTTTTTAATAACTTTGAGCGGGACATAAGCCCGCCGCCGAGGGGGCGGGGCTTCTCCCTCAGCACTCACCAGCTCCATTTTCTCTCCACAGTACCGCTGAGAGGAAGCTCCCCGGACTCTCCCCTGCTTTACACACGGTGAAAGGGGGTTTTGAAGGAGAGGGGGGGGGCACATAATTGGCATTTTATTACTACACAGCGCTACTGGGGAAAAGTGTTTCTTTCCACGGGTATAGGGCTGGGGTGTGTACTGGCATACTCTCTCTCTGTCTCTCCAAAGGGCCTTAAAGGGGATACTGTCTTCAGAAAAGAGTTCCCCTGTGTGGGTGAAGTATGTCGGTACGCGTGTGTCGACATGTTTGACGAGGAAGGCTCACTTAATGTGGAGGGGGAGTGCTTGAATGTCAGGTCGCCGTCGGCAACGCCAACACCGGACTGGGTGGATATGCTGAATGTCTTAAATGCAAATGTAAATTTACTGCATAAAAGGTTAGACAAGGCTGAAGCTAGGGATCAGTCAGGTAGCCAGACCATGCCTGTCCCTTTGGCGCCAGGACCTTCGGGGTCTCAAAAGCGCACCATATCCCAGGTCGATGACACAGATACCGACACAGATACTGACTCTAGTGTCGACTATGAAGATGCAAAATTACAGCCGAAGGTGGCAAAAGGTATTCGTTACATGATTATTGCCATTAAAGAGGTTTTGCATATCACTGAGGAACCCCCTGTCCCCGACACGAGGGTACACATGTATAAAGGGAAAAAGCCTGAGGTCACTTTTCCGTCCTCATTTGAGCTAAGCGAATAGTGCGAAAAGGCTTGGGAATCTCCAGATAGGAGACTACAAGTTCCCAAAAGCATTCTTATGGCGTATCCCTTTCCACAAAAGGATAGGATACGATGGGAATCTTCGCCTAAAGTAGACAAGGCGCTGACACGCTTATCCAAGAAGGTGGCACTACCTTCTCAGGATACAGCTTCCCTCAAGGATCCTGCTGATCGCAAGCAGGAAATTACCATGAAGCAAATTTACACACATTCAGGTACTATTGTTAGACCGGCTATGGCGTCGGCCTGGGTTTGTAGTGCTGTCGTGGCATGGGCAGATTCCTTATCTACGGAGCTTGACACCTTAGATAGGGATGCCATTTTAATGACCATAGAGCATATCAGAGATGCTGCCTTGTATATGAGAGATGCTCAAAGAGACATTTGTTTACTAAGCTCCAGAATAAACGCTATGTCTATTTTTGCTAGGCGACTCTTGTGGACCCGACAGTGGACGGGAGACGCCGACTCAAAGCGGCATATGGAGTTATTGCCTTACAAGGGGGAGGAGTTGTTTGGAGACGGCCTCTCAGACCTGGTCTCTACTGCTACGGCCGGTAAATCGAATTTTTTACCTTATGTTCCCCCGCAACATGCTAAGAAGGTACCCCATTATCAGATGCAGTCCTTTTGTTCCAATAAGAACAAGAAGGTACGGGGATCGTCCTTTTTTGCCAGAGGTAAAGGCAAGGGAAAAAAGCTGCACGCAGCTAGTCCCCAGGAGCAGAAGTCCTCCCCTGCATCTGCAAAGTCCACCGCATGACGCTGGGGCTTCCCGGGGGAGGCAGATCAAGTGGGGGCACGTCTTCGATTTTTCAGCCACGTCTGGGTTCACTCGCAGGTGGATCCCTGGGCATTAGAGATTGTTTCTCAGGGATACAGACTGGAATTCGAAGACATGCCTCCTCGCCGGTTTTTCAAATCGGCTCTGCCGACTTCCCCATCAGAGAGGGAGCTAGTGTTAGCTGCAATCCAAAAATTGTATATTCAACAGGTGATAGTCAAACTTTCTCATCTCCAACAAGGAGAGGGATATTACTCAACCCTGTTTGTGGTCCCGAAACCGGACGGTTCGGTCAGACCCATTTTAAATCTAAAATCCCTGAACCTGTACTTGAAGAGATTCAAGTTCAAAATGGAATCACTCAGGTTGGTCATCGCCAGCCTGGAGGGGGGGGATTGGATGGTGTCCCTGGACATAAAGGATGCATACCTTCATGTTCCGATTTTCCCCCCTCACCAGGCGTTCCTGAGATTTGCAGTACAGGACTGTCACTACCAATTTCAGACGTTGCTGTTTGGGCTTTCCACGGGCCCGAGAATTTTCACCAAGGTAATGGCGGAAATGATGGTGCTCCTCCGCAAGCAGGGTGTCACAATTATCCCATACTTGGACGATCTCCTTATAAAGGCGAGATCTCGGGAGAAGTTGCTGGACAGCGTGTCTCTGTCCATGAAGACGTTCCAAATGCACGGCTGGATTCTCAATATACCGAAGTCCCAGCTAGTCCCTGCAACGTGTCTGACCTTTTTGGGCCTGATTCTAGACACAGACCAGAAGAGGGTTTTTCTTCCGATGGAAAAGGTTCAGGAGCTCATAGCCCTGGTCAGGAACCTATTGAAGCCAAAAAAGGTTTCAGTGCATCATTGCACACGGGTTCTGGGGAAGATGGTGGCTTCATACGAGGCCATCCCCTTCGGCAGGTTCCATGCGAGGACCTTTCAATGGGACCTATTGGACAAATGGTCCGGGTCCCATTTACAAATGCATCAAAGGATAACCCTGTCTCCCAGGACCAGGGTATCTCTCCTGTGGTGGCTGCACAGTGCTCACCTACTAGAGGGTCGCAGGTTCGGCATTCAGGACTGGGTCCTGGTGACCACGGACGCAAGCTTCCGAGGCTGGGGAGCGGTCACGCTAGGAAGAAATTTCCAAGGTCTCTTGTCTCCACATCAACGTCCTGGAGTTGAGGGCCATATACAACGCCCTACGTCAAGCGGAGGAATTGCTTCGGGACAAACCGGTTCTGATTCAGTCAGACAATGTCACGGCAGTGGCTCATGTAAACCGCCAAGGCGGAACAAGGAGCAGAGTGGCCATGGCAGAAGCGACCAGGATTCTACGCTGGGCGGAAGGCCATGTAAGCGCACTATCAGCAGTGTTCATCCCAGGGGTGGACAACTGGGAGGCGGACTTCCTCAGGAGGCACGACCTGCATGCGGGAGAGTGGGGACTTCATCAAGAAGTCTTCGCACAGATCACGGGTCGGTGGGGACTGCCTCAGATAGACATGATGGCATCCCGTCTCAACAAAAAGCTAAACCAGTATTGCGCCAGGTCAAGAGACCCTCAGGCGGTAGCGGTAGACGCTCTGGTGACACCTTGGTTGTTCAGATCGGTCTATGTGTTTCCTCCTCTACCTCTCATACCCAAGGTGTTGAGAATAATAAGAATAAGCAGGGTCAGAACAATCCTCATTGTTCCAGATTGGCCACGGAGGACTTGGTATCTGGAGCTGCAAGAGTTGCTCACAGAAGATCCGTGGCCTCTTCCTCTAAGGCAGGACCTGCTGCAGCAGGGGCCCTGTCTGTTCCAAGACTTACCGCGGCTGCGTTTGACGGCATGGCGGTTGAACGCCGGATCCTAGCGGAAAAAGGGATTCAGGAAGAGGTCATTCCTACCCTGATCAAGGCTAGGAAGGACGTGACATAGAAACATTATCACCGTATATGGCGAAAATATGTTTCTTGGTGTGAGGCCAGAGCTGCTCCTACGGAGGAGTTCCATTTGGGCCGTCTACTTCACTTCCTTCAAACAGGAGTGGATTTGGGCCTTAAACTAGGGTCCATAAAGGTCCAAATTTCGGCCTTATCCATTTTCTTTCAAAGAGAATTGGCCTCTCTTCCTGAAGTACAGACTTTTGTTAAGGGGGTGTTGCATATTCAGCCTCCTTTTGTACCTCCGGTGGCGCCTTGGGATCTTAACCTTGGATTGAACCACTCAAAACAGTGGAGTTGAAATACCTCACTTGGAAAGTGGTCATGCTGTTGGCATTAGCTTCGGCAAGGCGTGTTTCAGAATTGGCGGCTTTATCACATAAAAGCCCATACCTGGTTTTTCACGTGGATAGGGCGGAGTTGAGGACTCGTCCTCAATTTCTGCCAAAAGTGGTCTCATCTTTTCATATGAACCAACCTATTGTCGTGCCTGTGGCTTCACGGGACTCGGAGGATTCCGAGTCCCTGGATGTGGTCAGGGCTTTGAAGATTTATGTGACCAGAACAGCTAGGATCAGGAAGACTGAGGCTCTGTTTGTTCTGTATGCGGCCAACAAGGTTGGCGCTCCTGCTTCAAAGCAGACTATTGCTCGCTGGATCTGTAACACGATTCAGCAGGCGCATTCTACGGCAGGATTGCCATTGCCTAAATCGGTTAAGGCCCATTCCACTAGGAAGGTGGGCTCTTCTTGGGCGGCTGCCCGAGGGGTCTCGGCATTACAGTTGTGCCGAGCAGCTACTTGGTCGGGGTCAAACACCTTTGCAAAGTTCTATAAGTTTGATACCCTGGCTGAGGAGGACCTCCTGTTTGCTCAATCGGTGCTGCAGAGTCATCCGCACTCTCCCGCCCGTTTGGGAGCTTTGGTATAATCCCCATGGTCCTTACGGAGTCCCAGCATCCTCTAGGACGTTAGAGAAAATAGGATTTTACTTACCGGTAAATCTATTTCTCGTAGTCCGTAGAGGATGCTGGGCACCCGTCCCAAGTGCGGACTTCTTCTGCATGACTTGTATATAGTTATTGCTTACGTAAGGGTTATGTTATAGTTTTATCGGTTGGACCGAGGCTATGTTGTTGTTCATACTGTTACCTGGGTAGTTTACACAAGTTATACGGTGTGATTGGTGTGGCTGGTATGAATCTCGCCCTTAGATTTACAAAAATCCTTCCTCGTACTGTCCATCTCCTCTGGGCACAGTTTCCCTAACTGAGGTCTGGAGGAGGGGCATAGAGGGAGGAGCCAGTGCACACCCAGAATCCAAAGCTTTCTTAAAGTGCCCTATCTCCTGCGGAGCCCGTCTATTCCCCATGGTCCTTACGGAGTCCCAGCATCCTCTACGGACTACGAGAAATAGATTTACCGGTAAGTAAAATCCTATTTTCTCTAACGTCCTAGTGGATGCTGGGGACTCCGTAAGGACCATGGGGAATAGACGGGCTCCGCAGGAGACAGGGCACTTTAAGAAAGAATTTGGATACTGGTGTGCTCTGGCTCCTCCCTCTATGTCCCTCCTCCAGACCTCAGTTTGAATCTGTGCCCGGACGAGCTGGGTGCTACTTAGTGAGCTCTCCTGAGCTTGCTATAAGAAAGTATTTTGTTTGTTTTTTTTATTTTCAGAGAGATCTGCTGGCAACAGACTTTCTGCAACGTGGGACTGAGGGGAGAGAAGCAGCCCTACTCACTGAAGATAGGTCCTGCTTCTTAGGCTACTGGACACCATTAGCTCCAGAGGGATCGTACACAGGATCTCACCCTTTGTCGTCCGATCCCGGAGCCGCGCCGCCGTCCCCCTCGCAGAGCCGGAAGACAGAAGCCGGTGAAAGAAGCAAGAAGACTTCGAAATTGGCGGCAGAAGACTCCAGTCTTCACTGAGGTAGCGCACAGCACTGCAGCTGTGCGCCATTGCTCCCACATTAAACCCACATACTCCGGTCACTGTAGGGTGCAGGGGGGGGGGGGGGGGGGGGCGCCCTGGGCAGCAATTAGAGACCTCTTTGGCAAAAGTTTGCATAATATACAGTTGGGCACTGTATATATGTATGAGCCCCCGCCAAAATTGTACATGAAAGCGGGACAGAAGCCCGCCATCGAGGGGGCGGGGCTTCTTCCTCAGCACTCACCAGCGCCATGTTTTTTCTCCACAGCACCGCTGAGAGGAAGCTCCCCAGTCTCTCCCCTGCAGTTACACGGTAGAAGAGGGTACAAAGAGAGGGGGAGCACATAATTAGGCGCAAAAATCAATATAAACAGCAGCTACTGGGTTAACATTAAGTTACTGTGTTATTCCTGGGTTAATAGCGCTGAGGTGTGTGCTGGCATACTCTCTCTCTCTCTGTCTCTCCAAAGGGCCTTGTGGGGGAACTGTCTTCAGATGAGCATTCCCTGAGTGTGTGGTGTGTCGGTACGTGTGTGTCGACATGTCTGAGGTAAAAGGCTCCCCTAAGGAGGAGAGAGAGCAAATATGTGTGTGAGAGGGTGTCTCCGTCGACAACGCCGACACCTGTTTGGATATGTGTAATTAAGTGCTAAGGTGAATTTTTTGCACAAAAGATTAGAGAACAGACAGGAAATCTACCCATGTCTGTCCATATGTTGCAGAGACCTTCAGAGTCTCTCAATGCTCACTATCCAAAATAATAGACACTGATATCGACACGGAGTTTGACTCCAGTGTCGACTACGATAATGCAAAGTTACAGCCGAAATGGCAGAAAAGTATTCAATATATGATTATTGTAATAAAAGATGATTTTGCATATCACTGATGACTCATCTGTCCCTGACACAAGGGTACACATGTTTAAGGGGAAGAAAGCTGAGGTAAATTTCCCTCCTCTCAGAAAGAAAAAGAGCGGGAATCTCCAGACAAGAGACTGCAGTTTCCCACAAAGAATTCTCAGGCAGTATCCTTTCCCCACTAGGGCCAGGATAGGATGGGAATCTTCCCCTAGGGTGTCACGTTTGCCCAAAAGGTAGCCCTGACGTAACAGCTATTCTCAGGGATCCTGCAGATAGCGTGCACATTCTGGTACACTACTCAGACCGGCGATTGTGTCGGCATGGGTTTATAGCGCTGTGGCAGCGTGGACAGGTACCTTATCAGCAGAGATTGAGACCCTAGTATGTGTATATATATATATATATATTTCTCTGATGTCCTAGTGGATGCTGGGTACTCCGTAATGACCATGGGGAATATACGGGCTCCGCAGGAGACTGGGCACTCTTAAAAGAAAGATTAGGTACTATATCTGGTGTGCACTGGCTCCTCCCTCTATGCCCCTCCTCCAGACCTCAGTTAGAATCTGTGCCCGGCCAGAGCTGGATGCACTTAGTGGGCTCTCCTGAGCTCACTAAAAAAGAAAGTATTTGTTAGGTTTTTTATTTTCAGTGAGATCTGCTGGCAACAGACTCACTGCTACGAGGGACTGAGGGGAGAGAAGCAAACCTACCTGCTTGCAGCTAGCTTGTGCTTCTAAGGCTACTGGACACCATTAGCTCCAGAGGGATTGAACACAGGGCCTGACCTCGATCGTCCGTTCCCGGAGCCGCGCCGCCGTCCCCCTTGCAGAGCCAGAAGACGGAAGAACCAGGAGAAAATCGGCGGCTGTAGACTCCGGCCTTCAATAAGGTAGCGCACAGCACTGCAGCTGTGCGCCATTGCTCCCACAGCACACCACACGCTCCGGTCACTGGTGGGTGCAGGGCGCTGGGGGGGGCGCCGCCCTGGGCTGCAATATGTATATCTTTTTGGCAAAATGCACATAATACAGTTATAAACTGTATATGTTCCTAATCCCCCGCCATAAATATTATTAAAAAAGCGGGAGAAGCCCGCCGCTGAAGGGGCGGGGCTATCTTCCTCAGCACAGCCAGCGCCATTTTTTCTTCACAGCTCCGCTGGAAGGACGCTCCCCAAGCTCTCCCCTGCAGTATACACTACGAGAAGGGTAAAAAAGAGAGGGGGGGGCACATAAATTTAGGCGCAAAAGGTGATATAAGCAGCTATTGGGGGAAAATTCACTTTGTGTTAGTGTAAATCCCTGTTATATAGCGCTCTGGTGTGTGCTGGCATACTCTCTGTCTCCCCAAAGGACTTTGTGGGGTCCTGTCCTCAGTCAGAGCATTCCCTGTGTGTGTGTGCGGTGTGTCGGTAAGGCTGTGTCGACATGTTTGATGAGGACGCTTACGTGGAGGCGGAGCAGGAGCCGATAAGTGTGATGTCGCCCCCTGCGGGGCCGACACCTGAGTGGATGGATATGTGGAAGGTATTAACCGACAGTGTCAACTCCTTGCATAAAAGGTTCGATGACGTAACAACTTTGGGACAGCCGGCATCTCAGCCCGCGCCTGCCCAGGCGTCTCAGAGGCCATCAGGGGCTCAAAAACGCCCTCTACCTCAGATGGCAGACACAGATGTCGACACGGAGTCTGACTCCAGTGTAGACGAGGATGAGACAAATGTACAATCCACAAGGGCCATCCGATGCATGATTACGGCAATGAAAAATGTGTTGCACATTTCTGACATTAACCCGGTTACCACTAAAAAGGGTATTATGTTTGGGGAGAAAAAGCAGCCAGTGACTTTTCCCCCATTTGATGAGTTAAATGAATTGTGTGAAGAAGCGTGGTGTTTTCTCCAGATAAGAAATTAGTGATTTCTAGGAGGTTACTAATGGCGTACCCTTTCCCGCCAACGGACAGGTTGCGTTGGGAAACATCCCCTAGGGTGGACAAGGCGCTCACACGCTTATCAAAAAAGGTGGCACTGCCGTCTCAGGATACGGCCGCCTTAAAGGAGCCTGCAGATAGAAAGCAGGAGGCTATCCTGAAGTCTGTGTATACACACTCAGGTACTATACTGAGACCTGCTATTGCTTCAGCATGGATGTGTAGTGCTGCAGCAGCATGGTCTGATACCCTGTCAGATAACATTGATTCCCTTGACAGGGATACTATTTTGCTAACCATAGAGCATATTAAAGACGTAGTCTTATATATGAGGGATGCACAGAGGGACATTTGCCGGCTGGCATCTAGAATTAATGCAATGTCCATTTCTGCCAGGAGAGTATTATGGACTCGGCAGTGGACAGGTGATGCTGATTCTAAAAGGCACATGGAAGTTTTGCCTTATAAAGGTGAGGAATTGTTTGGGGACGGTCTCTCGGACCTCGTATCCACAGCAACAGCTGGGAAGTCGACTTTTTTATCCCTTAGGTTCCCTCACAGCCTAAGAAAGCACCGTATTATCAAGTACAGTCCTTTCGGCCTCAGAAAGGCAAGCGGATCAGAGGCGCGTCCTTTCTGCCCAGAGGCAGGGGTAGAGGGAAAAAGCTGCACCAGACAGCCAGTTCCCAGGAACAAAAATCCTCTCCTGCTTCCACTAAGTCCACCGCATGACGCTGGGGCTCCACAGGTGGAGCCAGGTGCGGTGGGGGCCCGTCTCCGGAACTTCAGCGACTAGTGGGTTCGCTCACAGGTGGATCTCTGGGTTCTACAAGTGGTATCTCAGGGATACAAGCTGGAGTTCGAGGCGTCTCCCCCTCGCCATTACCTCAAATCAGCCTTGCCAGCTACTCCCAAGGAAAGGGAGGTAGTACTGGCGGCAATTCACAAGCTGTACCTTCAGCAGGTGATAATCAAAGTTCCCCTCCTTCAACAGGGACGGGGTTACTATTCCACAATGTTTGTGGTACCGAAACCAGACGGTTCGGTGAGACCCATTCTAAATTTGAAATCCTTGAACACTTATATAAGGAAGTTCAAGTTCAAAATGTAATCGCTCAGGGCAGTTATTGCAAGCCTGGAAGAGGGGGATTTTATGGTGTCACTGGACATCAAGGATGCTTACCTACTTGTCCCCATTTACCCACCTCACCAGGAGTACCTCAGGTTTGTGGTACAGGACTGCCATTACCAATTCCATATGTTGCCGTTTGGTCTGTCCACGGCACCGAGGGTATTTACCAAGGTAATGGCCGAAATGATGATACTCCTTCGAAAGAAGGTATTTATAATGATCCCGTACTTGGACGATCTCCTTATAAAGGCAAGGTCCAAGGAGCAGTTGTTAGTCGGAGTAGCACTATCTCGGGAAGTGCTACAACAGCACGGCTGGATTCTGAATATCCCAAAGTCGCAGCTGATTCCTACGACGCGTCTGCTGTTCTTGGGCATGATTCTGGACACAGAACAGAAGAAGGTGTTTCTCCCGGAGGAGAAGGCCAAGGAGTTGTCATCTCTGGTCAGAGACCTCCTGAAACCAAAACAGGTGTCGGTGCATCACTGCACGCGAATCCTGGGAAAGACGCTAGCTTCTTACGAAGCAATTCCCTTCGGCAGGTTCCATGCAAGGATTTTTCAGTGGGATCTGTTAGACAAGTGGTCCGGATCGCATCTTCAGATGCATCGGCTGATCACCCTGTCCCCGAGGGCCAGAGTGTCTCTGCTGTGGTGGCTGCAGAGTGCTCATCTTCTCGAGGGCCGCAGATTCGGCATTCAGGACTGGGTCCTGGTGACCACGGATGCAAGCCTCCGAGGTTGGGGGGCAGTCACTCAGGGAAGAAACTTCCAAGGACAGTGGTCGAGTCAGGAGACTTCCCTACACATAAATATTCTGGAACTAAGGGCCATTTACAATGCCCTAAGTCAAGCAGAACCCCTGCTTCAAGACCAACCGGTGCTGATTCAGTCCGACAACATCACGGCGGTCGCCCATGTAAACCGACAGGGCGGCACAAGAAGCAGGATGGCGATGGCAGAAGCCACAAGGATTCTTCGATAGGCGGAGAATCACGTGCTAGCACTGTCAGCTGTGTTAATTCCGGGAGTGGACAACTGGGAAGCAGACTTCCTCAGCAGGCACGACCTACACCCGGGAGAGTGGGGACTTCATCCAGAAGTCTTCAAGCTGATTGTAAATCGTTGGGAAAGGCCACAGGTGGACATGATGGCGTCCCGCCTCAACAAAAAGCTAAAAAGATATTGCGCCAGGTCAAGGTACCCTCAGGCGATAGCTGTGGACGCTCTAGTGACACCGTGGGTGTACCAGTCGGTTTATGTGTTCCCTCCTCTTCCTCTCATACCAAAGGTACTGAGGATAATAAGAAAGAGAGGAGTAAGAACTATACTCATCGTTCCGGATTGGCCAAGAAGAACTTGGTACCCGGAGCTACAAGAAATGATCTCAGAGGACCCTTGGCCTCTGCCGCTCCGACAGGACCTGCTACAGCAGGGGCCCTGTCTGTTCCAAGACTTACCGCGGCTGCGTTTGACGGCATGGCGGTTGAACGCCGGATCCTAATGGAAAAGGGCATTCTGGATGAAGTCATTCCTACGCTGATAAAAACTAGGAAGGATGTGACAGCACAACATTATCACCGCATATGGCGAAAATATGTTGCTTGGTGTGAGGCCAGGAAGGCCCCAACAGAGGAATTTCAGCTGGGTCGATTTCTGAACTTCCTACAGTCAGGAGTGACTATGGGCCTAAAATTAGGATCCATTAAAGTCCAGATTTCGGCCCTGTCTATTTTCTTTTACAAAAAGAACTGGCTTCACTGCCTGAAGTTCAGACGTTTGTTAAGGGAGTGCTGCATATTCAGCCCCCTTTTGTGCCTCCAGTGGCATCTTGGGATCTCAACGTTGTGTTGGATTTCCTAAAATCACATTGGTTTGAGCCACTTCAGACCGTGGAGTTGAAGTATCTCACGTGGAAGGTAGTCATTCTGTTGGCCTTGGCCTCAGCTAGGCGTGTGTCAGAATTAGCGGCTTTGTCCTGTAAAAGCCCATATCTGATTTTCCATATGGACAGGGCAGAATTGAGGACTCGTCCCCAATTTCTCCCAAAGGTGGTATCAGCGTTTCATTTGAACCAACCTATTGTGGTGCCTGCTCGCTGGATCTGTAGCACGATTCAACTTGCACATTCTGCGGCTGGACTGCCGCATCCTAAATCAGTAAAAGCCCATTCCACGAGGAAGGTGGGCTCTTCTTGGGCGGCTGCCCGAGGGGTCTCGGCTTTACAACTTTGCCGAGCTGCTACTTGGTCGGGATCAAACACTTTTTCAAAATTCTACAAGTTTGATACCCTGGCTGAGGAGGACCTTGAGTTTGCTCATTCGGTGCTGCAGAGTCATCCGCACTCTCCCGCCCGTTTGGGAGCTTTGGTATAATCCCCATGGTCCTTACGGAGTACCCAGCATCCACTAGGACGTCAGAGAAAATAAGAATTTACTCACCGGTAATTCTATTTCTCGTAGTCCGTAGTGGATGCTGGGAGCCCGTCCCAAGTGTGGATTTT
This sequence comes from Pseudophryne corroboree, assembly GCF_028390025.1. Classification (NCBI taxonomy): domain Eukaryota; kingdom Metazoa; phylum Chordata; class Amphibia; order Anura; family Myobatrachidae; genus Pseudophryne; species Pseudophryne corroboree. Next base: position 100,509,071 of record NC_086447.1, on the reverse strand, counting down.
CTGCAATACATGTATATAGTTATTGCTTAACTAAGGGTTATTGTTCTGAGCCATCTGTTCAATGAGGCTCAGTTGTTGTTCATACTGTTAACTGGGTATAGTTATCACAAGTTGTACGGTGTGATTGGTGTGGCTGGTATGAGTCTTACCCTGGATTCCAAATCCTTTCCTAGTAATGTCAGCTCTTCCGGGCACAGTTTCCCTAACTGAGGTCTGGAGGAGGGGCATAGAGGGAGGAGCCAGTGCACACCAGATATAGTACCTAATCTTTCTTTTAAGAGTGCCCAGTCTCCTGCGGAGCCCGTCTATTCCCCATGGTCCTTACGGAGTACCCAGCATCCACTACGGACTACGAGAAATAGAATTACCGGTGAGTAAATTCTTATTATATATATATATATATATATATATATGTAAAATATATAGAGATATATATATATATTAAAGATGCTGTCTTAAGAGATAGATAGATATATAGATATATATATATATATATATATATATATATATATAACATGCCCAAAGAGACATGAGTATACTGGGTCCTAGAGTCACAGCTATGTCGATTTCTGCTTGACGTGTCCTGTAGAATATGCAATGGACAGATGATGCCGACTTAAGAGGCATATGGAGGCTGAGGATTGTGTGGAGAAGGGTTCTCGGACCTGGTCTCCACAGCTATAGCTGGTCATTCTGATATTTTGCCTTATATTCCTGCACAGCCTAGGAAAGCATGACATTATCAAATGCAGCCTTTCGAACAAAGAAACAAGAAAGTCTGAGGTGCGTCCTTTCTTGCTAGAGGCGGGGGCAGAGGAAAGAAGCTGCACAACACAGCTAGTTCCCAGGAACAGAAGTCCTCCCCGGCCTCTACAAAAATCCACCGCATGTCGCTGGGGCTCCACAGGCGGAGCTAGGCCCGGGGGGGGGCACGCCTTCGTAAGTTCAGCCACAAGTGGGTTCACTCCCTGTTAGATCCCTGGGCAATAGATATTGTGTCTCAGGGATACAAGCTGGACTTTGAGAAGATGCCCCCTCACCGACGGCCCTGCTGGCTTCCCCCCACGAGAGGGAAACAGTGTTAACTGCAATTCACAAATTGTATCTTCAACAGGTGGTGGTCAAGGTTCCCCTCCTTCAACAAGGAGGGGGGTTATTATTCGACCATGTTGTAGTCCCGAAACCAGACGGTTCGGTCAGACCCATATTGAATTTAAAATCCCTGAACATATACCTGAAAAGGTTCAAGTTCAAGATGGAATCGCTAAGAGCGGTCATTGCAAGCCTGAAAGGGGGAGATTTTATGGTGACTCGGGACCTAAAGGATGCATACCTTCATGTCCCCATTTATCCACCTCATCAGGCGTACCTCAGAATTGCGGTACGGGATTGTCATTACCAATTTCATACGTTGCCGTTTGGTCTCTCCACGGCCCCGAGAATATTCACCAAGGTAATGGCGGAAATGATGGTGCTCCTGCGGAAGCAAGGTGTCACTATTATCACGTACTTGGACGATCTCCTCAAAAAAGCGAGATCAAGAGAGCAGTGGCTGAACAGCGTATCACTTTCTCTGGAAGTGTAACGGCAACACGGCTGGATTCTATATATTCCAAAGTCGCAGTTGGTTCCTACAGCTCATCTGCCTCTCCTAGGCATGATCTTAGACACAGACCAGAAAAGGGTTTATCTCCCGATATAGAGAGGTCAGGAGCTCGTGACACTGGTCAGGAATCTATTAAAACCAAAACAGGTGTCAGTGCATCACTGCACTCGAGTCCTGGGAAGGATGGTGGCATCATACGAGGCCATTCCCTTCGGCAGGTTCCATGCGAGGACCTTCCAATGGGACTTACTGGACAAGTGGTCCGGATTACATCTTCAGATGCATCGGTTAATCACCCTATCCCCCAGGGGTGTCTCTCCTGTGGTGGCTGCAGAGTGCTCACCTTCTCGAAGGTCGCAGATTCGGCATTCAGGGCTGGGTCCTGGTGACCACGGATGTAAGCCTCCGAGGGTGGGGGGCAGTCACATAGGGAAGAAATTTCCAAGGGCTGTGGTCAAGTCAGGAGACTTGCCTTCACATCAACATCCTGGAACTAAGGGCCATATACAACGCCCTACGTCAAGCGGAGTCCCTGCTTCGCGACCAACCGGTTCTGATTCAGTCAGACAATATCACCGCAGTGGCTCATGTAAACCGCCAAGGCAGCACAAGGAGCAGGGTGGCGATGGTAGAAGCCACCAGAATTCTTCGCTGGGCGGAGAATAACGTAAGCGCACTGTCAGCAGTGTTCATTCCGGGAGTGGACAACTGGGAAGCAGACTTCCTCAGCAGGCACGACCTCCACCCAGGAGAGTGGGGACTTCATCAAGAAGTCTTCATGCAGATTGCAAGTCGGTGGGAACTGCCACAGGTGGACATGATGGCATCCCGCCTCAACGAAAAACTGCAGAGATATTGCGCCAGGTCAAGAGACCCTTAGGCGATAGCTGTGGACGCACTGGTGACACCGTGGGTGTTCCCGTTGGTCTATGTATTTCCTCCTCTTCCTCTCATACCCAAGGTGCTGAGAATCATAAGGAAAAGAGGAGTGAGAACAATACTCTTTGTTCCGGATTGGCCAAGAAGGACTTGGTATCCAGATCTGCACGAAATGCTCACAGAGGACCCGTGGCCTCTGCCTCTAGGACAGGACTTGTGCAACAGGGGCCCTGTCTGTTCCAAGACTTACCACGGCTGCGTTTGACGGCATGGCGGTTGAACACCGGATCCTAGCAGAAAAAGGCATTCCGGATGAGGTCATTCCTACGCTGATAGAGGCTGGGAAGGATGTGACGGCTCAACATTATCACCGTATATGGCGAAAATATGTGGCTTGGTGTGAGGCCAGGAATGCCCCTACGGAGGAATTCCAGCTGGGCCTTTTCCTTCACTTCCTACAGGCGGGAGTGACTTTGGGCCTTAAATTGGGTTCCATTAAGGTTCAGATTTCGTCCTTATCCATTTTTTATCAAAAAGAACTGGCTTCTCTGCCTGAAGTTCAGACGTTTGTAAAGGGAGTGCTGCATATTCAGCCCCCTTTTGTGCCTCCAGTGGCACCTTGGGATCTTAACGTGGTGTTGAGTTTCCTGAAATCACACTGGTTTGAACCACTCAATACAGTGGAAGTAAAATATCTCACGTGGAAGGTGGTCATGCTATTAGCCTTGGCTTCGGCTAGGCGTGTGTCAGAATTGGCGGCTTTGTCACATAAAAGCCCTTATCTGGTTTTCCATGCGGATAGAGCAGAATTGCGGTCCCGCCCACAATTTCTGCCGAAAGTGGTTTCATCCTTTCATATAAACCAACCTATTGTGGTGCCTGTGGCTACTACTGACTTGGAGGATTCCGAGTCACTGGATGTAGTCGGGGCTTTGAAGGTTTATGTAGCCAGAACGGCTAAGGTCAGGAAAACAGAATCTTTGTTTATCCTGTATGCTTCCAACAAGCTTGGGGCGCCTGCTTCAAAGCAAACTATTGCTCGCTGGATCTGTAACACGATTCAGCAGGCTCATTCTGCGGCTGGGTTGCCGCTGCCTAAATCAGTTCAGGCCCATTCCACAAGGAAGGTGGGCTCTTCTTGGGCGGCTGCCCGAGGGGTCTCGGCATTACAGCTTTGCCGAGCGGCTACTTGGTCAGGTTCAAACACCTTTGCAAAGTTCTACAAGTTTGATACCCTGGCTGAGGAGGACCTCATGTTTGCTCATTCGGTGCTGCAGAGTCATCCGCACTCTCCCGCCCGTTTGGGAGCTTTGGTATTATCCCCATGGTCCTTACGGAGTCCCCAGCATCCACTAGGACGTTAGAGAAAATAAGATTTTACTTACTGGTAAATCTATTTCTCGTAGTCCGTAGTGGATGCTGGGCGCCCGTCCCAAGTGCGGACTTCTTCTGCAATACTTGTATATAGTTATTGCTTAAATAAGGGTTATGTTTGGTCGCATCAGGGTTGATCTGATGCTCCGTTGTTGTTCATACTGTTAACTGGGTAAGTTTATCACGAGTTATACGGTGTGATTGGTGTGACTGGTATGAGTCTTGCCCTGGATTCCAAAATCCTTTCCTTGTACTGTCAGCTCTTCCGGGCACAGTTTCTCTAACTGAGGTCTGGAGGAGGGACATAGAGGGGGGAGCCAGAGCACACCAGTATCTAAATTCTTTCTTAAAGTGCCCTGTCTCCTGCGGAGCCCGTCTATTCCCCATGGTCCTTACGGAGTCCCCAGCATCCACTACGGACTACGAGAAATAGATTTACCGGTAAGTAAAATCTTATTATAAGCTGGTCCAGTGCAGTATTATTGTTGGTAATAACCTCTGCATTGTATAACTGTGACTATATGTGTGTGCATTAGCTTGCTGAGTGACATTGCGTGTGTCTCACTCACCTTGCTATCCCTATATTCTATAACCTGAGGGGGCTTGGTGCGTCAGGTTTTATAATAATATAGGATATTCACAAGATATACTCTAATACGTATTTTTCTCTGTGATTTTAGTCACCATATCTCTCCTGTATCTCTGCTTGTGCTGACTATACTGCGCAGGGGTTTGGGCATGAGGTATTGTGCTGCTGACAATTGTACTGTGTTACCTGACATTGCAAGTTATATCATGTCTGCTTCTGAAGGTAACGGTTCTGGGGCTGAACACTGAAGCCACAGATCCTTATGAGGAGACTATAGCAGCTGCGGGCTCTGGTTCTGGGGGCTCCTTGCTCCCCAGTGGGACTGTGGCAACGGGGGTCCATAATAACCCACCATGGGCTACTTTCTCCACGCTTTTAAATACGCTACTTACTAAACTAACACCCCCCTATGGGACCTCCTATGCCGGTTCAACCGTATGTGGTCCCCGCGGCTAACCCGCCGTGGGCAGATAACTTGTCTGCTCAATTGAAGAAATTGAACCAGTCCTTGACTACTAAAAAGTCCTCGCTTGCCTAAGACCAAGGGGTCCTCTAAGCGAGCTCTTACCTCCTCACAATCCACTGCTGTCACTGACACCTCGTCTGATGAAGATGGCGCTTACACTGACCCCACAGATTCTGACACAGATACTGCTGATGGGGAGGGTAGTTCACATGTGGATGTTACTGATCTTTTGGAGGCTATTAAGTTGATTCTACAGATTACAGATGATCCCGAGCCATCCGTTCCTCCTAAGAAACCAGATAGGTTCAAGCGTCAAAAGGTGGTTAAACAAGCTTTACCTCACTCTGACCACCTAGTGGATTTACGTCAGGAACCATGGGGAAACCCGGGAAAGAAGTTTGTGCCTCAAAAGAAGATGCTGGCTCGCTGTCCCCTCGCGCTAGAGCTGTCTAAAAATTGGGAAACGCCTCCTCCAGTAGACTCACATGTGGCTAGGATGGTGGTTTTCTCAGCTCTACCTGTCACTGCTGTCACGTCTCTAAAAGAGCCTATGGATAAACGTGTGGAGGGTTGTCTGAAAGTGATTTACACCCTCACGGGTGCTGCACAAAGGCCCACTATTGCAGCGACATGGGCTGCAGAGGCTATTGAAGCATGGGCCCTAGAGTTGGAAGCTGAAATTTCTTCTGACCATGCTAGACAATGCTTGTCATATATTGTCACAGCTTCTCACTATATTAAAGAGGCGGCTTCTGATGCCAGTATTCTAGCAGCCAAGGCCTCTACTACATCAGTCCTGGCTCGCCGGATATTGTGGCTGAGATCCTGGTCTGTGGATCTGGACTTTAGAAAAACCCTGCAGGTATTCCCTTTCAAGGGAGATATTCTGTTTGGGGAGGACTTAAATTAGATAGTGGATGACTTGGCTACTGCCAAAACTGCCTGTCTGCCAAGTACCGCTCCTTCTGTGTCGAAGGCTAAAGGTACTCCCTTTCGCCCCTTTCGTCCTTCAGGTAAGGCAAAAGGTCAGGCGTACCACGAGCAGGCCCGCACTTCCAAACCTGGTAAGCCGAAGCCCAAAAGAGCCTGGGCTGCCCATCAGCCTGCTTCCAAGTCGGATAAGCCTGCCGCATGACGGGGCGGACCTCCCCCTGGGGGATCCCAGGGTGGGGGGCCGGCTTCTAGGGTATACCCAGGAATGGTTGAAGACCACTTCAGATGCCTGGGTACGGGAAGTCGTCACTCGAGGTTACGCCATAGCCTTCAAAAACCGTCCCCCTCATCGATTTTGACTGACAGACGTTCCGTTGGACCAGACAGAGGCAAACACTCCACATTCGGTGGTACAGACCCTCCTAGATACAGGAGTCGTAGTACAGGTGCCTCTTGCTCAGAGGGGCCGGGGGTACTATTCTCCGCTGTTTCTAGTCTTGAAACCGAATGGGTCCTCTCGGCCCATTCTCCATCTCAAGGCATTGAACAGGTTTGTGAAAGTTTCCAAGTTCTGTATGGAAACCCTTCGCTCTATAGTTCTGGCCTTGGAACCTGGGGACTATATGGTCTCCCTGGAAATACAGGATGCTTACCTGCATATTCCTATAGCAGTGTCACATCAGCAATACCTGAGGTTTGCGATTGGCATCCTCCATTACGAGTTTCGGGCGTTACCTTTTGGTATAACTACGGCTCCGCGAGTCTTCACCAAAGTTATGGCGGTGATGACAGTGGTACTCCGCCGTCAAGGGGTCAGGATACTGCCGTATCTGGGCGACTTGTTGATCCTGGCAAATTCCCCAGAACTTCTCCTACGTCATCTGGATATGACTGTCCGGTTTCTACAAGCCCACGGGTGGCTCATCAACTGGAAGAAATCCTCCCTGGTCCCTGCTCAGAGCATGGTGCACCTGGGAGCGCTATTGGACACTCACAACCAGCGGTTGTTCTTGTCCCAGGAGAAAGTCCTGAAGCTTCAGGACAGGATTCGTTGCTTCCTTTCTCATCCGCAAGTGTCGATACATACGGCGATGCAGGTGCTGGGCCTCATGGTGTCAGCATTCGACATGGTGGAGTATGCTCAATACCATTCTCGCCCTCCCCAGAGGCTGATTCTAGCCAAGTGGGACGGCCTGCCTCACCGGATCAGGTCTCACATGATCTCATTGACTCCGGAGGTTCGTCTGTCACTGCACTGGTGGCTCCAGGACCAACGATTGTGCAGGGGCCGTCCCTTCTGGATATCCGACTGGGTCCTGTTGACGACAGATGCCAGTCTAAGAGGTTGGGGCGCGGTGCTGGAGCAACACTCCCTTCAGGGCCGCTGGATCTCCTCTCGATCAACATTCCGGAATTGCGGGCGGTCTTCAATTCGTTGAACCTGGCCCAGCATTTAATTCAGAACCGTCCTGTTCAAGTACAGTCGGACAACGCCACCACAGTGGCTTACATAAATCATCAAGGCGGCACTCGAAGCCGTTTGGCAATGAAGGAAGTCTCAAGGATTCTGCAATGGGTGTGGAACGCCATCTACCGGCCATATCGGCAATATTCATTCCGGGAGTCCTGAATTGGGAATCGGACTTTCTCAGTCGTCAGGACGTACGCGCCGGAGAGTGGGGCCTCTATCCAGCAGTGTTTCAACTCCTAGTGGAAAAGTGTGGCTTTCCAGACGTAGATCTGATGGCGTCTCGACACAATCACAAGGCTCTGGTCTTCGGAGCAAGGACAAGGGATCCTCAAGCAGCATTCGTGGATGCGCTGGCGGTGCCGTGGAGGTTTCGGCTGCCGTATGTATTCCCTCCGGTGTCTCTCCTGCCCAGGGTAATTCGGAAATTCAAGCAAGAAAGAGGAATTCTGCTTCTCATAGCTCCAGCGTGGCCCAGACGGCACTGGTTCTCAGACCTGCAGGGCCTATCGTCAGAGCATCCAATTCTACTTCTACAATGCCCAGACCTCCTCGTTCAGTGCCCCTGTATCTACCAGGACCTAGCCCGGCTGTCTTTGACGGCGTGGCTCTTGAAGCTTCCGTCTTGAGGGCTAAAGGGTTTTCTGAGGCGGTCATTCAAACTATGTTGCGGGCCCGGAAACCGGCTTCTGCTCGGATTTACCACAGGGTCTGACATTCTTACTTTGTTTGGTGCGCATCTAACAAATATGACGCTTCCAAGTTTAGTACAGCCAAGTTGTTGGCCTTTCTTCAGCAGGGCCTTGACTTAGGCCTGCGTCTGGCCTCCCTCAAGGTTCAAATATCTGCCTTGTCGGTGTGGTTTCAGAGAAAGATTGCGACCTTACCTGATGTGCATACCTTTACTCGGGGTGTGTTGCGTATCCAACCTCCCTATGTCCCGCCTGTGGCTCCTTGGGACTTGTCGGGGGTTTTGTAGGCGTTACAAGAGTCTCCGTTTGAACCTTTTGGTTCAGCTGATCTTAAGTGGCTTTCCCTTAAGGTGGTGTTTCTGCTGGCTATTGCTTCAGCTAGAAGAGTGTCGGATTTGGGTGCCTTGTCTTGTAGTTCCCCATATCTGATGTTTCACCGTGACCGGGCGGTTCTTAGGATTCGTCCCAGATATTTACCTATGGTGGTTTCTTTGTTCCACCTTAATCAGGAAATTGTGGTTCCGGCACTATTTTCTCCTGATCTGTCTCCCAAAGAGCGGTCTTTGGATGTGGTACGGGCTCTCCGTATCTATGTGAAGAGAATGCTTCTATTAGGAAATCTGATTCTCTCTTTGTTCTGTTTGGATTTCACAAACGGTGCTGGCCTGCTCACAAGCAGACTTTGGCCAGATGGATTAGAATGGTGATTGCACATGCTTATGTGAAAGCTGGTCTATCAGCTCCTGCTCACATTACGGCCCATTCTACTCGGTCCGTTGGACCTTCTTGGGCGGCCCGCTGTGGTGCGACCCTTGAACAATTGTGCAAGGCGGCTACGTGGTCAGGGTCAATGAGGACCTCAAGTTTGGTCAATCGGTGCTGCAGGGTCATCCGCACTCTCCTGCCCGTACTGGAGCTTTGGTATAACCCCATGGTACTGAAGTGGACCCCAGCATCCTCTAGGACGTATGAGAAAACAGGATTTTAATACCTACCGGTAAATCCTTTTCTCCTAGTCCGTAGAGGATGCTGGGCACCCGACCCAGTGCGTAATTTGCCTGCAGTTTTGTTCATTAGAGTTACACAAGTTGTGTTATCTTGTTTTCAGCATGTTGTTGTAAATGGTTCATGCCTGTTGGCGTGTGTTATGTTGAATGCCATGTTGTGCGGCATGGTTGAGGTATGAGCTGGTATGAATCTCACCATTAGTATAAAGTAAATCCTTTCCTCGAAATGTCCGTCTCCTTGGGCACAGTTCCTATAACTGAGGTCTGGAGGAGGGGCATAGAGGGAGGAGCCAGTTCACACCCTTGAAAAGTCTTGTGCCCATGGCTCCTGCGGAACCGTCTATACCCCATGGTACTGAAGTGGACCCCAGCATCCTCTACGGACTAGGATAAAAGGATTTACCGGTAGGTATTAAAATCCTGTTTTTCCCTCAAAATTATAAACACAATACCCCATAATGACAACGTGAAAACAGGGTTTTTGAGATTTTTGCAAATTTATTAAAAAATAAGAAATCGCATGTACATAAGTATTCACAGCCTTTGCTCAATACTTTGTTGTTGCACCTTTGGCAGCAATTACAGCCTCAAGTCTTTTTGAATATGATGCCACAAGCTTGGCACACCTATCTTTGGGCAGTTTAGCCTATTCCTCTTTGCAGCACCTCTCAAGCTCAGGTTGGATGGGAAGCGTCGGTGCACAGCCATTTTCAGATCTCTTCAGAGATGTTCAATTGGATTCAAGTCTGGGCCACTCAAGGATATTCACAGAGTTGTCCTAAAGCCACTCCTTTTGATATCTTGGCTGTGTGCTTAGGGTCTTTGTCCTGCTGAAAGATGAACCGTCGCCCCAGTTTGAGGTCAAGAGCACTCTGGAGCAGGTTTTCAACCAGGATGTCTCTATACATTGCTGCATTCATCTTTCCCTCTATGCTGACTAGTCTCCCAGTCGCTGCCACCACCATGCTTCACTGTAGGGATGGTATTGGCCTGGTGATGAGCGGTGCTTTGTTTCCTCCAACCATTTTGCTTGGCATTCACGCCAAAGAGTTTAATCTTTGTCTCATCAGACCAGAGAATTTTGTTTCTCATGGTCTGAGAGTCCTTATCGGTGCATTTTGGCAAATTCCAGGTGGGCTGCCATGTGCTTTTTACTAAGGAGTGGCTTCCATCTGGTCACTCTACCATGCAGGCCTGATTGGTGGATTGCTGCAGAGATGGTTGTCCTTCTGAGAGGTTCTCCTCTCTCCACAGAGGAATGCTGTAGCTCTGACAGCATGACCATCGGGTTCTTGGTCACCTCCCTGATTAGGGCCCTTCTCTCCCGATCGCTCAGTTTAGACAGCCGGCCAGCTCTAGGAAGAGTCCTGGTGGTTCCGAACTTCTTCCATTTACGGATGATGGAGGCCACTGTGCTCATTGGGACCTTCAAAGCAGCAGATTTTTTTCTGTACCCTTCCCCAGATTTGTGCCTCCAGACAATCCTGTCTCAGAGGTCTACAGACAATTTCTTTGACTTCATGCTTGGTTTGTGCTCAGACATGCACTATCAAGTGTGGGACCTTATATAGACAGATGTGTCAAGGATGATCAGTGGAAACAGGATCCACCTGAGCTCAATTTTGAGCTTCATGTCAAAGTCTGTGAATACTTAAGTACAAGTGATTTCTTAGTTCTTTAAGGTTTAATAAATTTGCAAAAATTACAAAAAAACTTTTTTCACGTAGAGTTTGGAGGGAAAAATGAATTTATTCCATTTTGGAATAAGGCTATAAAATAACAAAATGTGGAAAAAGTGAAGCGCTGTGAATATTTTCTTGATGCACTGTAAAACTCAACATGTTAAATCTGCCCCATCTGCAGTGCAACATGGTTTTGCCCATTAGTGTGCTTTTTTTTGGTTTGCTAACAACCCTGAATAACAGCTCTGGCTCGCGATCAATGTTCCAGTTCATCTCAGAGGTACTCAGTGGGGTTGTGGTCAGGGCTCTCTGTGGGCCACTCAAGTTCTCCCACACCAAACTCATCAAACCATGGGGGTAATTCAGAGTTGATTGCAGCAGCAAATTTGTTAGCAGTTGGGCAAAACCATGTGCACTGCAGGTGCGGCAGATATAACATTTCGATTTGGTGGGTTATTTTGTTTCTATGCAGGGTAAATACTAGCTGCTTTATTTTTACACTGCAATTTAGATTTCAGTTTGAGCACACCCCACCCAAATCTAACTCTCTCTGCACATGTTATGTCTGCTCCCCCCTGCAGTGCACATGGGGGGTCATTCCGAGTTTATCGTAGCTGTGCTAAATTTAGTACAGCTACGATCGTAAACTCAGACATGCGGGAGTCCGCCCCGCATGTCAGTGCCAGCCCCCCGCACAAATACAAAAGCATCGCACAGAGGAGATGCTCTTGTGTTTGTGGAATAACTCCCGGCCAGCGCAGCTCCTGCGGCTGGCCAGGAGTTGTCTCGCTGCCGCTGGCCGCAGCGGCTGCGTGATACGTCATGCAGCCGCCACCGCCACCCCCCCCCCCCTACGGTCCAGCCAGCCGTTGGCCAGACCGTGCCTACTAAACGGCGGCTTAACGCCACCGTTCAGCCCCCTCCCGCACAGCGACCGCCTCTGTCTCAGAGGCGATCGCTGGGCACCGACGACTGCCATGCGCCAGCACACTCCAGCGCATGTGCAGTTCCGACCCGATCGCTGCGACAAACTGCAGCGAGTGATCGGGTCGGAATGCCCGCCATGGCTTTGCCCAACTGCTAACAGATTTGTTGCTGCGACCAACCCTGAATTAGTAAAAATAGAAAATGTGAGTGTGCTATCAACGGCAGCCAGTAAAGGGGTGGTCAAACTCCTGTAAATATATGCAAAGAAAGGAATGGTATACTGGCGCCTGCAGTAAATCCAATGATTAAAGAGGGCATTTCACAGTAAAAAATAAAACAATTTATTACAAATTCATAAAATTTCATAAAGAGGGATAATTGCCACAAATCACCTTGAGTATGGATGTTCAAAATAGCTTGTTGGAAAAATAGTTACCTCAAATAATCTCCTCAATAAGGTGCTGGATTGCAATACTGGCTAGAGCTCATTCCACATGGAGTTAAAATTCCTTCTGAAGCAATGGTATTACCCGATCTGTGTGGTGCAGTCCCATAGGTATCTCAAAAGTTCAGGGATTCAGTTTGAAGTAGGGAGAGAGATCTGGGTCCAAGGATATGCTTTGGTTTAGGAAAGTCTGTGGTGGTAGATGAGTCCAAATGGTGCCAGGAAAGATGGTGTGGAGATGGTGGGTTAAGGATCTGTACAAGCAAGCTCAACGCGTTTCACTGGTATGGTAAATGCCAGCTTCCAAAGGAGCATGTTTCCAATGTCACTGAGCTCTGCATATAAACCCTCTTAATGGTGGCTTGATTCCAAGCACCTCGTGGTGCTCATCTAATCATCTTAGAAACGATCCTCAAAACATTATTTCTCATACGTCCTAGAGGATGCTGGGGTCCACTTCAGTACCATGGGGTATAGACGGTTCCGCAGGAGCCGTGGGCACTTTACGACTTTTCAAGGGTGTGAACTGGCTCCTCCCTCTATGCCCCTCCACCTCAGTTTTAGAAATGTGCCCAGGCAGACTGGATGCACTCCAGGCGAGCTCTACTGAGTTTCTCTGAAAAGACTTTTATGTTAGGTTTTTTATTTGCAGGGAGGACTGCTGGCAACAGTCTCCCTGCTTCGTGGGACTGAGGGGGCAGAAGTAGGAACCAACTTCCTAAAGAGTTTCATGGCTCTGCTTCTGACTGACAGGACACCATTAGCTCCTGAAGGGTACTGAACGCTAGCTGTGTCTAGATGCTCACTCCCACAGCACGCCGTCACCCCCCTTGCAGAGCCAGAAGTCAGAAGATAGGTGAGTGTTCGAAGAGAGATCTTCAATCAAGGTGACAGGTAAAGGTACCGCGCGGCTGGCGGGAGCGCAGCGCGCCATACTGCCCACACAACACAGGCACTGCGCGGTGAGGGGGGGGGGGGCTGGTGCCCTGGGCAGCATGAAACCCTATTAAACTGGTAAAAAAAGGGGCATAAGATGCCGAGGCACAGCCCTACCCCTGCCAGTATAAATATAGTTATCAGTATCTCTGAGGAGAAACGCGCCATTGTGGGGGCGGAGCTTCCTCCTCAGTCAGCCAGCACACTGCTCAGCGCCATTTTCTCTATCTCCTCAGGCTGCAGACACAACGCTGGTCCTCCTTCACTACTGAATACAAGTATCAGGGTGCAAAAAGTGTGGGGGGGGGGCACAGTGAAATTGGTGCTTTATATTGTGTATTTACATTATAAAAAAGCGCTGTATGTCAGTGGCCATTTTGTGTTTCACAGGCATTGTGTTACTGGCGCTGGGTTTGTGAACTGGCTGCTCCTATCTGTGTCCTTCTGACAGATTTTACTGTGGGTCTGTCCCCTATAAGTCCCGGAGTGTCTGTGTGTGTTTATGCACGTGTGTGACATGTCTGAGGCAAGGAGTTCTTCCCCTGAGGGAGTAGAGATGAGCGCCTGAAATTTTTCGGGTTTTGTGTTTTGGTTTTGGGTTCGGTTCCGCGGCCGTGTTTTGGGTTCGAACGCGTTTTGGCAAAACCTCACCGAATTATTTTTGTCGGATTCGGGTGTGTTTTGGATTCGGGTGTTTTTTTCAAAAAACCCTAAAAAACAGCTTAAATCATAGAATTTGGGGGTAATTTTGATCCCAAAGTATTATTAACCTCAAAAAACATAATTTACACTCATTTTCAGCCTATTCTGAACACATCACACCTCACAATATTATTTTTAGTCCTAAAATTTGCACCGAGGTCGCTGTGTGAGTAAGATAAGCGACCCTAGTGGCCGACACAAACACCGGGCCCATCTAGGAGTGGCACTGCAGTGTCACGCAGGATGTCCCTTCCAAAAAACCCTCCCCAAACAGCACATGACGCAAAGAAAAAAAGAGGCGCAATGAGGTAGCTGACTGTGTGAGAAAGATAAGCGACCCTAGTGGCCGACACAAACACCGGGCCCATCTAGGAGTGGCACTGCAGTGTCACGCAGGATGTCCCTTCCAAAAAACCCTCCCCAAACAGCACATGACGCAAAGAAAAAAAGAGGCGCAATGAGGTAGCTGTGTGAGAAAGATAAGCGACCCTAGTGGCCGACACAAACACCGGGCCCATCTAGGAGTGGCACTGCAGTGTCACGCAGGATGTCCCTTCCAAAAAACCCTCCCCAAACAGCACATGACGCAAAGAAAAAAAGAGGCGCAATGAGGTAGCTGTGTGAGTAAGATTAGCGACCCTAGTGGCCGACACAAACACCGGGCCCATCTAGGAGTGGCACTGCAGTGTCACGCAGGATGGCCCTTCCAAAAAACCCTCCCCAAACAGCACATGACGCAAAGAAAAAAAGAGGCGCAATGAGGTAGCTGACTGTGTGAGTAAGATTAGCGACCCTAGTGGCCGACACAAACACCGGGCACATCTAGGAGTGGCACTGCAGTGTCACGCAGGATGTCCCTTCCAAAAAACCCTCCCCAAACAGCACATGACGCAAAGAAAAAAAGAGGCGCAATGAGGTAGCTGTGTGAGTAAGATTAGCGACCCTAGTGGCCGACACAAACACCGGGCCCATCTAGGAGTGGCACTGCAGTGTCACGCAGGATGTCCCTTCCAAAAAACCCTCCCCAATCAGCACATGATGCAAAGAAAAAGAAAAGAAAAAAGAGGTGCAAGATGGAATTATCCTTGGGCCCTCCCACCCACCCTTATGTTGTATAAACAAAACAGGACATGCACACTTTAACCAACCCATCATTTCAGTGACAGGGTCTGCCACACGACTGTGACTGATATGACGGGTTGGTTTGGACCCCCCCCAAAAAAGAAGCAATTAATCTCTCCTTGCACAAACTGGCTCTACAGAGGCAAGATGTCCACCTCATCTTCACCCTCCGATATATCACCGTGTACATCCCCCTCCTCACAGATTATCAATTCGTCCCCACTGGAATCCACCATCTCAGCTCCCTGTGTACTTTGTGGAGGCAATTGCTGCTGGTCAATGTCTCCGCGGAGGAATTGATTATAATTCATTTTAATGAACATCATCTTCTCCACATTTTCTGGATGTAACCTCGTACGCCGATTGCTGACAAGGTGAGCGGCGGCACTAAACACTCTTTCGGAGTACACACTTGTGGGAGGGCAACTTAGGTAGAATAAAGCCAGTTTGTGCAAGGGCCTCCAAATTGCCTCTTTTTCCTGCCAGTATAAGTACGGACTGTGTGACGTGCCTACTTGGATGCGGTCACTCATATAATCCTCCACCATTCTATCAATGTTGAGAGAATCATATGCAGTGACAGTAGACGACATGTCCGTAATCGTTGTCAGGTCCTTCAGTCCGGACCAGATGTCAGCATCAGCAGTCGCTCCAGACTGCCCTGCATCACCGCCAGCGGGTGGGCTCGGAATTCTGAGCCTTTTCCTCGCACCCCCAGTTGCGGGAGAATGTGAAGGAGGAGATGTTGACAGGTCGCGTTCCGCTTGACTTGACAATTTTGTCACCAGCAGGTCTTTCAACCCCAGCAGACCTGTGTCTGCCGGAAAGAGAGATCCAAGGTAGGCTTTAAATCTAGGATCGAGCACGGTGGCCAAAATGTAGTGCTCTGATTTCAACAGATTGACCACCCGTGAATCCTTGTTAAGCGAATTAAGGGCTGCATCCACAAGTCCCACATGCCTAGCGGAATCGCTCCGTGTTAGCTCCTTCTTCAATGCCTCCAGCTTCTTCTGCAAAAGCCTGATGAGGGGAATGACCTGACTCAGGCTGGCAGTGTCTGAACTGACTTCACGTGTGGCAAGTTCAAAGGGCATCAGAACCTTGCACAACGTTGAAATCATTCTCCACTGCACTTGAGACAGGTGCATTCCATCTCCTATATCGTGCTCAATTGTATAGGCTTGAATGGCCTTTTGCTGCTCCTCCAACCTCTGAAGCATATAGAGGGTTGAATTCCACCTCGTTACCACTTCTTGCTTCAGATGATGGCAGGGCAGGTTCAGTAGTTTTTGGTGGTGCTCCAGTCTTCTGTACGTGGTGCCTGTACGCCGAAAGTGTCCCGCAATTTTTCTGGCCACCGACAGCATCTCTTGCACGCCCCTGTCGTTTTTTAAAAAATTCTGCACCACCAAATTCAAGGTATGTGCAAAACATGGGACGTGCTGGAATTTGCCCATATTTAATGCACACACAATATTGCTGGCGTTGTCCGATGCCACAAATCCACAGGAGAGTCCAATTGGGGTAAGCCATTCCGCGATGATCTTCCTCAGTTGCCGTAAGAGGTTTTCAGCTGTGTGCGTATTCTGGAAAGCGGTGATACAAAGCGTAGCCTGCCTAGGAAAGAGTTGGCGTTTGCGAGATGCTGCTACTGGTGCCGCCGCTGCTGTTCTTGCGGCGGGAGTCCATACATCTACCCAGTGGGCTGTCACAGTCATATAGTCCTGACCCTGCCCTGCTCCACTTGTCCACATGTCCGTGGTTAAGTGGACATTGGGTACAACTGCATTTTTTAGGACACTGGTGAGTCTTTTTCTGACGTCCGTGTACATTCTCGGTATCGCCTGCCTAGAGAAGTGGAACCTAGATGGTATTTGGTAACGGGGGCACACTGCCTCAATAAATTGTCTAGTTCCCTGTGAACTAACGGCGGATACCGGACGCACGTCTAACACCAACATAGTTGTCAAGGACTCAGTTATCCGCTTTGCAGTAGGATGACTGCTGTGATATTTCATCTTCCTCGCAAAGGACTGTTGAACAGTCAATTGCTTACTGGAAGTAGTACAAGTGGGCTTAAGACTTCCCCTCTGGGATGACCATCGACTCCCAGCGGCAACAACAGCAGCGCCAGCAGCAGTAGGCGTTACACGCAAGGATGCATCGGAGGAATCCCAGGCAGCAGAGGACTCGTCAGACTTGCCAGTGACATGGCCTGCAGGACTATTGGCATTCCTGGGGAAGGAGGAAATTGACACTGAGGGAGTTGGTGGGGTGGTTTGCGTGAGCTTGGTTACAAGAGGAAGGGATTTACTGGTCAGTGGACTGCTTCCGCTGTCACCCAAAGTTTTTGAACTTGTCACTGACTTATTATGAATGCGCTGCAGGTGACGTATAAGGGAGGATGTTCCGAGGTGGTTAACGTCCTTACCCCTACTTATTACAGCTTGACAAAGGGAACACACGGCTTGACACCTGTTGTCCGCATTTCTGGTGAAATACCTCCACACCGAAGAGCTGATTTTTTTGGTATTTTCACCTGGCATGTCAACGGCCATATTCCTCCCACGGACAACAGGTGTCTCCCCGGGTGCCTGACTTAAACAAACCACCTCACCATCAGAATCCTCCTGGTCAATTTCCTCCCCAGCGCCAGCAACACCCATATCCTCCTCATCCTGGTGTACTTCAACACTGACATCTTCAATCTGACTATCAGGAACTGGACTGCGGGTGCTCCTTCCAGCACTTGCAGGGGGCATGCAAATAGTGGAAGGCGCATGCTCTTCACGTCCAGTGTTGGGAAGGTCAGGCATCGCAAACGACACAATTGGACTCTCCTTGTGGATTTGGGATTTCAAAGAACGCACAGTTCTTTGCGGTGCTTTTGCCAGCTTGAGTCTTTTCAGTTTTCTAGCGAGAGGCTGAGTGCTTCCATCCTCATGTGAAGCTGAACCACTAGCCATGAACATAGGCCAGGGCCTCAGCCGTTCCTTGCCACTCCGTGTGGTAAATGGCATATTGGCAAGTTTACGCTTCTCCTCCGACAATTTTATTTTAGGTTTTGGAGTCCTTTTTTTTCTGATATTTGGTGTTTTGGATTTGACATGCTCTGTACTATGACATTGGGCATCGGCCTTGGCAGACGACGTTGCTGGCATTTCATCGTCTCGGCCATGACTAGTGGCAGCAGCTTCAGCACGAGGTGGAAGTGGATCTTGATCTTTCCCTAATTTTGGAACCTCAACTTTTTTGTTCTCCATATTTTATAGGCAGAACTAAAAGGCACCTCAGGTAAACAATGGAGATGGATGGATTGGATACTAGTATACAATTATGGACGGACTGCCACGGTTAGGTGGTATAAAAAAACCACGGTTAGGTGGTATATATTATAATAATAATACAATTATGGATGGACGGACTGCCTGCCGACTGCCGACACAGAGGTAGCCACAGCCGTGAACTACCGCACTGTACACTGGTTGATAAAGAGATAGTAGTATACTCGTAACAACTAGTATGACACTATGACGACGGTATAAAGAATGAAAAAAAAACCACGGTTAGGTGGTATATATTATAATAATAATACAATTATGGATGGACGGACTGCCTGCCGACTGCCGACACAGAGGTAGCCACAGCCGTGAACTACCGCACTGTACACTGGTTGATAAAGAGATAGTAGTATACTCGTAACAACTAGTATGACACTATGACGGTATAAAGAATGAAAAAAAAACCACGGTTAGGTGGTATATATTATAATAATAATACAATTATGGATGGACGGACTGCCTGCCGACTGCCGACACAGAGGTAGCCACAGCCGTGAACTACCGCACTGTACACTGGTTGATAAAGAGATAGTAGTATACTCGTAACAACTAGTATGACACTGACGGTATAAAGAATGAAAAAAAAACCACGGTTAGGTGGTATATATTATAATAATAATACAATTATGGACGGACTGCCTGCCGACTGCCGACACAGAGGTAGCCACAGCCGTGAACTACCGCACTGTACACTGGTTGATAAAGAGATAGTAGTATACTCGTAACAACTAGTATGACACTATGACGACGGTATAAAGAAAGAAAAAAAAATACCACAGTTAGGTGGTATATATTATAATAATAATACAATTATGGATGGACGGACTGCCTGCCGACTGCCGACACAGAGGTAGCCACAGCCGTGAACTACCGCACTGTACACTGGTTGATAAAGAGATAGTAGTATACTCGTAACAACTAGTATGACACTATGACGACGGTATAAAGAATGAAAAAAAAACCACGGTTAGGTGGTATATATTATAATAATAATACAATTATGGATGGACGGACTGCCTGCCGACTGCCGACACAGAGGTAGCCACAGCCGTGAACTACCGCACTGTACACTGGTTGATAAAGAGATAGTAGTATACTCGTAACAACTAGTATGACACTATGACGACGGTATAAAGAATGAAAAAAAAACCACGGTTAGGTGGTATATATTATAATAATAATACAATTATGGATGGACGGACTGCCTGCCGACTGCCGACACAGAGGTAGCCACAGCCGTGAACTACCGCACTGTACACTGGTTGATAAAGAGATAGTAGTATACTCGTAACAACTAGTATGACACTATGACGACGGTATAAAGAATGAAAAAAAAACCACGGTTAGGTGGTATATATTATAATAATAATACAATTATGGATGGACGGACTGCCTGCCGACTGCCGACACAGAGGTAGCCACAGCCGTGAACTACCGCACTGTACACTGGTTGATAAAGAGATAGTAGTATACTCGTAACAACTAGTATGACACTATGACGACGGTATAAAGAATGAAAAAAAAACCACGGTTAGGTGGTATATATTATAATAATAATACAATTATGGATGGACGGACTGCCTGCCGACTGCCGACACAGAGGTAGCCACAGCCGTGAACTACCGCACTGTACACTGGTTGATAAAGAGATAGTAGTATACTCGTAACAACTAGTATGACACTATGACGACGGTATAAAGAATGAAAAAAAAACCACGGTTAGGTGGTATATATTATAATAATAATACAATTATGGATGGACGGACTGCCTGCCGACTGCCGACACAGAGGTAGCCACAGCCGTGAACTACCGCACTGTACACTGGTTGATAAAGAGATAGTAGTATACTCGTAACAACTAGTATGACACTATGACGACGGTATAAAGAATGAAAAAAAAACCACGGTTAGGTGGTATATATTATAATAATAATACAATTATGGATGGACGGACTGCCTGCCGACTGCCGACACAGAGGTAGCCACAGCCGTGAACTACCGCACTGTACACTGGTTGATAAAGAGATAGTAGTATACTCGTAACAACTAGTATGACACTATGACGGTATAAAGAATGAAAAAAAAACCACGGTTAGGTGGTATATATTATAATAATAATACAATTATGGATGGACGGACTGCCTGCCGACTGCCGACACAGAGGTAGCCACAGCCGTGAACTACCGCACTGTACACTGGTTGATAAAGAGATAGTAGTATACTCGTAACAACTAGTATGACACTATGACGACGGTATAAAGAAAGAAAAAAAAATACCACGGTTAGGTGGTATATATTGTAATACAATTATGGATGGACGGACTGCCTGCCGAGTTCCGACTGCCGACACAGAGGTAGCCACAGCCGTGAACTACCGCACTGTACTGTGTCTGCTGCTAATATAGACTGGTTGATAAAGAGATAGTATACAATACATACAACAATATACTACTATACTGGTGGTCAGGCACTGGTCACCACTAGTCACACTGGCAGTGGCACTCCTGCAGCAAAAGTGTGCACTGTTTAATTTTAAATTAATATAATATTATGTACTCCTGGGGGCTCCTGCTATAACAACCTGCAGTGCTCCCCAGTCTCCCCCACAATTATTATAAGCTTTGCCTTTTATACATTGATGTGCAGCACACTGGGCTGAGCTGAGTGCACACAGACTGAGTCACACTGTGTGACTGGCTGCTGCTGTGTATCGTTTTTTTTCAGGCAGAGAACGGATATAGCAGAGAACGGATATATTATATTAAAATAAATAAAAGTTAACTAACAACAACTGCACTGGTCACTGTGGTAAACTCTGTCTGACTCTGCACAATCTCTCTCTCTCTTCTAATCTAATTTCTAATGGAGAGGACGCCAGCCACGTCCTCTCCCTATCAATCTCAATGCACGTGTGAAAATGGCGGCGACGCGCGGCTCCTTATATAGAATCCGAGTCTCGCGAGAATCCGACAGCGTCATGATGACGTTCGGGCGCGCTCGGGTTAACCGAGCAAGGCGGGAGGATCCGAGTCTGCTCGGACCCGTGAAAAAAACATGAAGTTCGTGCGGGTTCGGTTTCAGAGAAACCGAACCCGCTCATCTCTATGAGGGAGCCATTTTAGGGACACAGAGTTGTAATGTGGTGGCGCTGCCGGCACACCACGAGCCTGAATGGGTGAAAGAAATAAGTGATAGTGTGAATCATATCAGTAGGAGATTAGATAAGTCTGAGTCTCATGCAGAAAGCTGGAGAAAATCACTGGAAGATGTGATTTTTCAGGGTTCTGCTTTCTCATCCACAGGCGACCCCTCTGGGTCACATAAGAGACCTTTTGCAAACATTGTACATACTGATACCGACACGGACTCTGATTCCTGTGTCGACACTAGTGATTCCAGGGAAATAGATCCTAAATTGGCAAAAAGCATACAATATATGATTGTTGCTATAAATGAGGTTTTAGAAGTTACGGAAGCCCCTACTGTACCTCAGGAGAAGGCTTATTTCTATAAGGAAAAGAAATGTAAGGTAACTTTCCCTCCTTCCCACGAGCTAAATATTCTTTTTGAGGGAGTTTGGGTGAATCCTGAAAAGAAATTTCAGATTCCCAAAAGGATTCAGATTGCTTATCCCTTTCCATTAGAGGACAGGAAAAAATGGGAGTCACCCCCGGTGTTACAGTGCACTGTTAAGGTTAACAAAAAAGGTGATTCTCCCTGCACATGGGACGGCTTCACTAAAGGAGCCGGCAGACCGCAAAATGGAGACTACATTAAAAATCTAATTATGTAGCCAATGGTAAGCTGCTCAGACCCACCATTGCTTGCGCGTGGGTGAGTCGTGCTATCGAAAAATGGTCAGATAACTTGTCATCGGAAATTGACACGATTGATAGAGACGAGATACTCCTAACGTTAGGAAATATCAAAGACGCTGCCGCATACATGCTGGAAGCTATGAAGGATATTGCACTCTTGGGTTCAACAGCCGCTACCATAGCAGTATCGGCTCGGAGGTCGTTGTGGATTCGCCAGTGGAATGCTGATGCAGATTACAAAAGAAATATGGAGGCTCTCCCGTATAAAGGTGAGGCCTTGTTTGGTGATGGGCTGGATGCGTTAGTCTCGGCGGCTACCGCAAGTAAGCCGACATTCTTGCCTTATGCTCCTGCACCGGCAAAAAAGACACATCACTCTCACATGCAGTCCTTTCGGCCCAACAAATACAAAAAGGCCAAAGGTTCCCCCTTTTTTGCAGGTAGAGGGAGGGGAAGAGGAAAGAAATCCGCAGCGTCTCCAGGATCCCAGGAGCAGAAGTCAACCCCTGCTCCTGCCAAATCTACAGCATGACGCTGGGGCTCCCTTGCGGGAGTCCGCTCGGGTGGGAGCACGTCTGAAACTTTTCAGTCAAATCTGGATTTAATCTGGCCTGGACCCATGGGTCTTACAAATAGTGTCCCATGGGTACAAACTGGAGTTTCAAGACGTCCCCCCATGCTGATTTTTCAAATCGACCTTGCCAGCTTCTCTTCCAGAAAGAGAGGCAGTAACAACGGCAATTCAAAAATTATGTCAGGATCAGGTCATTGTCCTGGTACTGAACTGAATCTACCTGAAAAGGTTCAAGTTCAAGATGGAATCCCTGAGGGCAGTGATTTCCAGTCTGGAGGAGGGAGATTACATGGTGTCGGTAGACATAAAGGATGCTTACTTGCATGCTCCCATTTCTCTGACGTCCTAGTGGATGCTGGGACTCCGTCAGGACCATGGGGAATAGCGGCTCCGCAGGAGACAGGGCACAAAATTAAAAAGTTTGACCACTAGGTGGTGTGTACTGGCTCCTCCCCCTATGACCCTCCTCCAAGCCTCAGTTAGGTTTTTGTGCCCGTCCGAGCAGGGTGCAATCTAGGTGGCTCTCCTAAAGAGCTACTTAGAAAAAGTTTGTTAGGTTTTTTATTTTCAGTGAGTCCTGCTGGCAACAGGCTCACTGCAACGAGGGACTTAGGGGAGAAGAAGTGAACTCACCTGCGTGCAGGATGGATTTGCTTCTTAGGCTACTGGACACTAGCTCCAGAGGGACGATCACAGGTAGAGCCTGGATGGGTCACCGGAGCCGCGCCGCCGACCCCCTTGCAGATGCCGAATAGAGAAGAGGTCCAGAAACCGGCGGCAGAAGACGTCTCAGTCTTCATGAGGTAGCGCACAGCACTGCAGCTGTGCGCCATTGCTCTCCGCACACTTCACACCAGCGGTCACTGAGGGTGCAGGGCGCTGGGGGGGGCGCCCTGGGCAGCAATGTAATATACCTATTCTGGCTAAAATATATCACATATAGCCCCTGGGGCTATATGGATGTATTTAACCCCTGCCAGGTTCCAAAAAAACCGGGAGAAGAAGCCCGCCGAAAAGGGGGCGGGGCCTATTCTCCTCAGCACACAGCGCCATTTTCCTGCCCAGCTCCGCTGCGAGGAAGGCTCCCAGGACTCTCCCCTGCACTGCACTACAGAAACAGGGTAAAAACAGAGAGGGGGGGCACTTATTGGCGATATTTATAATATTTGAGCTGCTATAAAGGGAACACACTTATTAAGGTTGTCCCTATATATATTTATAGCGCTTGGGTGTGTGCTGGCAAACTCTCCCTCTGTCTCCCCAAAGGGCTAGTGGGGTCCTGTCTTCTATCAGAGCATTCCCTGTGTGTCTGCTGTGTGTCGGTACGTGTGTGTCGACATGTATGAGGACGATGTTGGCGTGGAGGCGGAGCAATTGCCTGTAATGGTGATGTTACCCCCTAGGGAGTCGACACCAGAATGGATGGCTTTGTTTATGGAATTACGGGATAGTGTCAGCACGCTACAAAAGTCGGTTGACGACATGAGACAGCCGGCAAACCAGTTAGTACCTGTCCAGGCGTCTCAGACACCGTCAGGGGCTGTAAAACGCCCTTTACCTCAGTCGGTCAACACAGACCCAGACACTGAATCCAGTGTCGACGGTGAAGAAACAAACGTATTTTCCAGTAGGGCCACACGTTATATGATCACGGCAATGAAGGAGGCTTTGCATATCTCTGATACTGCAAGTACCACAAAAAGGGGTATTATGTGGGGTGTGAAAAAACTACCGATAGTTTTTCCTGAATCAGAGGAACTGAATGAAGTGTGTGATGAAGCGTGGGTTACCCCAGATAGAAAACTGCTAATTTCAAAGAAGTTATTGGCATTATACCCTTTCCCGCCAGAGGTTAGGGCGCGCTGGGAAACACCTCCTAGGGTGGATAAGGCGCTCACACGCTTATCAAAGCAAGTGGCGTTACCGTCTCCTGATACGGCCGCCCTCAAGGATCCAGCTGATAGGAGGCTGGAGAATACATTAAAAAGTATATACACACATACGGGTGTTATACTGAGACCAGCAATCGCCTCAGCCTGGATGTGCAGTGCTGGCGTGGCTTGGTCGGAGTCACTGTCTGAAAATATTGATACCCTGGATAGGGACAGTATTTTACTGACTATAGAGCAGTTAAAGGATGCATTTCTTTATATGCGAGATGCACAGAGAGATATTTGCACTCTGGCATCAAGAGTAAGTGCGATGTCCATATCTGCCAGAAGAAGTTTATGGACGCGCCAGTGGTCAGGTGATGCGGATTCCAAACGACATATGGAAGTATTGCCGTATAAGGGGGAGGAATTATTTGGGGTCGGTCTATCGGATCTGGTGGCCACGGCAACGGCCGGAAAATCCACCTTTTTACCCCAGGTCACCTCCCAGCAGAAAAAGCCGCAGGCTTTTCAGCCGCAGTCCTTTCGTTCCTATAAGAACAAACGAGCAAAAGGACATTCCTATTTGCCCCGAGGCAAAGGAAAGGGTAAGAGACTGCAACAAGCAGCTCCTTCCCAGGAGCAGAAGCCCTCCCCGGCTTCTACAAAGGCGTCAGCATGACGCTGGGACCTTACAAGCAGACTCAGGGGCGGTGGGGGGTCGCCTCAAACATTTCAACGCACAGTGGGCTCACTCGCAGGTGGACCCCTGGATCCTGCAGGTAGTATCTCAGGGTTACAGGTTGGAATTCGAGAAGTCCCCTCCTCGCCGTTTCCTAAAGTCTGCTTTGCCAACGTCTCCCTCCGACAGGGCGACGGTATTGGAGGCCATTCACAAGCTGTATTCTCAGCAGGTGATAGTCAAGGTACCCCTCCTACTCCACGCTATTTGTGGTACCGAAGCCGGACGGCTCGGTAAGACCGATTCTAAATCTAAAATCTCTGAACCTGTACATACAAAAATTCAAGTTCAAGATGGAGTCACTCAGAGCAGTGATAGCGAATCTGGAAGAAGGGGATTTTATGGTGTCCTTGGACATCAAGGATGCTTACCTTCATGTTCCAATTTGTCCTTCACACCAAGGGTACCTCAGGTTCGTGGTCCAAAACTGTCATTATCAGTTTCAGACGCTGCCGTTTGGATTGTCCACGGCACCCCGGGTCTTTACCAAGGTAATGGCCGTAATGATGATCCTTCTTCGAAGAGAAGGTGTCTTAATTATCCCTTACTTGGACGATCTCCTGATAAGGGCAAGATCCAGAGAACAGCTGGAGGTCGGAGTAGCACTAACCCAAGTAGTGCTCCAACAACACGGGTGGATTCTGAATTTTCCAAAATCCCAACTGATCCCGACGACACGTCTGTTGTTCCTAGGGATGATTCTGGACACTGTTCAGAAAAAGGTATTTCTTCCGGAGGAGAAAGCCAGGGAGTTATCCGATCTAGTCAGGAACCTCCTAAAACCAGGAAAAGTATCTGTGCATCAATGCACAAGAGTCCTGGGAAAAATGGTAGCTTCTTACGAAGCGATTCCATTCGGCAGATTCCATGCACGAACTTTTCAGTGGGATCTGCTGGACAAATGGTCCGGATCGCATCTGCAGATGCATCAGCGGATAAAATTGTCCACAAGGACAAGTGTGTCTCTGCTATGGTGGTTGCAGAGTGCTCATCTGTTAGAGGGCCGCAGATTCGGCATACAGAACTGGGTCCTAGTGACCACGGATGCCAGCCTGAGAGGCTGGGGAGCGGTCACACAGGGAAGAAACTTCCAGGGCGTGTGGTCAAGCCTGGAGACGTCTCTTCACATAAATATACTGGAGCTAAGAGCAATCTACAATGCTCTAAGCCTGGCAAAACCTCTGCTTCAGGGTCAGCCGGTGTTGATTCAGTCGGACAACATCACGGCAGTCGCCCACGTAAACATCCCGGGAGTGGACAACTGGGAAGCAGACTTCCTCAGCAGACACGATCTGCACCCGGGAGAGTGGGGACTTCATCCAGAAGTCTTCCACATGATTGTGGTCCATTGGGAAAGACCAATGGTAGACATGATGGCGTCCCGCCTCAACAAAAAACTGGACAGGTATTGCGCCAGGTCAAGAGACCCTCAGGCAATAGCTGTAGACGCTCTGGTAACACCATGGGTGTACCAGTCAGTGTATGTGTCTCCTCCTCTGCCTCTCATACCAAAAGTACTGAGAATTATACGGCAAAGGGGAGTAAGAACGATACTCGTGGCTCCGGATTGGCCAAGAAGAACTTGGTACCCGGAACTTCAGGAGATGCTCACGGAAGATCCGTGGCGTCTACCTCTAAGACGGGACCTGCTTCAGCAGGGACCGTGTCTATTCCAAGACTTACCGCGGCTGCGTTTGACGGCATGGCGGTTGAACGCCGAATCCTAAGGGAAAAAGGCATTCCGGAAGAGGTCATCCCTACCCTGGTAAAAGCCAGGAAGGAGGTGACTGCACAACATTATCACCGCATTGGAGAAAATATGTTGCGTGGTGTGAGGCCAGGAAGGCCCCGACGGAGGAATTTCAACTGGGTCGATTCCTACATTTCCTGCAAACAGGATTGTCTATGGGCCTCAAATTAGGGTCCATTAAGGTTCAAATTTCGGCCCTGTCGATTTTCTTCCAGAAAGAATTGGCTTCAGTTCCTGAAGTCCAGACTTTTGTAAAAGGAGTACTACATATACAGCCCCCGGTTGTGCCCCCAGTGGCACCGTGGGATCTTAATGTAGTTTTGGATTTTCTCAAATCCCATTGGTTTGAGCCACTCAAATCGGTGGATTTGAAATATCTTACATGGAAAGTAACCATGCTACTGGCCCTGGCTTCAGCCAGGAGAGTGTCAGAATTGGCGGCTTTATCGTATAAAAGCCCATATCTGATTTTCCATTCGGACAGGGCAGAACTGCGGACGCGTCCTCACTTTCTTCCTAAGGTGGTTTCAGCGTTTCACCTGAACCAGCCTATTGTGGTGCCTGCGGCTACTAGCGATTTGGAGGATTCCAAGTTGCTGGACGTTGTCAGAGCATTGAAAATATATATTTCAAGGACGGCTGGAGTCAGAAAATCTGACTCGCTGTTTATACTGTATGCACCCAACAAGCTGGGTGCTCCTGCTTCTAAGCAGACGATTGCTCGTTGGATTTGTAGCACAATTCAACTTGCACATTCTGTGGCAGGCCTGCCACAGCCTAAATCTGTCAAGGCCCATTCCACAAGGAAGGTGGGCTCATCTTGGGCGGCTGCCCGAGGGGTCTCGGCATTACAACTCTGCCGAGCAGCTACGTGGTCAGGGGAGAACACGTTTGTAAAATTCTACAAATTTGATACCCTGGCTAAGGAGGACCTGGAGTTCTCTCATTCTGGGCTGCAGAGTCATCCGCACTCTCCCGCCCGTTTGGGAGCTTTGGTATAATCCCCATGGTCCTGACGGAGTCCCAGCATCCACTAGGACGTCAGAGAAAATAAGATTTTACTTACCGATAAATCTATTTCTCGTAGTCCGTAGTGGATGCTGGGCGCCCATCCCAAGTGCGGATTGTCTGCAATACTTGTACATAGTTATTGTTACAAAAAAATCGGGTTGTTATTGTTGTGAGCCGTCTGTTCGGAGGCTCCTACGTTTGTCATACTGTTAACTGGGTTCAGATCACAAGTTGTACGGTGTGATTGGTGTGGCTGGTATGAGTCTTACCCGGGATTCAAAATCCTTCCTTATTGTGTACGCTCGTCCGGGCATAGTATCCTAACTGAGGCTTGGAGGAGGGTCATAGGGGGAGGAGCCAGTACACACCACCTAGTGGTCAAACTTTTAAATTTTGTGCCCTGTCTCCTGCGGAGCCGCTATTCCCCATGGTCCTGACGGAGTCCCAGCATCCACTACGGACTACGAGAAATAGATTTATCGGTAAGTAAAATCTTATTTTATCCTCCTCACCAAGCTTATCTGAGATTCGCAGTACAGGATTGCCATTACCAGTTCCAGACATTGCCGTTCGGACTCTCCACGGCACCGAAGGTATTCACCAAGGTGATGGCGGAGATGATGGTCCTCCTTCGTCAAAAAGGAGTCAATATAATTCCCTATCTGGACGATCTCCTGATAAAAGCGAGATCCAGGAAAAAGTTGGTGCAGAACCTCGCACTCTCCCTGTCAATACTCCAACAACACGGTTGGATCATGAATTTTCCAAAGTCGCAGTTGGAACCAACAACAAGATTGTCCTTTTTAGGGATGATTCTGGACACAGAAGTACAGAGAGTATTTCTTCAGTAGAAAAGGCTCTGTAAATCCAGAAAATGGTCAAACAAATATTGAAACCAACAAGCGTGTGGATCCATTAATGCATTCGGTTGTTGGGGAGATGGTAGCGGCCTACGAGGCCATACAGTTTGGCCGATTTCGTGCCAGAGTATTCCAGTGGGACCTGTTGGACAAGTGGTCCGGATCCCACCTACACATGCACCGGAAAATAATCTTGTCCCTCAAAGCCAGGATTTCGCTCCTGTGGTGGCTAAACAGTTCTCACCTATTAGAGGGACGCAGGTTCGGGATTCAGGGCTGGGTCCTGGTAACCACGGATGCAAGTCTCCGAGGCTGGGGAGCTTTCACACAGGGGGAAAGCTTCCAAGGAAAATGGTCAAGTCAGGAAGCCTGCCTTCACATAAACGTTCTGAAATTGAGAGCCATTTACAACGGCCTTCTACAAGCGGTACATCTTCTTCAAGATCATCCCGTGCAGATCCAGTCGGACAATGTAAGAGCAGTAGCGTACATAAACAGGCAAGGCGGAACGAAAAGCAGAGCGGCAATGGCAGAGGTGACAAGGATTCTCCTCTGGGCAGAAAGAATATGTAAGAGCTCTGTCAGCAATTTTCATTCCGGGAGTGGACAACTGGGAAGCAGACTTCCTCAGCAGACACGATCTCCATCCAGGAGAGTGGGGCCTCCACCAAGAAGTCTTCGCAGAGGTGACAAGTCTTTGGGGCAGTTCCTCAAGTAGACATGATGGCATCTCGTCTAAACAAGAAGCTTCAGAGATATTTTTCCAGGTCGAGAGACCCTTAAGCAATAGCAGTGGATGCACTGGTGACCCAGTGGGTGTTTCGGTCGGTATATGTTTTCCCTCCACCTCCACTGATTCCAAAAGTTCTCAAGATAATAAGAAGAACAAGAGTTCAAGCAATCTTCATTGCCCCAGACTAGCCAAGGAGGGCTTGGTATCCAATCTTCAGGAGTTACTCATAGAAGATCCTCGGCCTCTTCCTCCTCGAGAAGACCTACTACAGCAGGGGCCGTGTGTGTATCAAGACTTACCGTGGCTACGTTTGACGGCATTCCCAAAGAAATCATTCCCACTCTTATTAAGGCCAGGAAGGGAGTAACGTCTAAACATTACCACCGTATTTGGAGAAAATATGTGTCTTGGTGAGAATCCAAGAAGGCTCCTACGGAAGAGTTTGAGTTGGGACATTTTCTCCATTTTCTGCAGGCTGGTGTGGATGCGGGCCTTAGATTGGGGTCAATCAAGGTCCAGATTTCGTCCTTTTCAGTTTTCTTTCAAAAACAATTGGCCTCCTTTCCAGAAGTTCAGACCTTCGTGAAAGGCCTTCTGCACATCCAGCCTCCAGTGGCACCATGGGACCTTAATGTGGTGTTGCAGTTCCTTCAATCAGATTGGTTTGAACCTCTGCAGGAGATAGAATTGAAGTTTCTCACTTGGAAAGTGGTGATGCTTTTGGCCTTGGCATCCGCGGGGCGGGTGTCTTGAGTTGGGGGCCTTGTCACACAAGAGCCCTTTCCTGATCTTCCATGAAGATAGGGCGGAGTTAAAAACTCGTCAACAGTTTCTTCCAAAGGTGGTTTCATCCTTCCACATAAACCAACCTATTGTGGTGCCAGTGGCTACTGACACTTTCACTGAGTCAAAGTCTCTAGATGTGGTTAGAGCTTTGAAGATTTATGTCGCAAGAGCAGCTCGGATACAGAAAACAGAGGCTCTGTTTGTCGTGTATGCTCCCAGCAAGATTGGGTGTCCTGCTTTTAAGCAGACTATTGCACGCTGGATCAGAGGGACGATTCAGCACGCTCATTCCACGGCAGGCTTGCCGGTATCGAAGTCGGTGAAGGCCTATTCTACTAGGAAAGTGGGCTCATCCTGGGCGGCTGCCTGGGGCGTCTCGGCTTTACAACTTTGCCGAGCAGCTACTTGGTCAGGGTCAAACACATTTGCTGAGTTTTATAAGTTTGACACTTTGACCAAACTTGAGGTCCTCATCGGCCAATCGGTGCTGCAGGGTCATCCGCACTCTCCCGCCCGTACTGGAGCTTTGGTATAACCCCATGGTACTGAAGTGGACCCCAGCATCCTCTAGGACGTATGAGAAAATAGGATTTTAATACCTACCGGTAAATCCTTTTCTCCTAGTCCATAGAGGATGCTGGGCGCCCGACCCAGTGCGTACTTTACCTGCAGTTTGTTCATTATAGTTACACAAGTTGTGTTACATTTGTTTTCAGCATGTTGCTGCAAATGGTTCATGCCTGTTGGCGTGTGTGTGAGCTGGTATGAATCTCACCATTAGTATAAAAGTAAATCCTTTCCTCGAAATGTCCGTCTCCCTGGGCACAGTTCCTATAACTGAGGTCTGGAGGAGGGGCATAGAGGAAGGAGCCAGTTCACACCCTTGAAAAGTCTTAAAGTGCCCATGGCTCCTGCGGAACTGTCTATACCCCATGGTACTGAAGTGGACCCTAGCATCCTCCACAAACTAGGAGAAAAGGATTTACCGGTAGGTATTAAAATCCTGTTTTTTTTACACATAGAAGGAATCACTACTGTGTCACATTTATAACAAACATATTATAAAGTAAAAACGAGGCATACTAATACTGTAATAGTGGTGTAATAGAGAGATTCATTCATTAATTCTCCGATCATGTGACTTGGTCCCGATCACATGATTAGTGGGTCCAATCAATGTTAAGGCTGTTATCAGCCTCAGGTTCCCGGAACGCAGTGCTGCGTTCCACGCCAGTGTGGAGAGCCGTGCCCCCCGTCTGATGATCTTTGCAGGGGCGCTATGCTCCACATCTCCGGCGGAGACCAGCGCGTCATCCACGGCTGTGCAGCGGCGCCGCACTCCACAGTGACGGGGAGCGCCGTGTCCCGGGACTAATCAGGTTTACAAATTGTAGAAAACCATATGCTAATAGGATTTGTTACATCCCACATGGGCGGAGTTGTGCTTGAAGCAACAACACAATTGAAAAGACAACAATGTTATACATATGTTCATACATAATTTATTAAAGCATTATGGGTATCTTTATATTGAAGATCCTTTCAATCTAAAAGATGCATATATTGGAAAAAATAATAAAGACTAATAAAAGAGACATGTTCCTACATTATTAGAATAGCATATTTTTGTGTGTGGAGATAGATAGATAGATAGATAGATAGATAGATAGATAGATAGATAGATGAATAAAGCTGGCACTCCGTTTACGGTGTCCAATCTGCCCTGGTGCCTTCAGTAATCTGTTTGCAGCAGACAATATAGATATCCAAAGAAAGCGGCACTCCAAGGGTCTTTAGTATAGAAATGGTAAATCAACGGCGGAGTAACGCCTGGCAGAGGTTGTTTCAGTTTAATGCAAACTTTCGTCAGAACAAAGTTTGCATTAAACTGAAACGTTAACCTCTGCCAGGCGTTACTCCGCCGTTGATTTACCATTTCTATACTAAAGACCCTTGGAGTGCCGCTTTCTTTGGAGATATATATATATATATATATATATATATATATATATAGAATTTCTGCTGTGACACTGGGCTCCACAGGGAATGACATTGGGGTGTAGAGTAGGATCTTGATCCGAGGCACCAACAGGCTCAAAGCTTTGACTGTCCCAGAATGCATAGCACCGCCTCCTCTATAACCCCGCCTCCGTGCACAGGAGTTCAGTTTTTGTTAACCAGTCCAATGCAGTGAAAAATGAAGACTTCAAGGGCTGCAGCAGAGACACTGACTGTGTTAGATGTCAGTAAGACATCTCCTACTGCAGCTCCATCACCTCCACCAGCGGCGCTGTACACTCCCGCGCCCTCGTTGCCGGGTAACTACAGCGGAGGCTCCGGTTTCTTTCGGTTAGTCACACACACACTACCTCTGTTCTCCTGGATCGCGTGGCCGCACTCAGGGAGGAGGTAAGTGGGTCCCCTCGGCGGGACCTGCTGTAAATCGCGATCCGGCGCGGCCGGTGGGAGGCGGGCCGCGCGCGCTGGCATGGACACTGTGGCAGTACAGGGACCCCACTAGACCACCAGGGCAAGGGCACAGGTCGGTTTCCTCTCATAAACCGTTTTTATAAGCCCACAGTACCCGGTGGTGAAGAGATAAGGCTTTGACCTGTAGCCTCAGCCCCAGGGCGCCATTTAGAGTAAATGTTCCCGCCCTGGAGCTGCATATCTCTCTCTCCCTCACTCCCTGTCAGCGTTTGGGCGCCATTAGGACAGGCTGAGCTGATTCTGGGACTGTTTGGGCAAATCCTCCTCTGTAAAGCCGCCTGCATGTCAGTGCTGTGCATTTTACAGGACACTTAAATATTCTACATGTCTGCTGACAGTGGTGGTCATTCCGAGTTGATCGCTAGCTGCATTTGATCGCTGTGCAGCAATGAGGCAAAAAAAAACACTTCTGCGCATGCGAGACGTACTATTACTACGTTCTATATAGTTTCACACAGGGTCTAGCGAAGCTTTTCAGTCGCACTGCTGGCCGCAGAGCGATTGACATGGAGTGGGCGTTTCTGGGTGTCAACTGACCGTTTTCAGGGAGTGTTCGGAAAAATGCAGGCGTGCCAGGAAAAACGCAGGCGTGGCTGGGCGAACGCAGGGCGTGTTTGTGACGTCAAAACAGGAACTGAACAGTCTGAAGTCATCGCAAGCGCTGAGTAGGTATTGAGCTACTCTAAAACAGCACAAAAAAACTCCTTTTGTTCGCACTTCTGCTAAGCTAAAATACACTCTCAGTGGGAGGTGGCATAGCGTTTGTACGGCTGCAAAAAAACTGCTAGCAAGCGAACAACTCGGAATAACCACCAGTGTTAGTCAGGGTTATATAGTACAAGTACCCTGTGATATACATCCAGTCTTTACTATGCATTGTTATATCTATTGAGTGTATAGCTATACTTAGTACAGGTTAGTATCCCATATCCAAATATTCTGAAATACGGAAAATTCCGAAATACAGAATTTTTTGAGTGAGAGTGAGATAGTGAAACCTTTGTTTTCTGATGGCTCAATGTACATAAACTTTGTTTTATACACAAAGTTATTAAAAATATTGGCTAAAATTACCTTCAGGCTATGTGTATAAGGTGTACATGAAACATACTGTAAATGCATTCTGTGCTTAGACTTAGGTCCCATCACCATGATTTCTGCTGCGGGGTACACTGGGCTCCACAAGGATAGACATTGGGGTGTAGAGTAGGATCTTGATCCGAAGCACCAACAGGCTCAAAAGCTTTGACCTTCTTCCCAAGATGCATAGCGCCGCCTCCTATATCACCCCGCCTCCGTGCACAGGAGCTCAGTTTGTAGTTGGTGCTTGCAGTGCAAGCATGTAACAGGAAGGGCTGCTCGCAGCAGCTCTAGAAAAAGCTTTTTCTGAGGAAAAAAGAAGACTACAAGGGCTACAGCAGAGGCACAGATTGTGTTAGATGTCAGTAGACATCACCTGCTGCAGCTCCATCTCCCCCAGCGGCGCTGTACACTCCCGCGGACTGGTTGCCGGGTACCTACGGCAGGAGGCTCCGGTTTTCTTCCAAGTTAGTCACACGGCTGGGGCTCTCCGGGATCGAGTGGCCGCACTTCGGGAGGAGGTAAGTGGGTCCCGCTTGCGGGACCCCCACTTTATCGCGATCCGGCACGGCCGGTGGACACTGTGGCATACAGGCGATCCCACTAGATCACCAGGGCATGGGTGCAGGTCAGGTTTTCTCTCTAAACCTTTTTACTAGTAGCCCGCAGTACCCGGTGGTTTTGCCAGCAGAGGGGATAAGGCTTAGACCTGGAGCCCCTCCCCCAGCCCCAGGGCGCCATTTCCAGTAAATGTTCCTGCCCTGGAGCTGCATATCTGTCTCTCCCTCACATCCTGTCAGTGTTTGGGCGCCATTTCCCCAGCTACACTGTTCCTGGGACTGCTTGGGCAAATCCTCCTTTGTAAAGCCGCCTGATAGTCATCGCTGTGCCTTTACAAGACACTTAAGTATTCTACATGTCGTTTAGACAGTGTTAGTTAAGAAAAAGTGCATTTAGTCAGGGCTATCTGGTACAAGTACCCTGTGATATACATCCAGTCTTTACTGTGCAGTGTTATATCTATTGGTTACATAGCTATATATAAGCTAGTCCAGTGCAGTATTATTGCTTGTCATAACTTCTGCATTGTACAAATGGTGACTATATGTGTGTGCATTGGCTTGCTGTGTGACCTCCATTTCGTGTCTCTCACTCAGCTTGCTATCCCTGTATTCTATAACCTGAGGGGGCTAGGTGCGTCAGGTTTATAATACTGTAATATGGGTCTGGGACTGAGGGTCGACAGCACAAAGGTCGACACACCTTAGGTCGACATGGACAAAAGGTCGACATGGACAAAAGGTTGACAGGAACAATGTCGACGTGGAAAAAGGTCGACATGAGTTTTTTTGGTGTCGTTTTCTTCGTAGAGTGACCGGGAACCCCAATTAGTGCACTGCGTCCCCTCGCATGGCTCGCTTCGCTCGCCATGCTTCGGGCATGGTGCCTTCGCTTCGCTCGGCACACTTTACCGTTCCAATCGTAGTCCACGTGGATCGTTAAGTATGAAAAGGTTCAAAAAAAGAAAAAATCGGGAAAAACTCATGTCGACCTTTTTCCATGTCGACCTTGTTCCTGTCGACCTTTTGTCCATGTCGACCTAAGGTGTGTCGACCAATTGGCGTCGACCTAAGGTGTGTCGACCTTTGTGCTGTCGACCTGGAGTCCGGATACCCTGTAATATAGGATATTCACAAGATATACTGTAAATGTATTTTTCTCTGTGATTTTAGTCACCATATCTCTCCTGAATCCCTGTTTGTGCTGACAACACTGTGCAGGGGTTTGGGTCAGGTATTGTGCTGCTGACAATTTGTACTATGTTACCTTATACTGCAAGTTATAACATGTCTGCTTATGAGGGTAACGGTTCTGGGGCTGAACACACTGGTAGTGGTGCTGAGGCCACAGATACTTTTGAGGGAATTACAGCAGCTGAGGGCTCTGGTTCTGGGGGTTCCTTGCCCCCAAGTGGGACTATAGCAACGGGGGTCCAGAATGACCCGCCGTGGGCTACCGTCTCTACGCTACTGAATACACTAGTTACTAAACTAACGCCCCCTATGGGACCTCCTATGCCGGTCCAACCGTATATCGTCCCCGCGGCAGATTGTTCACTCAGTTATGAACCAGTCCCTTACTACTAAAAAGTCTAACCCTCGCCCGCCTAAGACCAAGGAGTCCTCTAAGCGGGCCATTACTTCCTCACAATCCACTGCTGTCACTGACACCTCGTCTGATGAGGATGGCGTTTACACTGACCCCACAGATTCTGACACTGATAATACTGATGGGGATAGTAGTTCACAAGTGGATGTTCCTGATCTATTGGAGGCTATTACCGATGATCCCAAGCCCATCCGTTCCTCCTAAGAAACCAGATAGATTCAAGCGTCAAAAGGTGGTTAAACAAGTTTTACCTCACTCTGATCACCTGGTTGATATACGTCAGGAATCCTGGGAAAAATCCAGGTAAGAAGTTCGTGCCTCACAAGAAGCTGCTTGCTCGCTATCCCCTCGCGCCAGAGCTGTCAAAAAAGTGGGAAACTCCTCCAGTGGACTCGCATGTGGCAAGGATGGTGGTTTCCTCAGCTCTACCTGTCACTACCGTCACGTCTCTGAAAGAGCCTACGGATAAACGTGTGGAGGGTTGTCTGAAAGCGATTTACACCCTCACGGGTGCTGCACAAAGGCCCACTATTGCAGCGACATGGGCTGCAGAGGCTATTGAAGCGTGGGCCCTAGAGTTGGAAGCTGAAATCTCTTCTGACCATGCTAGACAGTGCTTGTCATATATTGTCACAGCTTCTCACTATATTAAAGAGGCGGCTTCTGATGCCGGTATTCTAGCAGCCAAGGCCTCTACTACATCAGTCCTGGCTCGCCGCATATTGTGGCTGAGATCCTGGTCCGTGGATTTGGATTCTAGAAAAACCCTGGAGGTATTCTCTTTCAAGGGAGATATTCTGTTTGGGGAGGACTTAAATAAGATAGTGGATGACTTGGCTACTGCCAAAACTGCCTGTCTGCCAAGTACCGCTCCTTCTGTGTCGAAGGCTAAAAGTACTTCCTTTCATCCTTCAGGTAAAGCCTTCAAAAACCGCCCCTCTCATCGATTTTGCCTGACAAGACGTCCCTTCGGACCAGACAAAGGCAAAAACTCTCCATTCGGTGGTACAGACCCTCCTGGACACAGGAGTGGTAGTACAGGTGCCTCTTGCTCAGAGAGGCCAGGGGTACTATTCTCCGCTATTTCTAGTCCCGAAACAGAATGGGTCCTCCCGGCGCGTTCTCAACCTCAAGGCATTGAACAAGTTTGTGAGAGTCTCCAAGTTCCGTATGGAAACCCTTCGCTCTGTCGTTCTGGCCTTGGAACCTGGGGATTATATGGTCTCCCTGGATATACAGGATGCTTACCTGCATATTCCTATAGCAGTGTCGCATCAGCAATACCTGAGGTTTGCGATTGGCAACCTCCATTACCAGTTTCGGGCGTTACCTTTTGGTTTAACCACGGCTCTGCGAGTCTTCACAAAGTTATGGCGATGCTGACGGTGGTACTCTGCCGTCAAGGGGTCAGGATCCTACCGTATCCGGATGACTTGTTGATCCTGGTAAATTCCCCAGAACTTCTCCTACGTCACCTAGATCTGACTGTCCGGTTTCTGCAAGCCCACGGGTGGCTCATCAACTGGAAGAAATCCTCCCTGGTCCTTGCTCAGAGCATGGTGCACCTGGGAGCGCTATTGGACACACACAACCAGCGGTTGTTCTTGTCTCAGGAGAAAGTCCTGAAGCTTCAGGACAGGATTCGTTGCTTCCTCTCTCGTCCGCAGGTGTCGATACATTCAGTGATGCAGGTGCTGGGCCTCATGGTGTCAGCATTCGACATGGTGGAGTATGCTTAATTCCATTCTCACCCCCTCCAGAGGCTGATTCTGGCCAAGTGGGACGGCCTGCCTCACCGGATCAGGTCTCACATGATCTCATTGACTCCGGAGGTTCGTCTGTCGCTGTACTGGTGGCACCAGGACCAACGATTGTGCAGGGGCCGTCCCTTCTGGATATCCGACTGGGTCCTGTTGATGACAGATGCCAGTCTAAGGGGTTGGGGCGCGGTGTTGGAGCAACACTCCCTTCCGGGTCGGTGGACCAAGGAGGAGTCTCTCCTCCCGATCAACATTCTGGAATTGCGGGCGGTCTTCAACTCATTGAACCTGGCCCAGCATTTAATTCAGAACCGTCCTGTTCAAGTACAGTCGGACAACGCCACCACAGTGGCCTACATAAATCATCAAGGCGGCACTCGAAGCCGATTGGCAATGAAGGAAGTTTCACGGATTCTTCAATGGGCGGAACGCCATCTACCAGCCATATCGGCGATATTCATTCCTGGAGTCCTGAATTGGGAAGCGGACTTTCTCAGTCGTCAGGACGTACACGCCGGAGAGTGGGGCCTCCATCCAGAAGTGTTTCAACTCCTAGTGGAAAGGTGGGGCCTTCCAGACGTGGATCTGATGGCGTCTCGACACAATCACAAGGTTCCGGTCTTTGGACGCCGGGTTATTGGGCCCGCTACAGTGCGTCCCCTCCCATAAAGAACTGCTTTAGGACATCCCCAATGTCTATCCTTG
Organism: Pseudophryne corroboree; assembly: GCF_028390025.1. Classification (NCBI taxonomy): domain Eukaryota; kingdom Metazoa; phylum Chordata; class Amphibia; order Anura; family Myobatrachidae; genus Pseudophryne; species Pseudophryne corroboree. The sequence continues at coordinate 100,470,553 of NC_086447.1, read as the reverse complement.
TGGAGCCCAGTGTACCCCGCAGCAGAAAACGAGATTTATGGTAAGAACTTACCCGTTGTTAAATCTCTTTCTTCGAGGTACACTGGGCTCCACAAGGCGCCCACCCTGACGCACTTAGCTTCTTTGGGTTGGTGTGGCTATAGCCGCTGACACTTTCTCCTGTTGGGAGAGTGTGGTGTTTGTGGCAACTTGCATTTGTCGCCTCTTTTACTTGCTACTGCATTGGGCTGGTTAACAAAATTGAGCTCCTGTGCATGGAGGCGGGGTGATATAGGAGGCTGCGCTATGCATCTTGGGAAGAAGGTCAAAGATTTTGAGCCTGTTGGTGCTTCGGATCAAGATCCTACTCTACACCCCAATGTCTATCCCTGTGGAGCCCAGTGTACCTCGCAGAAAGAGAATTAACAACGGTAAGTTCTTACCATAAATCTCATTATCTCATTATGGTATGCAATTATTCCAAACTACGGAAAAATCCGATATCCAAAATACTTCTGGTCCCAAGCATTTTGGATAAGGGATACTCAACCTGTACTACTTTGTATTGCTAGTCCAGTGCAGTTTTATTGCATGTCCTAATTTCTGCATTGTATAATGTGACTATGTGTGTGTGCATATAGGTGCTGTGTAACTCACTCAGATTGCTATCCCTATATTCTATAACCTGAGGGGGCTATGTACGTCAGGCTTATCATTTAATATACTGTAGGTGTTTCACAAGATATGCTCAGTGTGTATTTTTCTCTGTGATTTTTAGTCACCATATACCTCTTGAATTCCCTGTTTGTGCTGTTACACTACACAGGGGTTTCTTGCCAGTGTTGTGCTGCTGATATTGTACTGGGTTGCCCTACATTGAGCTTTTTGATATGTCGGCTCGAAGGGGCGACGGTGCTGGGGCTGATCCCACATTGCATGGTGGTGACGCTGCAGACACATTTGAGGATAACAGATCAGCTGAGGGTTCAGGTTCTGGGGTATCTTTACCCCCCAGTTGGACTGTAGCAACGGGGGTTCAAAATGACCCACTTTGGGCTACCTTCTCCACGCTATTGAATACGCTGGTAACTAAACTAACGTCCCCTATGGGACCTCCTGTGCCGGTACAACCGCTTATGGTCCCCGCGGTTAACGCGCCATGGGCAGATCAACTGTCCACTCAGTTACAGCAATTGAACCAATCACTGACTACTCAGAAGTCTAACCCTCGCCCGCCTAAGACCAAGGGGTCCTCTAAGCGGGCCATTACTTCCTCACAATCCACCAGCGTCCCAGACACCTCGTCTGATGAGGATGGCGTTTATACTGACCCCACAGATTCTGATCCCGACGCTTCTGATGGGGATTCTGTTTCACAGGGGGATGTTCCTGACTTTTTGGAGGCTATCCGGATCATTCTTCAAATTACTGATGACCCAGAGCCTGATGGTGCCCCTAAGAAACCGTACAGGTTTAAACGTCAGAAAGTGGTTAAACAAGTTTTACCTCATTCTGACCATTTAGTTGACATACATCAGGAATCCTGGGAAAATCCAGGAAAGAAATTCACTCCTCACAAGAAGATGCTGGCTCGTTACCCCCTCGCAGCAGAGCTAAGTAAAAATTGTGAAACACCCCCGCCAGTGGATTCACAGGTGGCGCGGCTGGTGGTATCCTCAGCTCTGCCTGTAACTACCGTCACGTCTCTGAAAGAACCGACGGATAAGCGTGTGGAGGGTTGTTTAAAGGCAATTTACACCCTAACTGGTGCTGCGCATAGGCCCACCATTGCAGCGACATGTGCTGCAGAGGCTGTTGAAGCGTGGGCTCAGGAGCTGGAGGCAGAGTTGCCTTCCAACGCTTCTAATCATGCTAGACAATGTCTGTCATATATTGTCACAGCTTCTCATTACATTAAGGAGGCAGCTTCTAATGCCGGTATTCTGGCGGCCAAGGATTCTACTACATCCATTTTGGCTCGCCGGATTCTCTGGTTACGGTCCTGGTCTGTGGATCTGGACTGTAAGAAAACCCTGGAGGTACTCCCTTTTAAGGGAGACATTCTTTCTGAGAAGACCTCAACATGATAGTGGCTGACTTAGCTTCTGCTAAAACAGCATGTCTACCTAGTACTGCTCTTTCGGTGCCGAAGGCTAAGAGTACTCCCTTTCGCTCCTTTCGTCCTTCAGGGAAAGCAAAAGGTCAGACGTACCTGAAACAGGTTCGCACTTCCAAGCCCAAACCCAAACAGGACTGGGCTGCTCGTCAGCCTGCTTCCAAAACTGACAAGCCGGCCGCATGACGGGACGGGCCTCCCTCTGGGGGATCCCAGGGTGGGTGCCCGACTTCTAGGGTATACCCAGGAATGGCTGAAGACCACTTCCGATGCCTGGGTACGGGAAGTCGTCACTCGAGGTTACGCCGTATCCTTAAAAAATCACCCCCCTCATCGATAGACGTCCCTTCGGATCAGGTGAAGGCAAAAGCTCTTCATTCGGTGGTACAGTCCCTCCTGGACACAGGAGTGGTATTACAGGAACATCTGGCTCGGAGAGGCAAGGGGTACTGTTCACCGCGGTTCCTAGTCCCGAAACCGAATGGGTCATCCCGGCCCATTTTCAACCTCAAGTCCTTGAACAGAATTGTGAAGGTCTCCAAGTTCCGTATGGAAACTTTGCTCTATTGTTCTGGCATTGGAAGCTGGGGATTATATGGTCTTCCTGGACATACAGGATGCTTACCTGCATATTCCCATTGCAATGTCTCAGCAATACCTGAGGCTTGCGGTTGGCAACCTCCATTACCAATTGTGGGCGTTACCTTTTGGTTTGACCACGGCCCCGCGAGTCTTCACCAAGGTCATGGTGGTAATGACGGCTGGGCTCCGCCGTCAAGGGGTCAGGATTCTACCGTACCTGGATGACTTGTTGATCCTGGCAAATTCCCCAGAAATTCTCCTATGCCTTCTGGATCTGACTATCCAGTTTCTGCAAGCCCACGGGTGGCTCATCAACTGGAAGAAATCTTCCCTGGTCCCTGCTCAGAGCATGGTGCACCTGGGGGCGTTGTTGGACACGCACAACCAGCAAGTGTTTTTGTCTCAGGAGAAAGTCCTGAAGCTTCAGGACAGGATTCGTTACTTCCTATCTCATTTGCAAGTGTCGATACATTCGGCAATGCAAGTGCTAGGTCTCATGGTGTCGGCTTTCGACATGGTGCAGAAGCTGATTCTTGCCAAGTGGGATGGCCTGCCTCACCGGATCAGGTCTCAAATGATCTCCTTGTCTCCGAAGGTCCATCTGTCACTGAGCTGGTGGCTTCAGGACCAACGATTGAGCAGGGGTCATCCCTTCTGGATCTCTAACTGGATCCTTCTGACGACGGATGCCAGTCTGAGAGGTTGGGGCGCGGTGTTGGAGCAACACTCCCTTCAGGATCGGTGGATCAAGGAGGAGTCTCCTCTCGATAAACATTCTGGAATTGCAGGCGGTGTTCAACTCATTGATCTTGGCCCAGCATTTAATACAGAACAGACCTGTTCAAGTACAGTCCGACAACGCCACCACGGTGGCGTACATCAATCATCAAGGTGGCACTCGAAGCCGCATGGCATTGAGGGAAGTATCAAGGATTCTTCTGTGGGTGGAACGCCATCTGCCAGCCATATCGGCAGTGTTCATTCCGGGGGTCCTAAACTGGGAAGCGGACTTTCTCAGTCATCAGGACGTACACGCCGGAGAGTGGAGCCTCCATCCAGAAGTGTTTCAACTCCTCGTGGACAGGTGGGGCCTTCCAGATGTGGACCTGATGGCATCTCTACACAATCACAAGGTTCCGGTCTTCGGAGCAAGAACAAGGGATCCTCTAGCAGCGTTCGTGGACGCACTGTCAATTCCATGGAACTTTCAGCTGCCATACGTGTTCCCTCCGGTGTCACTCCTGCCCAGAGTAATAAGGAAGTTAAAGCAAGAAGGAGGAATCCTACTTCTGATCGTTCCCGCGTGGCCCAGACAGCATTGGTTCTCAGACCTTCAGGGTCTCTCGATAGAGCGTCCCCTTCTACCTCCACAGCGCCCAGATCTCCTTGTTCAGGGCCCCTGTGTATATCAGGATTTAGCCCGGTTAGCTTTGACGGCGTGGCTCTTGAAGCTTTCGTCTTGAGGGCAAAAGGTTTTTCTGATGCATTCATTCAAACCATGTTGAAGGCCCGAAAACCGGCTTCTGCTCAGATTTACCATAGGGTCTGGAATTCTTACTTTGCTTGGTGCGCATCTAACAATCATGACGCTTACAAGTTTAGTACTGCCAAACTTTTGGCCTTTCTACAACAGGGCCTGGACTTGGGCCTTCGTCTGGCCTCCATCAAGGTTCATATTTCTGCCTGTCGGTTTGGTTCCAGAGAAAAATTGTGACTTTACCTGATGTTCATACATTCACTCAGGGTGTTTTGCGGATTCAACCTCCTTATGTCCCGCCTGTGGCTCCTTGCGACTTGTTGGTGGTTCTAGAGGCGTTGCAAGAGTCTTCGTTTGAGCCCCTTGAATCTGCAGATCTTAAGTGGCTTTCTCTTAAGGTTTTGTTTCTGCTGGATATTGCCTCTGCTAGACAGGTGTTGGATTTGGGTGCCTTATCTTGTCGGTCACCATATCTGATTTTTCACCGTGATCGGGCGGTTCTTAGAACACGTCCCAGATATTTACCTAAGGTGGTGTCTTCTTTCCACCTTAATCAGGAGATTGTGGTTCCGACCTTTGCCTCTCCTGAATTGTCTTCCAAAGAGCGGTCTTTGGATGTGGTACGGGCTCTCCGTATCTACGTGAAAAGAACTGCCTCCATTAGGAAGTCGGATTCTCTCTTTGATCTGTTTGGTTTTCACAAACGTGGCTGGCCTGCTCACAAGCAAACCCTAGCCAGATGGATTAGAATGGTGATTGCACATGCTTATGTACAGGCTGCCTTCCAGCTCCTGCTACCATCAAAGCACATTCTACTCGGTCAGTTGGACCTTTTCGGGCGGCCCGCCGTGGTGCGATCCTTGAACAATTGTGCAAGGCGGCTACGTGGTAATCAGTGAACACGTTCATTAGGTTTTATGCCTTCAACCCTTCCGCCTCCCAGGATGCTTCCTTTGGACGCCGGGTTCTTGTGCCCGCTACAGTGTGTCCCCTCCTATGAGGAACTGCTTTAGGACATCCCCAATGTCATTCCCTGTGGAGCCCAGTGTACCCCGCAGCAGAAAATTAGATTTATGGTAATAACTTACCGTTGTTAAATCTCTTTCTGCGAGGTACACTGGGCTCCACAGGGCGCCCACCCTGACGCACTTGGCTTCTTTGGGTTGGTATGGCATTAGCCGCTGACACTTTCTCCTGTCGTGAGAATGTGGTGTATGTGGCTACTAACAGTTGTCGTCTCTTTTGCCTGCTACTGCATTGGACTGGTTAACAACAACTGAGCTCCTGTGCACGGAGGCGGTGTTATAGAGGAGGCGGTGCTATGCATTCTGGGAACAGTCAAAGCTTTGAGCCTGTTGGTGCCTTGGATCAAGATTTTACTCTACACCCCAATGTCATTCCCTGTGGAGCCCAGTGTACTTCGCAGAAAGAGATTTAACAACGGTAAGTTCTTACCATAAATCTCGTTATATATTCATCTTTTTACGTCTATATATTGTATATTCATTAAGTCCAGGATATTTATTGACATATGAAAAAATCTAAAATGACAGAAGGAGGCATATTCCCCAATGAATAGTTAATATTCTTTCACAGTTTATTGGGAATAGGGAGCAGGGATGATACTAATGAAGATAACATGGGTGCTGGCCATGTGCTCACACACCTACGAACATACACACGTGCGCATTTACAAGCATGCACAATGTATGGGCCACACATGCACTCCGGTAACTCCCTGTCACAAACAGGCAGAAGGGGAGAAGGCATAATCATCAATGAATAGTCAATATTCTTTCACAGTATATTGGTCAGGGAATAGGGAGCAGGGATGATAATAATGGAGATAACATGGGTGCTGGCCATGTGTTCACACACACGAACATGCACACACGCGCATTACAAGCATAAGCATGTACGTGTATGGGCCCACACGGGCACCCCGGTAACTCCTTGTCGCAAACAGTTTGCTAGCTTCAGGTTTTTCAGAATAGATATGAGGCTTAATAGTCCTCAAGAGGACAGAAGAAGCGGTGACCACACTAATATAAAGGGGAGACTTGGAAAAGTGATTGGTTTGCTAGGTGTAGGACTTTATCATAGATTCTATTAGAAAAAGAGGAGACAAACAGCTATTTTTCAGGGTATGATGTTCAATTCGATGCTTTCGTTCAATCCGTCTGGATGTAATGAGCTAAATTTTAGCATCCAATAAGCTCTGCTGCTGCATACTTTATTGAACCTATTGCCTCCTTTAGGTGTATGTGCTATATGTTCTATACAGATAATCGAGAGACTTTTCGGGTCCCCTGAGTGTGATTGGTTAAAGTGTCTTTACACACTATGTTTTATATAATTATTTTAAATATTTCTGTGGTGTTCAATAAACCGCACATGAATTGGTCTTGTGGGCCTCCCCACGTAGTGATGGCCACATCCAAAAGTCAGTAGGTATATAATGAATTTAGACTCGCAGTTCATAAAGGATTTCAATTGGTAAGTATCACTAGACCCTGGTATTGTTAAGGCCACAAGTGGTTTTGTAGACAACCAGTCACATCTTGCTGATGGTTCTTTTTTCTATTTGATATCTAGGTAACTAGGTGCCAGTATAGATTTGAGAGACCTATTCTTTTTATAGACTACATGTGGTTGTGAGGGTAACATTTCACTCAAAATATGGTCTTGTATTAGCACTCTATAATTTTTAGAGGTGATGGTTTCGATTTCTTGAGCACAGCTATTATATTTACATATAAAAGCCAGTTGTCTCTCATTATCATTATCTTTGTTATTAGTTTTAGTTGTATTCTTTTTCTGTATTAGTAGTTTAGCCCTATCCATAAGGCGAACTTCTTCAAAATCTTGTTTTAAGAGCTTATCAGGATATTTACATTGTTTCAGGGATTCTAATAAATCATTTGCCTGGAGGATACATGTATCTAGATCAGAACAATTGCATCTAAGGCGCATCAGTTGTCCCTTGGGTATATTATGCTTCCAAGGGGCATAGTGTGCGCTCTCATAATGTAAGTATGAATGAGTGTTTACTGCTTTAACATAATTTGGGATAATTATCCGATTGTCTGAAATCTCAAGGGTCACATCCAGGAGATCTATACGTTCTCTGCTGTGATTAAATGTGAACTGTAAATTATAAGTGTTAGAATTGAGATATGTAACAAAATAATTAATAGTGGAAAGATCCCCATCCCAAATAATACAAAGATCATCTATATAACGGCCATAGAAGACCAGGTTCCCCTCCCAGCCGCTTCCCCAGACAAGTGCGTCTTCAAGATCACCCATGTATAGATTAGCATAACTGGGGGCGAACCTGGTCCCCATGGCCGTCCCCATCACCTGTAAATAATAAGTGTTAAGGGAAAGAAAATAATTATGTGAAAGAATAAATGAAATTGCCCTAATAAGAAACACCTGGTGGTCTGCACTGAGGTCCCTCATCCCCATGTAGTTTCCTTGTGATCACATCGAGTTCAGCAGAATGTGGAATATTTGTATATAATGCCTGTACATCCATTGTGAGGAAAGTATACGTGTCTTTCCAGGTAATGTTTTGAATTTTGTTTAAAAAATCAGTTGTGTCTCTTAGGTGAGACCTCAGCGCAGAGACTCGTGAATGACGGAAAGAGTCAACATAAAATGAAAGATTAGAAGTAAGGGAACCTATACCTGAGATAATAGGTCTACCAGGGGTTGACATGGGGGACTTGTGTATTTTGGGTAAAAAGTAAAAAATGGAGGTGGGAAATTTGGGTAGCAGGAACCCATATTCCTTATGACCCCAGAGAGTAGTGCTGTATCCAGTATTGATTTGAGTTCTTTAAGGAAAGACTCTGTTGGATTCCGGATATCTCACCCTACTTCAAACTGGATCTCTGAACTTTTGAGATACCTATGGGACTGCACCACACAGATCAGGCAATATCATTGCTTCAGAAGGAATTTTAACTCCATGTGGAATGAGCCTTAGCCAGTATTGCAATCCAGCACCTTAATGAGGAGATTATTTGAAGTTACTATTTTTCCAACAAGCTATTTTGTACATCCATACTCAAGGTGATTTGTGGCAATTATCCCTCTTTTTTTATGAATTTGTAATAAATTGTTTATTTTTTATTGTGAAACATCCTCTTTAATCATTGTATTTACTGCCGGCGTCAGTATCCCATTCCTTTCAACTCTGAATTAGGCCTCATATCTTTATAGTCCTTGCTTTGTACACTGGGGCACAGAAATGTTGGAATAGAATAGGGCCTTCTCCATACTGTTGCCACATAGTTGGAAGCATAGCATTTTCCAAAATGTCTTGGTATGCTGAAGCATTAAGATTACCCTTCACTGAAAAACAGCCCCATACCATTACCCCTCTTCTACCAAACTTCACAATGTGCATAATATAGTCAGGCAGGTAACGTTCTCCTGGCATCCTCCAAACACAGACTCGTCTGACTACCAAGCAGAGAACACTGCTCCACAGTCCAGTGTTGTTGTGCTTTACACCACTCCATCTGACGCTTGAAATTGGACTTGGTGATATGAGGCTTGCATTCAGCTTCTTGGCCATGGAAACCAATTCCATTAAGCTTCCGTGCACAGTTTTTGTGCTTACAGTACATTAATGCTAGTGGAAGTTCGGAACTCTTCAGCCATAGAATCAGCAGAACATTGGTGACATTTACGTACCATGCGCCTTAGCAGCCGTTGAAGCCCCTCTGTGATTTTACGTGGTCTTCCACTTCATGGCTGTTCCGCTTCGAGTTGCTGTTCCTAAACGCTTCCACTTTCTAATAATATCACTTACAGTTGACTGTGGAGTATCCAGCAGGGATGACATTTCACGAACCTTCTTATTGCAAAGGTGGCATCCTATCACAGTACCACGCTTGAAGTCACTGAGTTCTTCAGAATGACTAATTTTGTATCACAAATGTTTGCAAATGGAGACTGCGGGGCTAGGTGCTTGATTTTATATACCTGTGGAACAGGTCTGATTGCAACACCTGAATTCAATAATTAATAGGTGTGGCCAAATACTTTTGTCCATACAGTGTACCTTCAGAGGGCGTTTGACTGCATCCTCACATTTACATGTACTCCTTTTCTGAAAGCGTGCTCAGAGAAATTCCATGCAAGATACACTACGCAGAATGATGTACGCTCAACCCTGAGCCAGTCCCGTAATTCCTAGTGAACTTACCTTTTAATTTGGCCATCTCCAATTTCTCTATCGTCCTAGTGGATGCTGGGGTTCCTGAAAGGACCATGGGGAATAGCGGCTCCGCAGGAGACAGGGCACAAAAAGTAAAGCTTTAGGATCAGGTGGTGTGCACTGGCTCCTCCCCCTATGACCCTCCTCCAAGCCTCAGTTAGATTTTTGTGCCCGGCCGAGAAGGGTGCAATCTAGGTGGCTCTCCTGAGCTGCTTAGAATAAAAGTTTAGTTAGGTTTTTTTATTTTCAGTGAGTCCTGCTGGCAACAGGCTCACTGCATCGTGGGACTAAGGGGAGAAGAAACGGACTCACCTGAGTGCAGAGTGGATCGGGTTTCTTAGGCTACTGGACACTAGCTCCAGAGGGACGATCACAGGTTCAGCCTGGATGGGTCACCGGAGCCGCGCCGCCGTCCCCCTTACAGAGCCAGAAGAGACGAAGAGGTCCGGTGAAATCGGCGGCAGAAGACATCCTGTCTTCAGACTAAGGTAGCGCACAGCACCGCAGCTGTGCGCCATTGCTCTCAGCACACTTCACACTCCGGTCACTGAGGGTGCAGGGCGCTGGGGGGGGAGCGCCCTGAGACGCAATATAACGGAATACCTTAGGTGGCAAAACAGAATACATCACATATAGCTCCTGGGCTATATGGATGTATTTTAATCCCCTGCCATTTTACACAGAAAAGCGGGAGATAAGGACGTCGTGAAGGGGCGGAGCCTATCTCCTCAGCACACAAGCGCCATTTTCCCTCACAGCTCCGCTGGAAGGACGGCTCCCTGACTCTCCCCTGCAGTCCTGCTTCAGAATCAGGGTAAAAAAGAGAAGGGGGGGCATTTTTGGCAGCAAATAACGATAATAACAGCAGCTATAAGGGAATAACACTTATATAAGGTTATCCCTGTATATATATATATAGCGCTGGGTGTGTGCTGGCAGACTCTCCCTCTGTCTCTCCAAAGGGCTAAGTGGGGTCCTGTCCTCTATCAGAGCATTCCCGGTGTGTGTGCTGTGTGTCGGTACGCGTGTGTCGACATGTATGAGGAGGAAAATTATGTGGAGGCGGAGCAGTTGCCTGTGTTGGTGATGTCACCCCCTAGGGAGTCGACACCTGACTGGATGATTGTATTTAAACAATTAAGTGATAATGTCAGCAATTTGCAGAAAACTGTTGACGACATGAGACAGCCGGCAAATCAATTAGTGCCTGTCCAGGCGTCTCAGACACCGTCAGGGGCGCTAAAACGCCCGTTACCTCAGTGGGTCGACACAGACCCTGACACAGATACTGAGTCTAGTGTCGACGGTGACGAGACAAACGTAATGTCCAGTAGGGCCACACGTTACATGATCACGGCAATGAAAGAGGCATTGAACCTTTCTGACACTACAAGTACCACAAAGAAGGGTATTATGTGGGGAGAGAAAAAACTACCAATATTTTTTCCTGAGTCAGAGGAAATAAATGAGGTGTGTGAAAAAGCGTGGGTTTCCCCCGATAAAAAACAGCTAATTTCTAAAAAATTATTAGCATTATATCCTTTCCCGCCAGAGGTTAGGGCGCGTTGGGAAACACCCCCTAGGGTAGATAAGGCGCTCACACGTTTATCAAAACAAGTAGCGTTACCGTCTCCTGATACGGCTACCCTCAAAGAACCAGCTGATAGAAGGCTGGAAAATATCCTAAAAAGTATATACACACATACTGGTGTTATACTGCGACCAGCAATCGCCTCAGCCTGGATGTGCAGTGCTGGAGTCGCATGGTCGGATTCCCTGACCGAGAATATTGATACCCTGGATAGGGACAATATACTGTTAACTATAGAGCATTTGAAGGATGCATTACTATATATGCGTGATGCACAGAGGGATATTTGCACCCTGGCATCAAGAATAAGTGCTATGTCCATCTCTGCCAGAAGAGCGTTATGGACGCGACAGTGGTCAGGGGATGCGGATTCCAAACGGCACATGGAAGTATTGCCGTATAAAGGGGAGGAGTTATTTGGGGCTGGTCTATCGGACCTGGTGGCCACGGCAACGGCTGGAAAATCCACCTTTTTACCCCAGGTCACTCCACATCAGCAGAAAAAGACACCGTCTTTTCAAACTCAGTCCTTTCGTTCCCATAAGTACAAGCGAGCAAAAGACCACTCTTTTCTGCCCCGGGGCAGAGGAAGAGGAAAAAGACTGCACCATGCAGCCGCTTCACAGGAGCAGAAGCCATCCCCTGCTTCTGCCAAGTCTTCAGCATGACGCTGGGGCTTTACAAGCAGACTCAGATATGGTGGGGGCCCGTCTCAAGAATTTCAACGCGCAGTGGGCTCACTCGCAAGTGGATCCCTGGATTCTACAGGTAGTATCGCAGGGGTACAAACTGGAATTCGAGGCGTTTCCCCCTCGTCGTTTCCTGAAGTCTGCTTTACCAAAGTCTCCCTCCGACAGGGAGGCAGTTTTGGCAGCCATTCACAAGCTGTATTCCCAGCAGGTGATAATCAAGGTACCCCTCCTGCAACAAGGAAAGGGGTATTATTCCACGCTGTTTGTGGTACCGAAGCCGGACGGCTCGGTGAGACCAATTTTAAATCTGAAATCCTTGAACACTTACATAAAAAGGTTCAGATTCAAGATGGAGTCACTCAGAGCAGTGATAGCAAACCTGGAAGAAGGGGACTATATGGTGTCTCTGGACATCAAGGATGCTTATCTCCACGT